>NW_026870899.1:0-639720 GCF_033118175.1 Dama dama
AGAGCTTCAAAAATATGAATATATGAACAGCTTCAAAGGTGTGAAAAATATGAAGAGCTTCAAAGGTGTCAAAAATGAGATGAGCATGAAACAGTCTGAAAATACGAGGAGCATGAAGCGGTGTTGAAAATCATGAAGAGCCTGAAAAGGCGTGAAAAATATGAAGAGCTTCACAGATGTGAAAAATATGAGAGCTTCAAAAGGTGTCAAAATGAGATGAGCATGAAACGGTCTGAAAAATAGAAGCAGCATGAAACGGTGTTGAAAAACATGAAGAGCCTGAAAAAGTGTGAAAAATATTAAGAGCTTCAAAGGTGTGAAAAATCTGAAGAGCTCAAAAGGTGTCAAAAATTAGATGAGCATGAAACGGTCTGAATATAGGAGGGCATGAAGCGGTGTTGAAAAACATGAAGAGCCTGAAAAGGTGTGAAAAATATGAAGAGCTTCAAACGTGTCAAAAATATGAGGAGCACGAAACGGTCTGAAAAATAAGAGGAGCATGAAAACGGTGTTCAAAAAACATGAAGAGCCTGAAAAGGTGTGAAAAATATGAAGAGCTTCAAAGTTGTCAAAAATATGAGGAGCATGAAACGGTCTGAAAAAGAGGAGGAGCAAGAAGCACGGTTGAAAAACATGTAGAGCCTGAAAAACGTGTGAAAAATACGAGAGCTTCAAAAGATGTGAAAAATATGAAGAGCTTTAAAAGGTGTCAAAAATGAGATGAGCATGAAACGGTCTGAAAAATAGTAGGAGAATGAAGTGGTGTTGAAAAACATGAAGAGCCTGAAAAGGTGTGTAAAATATTAAGAGGTTCTAAAGGTGTAAAAAATATGTGGAGCATGAAACGGTCTTAAAAATACGAGGAGAATGAAGTGGAGTTGAAAAACATGAAGAGCGTGAAAATGTGTGAAATATATGAAAAGCCTCAAATCCTGTCAAAAAATATGAGGAGCATGAAACGGTCTAAAAAGAGGAGGAACATGAAGCGGTGTTGAAAAACATGAAGAGCCTGAAAAGGTGTGTAAAATATTAAGAGCTTCAAAAGGTGGCAAAAATATGAGGAGAATGAAATGGTCTGAAAAATAGGAGGAGCATGAATCGGTGTTTAAAAACATGAAGAGCCTGAAAAGGTGTGAAAATTATGAGGAGTTTCTAAAGGTGTCAAAAATATGAGGAGCATTAAACGGTCTGAAAAATAGGAGGAGCATGAAGTGGTGTTGAAAAACATGAAGAGCATGAAAAGGTGCGAAAAATATGAAGAGCTTCAAAAGGTGTCAAAAATATGAGGAGCATGAAACGGTCTGAAAAATAGGAGGAAGATAAAGCGGTGTTCAAAAACATGAAGAGCCTGAAAAGGTGTGAAAAATATGAAGAGCTTCAATAGGTGTCAAAAATATGAGGAGCATGAAACGGTCTGAAAAATAGGAGGAGCATGTAACGGTGACCAAAAACATGAAGAGCCAGAAAAGGTGTGAAAAATATGAAGAGCTTCAAAAGGTGTGAAATACATGGGGAGCATGAAATGGGCTGAAAAATATGAGAAGCATGAAGTGGTGTGGAAAAACCTGAAGAGCCTGAAAAAGTGTGAAAAATATGAAGAGATTCAAAAGGTGTGAGAAATATGAGGAGCATGATATGGTTTGAAATATAGGATTAGCATGAAGCGGTGTTCAAAAACCTGAAGAGCCTAAAAAGTTGTGAAAAATATGAAAAGCTTCAAAAGGTGTCAAAAATGAGATGAGCATGAAACGGTCTGAAAAATAGGAGGAGCATGAAGCGGTGTTGAAAAACATGAAGAGTCTGAAAACGTGTGAAAGTATGAAGAGCTTCAAAAATATGAAAAATATGAAGAGCTTCAAAAGGTGTGAAAAATATGAAGAGCTTCAAAAGGTGTCAAAAATGAGATGAGCATGAAACGGTCTGAAAAATACGAGGAGCATGAAGCAGTGTTGAAAATCATGAAGAGCCTGAAAATGCGTGAAAAATATGAAGAGCTTCAAAAGATGTGAAAAATATGAAGAGCTTCAAAAGGTGTCAAAATCAGATGAGCATGAAACGGTCTGAAATATAGGAGGGCATGAAGCGGTGTTGAAAAACATGAAGAGCCTGAAAAGGTGTGAAAAATATGAAGAGCTTCAAAAGGTGTCAAAATGAGATGAGAATGAAACGGTCTGCAAAATAGGAGGAACATGAAATGGTGTTCAAAAACATGAAGAGCATGAAAAGGTGTGAACAATATGAAGAGCTTCAAAAGTTGTGAAATACATGAGGAGGATAAAATGGTCTGAAAAATACGAGGAGCATGAAGCGGTGTTAAAAAACATGAAGAGCCA
Source organism: Dama dama (assembly GCF_033118175.1). Lineage (NCBI taxonomy): Eukaryota > Metazoa > Chordata > Mammalia > Artiodactyla > Cervidae > Dama > Dama dama. The sequence continues at coordinate 2,334 of NW_026870899.1, forward strand.
GAAGAGGTGTGAAAAATATGAAGAGCTTCAAAAGGTGTGAAAAATGTGAGGAGCATAAAACGGTCTGAAAAATAGAAGGAACATGAAGCGGTGTTGAAAAACATGAAGAGCCTGAAAAGGTGTGAAATATATGAACAGCTTCAAAACGTGTCAAAAATATGAGGAGCATGAAACGGTGTGAAAAATAGGAGGGGCAAGAACGGGTGTTGAAAAACATGAAGAGCCAGAAAATTGTGAAAAATATAAAGAGCTTCAAAAGATGTGAAAAATATGAAGAGCTTCAAAAGGGGTCAAAAATGAGATGAGCATGAAACGGTCTGAAAAATAGGAGGAGCATGAAGCGGTGTTGAAAAACATGAAGAACCTGAAAAGTTGTGAGAAATATGAAGAGCTTCAACAGGTGTCAAAAATATGAGGAGCATGAAACGGTCTGAAAAAGAGGAGGAGCAAGAAGCGGTGTTGAAAAACATGAAGAGCCTGAAAAGGTGTGAAAAATATGAAGAGCTTCTAAAGGTGTCAAAAATATGAGGAGCATGAAAGGGTCTGAAAAAGAGGAGGAGCATGAAGCGGTGTTGAAAAACATGAAGAGTCTGAAAACGTGTGAAAGTATGAAGAGCTTCAAAAATATGAAATATATGAACAGCTTCAAAAGGTGTGAAAAATATGAAGAGCTTCAAAAGGTGTCAAAAATGAGATGAGCATGAAACAGTCTGAAAAATAGGAGGTGCATGAATCGGTGTTGAAAAACATGAACAGCCTGAAAGTTGTGAGAAATATGAAGAGCTTCAAAAGGTGTCAAAATTATGAGAAGCATGACAAGGTCTTAAAAAAAGGAGGAGCAAGAAAGGGTGTTGAAAAACATGAAGAGCCTGAAAACGTGTGAAAAATATGAAGAGCTTCAAAAGATGTGAAAAATATGAAGAGCTTCAAAAGGTGTCAAAAATGAGGTGAGCATGAAACGGTCTGAAAAATAGTAGGAGCATGAAGCGGTGTTGAAAAACATGAAGAGCCTGAAAAGGTGTGAAAAATATGAAGAGTTTCTAAAGGAGTCAAAAATATGAGGAGCATGAAACGGTCTTAAAAATACGAGTAGAATGAAGTGGAGTTGAAAAACATGAAGAGCGTGAAAATGTGTGAAATATATGAAAAGCCTCAAATCCTGTCAAAAATATGAGGCGCATGAAACGGTCTGAAAAAGAGGAGGAGTATGAAGCAGTGTTGAAAAACATGAAGAGCATGAAAAGGTGTGTAAAATATTAAGAGCTTCAAAAGGTGGCAAAAATATGAGGAGAATGAAATGGTCTGAAAAATAGGAGGAGCATGAATCGGTGTTTAAAAACATGAAGAGCCTGAAAAGGTGTGAAAATTATGAGGAGTTTCTAAAGGTGTCAAAAATATGAGGAGCATGAAACGGTCTGAAAAATAGGAGGAGCATGAAGTGGTGTTGAAAATCATGAAGAGCATGAAAAGGTGCGAAAAATATGAAGAGCTTCAAAAGGTGTCAAAAATATGAGGAGCATGAAACGGTCTGAAAAATAGGAGGAAGATAAAGCGGTGTTCAAAAACATGAAGAGCCTGAAAAGGTGTGAAAAATATGAAGAGCTTCAATAGGTGTCAAAAATATGAGGAGCATGAAACGGTCTGAAAAATAGGAGGAGCATGTAACGGTGACCAAAAACATGAAGAGCCAGAAAAGGTGTGAGAAATATGAAGAGCTTCAAAAGGTGTCAAAAATATGAGGAGCATGAAACGGTGTGAAAAATAGGAGGAGCAAGAAGGGGTGTTGAAAAACATGAAGAGCCTGAAAATGTGTGAAAAATATAAAGAGCTTCAAAAGATGTGAAAAATATGAAGAGCTTCAAAAGGAGTCAAAAATGAGATGAGCAAGAAACGCTCTGAAAAATAGGAGGAGCATGAAGCGGTGTTGAAAAACATGAAGAACCTGAAAAGTTGTGAGAAATATGAAGAGCTTCAACAGGTGTCAAAAATATGAGGAGAATGAAACGGTCTGAAAAAGAGGAGGAGCAAGAAGCGGTGTTGAAAAACATGAAGAGCCTCAAAAGGTGTGAAAAATATGAAGAGCTTCTAAAGGTGTCAAAAATATGAGGAGCATGAATCGGTCTGAAAAAGAGGAGGAGCATGAAACGGTCTGAAAAATAGGAGGAGCATGAGTCGGTGATGAAAACATTAAGAGCATGAAAAGGTGTGAAATATATGAAGAGCTTCAAAAGGTGTGATAAATATCATGAGCTTCAAAAGCTGTCAAAAAAGAGATGAGCATGAAACGGTCTGAAAAATAGGAGGAGCATGAAGCGGTGTTGAAAAACATGAAGAGCCTAAAAAAGTGTGAAATATATGAAGAGCTTCAAAAGGTGTGAAAAATATGAGGAGCTTCAAAAGGTGTCAAAAATATGAGGAGCATGAAACGGTCTGAAAAATAGGAGGAGCATGAAACCGTGTTCTAAAACATGAAGAGCCTGAAAAGGTGTGAAAAATATGAGGAGTTCCAAAAGTTGTCAAAAATATGAGGAGCATGAAACGGTCTGAAAAATAGGAGGAGCATGAAGCGGTGTTGAAAAACATGAAGAGTCTGAAAACGTGTGAAAGTATGAAGAGCTTCAAAAATATGAAAAATATGAACAGCTTCAAAAGGTGTGAAAAATATGAAGAGCTTCAAAAGGTGTCAAAAATGAGATGAGCATGAAACGGTCTGAAAAATACGAGGAGCATGAAGCGGTGTTGAAAATCATGAAGAGCCTGAAAAGGCGTGAAAAATATGAAGAGCTTCAAAGATGTGAAAAATATGAAGAGCTTCAAAAGGTGTCAAAATGAGATGAGCATGAAACGGTCTGAAAAATAGAAGCAGTATGAAACGGTGTTGAAAAACATGAAGAGCCTGAAAAAGTGTGAAAAATATGAAGAGCTTCAAAAGGTGTGAAAAATCTGAAGAGCTTCAAAAGGTGTCAAAAATTAGATGAGCATGAAACGGTCTGAAATATAGGAGGGCATGAAGCGGTGTTGAAAAACATGAAGAGCCTGAAAAGGTGTGAAAAATATGAAGAGCTTCAAAAGTTGTCAAAAATATGAGGAGCATGAAACGGTCTGAAAAAGAGGAGGAGCAAGAAGCAGGGTTGAAAAACATGTAGAGCCTGAAAACGTGTGAAAAATACGAAGAGCTTCAAAAGATGTGAAAAATATGAAGAGCTTTAAAAGGTGTCAAAAATGAGATGAGCATGAAACGGTCTGAAAAATAGTAGGAGAATGAAGCGGTGTTGAAAAACATGAAGAGCCTGAAAAGGTGTGTAAAATATTACGAGGTTCTAAAGGTGTAAAAAATATGAGGAGCATGAAACGGTCTTAAAAATACGAGGAGAATGAAGTGGAGTTGAAAAACATGAAGAGCGTGAAAATGTGTGAAATATATGAAAAGCCTCAAATCCTGTCAAAAATATGAGGAGCATGAAACGGTCTGAAAAAGAGGAGGAACATGAAGCGGTGTTGAAAAACATGAAGAGCCTGAAAAGGTGTGTAAAATATTAAGAGCTTCAAAAGGTGGCAAAAATATGAGGAGAATGAAATGGTCTGAAAAATAGGAGGAGCATGAATCGGTGTTTAAAAACATGAAGAGCCTGAAAAGGTGTGAAAATTATGAGGAGTTTCTAAAGGTGTCAAAAATATGAGGAGCATGAAACGGTCTGAAAAATAGGAGGAGCATGAAGTGGTGTTGAAAAACATGAAGAGCATGAAAAGGTGCGAAAAATATGAAGAGCTTCAAAAGGTGTCAAAAATATGAGGAGCATGAAACGGTCTGAAAAATAGGAGGAAGATAAAGCGGTGTTCAAAAACATGAAGAGCCTGAAAAGGTGTGAAAAATATGAAGAGCTTCAATAGGTGTCAAAAATATGAGGAGCATGAAACGGTCTGAAAAATAGGAGGAGCATGTAACGGTGACCAAAAACATGAAGAGCCAGAAAAGGTGTGAAAAATATGAAGAGCTTCAAAAGGTGTGAAATACATGGGGAGCATGAAATGGGCTGAAAAATATGAGAAGCATGAAGTGGTGTGGAAAAACCTGAAGAGCCTGAAAATGTGTGAAAAATATGAAGAGATTCAAAAGGTGTGAGAAATATGAGGAGCATGATATGGTTTGAAATATAGGATTAGCATGAAGCGGTGTTCAAAATCCTGAAGAGCCTGAAAAGTTGTGAAAAATATGAAAAGCTTCAAAAGGTGTCAAAAATGAGATGAGCATGAAACGGTCTGAAAAATAGGAGGTGCATGAATCGGTGTTGAAAAACATGAACAGCCTGAAAGGTGTGAGAAATATGAAGAGCTTCAAAAGGTGTGAAAAATATGAGGAGCATGAAACGGTCTGAAAAATAGGAGGAGCATGAAGCGGTGTTGAAAATCATGAAGAGTCTGAAAACGTGTGAAAGTATGAAGAGCTTCAAAAATATGAAATATATGAACAGCTTCAAAAGGTGTGAAAAATATGAAGAGCTTCAAAAGGTGTCAAAAATGAGATGAGCATGAAACAGTCTGAAAAATACGAGGAGCATGAAGCGGTGTTGAAAATCATGAAGAGCCTGAAAAGGCGTGAAAAATATGAAGAGCTTCACAGATGTGAAAAATATGAAGAGCTTCAAAAGGTGTCAAAATGAGATGAGCATGAAACGGTCTGAAAAATAGAAGCAGCATGAAACGGTGTTGAAAAACATGAAGAGCCTGAAAAAGTGTGAAAAATATTAAGAGCTTCAAAAGGTGTGAAAAATCTGAAGAGCTTCAAAAGGTGTCAAAAATTAGATGAGCATGAAACGGTCTGAAATATAGGAGGGCATGAAGCGGTGTTGAAAAACATGAAGAGCCTGAAAAGGTGTGAAAAATATGAAGAGCTTCAAAACGTGTTAAAAATATGAGGAGCACGAAACGGTCTGAAAAATAAGAGGAGCATGAAACGGTGTTCAAAAACATGAAGAGCCTGAAAAGGTGTGAAAAATATGAAGAGCTTCAAAAGTTGTCAAAAATATGAGGAGCATGAAACGGTCTGAAAAAGAGGAGGAGCAAGAAGCACGGTTGAAAAACATGTAGAGCCTGAAAACGTGTGAAAAATACGAAGAGCTTCAAAAGATGTGAAAAATATGAAGAGCTTTAAAAGGTGTCAAAAATGAGATGAGCATGAAACGGTCTGAAAAATAGTAGGAGAATGAAGTGGTGTTGAAAAACATGAAGAGCCTGAAAAGGTGTGTAAAATATTAAGAGGTTCTAAAGGTGTAAAAAATATGTGGAGCATGAAACGGTCTTAAAAATACGAGGAGAATGAAGTGGAGTTGAAAAACATGAAGAGCGTGAAAATGTGTGAAATATATGAAAAGCCTCAAATCCTGTCAAAAATATGAGGAGCATGAAACGGTCTAAAAAGAGGAGGAACATGAAGCGGTGTTGAAAAACATGAAGAGCCTGAAAAGGTGTGTAAAATATTAAGAGCTTCAAAAGGTGGCAAAAATATGAGGAGAATGAAATGGTCTGAAAAATAGGAGGAGCATGAATCGGTGTTTAAAAACATGAAGAGCCTGAAAAGGTGTGAAAATTATGAGGAGTTTCTAAAGGTGTCAAAAATATGAGGAGCATTAAACGGTCTGAAAAATAGGAGGAGCATGAAGTGGTGTTGAAAAACATGAAGAGCATGAAAAGGTGCGAAAAATATGAAGAGCTTCAAAAGGTGTCAAAAATATGAGGAGCATGAAACGGTCTGAAAAATAGGAGGAAGATAAAGCGGTGTTCAAAAACATGAAGAGCCTGAAAAGGTGTGAAAAATATGAAGAGCTTCAATAGGTGTCAAAAATATGAGGAGCATGAAACGGTCTGAAAAATAGGAGGAGCATGTAACGGTGACCAAAAACATGAAGAGCCAGAAAAGGTGTGAAAAATATGAAGAGCTTCAAAAGGTGTGAAATACATGGGGAGCATGAAATGGGCTGAAAAATATGAGAAGCATGAAGTGGTGTGGAAAAACCTGAAGAGCCTGAAAAAGTGTGAAAAATATGAAGAGATTCAAAAGGTGTGAGAAATATGAGGAGCATGATATGGTTTGAAATATAGGATTAGCATGAAGCGGTGTTCAAAAACCTGAAGAGCCTAAAAAGTTGTGAAAAATATGAAAAGCTTCAAAAGGTGTCAAAAATGAGATGAGCATGAAACGGTCTGAAAAATAGGAGGAGCATGAAGCGGTGTTGAAAAACATGAAGAGTCTGAAAACGTGTGAAAGTATGAAGAGCTTCAAAAATATGAAAAATATGAAGAGCTTCAAAAGGTGTGAAAAATATGAAGAGCTTCAAAAGGTGTCAAAAATGAGATGAGCATGAAACGGTCTGAAAAATACGAGGAGCATGAAGCAGTGTTGAAAATCATGAAGAGCCTGAAAATGCGTGAAAAATATGAAGAGCTTCAAAAGATGTGAAAAATATGAAGAGCTTCAAAAGGTGTCAAAATCAGATGAGCATGAAACGGTCTGAAATATAGGAGGGCATGAAGCGGTGTTGAAAAACATGAAGAGCCTGAAAAGGTGTGAAAAATATGAAGAGCTTCAAAAGGTGTCAAAATGAGATGAGAATGAAACGGTCTGCAAAATAGGAGGAACATGAAATGGTGTTCAAAAACATGAAGAGCATGAAAAGGTGTGAACAATATGAAGAGCTTCAAAAGTTGTGAAATACATGAGGAGGATAAAATGGTCTGAAAAATACGAGGAGCATGAAGCGGTGTTAAAAAACATGAAGAGCCAGAAGAGGTGTGAAAAATATGAAGAGCTTCAAAAGGTGTGAAAAATGTGAGGAGCATAAAACGGTCTGAAAAATAGGAGGGGCAAGAGGCGGTGTTCAAAAACATGAAGAGCCTGAAAAGGTGTGAAATATATGAACAGCTTCAAAACGTGTCAAAAATATGAGGAGCATGAAACGGTGTGAAAAATAGGAGGGGCAAGAACGGGTGTTGAAAAACATGAAGAGCCAGAAAATTGTGAAAAATATAAAGAGCTTCAAAAGATGTGAAAAATATGAAGAGCTTCAAAAGGGGTCAAAAATGAGATGAGCATGAAACGGTCTGAAAAATAGGAGGAGCATGAAGCGGTGTTGAAAAACATGAAGAACCTGAAAAGTTGTGAGAAATATGAAGAGCTTCAACAGGTGTCAAAAATATGAGGAGCATGAAACGGTCTGAAAAAGAGGAGGAGCAAGAAGCGGTGTTGAAAAACATGAAGAGCCTGAAAAGGTGTGAAAAATATGAAGAGCTTCTAAAGGTGTCAAAAATATGAGGAGCATGAAAGGGTCTGAAAAAGAGGAGGAGCATGAAGCGGTGTTGAAAAACATGAAGAGCCTGAAAAGGTGTGAAAAATATGAAGAGCTTCAAAAGTTGTCAAAATATGAGGAGCATGAAACGGCCTGAAAAATAGGAGGAGCATGAAACGGTCTGAAAAATAGGAGGAGCATGAGTCGGTGATGAAAACATTAAGAGCATGAAAAGGTGTGAAATATATGAAGAGCTTCAAAAGGTGTGATAAGTATCATGAGCTTCAAAGGCTGTCAAAAAAGAGATGAGCATGAAACGGTCTGAAAAACAGGAGGAGCAAGAAGCGGTGTTGAAAAACATGAAGAGCCTGAAAAGGAGTGAAAAATATGAAGAGCTTCAAAAGGTGTGAAATACATGAGGAGCATGAAAGGGTCTGAAAAATAGGAGGAGCATGAAGCGGTGTTCAAAAACATGAAGAGTCTGAAAAGGTGTAAAAATATGAAGAACTTCAAAAGATGTGAAAAATATGAGGAGCAGGACACGGTCTGAAAAGTAGGAGGAGCATGAACCGGTGTTGAAAAACATGAAGAGCCTGAAAAGTTGTGAAAAATATGAAGAACTTCAAAAGATTTCAAAAATGTGAGGAGCATGAAACGGTCTGAAAAATAGGAGGAGCATGAAACGGTGTTCAAAAACTTGAAGAGTCTGAAAAGGTGTAAAAATATGAAGAGCTTCAAAAGGTGTGAAAAATATGAGGAGCTTCAAATGGTGTCAAAAATATGAGGGGCATGAAACTGTCTGAAAAATAGGAGGAACATGAAGCAGTTTTCAAAAATATGTAGAGCCTGAAAAGGTGTGAAAAATATGAAGAGCTTCAAAAGGTGTCAAAAATATGAGGACAATGTAACGGTCTGAAAAATAGGAGGAGCATGAAACGGTGTTCAAAAACTTGAAGAGCCTGAAATGGTGTGAAAAATATGAAGAGCTTTAAAACGTGTCAAAATTATGAGGAGCATGAAACGGTCTGAAAAATAGGAGGAGCATCAGGGAGTGTTGAAAAACATGAAGAGCCTGAAACCGTGTGAAAAATATGAAGATCTTCAAAAGGTGTGAAAAATATGAACAGCTTCAAAAGGTGTAAAAAATGAGATGAGCATGAAGCGATCTGAAAAATAGGAGGATCCTGAAGTGGTATTGAAAAATATAAAGAGCCTGAAAAGGTGTGAAAAATATGAAGAGCTTCAAAAGGTGTTAAAATATGAGGAGCATCAAACGGTCTGAAAAATAGGAGGAGCATGAAACGGTGTTCAAAAACTTGAAGAGCCTGAAAAGGTGTGAAAAATATGAAGAGCTTCAAAAGGTGTCAAAAATATGAGGAGAATGTAACGGTCTGAAAAATAGGAGGAGCATGAAACGGTGTTCAAAAACTTGAAGAGCCTGAAAAGGTGTGAAAAAATATGAAGAGCTTCAAAAGGTGTCAAAAATATGAGGAGCATGAAACGGTCTGAAAAATAGGAGGAATAGGAAGCAGTGTTCAAAAACATGTAGAGCCTGGAAAGGTGTGAAAAATATGAAGAGCTTCAAAAGCTGTCAAAAATATGAAGAGCATGAAACGGTCTGAAAAATAGGAGGATCATGAAGCGGTGTGGAAAAACATGAAGAGCCTGAAAAGGTGTGAAAAATATGAAGAGCTTCAAAAGGTGTGAAATGCATGAGGAGCTTGAAAAGGTCTGAAAAACTAGAGGAGCATGAAGCAGTGTTGAAAAACATGAAGAGCCTGAAAACGTGTGAAAAATATGAAGAGCTTCAAAAGGTGTGAAAAATATGAAGAGCTTCAAAAGGTGTCAAAAAAGCGATGAGAATGAAATGGTCTGAATAATAGGAGGAACATGAAGTGGTGTTGAAAAACATGAAGAACCTGAAAAGGTGTGAAAAATATGAAGAGCTTCAAAAGGTGTCAAAATTATGAGGAGCATGAAACGGTGTTCAAAAACATGAATAGCCTGAAAAGGTGTGAAAAATATGAAGAGCTTCAAAAGGTGTGAAAAATATGAAGAGCTTCAAAAGGTGTCAAAAATATGAAGAACTTCAAAAGGTGTCAAAAATATGAGAAGCATGAAACGATCGAAAATTGGAGGAGCATGAAGAGGTTTGAAAAACATGAAGAGCCTGAAAAGGTGTGAAAAATATGAAGAGCTTCAAAAGGTGTCAATATTATGAGGAGCATGAAACGGTGTTCAAAACATGAATAGCCTGAAAAGATGTGAAAAATATGAAGAGCTTCAAAAGGTGTGAAAAATATGAAGAGCTTCAAAAGGTGTGAAAAATATGAAGAGCTTCAAAAGGTGTGAAATACATGAGGAGCATGAAACGGTCTGAAAAATAGGAGGAGCATGAAGCGGTGTTGAAAAACATGAAGAGCCTGAAAAGGTGTGAAAAATATGATGAGCTTCACAAAATGTGTAAAATATGAGGAGCATGAAACTGTCTGAAAAATAGGAGGAGCATGAAGCCGTCTTGAAAAACATGAAGAGCCTGAAAGGGTGTAAAAAATATGAAGAGCTTCAAAAGTTTGGAAATACATGAGGAGCATGAAATGGTCTGAAAAATAGGAGGAGCATGAAGCGGTGTTCAAAAACATGAAGAGCCTGAAAAGGTGGGTAAAATATGAAGAGCTTCAAAAGGTGTCAAAAATATGAGGAGCATGAAACGGTCTGAAAAATAGGAGCAGCATTAAACGGTGTTCAAAAACATGAAGAGCGTGAAATGGTGTGAAAAATATGAAGAGCTTCAAAAGGTTGGAAATACATGTGGAGCATGAAACGGTCTGAAAAATAGGAGGAGCATGAAGCGGTGTTGAAAACATGAACAGCTGAAAAGGTGGTAAAATATGAAGAGCTTTAAAAGGTGTCAAAATTATGAAGAGCATGAAACGGTCTGAAAAATAGGAGGAGCAAGAAACGGAGTTCAAAAACATGAAGAGCCAGAAAAGGTGTGAAAAATATGAAGAGCTTCAAATGTTGTCAAAAATATGAGGAGCATGAATGGTCTGAAAAATAGGAGGAGCATGAAGCGGTGTTCAAAAACAGGAAGAGCGTGAAATGTTGTGAAAAATATGAAGAGCTTCAAAAGGTGACAAAAATATGAGGAGCATGAAACGTTCTGAAAAATAGGAGGAGCATGAAACGGTCTGAAAAATGGAAGGAGCATGAGGCGGTGTTGACAAACATGAAGAGCCTGAAAACGTGTGAAAAACATGAAGAGCTTAAAATTTGTGAGAAATCTGAATAGCTTCAAAAGGTGTCAAAAATGAGACGAGCATGAAACGGTCTGGAAAGTACGACGAGCATGAAGCGGTGTTGAAAAACATGAAGAGCCAGAAAAGGTGTGAAAAATATGAAGAGCTTTAAAAAGTGTCAAAAATATGAAGAGCATGAAACGGTCTGAAAAATAGGAGGAGCATGAAGTGGTGTGAAAAACATGAAGAGCCTAAAAAGGTGTGAAAAATATGAAGAGCTTAAAAAGTTGGAAATACATGGAGAGCATGAAACGTTCTGAAAAATAAGAGGAGCATGAAGCGGTGTTGAAAAACATGAAGAGCCTGAAAAGGTGGGTAAAATATGAAGAGCTTCAAAAGGTGTCAAAAATATGAGGAGCATGAAACGGTCTGAAAAATAGGAGGAGCATGAAATGGTCTGATAAATAGGAGGAGCATGAAGCGGTGTTGAAAAACATGAAGAACATGAAAAGGTGTGAAATATATGAAGAACTTAAAAGGAGTCAAAAATATGAGATGCATGAAACGGACTGAAAAATAGAAGGAACATGAAGCGGTGTTGAATAACGTGAAGAGCCTGAAAAGGTGTGAAAAATATGAAGAGCTTTAAAAGGTGTAAAAAATATGAGGAGCATGAAACGGTCTGAAAAATAGGAGGAGCATGAAGCGGTGTTGAAAAACATGAAGAGCCTGAAAAGGTGTGAATAATATGAAGAGCTACAAAAGGTGCCAAAATTATGAAGAGCATGAAACTGTCTGAAAAATAGGAGGAGCATGAAGCGGTGTTCAAAAACATGAAAACCCTGAAAAGGTGTGAAAAATATGAAGAGCTTCAAAAGGTGTCATATATATGAAGAGCATGAAACTATCTGAAAAATAGGAGGAGCATGAAGCGGTATTCAAAACATGAAGAGCCTGAAAAGCTGTGAAATTATGTGAAGCTTCAAAAGGTGTGAAAAATATGAGGAGCAGGAAACGGTCTGAAAAATAGTTGGAGCATGAAGCGGTGTTAAAGAACATGAAGAGCCTGAAAAGGTGTGAAATATATGAAGAGCTTCAAAAGGTGTCAAAAATATGAGGAGCATGAAACGGTCTGAAAAATAGGAGTAGCATGAAACGGTGTTGAAATACATGAAGAGCCTGAAGAGGTGTGAAACATATGAAGAGCTTCAAATGGTGTCAAAAATATGAGGAGCATGAAACGGTGTGAAAAATAGGATGAGCATGAAGTTGTGTTGAAAAACATGAAGAGCCTGAAAATGTGTGAAAAATATGAGGAGCTTTAAAAGTTGTCAAAAATATGAGGAGAATGAAACGGTCTGAAAAATAGGAGGAGCAAGAAACGGAGTTCAAAAACATGAAGAGCCTGAAAAGGTGTGAAAAATATGAAGAGCTTCAAAAGGTGTCATATATATGAGGAGCATGAAACGGTCCGAAAATTAGGAGGAGCATGAAGCGGTATTCAAAAACATGAAGAGCCAGAAAAGGTGTGAAAAATACGAAGAGCTTCAAAAGGTGTCAAAAATATAAGGAGCATGAAACGGTCTGAAAAATAGGAGGAGCATGAAGCGGTATTCAAAAACATGAAGATCCTGAAAAGCTGTGAAATTATGTCAAGCTTCAAAGGTGTGGAAAATATGAGGAGCAGGAAACGGTCTGAAAAATAGTAGGAGCATGAAACGGTGTTAAAAAACATGAAGAGCTTCAAAAGGTGTGAAATATATGAAGAGCTTCAAAAGGTGTCGAAAATATGAGGGGCATGAAACGGTCTGAAACATAGGAGGAGCATGAAACGTTGTTAAAAAACATGAAGAGCATCAAAAGGTGTGAAACATATAAAGAGCTTCAAAAGGTGTCAAAAATATGAGGGGCATGAAACGGTCTGAAAAATAGGAGGAGCATGAAGTGGTGTAGAAAAACATGAAGACCCTGAAAAGGTGTGAAAAATATGAGGAACTTCAAAAGGTGTCAAAAATAAGAGGAGCATGAAACGCTCTGAAAAGTAGGAGGAGCATGAAACGGTGTTCAAAAACATGAAGAGCCTGAAATGGTGTGAAAAAATATGAGGAACTTCAAAAGGTGTCAAAAATATGAGGAGCATGAAAGGGTCTGAAAAATAGGAGCAGCATGAAACTGTGTTCAAAAACATGAAGAGTCTGAAAAGGTGTGAAATATATGAAGAGTTTCAAAAGGTGTCAAAAATATGAAGAGCATGAAACGGTCTGAAAAATACGAGGAGCATGAAGCGGCGTTGAAAAACATGAAAAGCCTGAAAAGGTGTGAAAAATATGAAGAGCTTCAAAAGGTGTCAAAAATATGAAGAGCATGATATGGTCTGAAAAATATGAGGAGCATGTAACTGTGTTCAAAAACATGAAGAGCCTGAAAAGGTGTGAAATATATGAAGAGCTTCAAAAGGTGTCAAAAATATGAAGAGCATGAAACTGTCTGAAAAATAGGAGGAGCATGAAATCGTCTGATAAATAGGAGGAGCATGAAGCGGTGTTGAAAAACATGAAGAGCCAGAAAAGGTGTGAATAATATGAAGAGGTTCAAAAGGTGCCAAAATTATGAAGAGCATGAAACAGTATTAAAATTAGGAGGAGAATGAAGCGGTGTATAAACACATGAAGAGCCAGAAAAGGTGTGAAATATATGAAGCTTCAAAAGGTGTCAAAAATATGAAGTGCATGAAACGGTCTGAAAAATAGGAGGAGCATGAAATGGTGTTGAAAAACATAAAGTCCTTGAAAGGTGTGAAAATTATGAAGAGCTTCAAAAGATGTCAAAAATATGAAGTGCATGAAAAGGTCTGAAAATTAGGAGGAGCATGAAACGGTGTTCAAAAACATGAAGAGCCTAAAAACGTGTGAAAAATATGAAGAGCTTCAAAGGTGTAAAAATTATGAGGAGCAAGAAACGGTCTGAAAAATAGGAGGATCCTGAAAAGGTGTTGAAAATCATGAAGAGCCTGAAAACGTGTGAAGAATAAGAAGAGCTGCAAAAGGCGTCAAAATTATGAGGAGCATGAAACGGTCTGAAAATTAGAAGAAGCATGAAATGGTGTTGAAAAATATGAAGACCATGAAAAGGTGTGAAAAACATGAAGAGCTTAAAAAGGTGTCAAAATATGAGGAGCATGAAACGGTCAAAAAATAGGAGGAGCATGAGACGTTGATGATAAACATGAAGAGCATGAAAAGGTGTTAAAAATATGAAGAGCTTAAAAAGGTGTCAAAAATATGAGGAGCAAGAAACGGTGTTGAAACACATGAAGAGCCTGAAAAGGTGTGAAAAATATGAAGAGTTTCAAAAGATGTCAAAAATATGAGGACCATAAAACGATCTGAAAAATATGAGGAGCCTGAAACGGTCTGAAAAATAGGAGGAGCATGAAACGGATTTGAAAAACATGAAGAGCATGGAAAGGTGTGAAAAACTTGAAGAGCTTCAAAAGGTGTCAAAATATGAGGAACATGAAACGGTCTGAAATATAGCAGGAGCAAGAAAAGGTGTTAAAAAACATGAAGAACTTGAAAAGGTGTGAAACATATGAGGAGCATGAAAAGGTTTGAAAAATAGGAGGATCATGAAGCGGTGTTGAAAAACATGAAGAGCCTGAAGGTGTGAAATATATGAAGAGCTTCAAAAGGTGTCAAAAAATGAGGAGCATGAAAAGGTCTGAAAAACAGGAGGAGCATTAAGCGGTGTTGAAAAAAATGAAGAGCCTGAAAAGGTGTGAAAAATATGAAGAGCTTCAAAAGGTGTCAAATATATGAGGAGCATGAAACGGTCTTAAAAAGTAGGAGAAGCATGAAGTGTTGTTGAAAAACATGAAGAGCCTGAAAAGGTGTGAAAAATATGAAGAGCTTCAAAAGGTATCAAAAATATGAGGAGCATGAAACGGTCTGAAAAATAGGAGGAGCATGAAGCGGTGTTCTAAAACATGAAGAGCATGGAAAGGTCTGAATAATATAAAGAGCGTCAAAAGGTGTAAAAAATATGAGGAGCACGAAACGGTCTGAAAAATAGAAGGAGCCTGAAAATGTGTTGAAAATCATGAAGAGCCTGAAAAGTTGTGAAGTATAAGAAGAGCTGCAAAAGGCGTCAAAATTATGAGGAGCATGAAACGGTCTGAAAATTAGAAGAAGCATGAAACGGTGTTGAAAAATATGAAGACCATGAAAGGGTGTGAAAAACATGAAGAGCTTAAAAAGGTGTCAAAAATATGAGGAGCATGAAACGGTCAAAAAAATAGGAGGAGCATGAGACGTTGTTGATAATCATGAAGAGCATGAAAAGGTGTGAAAAATATGAAGAGCTTCAAAAGGTGTCAAAAATATGAGGAGCATGAAACAGGCTGAAAAATAGGAGGAGCATGAAGCGGTGTCGAAAAACATGAAGAGCATGAAGAGTTGTGAAAAATAGGAAGAACTTCAAAAGGTGTCAAAAATATGAGGAGCATGAACGGTATGAAAATAGGAGGATCATGAAGCCGTGTTGAAAAACATGAAGAGCCTGAAAACGTGTGAAAATTATGAAGAGCTTCAAAAGGTGTGAAATATATGAAGAGCTTCAAAATGTGTCAAAAATGAGATGAGCATGAAAAGTTCTGAAAGATAGGAGGGGCATGAAGCGGTGTTGAAAAACATGAAGACCCTGAAAAGGTGTGAGAAATATGAAGATCTTCAAAATGTGTCAAAAATAAGAGGAGCATGAAACGGTCTGAAAAATAGGAGGAGCAAGAAGTGATGTTTAAAAACATGAAGAGCCTGAAAAGGTGTGAAAAATATGAAGATCATCAAAAGATGTGAAAAATATGAGGAGCATGAACCGGTCTGAAAAATAGGAGGAGCATGAAGCGGTTTTGAAAAGCATGAAGTGTCTGAAAAGGTGTGAAAAATATGAAGAGCTTCATAAGGTGTCAAAAATATTAGGAGCATGAAACTGTCTCAATAATATGAGAAGCATGAAGTGGTGTTGAAAAACGTGAAGAGCCTAAAAATGTGTGAAAGATATGAAGAGCTTCTAAAGGTGTGAAAAATATGAAGAGCTTCAAAAGGTGTAAGAAATGAGACGAGCATGAAACGGCCCGAAAAATAGGAGGAGCATGAAGTGGTGTTGAAAAACATGATGAGCCTGAAAAAGTGTGAAATATATGAAGAGCTTCAAAAGGTGTCAAAAATATGAGGAGTATGAAACCGTCTCAAAATTAGGAGGAGCATGAAGCGGTGTTGAAAAACATGAAGAGCCTGAAAAGGTGTGAAATATATGAAGAGCTTCAAAAGGTGTCAAAAATATGAGGAGCATGAAACGCTCTGAAAAGTAGGAGGAGCATGAAACGGTGTTCAAAAACATGAAGAGCCTGAAATGGTGTGAAAAAATATGAGGAACTTCAAAAGGTGTCAAAAATATGAGGAGCATGAAAGGGTCTGAAAAATAGGAGCAGCATGAAACTGTGTTCAAAAACATGAAGAGTCTGAAAAGGTGTGAAATATATGAAGAGTTTCAAAAGGTGTCAAAAATATGAAGAGCATGAAACGGTCTGAAAAATACGAGGAGCATGAAGCGGCGTTGAAAAACATGAAAAGCCTGAAAAGGTGTGAAAAATATGAAGAGCTTCAAAAGGTGTCAAAAATATGAAGAGCATGATATGGTCTGAAAAATATGAGGAGCATGTAACTGTGTTCAAAAACATGAAGAGCCTGAAAAGGTGTGAAATATATGAAGAGCTTCAAAAGGTGTCAAAAATATGAAGAGCATGAAACTGTCTGAAAAATAGGAGGAGCATGAAATCGTCTGATAAATAGGAGGAGCATGAAGTGGTGTTGAAAAACATGAAGAGCCAGAAAAGGTGTGAATAATATGAAGAGGTTCAAAAGGTGCCAAAATTATGAAGAGCATGAAACAGTATTAAAATTAGGAGGAGAATGAAGCGGTGTAGAAAAACATGAAGAGCCAGAAAAGGTGTGAAATATATGAAGCTTCAAAAGGTGTCAAAAATATGAAGTGCATGAAACGGTCTGAAAAATAGGAGGAGCATGAAATGGTGTTGAAAAACATAAAGTCCTTGAAAGGTGTGAAAATTATGAAGAGCTTCAAAAGATGTCAAAAATATGAAGTGCATGAAAAGGTCTGAAAATTAGGAGGAGCATGAAACGGTGTTCAAAAACATGAAGAGCCTAAAAACGTGTGAAAAATATGAAGAGCTTCAAAGGTGTAAAAATTATGAGGAGCAAGAAACGGTCTGAAAAATAGGAGGATCCTGAAAAGGTGTTGAAAATCATGAAGAGCCTGAAAACGTGTGAAGAATAAGAAGAGCTGCAAAAGGCGTCAAAATTATGAGGAGCATGAAACGGTCTGAAAATTAGAAGAAGCATGAAACGGTGTTGAAAAATATGAAGACCATGAAAGGGTGTGAAAAACATGAAGAGCTTAAAAAGGTGTCAAAAGTATGAGGAGCATGAAACGGTCAAAAAATAGGAGGAGCATGAGACGTTGATGATAAACATGAAGAGCATGAAAAGGTGTTAAAAATATGAAGAGCTTAAAAAGGTGTCAAAAATATGAGGAGCAAGAAACGGTGTTGAAACACATGAAGAGCCTGAAAAGGTGTGAAAAATATGAAGAGCTTCAAAAGGTGTCAAAAATATGAGGACCATAAAACGATCTGAAAAATATGAGGAGCCTGAAACGGTCTGAAAAATAGGAGGAGCATGAAACGGATTTGAAAAACATGAAGAGCATGGAAAGGTGTGAAAAACTTGAAGAGCTTCAAAAGGTGTCAAAATATGAGGAACATGAAACGGTCTGAAATATAGCAGGAGCAAGAAAAGGTGTTAAAAAACATGAAGAACTTGAAAAGGTGTGAAACATATGAGGAGCATGAAAAGGTTTGAAAAATAGGAGGATCATGAAGCGGTGTTGAAAAACATGAAGAGCCTGAAGGTGTGAAATATATGAAGAGCTTCAAAAGGTGTCAA
Organism: Dama dama; assembly: GCF_033118175.1. NCBI lineage: Eukaryota > Metazoa > Chordata > Mammalia > Artiodactyla > Cervidae > Dama > Dama dama. The sequence continues at coordinate 19,878 of NW_026870899.1, forward strand.
AAAATGAGGAGCATGAAAAGGTCTGAAAAACAGGAGGAGCATTAAGCGGTGTTGAAAAAAATGAAGAGCCTGAAAAGGTGTGAAAAATATGAAGAGCTTCAAAAGGTGTCAAATATATGAGGAGCATGAAACGGTCTTAAAAAGTAGGAGAAGCATGAAGTGTTGTTGAAAAACATGAAGAGCCTGAAAAGGTGTGAAAAATATGAAGAGCTTCAAAAGGTATCAAAAATATGAGGAGCATGAAACGGTCTGAAAAATAGGAGGAGCATGAAGCGGTGTTCTAAAACATGAAGAGCATGGAAAGGTCTGAATAATATAAAGAGCGTCAAAAGGTGTAAAAAATATGAGGAGCACGAAACGGTCTGAAAAATAGAAGGAGCCTGAAAATGTGTTGAAAATCATGAAGAGCCTGAAAAGTTGTGAAGTATAAGAAGAGCTGCAAAAGGCGTCAAAATTATGAGGAGCATGAAACGGTCTGAAAATTAGAAGAAGCATGAAACGGTGTTGAAAAATATGAAGACCATGAAAGGGTGTGAAAAACATGAAGAGCTTAAAAAGGTGTCAAAAATATGAGGAGCATGAAACGGTCAAAAAAATAGGAGGAGCATGAGACGTTGTTGATAATCATGAAGAGCATGAAAAGGTGTGAAAAATATGAAGAGCTTCAAAAGGTGTCAAAAATATGAGGAGCATGAAACAGGCTGAAAAATAGGAGGAGCATGAAGCGGTGTCGAAAAACATGAAGAGCATGAAGAGTTGTGAAAAATAGGAAGAACTTCAAAAGGTGTCAAAAATATGAGGAGCATGAACGGTATGAAAATAGGAGGATCATGAAGCCGTGTTGAAAAACATGAAGAGCCTGAAAACGTGTGAAAATTATGAAGAGCTTCAAAAGGTGTGAAATATATGAAGAGCTTCAAAATGTGTCAAAAATGAGATGAGCATGAAATGTTCTGAAAGATAGGAGGGGCATGAAGCGGTGTTGAAAAACATGAAGACCCTGAAAAGGTGTGAGAAATATGAAGATCTTCAAAATGTGTCAAAAATAAGAGGAGCATGAAACGGTCTGAAAAAGAGGAGGAGCAAGAAGTGATGTTTAAAAACATGAAGAGCCTGAAAAGGTGTGAAAAATATGAAGATCATCAAAAGATGTGAAAAATATGAGGAGCATGAACCGGTCTGAAAAATAGGAGGAGCATGAAGCGGTTTTGAAAAGCATGAAGAGTCTGAAAAGGTGTGAAAAATATGAAGAGCTTCATAAGGTGTCAAAAATATTAGGAGCATGAAACTGTCTCAATAATATGAGAAGCATGAAGTGGTGTTGAAAAACGTGAAGAGCCTAAAAATGTGTGAAAGATATGAAGAGCTTCTAAAGGTGTGAAAAATATGAAGAGCTTCAAAAGGTGTCAAAAATGAGACGAGCATGAAACGGCCCGAAAAATAGGAGGAGCATGAAGTGGTGTTGAAAAACATGATGAGCCTGAAAAAGTGTGAAATATATGAAGAGCTTCAAAAGGTGTCAAAAATATGAGGAGTATGAAACCGTCTGAAAATTAGGAGGAGCATGAAGCGGTGTTGAAAAACATGAAGAGCCTGAAAAGTGTGAAAAATATGAAGACCTTCAAAAGGTGTCAAAAATATGAGGAGCATGAACAGTCTGGAAAATAGCAGGAGCATGAAGCGGTCTTGAAAACCATAAAGAGCCTGAAAAGGTGTGAAAAATAAGAAGAGCTTCAAAATGTTTCAAAATTATGAGGAGAATGAACGGTCTGAAAAATAGGCGGAGCATGAAGCGGTGTTGAAAAACATGAAGAGCCTGAAAAGGTGTGAAATATATGAAGACTTTCAAAAGGTGTGAAAAATATGAAGAGCTTCAAAGGTGTCAAAAATGAGATGAGCATGAAACGGTCTGAAAAATAGGAGCATCATGAAGCGATGTTCAAAAATATGAAGAGCCTGAAAAGGTGTGAAAAATATGAAGAGCTTCAAAACGTGTCAAATATATGAGGAGCATGAAACGGTCTGAAAAATAGAAGGAGCATGAAGCGGTGTTGAAAAACATGAAGAGCCTGAAAAGGTGTGAAAAATATTAAGAGCTTCAAAAGGTGTGAAATATATGAAGAACTTCAAAAGGTGTCAAAAATCGAAGAGCAGGAAATGGTCTGAAAAACAGGAGGAGCATGAAGTGGTGTTAAAAACATGAAGAGCCTGAAAAGGTGTGAAATATATGAAGAGCTTCAAAAGGTGTCAAAAATATGAGGAGAATGAAACGGTCTGAAAAATAGGAGGAGCATGAAGTGGTGTTGAGAAACATGAAGAGTCTGAAAAAGTGTGAAAAATATGAAGAGCTTCAAAAGGAGTCAAAAATATGAGGATCATGAAACGGTCTGAAAAAATAGGAGGAGCATGAAGCGGTGTTCAAAAACATGAAGAGCCTGAAAAGGTGTGAAAAATATGAAGAGCTTCAAAAGGTGTCAAAAATATGAGGAGCATGAAACGGTCTGAAAAATAGGAGGAGTATGAAGCGATGATCAAAAATATGAGGAGCCTGAAAATGTGTGAAAAATATGAAGACCTTCAAAAGGTGTGAAATACATGGGGAGCATGAAACGGTCTGAAAAATAGGAGAAGCATGAAGTGGTGTGGAAAAACATGAAGAGCCTGAAAAGGTGTGAAAAATATGAAGAGCTTCAAAAGGTGTGAAATATATGAAGAGCTTCAAAAGCTGTCAATAATGAGATGAGCATGAAACGGTCTGAAAAATAGGAGGAGCATGAAGTGGTGTTGAAAACATGAAGATACTGAAAAAGTGTGAAATATATGAAGAGCTTCAAAAAGTGTGAAAAATATGAGGAGCTTCAAAATGTGTCAAAAATATGAGGAGCATGAAACGGTCTTAAAAAACGGAGGAGCATGAAGCGGTGTTGAAAAATATGAAGAGCCTGAAAAGGTGTGAAAAATATGAAGAGCTTCAAAAGGTTTGAAAAATATGAGGAGCATGAAACGGTCTGAAGAATAGGAGGAGGATTGTAGCGATGTTCAAAAACATGAAGAGCATGAAAAGGTGTGAAAAATATGAAGAGCTTCCAAAGGTGTGAAATACAAGAGGAGCATGAAACAGCCTGAAAAATAGGAGGAGCATGAAGCGGTGTTGAAAAACATCATGAAAGAGAAAAGGTGTGAAAAATATGAAGTGCTTCAAAAGGAGTAAAAAATATGAGGAGCCTGAAACTGTCTGAAGAAGAGGAGTAACAGGAAACGGTGTTCAAAAACATGAAGAGCCTGAAAAGGTGTGAAAAATATGAAGGCTTCAAATGGTGTGAAATACATGAGGAGCATGAAACTGTCTGAAAAATAGGAGGAGCATGAAGTGGTGTTGAAAAACATGAAGAGCATGAAAATGTGTGAAAAATATGAAGAGCTTGAAAAGGTGTCAAAAATATGAGGAGCATGAAATGATCTGAAAAATAGGAGGAACATGAAACGGTCTGAAAAATAGGAGGGGCATGAAGTGGTGTTCAAAAACATGAAGAGCCTTAAAAGGTGTGAAAAATATGAAGAGCTTTAAAGGTGTGAACATTATGAGGAGCATGATACCATCTGAAAAATAGGAGGAGTATGACACGGTGTTGAAAAACATGAAGAGCCTTAAAATGTGAGAAAAATATGAAGAGATTTAAAGGTGTGAAAAATATGAGGAGCATGAAACCGTGTGAAAAATAGGAGGAGCATGACACGGTGTTGAAAAATATGAAGAGCATGAAAAGCTGTGAAAAATATGAAGACCTTCAAAAGGAGTCAAAAATATGAGGAGCATGAAAAGGTCTGAAAAATAGGAGGAGCATGAAGCGGTGTTGAAAAACATGAAGAGCCTGAAAAGGTGTGAAAAATATGAAGAGCTTTAAAAGGTGTCAAAAATATGAGGAGAATGAAATGAACTGAAAAATAGGAGGAACATGAAACGGTCTGAAAAATAGGAGGAGCATGAAGCGGTGTTCAAAAACATGAAGAGTCTGAAAAGGTATGAAATATATGGAGAGCTTCAAAAGGTGTCAAAAATATGAGGAGCATGAAACTGTCTGATAAATAGGAGGAGCATGAAACGGTGTTCGAAAACATGAAGAGCTTGAAAAGGTGTGAAAAATGAAGAGCTTCAAAAGGTGTGAAATACATGAGGAGCATGAAACGTTCTGAAAAAAAGGAGGAGCATGACGCGATGTTGAAAAAAATGAAGAGCCTGAAAAGGGGTGAAAAATATGAAGAGCTTCAAAAGGTGTCAAAAATATGAGGAGCATGAAATGATCTGAAAAATAGGAGGAACATTAAACGGTCTGAAAAATAGGAGAGGCATGAAGTGGTGTTGAAAGACATGAAGAGCCTGAAAAGGTTTGAAAAATATGTAGAGCTTCAAAATGTGTCAAAAATATGAGGAGCATGAAACGATCTGAAATATAGGAGGATCATGAATCCATGTTGAAAAACATGAAGAGCCTGAAAGTGTGTGAAAAATATGAAGAGCTTCAAAAGGTGTCAAAAATATGAGGAGCATGAAACGGTCTGAAATATAGGAGGAGCATGAAACGGTGTTCATAAATATGAAGAGCCTGAAAAGGTGTGGAAAATATGAAGAGCTTCAAAAGGTGTCAAAAATATGAGGAGCATGAAAAGGTCTGAAAAATAGGAGGAGCATGAAGCAGTGTTGAAAAACATGAAGAGCCTGAAAAGGTGTGAAAAATATGAAGAGGTTCAAAATGTGTGAAAAATATGAGGAGCTCCAAAAAGTGTCAAAAATATGAGGAGCAAGAAACGGTTTGAAAAATACGAGGAGCATGAAGAGGTGTTGAAGAAAATGAAGAGCCTGAAAAGGTGTGAAAAATATGAAGAGCTTCTAAAGGTGTCAAAAATATGAGGAGCATGAAGGTCTGAAAAAATAGGAAGAGCATGAAGTGGTGTTGAAAAACATGAAGAGCCTGAAAAGTGTGAAAAATATGAAGAGCTTCAAAAAGAGTCAAAAATATGAGGAGCATGACACGGTCTGAAAAATAGGAGGAGCATGAAGCGGTGTTCAAAAACCTGAAGAGCGTGAAAATGTGTGAAAAATATGATGAGCTTCAAAAGGTGTCAAAAATATGAGGAGCATGAAACGGTCTGAATAATAGGAGGAGCATGAAGCAGTGTTGAAAAACATGAAGAGCCTGAAAACGTGTGAAAAAATATGAAGAGCTTCCAAAGGTGTGAAAAATATGAAGAGATTCAAAAGGTGTCAAAAATGCGATGCGCATGAAACGGTCTGAAAAATAGGAGGAGCATGAAGTCTTGTTGAAAAAAAAGAAGAGCCTGAAAAGGTTTGAAATATATGAAGAGCTTCTAAAGGTATCAAAAATATGAGGAGCATGAAACGGTCTGAAAAATAGGAGGAGCATGAAGCCGTGTTCAAAAACCTGAAGAGCCTGAAAAAGTGTGAAAAATATGAAGAGCTTCAAAAGATGTGAAAATTATGAGGAGCATGAAACGGTCTGAAAAATAGGAGGTGCATGAAACATTGATCAAAAACATGAAGAGCCTGAAAAGGTGTGAAAAATATGAAGAGCTGCAAAAGGTGTGAAATACATGATGAGCATGAAACGGGCTGAAAAATAGGAGAAGCATGAAGTGTTGTGGAAAAACTTGAAGAGCCTGAAAAGGTGTGAAAAATAGGAAGAGCTTCAAAAGGTTTAAAATACATGAGGAACATGAAACTCTCTGAAAAATAGGAGGAGCATGAAGATGTGCTCAAAAACATGAAGAGCCTGAAAAGTTGTGAAAAATATGAAGAGCTTCAAAAGGTGTCAAAAATATGAGTAGGATAAAACGGTCTGAAAAATAGGAGGAGCATGAAGCGGAGTTCAAATACATGAAGAGCCTGAAATAATGTGAAAAATATGAAGAGCTTCAAAAGGTGTCAAAAATATGAGGAGCATGAAAAGGTCTGAAAAATAGGACGAGCATGAAGCGGTGTTGAATAACATGAATAGCCTGAAAAGGTGTGAAAAATATGAAGAGCTTCAAAAGTTGTGAAAAATATAAAGAGCTTGAAACGGTCTGAAAAATAGGAGGATCAAGAAACGGTGTTGAAAAACATGAAGAGCCTCAATACGTGTAAAATATGAAGAGCTACAAAAGGTGTCAAAAATATGAGGAGCATGAAACGGTCTGAAAAATAGGAGGAGCATGAAATGCTGATCAAACACATGAAGGGCTTGAAAAGTTTTGAAAAATATAAAGAGCTTCAAAAGGTGTGAAATACATTTGGACATGAAACGGTCTGAAAATTTGGAGGAGCATGAAATGCTGATCAAACACATGAAGGGCCTGAAAAGTTTTGAAAAATATAAAGAGCTTCAAAAGGTGTGAAATACATTTGGACATGAAACGGTCTGAAAAATAGGAGGAGCATGAGGCGGTTTTCAAATACATGAAGAGCCTGAAAAGTGTGAAAAATATGAAGAGCTTCAAAAGGTGTCAAAAATATGAGGAGCATGAAACGGTCTGTAAAATAGGAGGAGAATGAAGCTGTGTTGAAAAACAAGAAGACACTGAAAAGGTGTAAAATATATGAATAGCTTCAAAAGGTGTAACAAATATGAGGACCATGAAACAGTTTGAAAAATAGGAATAGCATGAAACGGTGTTCAAAAACATGAAGAGCCTGAAAAGGTGTGAAAAATATGAAGAGCTTCAAAACGTGTCAAATATATGAGGAGCATGAAACGGTCTGAAAAATAGGAGGAGCATGAAGCATTGTTAAAAAACGTGAAGAGCCTGAAAACGTGTGTAAAATATTAAGAGCTTCAAAAGGTGTGAAAAATATGAAGAACTTCAAAAGGTGTCAAAAATCGAAGATCAGGAAATGGTCTGAAAAATAGGAGGAGCATGAAGTGGTGTTAAAAACATGAAAAGCCTGAAAAGGTGTGAAATATATGAAGAGCTTCAAAAGGTGTCAAAAATATGAGGAGAATGAAACGGTCGGAAAATTAGGAGGATCATGAAGTGGTGTTGAAAAACATGAAAAGCCTGAAATGGTGTGAAATATATGAAGAGCTTCAAAATATGTGAAAAATATGAGGAGCTTCAAAAAGTGTCAAAAATACGAGGAGCAAGAAACGGTCTGAAAAATACGAGGAACATGAAGAGATGTTGAAGAAAATGAAGAGCCTGAAAACGTGTGAAAAAATATGAAGAGCTTCAAAATGTGTGAAGAATACGAGGAGCATGAAAAGGTCTGAAAAATAGGAGGAGCATGAAGCGGTGTTGAAAAACATGAAGAGCCTGAAAACGTGTGAAAAAATATGAAGAGCTTCAAAATGTGTGAAGAATATCAAGAGCTTCAAAAGGTGTCGAAAATGAGATGAGCATGAAACGGTCTGAAAAATAGGAGGAGCATGAAACGGTGTTGAAAAGCATGAAGAGCTTGAAAAGGTGTGAAAAATATGAAGAGCTTCAAAAGGTGTCAAAAATGAAATGAGCATGAAACGGTCTGAAAAATAAGAGGAGCATGAAGCGGTGTTCAAAAACATGAAGAGCCTGAAAAGATATGACAAATATGAAGAGCTTCAAAAGCTGTCAAAAATATGAGGAGCATGAAACGGTCTGAAAAATAGGAGAAGCATGAAGCGGTGTTGAAAAACCTGAAGAGCCTGAAAAGTTATGAAAAATATGAAGAGCTTCAAAAGGTGTGAAATTCATGATGAGCATGAAACTCTCTGAAAAATAGGAGGAGCATGAAGTGGTGTTCAAAAACCTGAAGAGCCTGAAAATTTGTGAAAAATATGAAAAGCTTCTAAAGGTGTTAAAGATGAGATGAGCATGAAACGGTCTGAAAAATAGGAGGAGCATGAAGCGGTGTTCAATTACATGAAGAGCTTGAAAAGTTGTGAAAAATATGAAGAGCGTCAAAAGGTGTGAAAACTATGAGGAGAATGAAACGGTCTGAAATATAGGAGGAGCATGAAGCGGTGTTCAAAAACATGAAGAGCCTGAATAGGTGTGAAAAATATGAAGAGCTTCATAAGGTGTCAAGAATATGAGGAGAACGAAACGGTCTGAAAAATATGAGGAGCATGAAGCGGTGTTCAAAAACATGAAGAGCCTGAAAACGTGTGGAAAATATGAAGAGCTTCAAAAGGTGTGAAAAATATGAAGAGCTTCAAAAGGTGTCAAAAATGAGATGAGCATGAAAGGGTCTGACAAATAGGACGAGCATGAAGTGGTGTTGAAAAAAAGGAAGAGCCTGAAAAGGTTTGAAATATATGAAGAGCTTCAAAAGGTGTCAAAAATATGAGGAGAATGAAACGGTTTGAAAAATAGGTGGAGCATGAAGGGGTGTTCAAAAATATGAAGAGCCTGTAAAGGTGTGAAAAATATGAAGAGCTTCAAAAGGTGTCAAATATATGAGGAGCATGAAACGGTCTGAAAAATAGGAGGAGCATGAAATGCTGATCAAACACATGAAGGGCCTGAAAAGTTTTGAAAAATATAAAGAGCTTCAAAAGGTGTGAAATACATTTGGACATGAAACGGTCTGAAAAATAGGAGGAGCATGAGACGGTTTTCAAATACATAAAGAGCCTGAAAAGTGTGAAAAATATGAAGAGCTTCAAAAGGTGTCAAAAATATGAGGAGCATGAAACGGTCTGAAAAATAGGAGGAAGATAAAGCGGTGTTCAAAAACATGAAGAGCCTGAAAAGATGTGAAAAATATGAAGAGCTTCAATAGGTGTCAAAAATATGAGGAGCATGAAACGGTCTGAAAAATAGGAGGAGCATGTAACGGTGACCAAAAACATGAAGAGCCAGAAAAGGTGTGAAAAATATGAAGAGCTTCAAAAGGTGTGAAATACATGGGGAGCATGAAATGGGCTGAAAAATATGAGAAGCATGAAGTGGTGTTGAAAAACCTGAAGAGCCTGAAAATGTGTGAAAAATATGAAAAGCTTCAAAAGGTGTGAGAAATACGAGGAGCATGATATGGTTTGAAAAATAGGATTAGCATGAAGCGGTGTTCAAAAACCTGAAGAGCCTGAAAAGTTGTGAAAAATATGAAAAGCTTCAAAAGGTGTCAAAAATGAGATGAGCATGAAACGGTCTGAAAAATAGGAGGTGCATGAATCGGTGTTGAAAAACATGAACAGCCTGAAAGTTGTGAGAAATATGAAGAGCTTCAAAAGGTGTCAAAATTATGAGAAGCATGACAAGGTCTTAAAAAAAGGAGGAGCAAGAAAGGGTGTTGAAAAACATGAAGAGCCTGAAAACGTGTGAAAAATATGAAGAGCTTCAAAAGATGTGAAAAATATGAAGAGCTTCAAAAGGTTTCAAAAATGAGGTGAGCATGAGACGGTCTGAAAAATAGTAGGAGCATGAAGCGGTGTTGAAAAACATGAAGAGCCTGAAAAGGTGTGAAAAATATGAAGAGCTTCTAAAGGAGTCAAAAATATGAGGAGCATGAAACGGTCTTATAAATACAAGGAGCATGAAGTGGTGTTGAAAATCATGAAGAGCCTGAAAAGGTGTGAAATATATGAAGAGCTTCAAAAGGTTTGAAATACATGAGGAGGATGAAACGGTCTGAAATATAGGAGGAGCATGAAGCTGTGCTCAAAAACATGAAGAGCCTCAGAAGGCGTGAAAAATATGAAGAACTTCAAAAGGTGTGAAAAATATGAGGAGCATGAAACCGTCTGAAAAATAGGAGGAGCATGAAGCGGTGTTCAATAATATGAAGAGCCTGAAAACGTGTGAAAAATATGAAGAACTTCAAAATTTTCAAAAATATGAGGAGCATGCAAAGGTCTGAAAAATAGGAGGAGCATGAAGCGGTGTTGAAAAACATGAAGAGCCTGAAAAGGTGTGAAAAATATGAAGAGTTCCAAAAGTTGTCAAAAATATGAGGAGCATGAAACGGTCTGAAAAATAGGAGGAGCATGAAGCGGTGTTGAAAACCATGAAGAGTCTGAAAACGTGTGAAAGTATGAAGAGCTTCAAAAATATGAAAAATATGAAGAACTTCAAAAGGTGTGAAAAATATGAAGAGCTTCAAAAGGTGTCAAAAATTAGATGAGCATGAAACGGTCTGAAATATAGGAGGGCATGAAGCGGTGTTGAAAAACATGAAGAGCCTGAAAAGGTGTGAAAAATATGAAGAGCTTCAAAACGTGTCAAAAATATGAGGAGCAGGAAACGGTCTGAAAAATAGGAGGAGCATGAAACGGTGTTCAAAAACATGAAGAGCCTGAAAAGGTGTGAAAAATATGAAGAGCTTCAAAAGTTGTCAAAAATATGAGGAGCATGAAACGGTCTGAAAAATAGGAGGAGCAAGAAGCAGGGTTGAAAAACATGTAGAGCCTGAAAACGTGTGAAAAATACGAAGAGCTTCAAAAGATGTGAAAAATATGAAGAGCTTTAAAAGGTGTCAAAAATGAGATGAGCATGAAACGGTCTGAAAAATAGTAGGAGAATGAAGCGGTGTTTAAAAACATGAAGAACCTGAAAAGGTGTGAGAAATATGAAGAACTTCAAAAGGTGTCAAATATATGAGGAGCATGAAACGGTCTGAAAAAGAGGAGGAGTATGAAGCGGTGTTGAAAAGCATGAAGAGCCTGAAAAGGTGTGTAAAATATTAAGAGGTTCTAAAGGTGTAAAAAATATGAGGAGCATGAAACGGTCTTAAAAATACGACGAGAATGAAGTGGAGTTGAAAAACATGAAGAGCGTGAAAATGTGTGAAATATATGAAAAGCCTCAAATCCTGTCAAAAATATGAGGAGCATGAAACGGTCTGAAAAAGAGGAGGAGTATGAAGCGGTGTTGAAAAACATGAAGAGCCTGAAAATGTGTGTAAAACATTAAGAGCTTCAAAAGGTGGCAAAAATATGAGGAGAATGAAATGGTCTGAAAAATAGGAGGAGCATGAATCGGTGTTTAAAAACATGAAGAGCCTGAAAAGGTGTGAAAATTATGAGGAGTTTCTAAAGGTGTCAAAAATATGAGGAGCATTAAACGGTCTGAAAAATAGGAGGAGCATGAAGTGGTGTTTAAAAACATGAAGAAACTGAAAAGGTGTGAGAAATATGAAGAACTTCAAAAGGTGTCAAATATATGAGGAGCATGAAACGGTCTGAAAAAGAGGAGGAGTAAGAAGCGGTGTTGAAAAGCATGAAGAGCCTGAAAAGGTGTGTAAAATATTAAGAGGTTCTAAATGTGTAAAAAATATGAGGAGCATGAAACGGTCTTAAAAATACGAGGAGAATGAAGTGGAGTTGAAAAACATGAAGAGCGTGAAAATGTGTGAAATATATGAAAAGCCTCAAATCCTGTCAAAAAATGAGGAGCATGAAACGGTCTGAAAAAGAGGAGGAGTATGAAGCGGTGTTGAAAAACATGAAGAGCCTGAAAAGGTGTGTAAAACATTAAGAGCTTCAAAAGGTGGCAAAAATATGAGGAGCATGAAACGGTCTGAAAAATAGGAGGAAGATAAAGCGGTGTTCAAAAACATGAAGAGCCTGAAAAGGTGTGAAAAATATGAAGAGCTTCAATAGGTGTCAAAAATATAAGGAGCATGAAACGGTCTGAAAAATAGGAGGAGCATGTAACGGTGACCAAAAACATGAAGAGCCAGAAAAGGTGTGAGAAATATGAAGAGCTTCAAAAGGTGTCAAAAATATGAGGAGCATGAAACGGTGTGAAAAATAGGAGGAGCAAGAACGGGTGTTGAAAAACATGAAGAGCCGGAAAATGTGTGAAAAATATAAAGAGCTTCAAAAGATGTGAAAAATATGAAGAGCTTCAAAAGGAGTCAAAAATGAGATGAGCAAGAAACGCTCTGAAAAATAGGAGGAGCATGAAGCGGTGTTGAAAAACATGAAGAACCTGAAAAGTTGTGAGAAATATGAAGAGCTTCAACAGGTGTCAAAAATATGAGGAGAATGAAACGGTCTGAAAAAGAGGAGGAGCAAGAAGCGGTGTTGAAAAACATGAAGCCTGAAAAGGTGTGAAAAATATGAAGAGCTTCAAAAGGTGTGAAAAATATGAGGAGCGTGAAACGGTCTGAAAAATAGGAGGAGCATGAATCGGTGATGAAAACATTAAGAGCATGAAAAGGTGTGAAATATATGAAGAGCTTCAAAAGGTGTGATAAATATCATGAGCTTCAAAAGCTGTCAAAAAAGAGATGAGCATGAAACGGTCTGAAAAATAGGAGGAGCATGAAGCGGTGTTGAAAAACATGAAGAGCCTAAAAAAGTGTGAAATATATGAAGAGCTTCAAAAGGTGTGAAAAATATGAGGAGCTTCAAAAGGTGTCAAAAATATGAGGAGCATGAAATGGTTTGAAAAACAGGAGGAGCATGAAACGGTGTTCAAAAACATGAAGCCTGAAAAGGTGTGAAAAATATGAAGAGCTTCAAAAGGTGTGAAAAATATGAGGAGCGTGAAACGGTCTGAAAAAGAGGAGGAGCATGAAGCGGTGTTCAAAAATATGAAGAGCTTCAAAAGGTGTGAAAAATATGAGGAGCATGAAACGGTCTGAAAAATAGGAGGAGCATGAAACCGTGTTCTAAAACATGAAGAGCCTGAAAAGGTGTGAAAAATATGAGGAGTTCCAAAAGTTGTCAAAAATATGAGGAGCATGAAACGGTCTGAAAAATAGGAGGAGCATGAAGCGGTGTTGAAAAACATGAAGAGTCTGAAAACGTGTGAAAGTATGAAGAGCTTCAAAAATATGAAAAATATGAACAGCTTCAAAAGGTGTGAAAAATATGAAGAGCTTCAAAAGGTGTCAAAAATGAGATGAGCATTAAACGGTCTGAAAAATACGAGGAGCATGAAGCGGTGTTGAAAATCATGAAGAGCCTGAAAAGGCGTGAAAAATATGAAGAGCTTCAAAGATGTGAAAAATATGAAGAGCTTCAAAAGGTGTCAAAATGAGATGAGCATGAAACGGTCTGAAAAATAGAAGCAGCATGAAACGGTGTTGAAAAACATGAAGAGCCTGAAAAAGTGTGAAAAATATGAAGAGCTTCAAAAGGTGTGAAAAATCTGAAGAGCTTCAAAAGGTGTCAAAAATTAGATGAGCATGAAACGGTCTGAAATATAGGAGGGCATGAAGCGGTGTTGAAAAACATGAAGAGCCTGAAAAGGTGTGAAAAATATGAAGAACTTCAAAAGTTGTCAAAAATATGAGGAGCATGAAACGGTCTGAAAAAGAGGAGGAGCAAGAAGCAGGGTTGAAAAACATGTAGAGCCTGAAAACGTGTGAAAAATACGAAGAGCTTCAAAAGATGTGAAAAATATGAAGAGCTTTAAAAGTTGTTAAAAATGAGATGAGCATGAAACGGTCTGAAAAATAGTAGGAGAATGAAGCGGTGTTGAAAAACATGAAGAGCCTGAAAAGGTGTGTAAAATATTACGAGGTTCTAAAGGTGTAAAAAATATGAGGAGCATGAAACGGTCTTAAAAATACGAGGAGAATGAAGTGGAGTTGAAAAACATGAAGAGCGTGAAAATGTGTGAAATATATGAAAAGCCTCAAATCCTGTCAAAAATATGAGGAGCATGAAACGGTTTGAAAAAGAGGAGGAGTATGAAGCGGTGTTGAAAAACATGAAGAGCCTGAAAAGGTGTGTAAAATATTAAGAGCTTCAAAAGGTGGCAAAAATATGAGGAGAATGAAATGGTCTGAAAAATAGGAGGAGCATGAATCGGTGTTTAAAAACATGAAGAGCCTGAAAAGGTGTGAAAATTCTGAGGAGTTTCTAAAGGTGTCAAAAATATGAGGAGCATTAAACGGTCTGAAAAATAGGAGGAGCATGAAGTGGTGTTGAAAAACATGAAGAGCATGAAAAGGTGCGAAAAATATGAAGAGCTTCAAAAGGTGTCAAAAATATGAGGAGCATGAAACGGTCTGAAAAATAGGAGGAAGATAAAGCGGTGTTCAAAAACATGAAGAGCCTGAAAAGGTGTGAAAAATATGAAGAGCTTCAATAGGTGTCAAAAATATGAGGAGCATGAAACGGTCTGAAAAATAGGAGGAGCATGTAACGGTGACCAAAAACATGAAGAGCCAGAAAAGGTGTGAGAAATATGAAGAGCTTCAAAAGGTGTCAAAAATATGAGGAGCATGAAACGGTGTGAAAAATAGGAGGAGCAAGAAGGGGTGTTGAAAAACATGAAGAGCCTGAAAATGTGTGAAAAATATAAAGAGCTTCAAAAGATGTGAAAAATATGAAGAGCTTCAAAAGGAGTCAAAAATGAGATGAGCAAGAAACGCTCTGAAAAATAGGAGGAGCATGAAGCGGTGTTGAAAAACATGAAGAACCTGAAAAGTTGTGAGAAATATGAAGAGCTTCAACAGGTGTCAAAAATATGAGGAGAATGAAACGGTCTGAAAAAGAGGAGGAGCAAGAAGCGGTGTTGAAAAACATGAAGAGCCTCAAAAGGTGTGAAAAATATGAAGAGCTTCTAAAGGTGTCAAAAATATGAGGAGCATGAATCGGTCTGAAAAAGAGGAGGAGCATGAAACGGTCTGAAAAATAGGAGGAGCATGAGTCGGTGATGAAAACATTAAGAGCATGAAAAGGTGTGAAATATATGAAGAGCTTCAAAAGGTGTGATAAATATCATGAGCTTCAAAAGCTGTCAAAAAAGAGATGAGCATGAAACGGTCTGAAAAATAGGAGGAGCATGAAGCGGTGTTGAAAAACATGAAGAGCCTAAAAAAGTGTGAAATATATGAAGAGCTTCAAAAGGTGTGAAAAATATGAGGAGCTTCAAAAGGTGTCAAAAATATGAGGAGCATGAAATGGTTTGAAAAACAGGAGGAGCATGAAACGGTGTTCAAAAACATGAAGCCTGAAAAGGTGTGAAAAATATGAAGAGCTTCAAAAGGTGTGAAAAATATGAGGAGCGTGAAACGGTCTGAAAAAGAGGAGGAGCATGAAGCGGTGTTCAAAAATATGAAGAGCTTCAAAAGGTGTGAAAAATATGAGGAGCATGAAACGGTCTGAAAAATAGGAGGAGCATGAAACCGTGTTCTAAAACATGAAGAGCCTGAAAAGGTGTGAAAAATATGAGGAGTTCCAAAAGTTGTCAAAAATATGAGGAGCATGAAACGGTCTGAAAAATAGGAGGAGCATGAAGCGGTGTTGAAAAACATGAAGAGTCTGAAAACGTGTGAAAGTATGAAGAGCTTCAAAAATATGAAAAATATGAACAGCTTCAAAAGGTGTGAAAAATATGAAGAGCTTCAAAAGATGTCAAAAATGAGATGAGCATGAAACGGTCTGAAAAATACGAGGAGCATGAAGCGGTGTTGAAAATCATGAGGAGCCTGAAAAGGCGTGAAAAATATGAAGAGCTTCAAAGATGTGAAAACTATGAAGAGCTTCAAAAGGTGTCAAAATGAGATGAGCATGAAACGGTCTGAAAAATAGAAGCAGCATGAAACGGTTTTGAAAAACATGAAGAGCCTGAAAAAGTGTGAAAAATATGAAGAGCTTCAAAAGGTGTGAAAAATCTGAAGAGTTTCAAAAGGTGTCAAAAATTAGATGAGCATGAAACGGTCTGAAATATAGGAGGGCATGAAGCGGTGTTGAAAAACATGAAGAGCCTGAAAAGGTGTGAAAAATATGAAGAGCTTCAAAAGTTGTCAAAAATATGAGGAGCATGAAACGGTCTGAAAAAGAGGAGGAGCAAGAAGCAGGGTTGAAAAACATGTAGAGCCTGAAAACGTGTGAAAAATACGAAGAGCTTCAAAAGATGTGAAAAATATGAAGAGCTTTAAAAGGTGTCAAAAATGAGATGAGCATGAAACGGTCTGAAAAATAGTAGGAGAATGAAGCGGTGTTGAAAAACATGAAGAGCCTGAAAAGGTGTGTAAAATATTACGAGGTTCTAAAGGTGTAAAAAATATGAGGAGCATGAAACGGTCTTAAAAATACGAGGAGAATGAAGTGGAGTTGAAAAACATGAAGAGCGTGAAAATGTGTGAAATATATGAAAAGCCTCAAATCCTGTCAAAAATATGAGGAGCATGAAACGGCCTGAAACAGAGGAGGAACATGAAGCGGTGTTGAAAAACATGAAGAGCCTGAAAAGGTGTGTAAAATATTAAGAGCTTCAAAAGGTGGCAAAAATATGAGGAGAATGAAATGGTCTGAAAAATAGGAGGAGCATGAATCGGTGTTTAAAAACATGAAGAGCCTGAAAAGGTGTGAAAATTATGAGGAGTTTCTAAAGGTGTCAAAAATATGAGGAGCATTAAACGGTCTGAAAAATAGGAGGAGCATGAAGTGGTGTTGAAAAACATGAAGAGCATGAAAAGGTGCGAAAAATATGAAGAGCTTCAATAGGTGTCAAAAATATGAGGAGCATGAAACGGTCTGAAAAATAGGAGGAGCATGTAACGGTGACCAAAAACATGAAGAGCCATAAAAGGTGTGAAAAATATGAAGAGCTTCAAAAGGTGTGAAATACATGGGGAGCATGAAATGGGCTGAAAAATATGAGAAGCATGAAGTGGTGTGGAAAAACCTGAAGAGCCTGAAAATGTGTGAAAAATATGAAGAGATTCAAAAGGTGTGAGAAATATGAGGAGCATGATATGGTTTGAAAAATAGGATTAGCATGAAGCGGTGTTCAAAATCCTGAAGAGCCTGAAAAGTTGTGAAAAATATGAAAAGCTTCAAAAGGTGTCAAAAATGAGATGAGCATGAAACGGTCTGAAAAATAGGAGGTGCATGAATCGGTGTTGAAAAACATGAACAGCCTGAAAGGTGTGAGAAATATGAAGAGCTTCAAAAGGTGTGAAAAATATGAGGAGCATGAAACGGTCTGAAAAATAGGAGGAGCATGAAACCGTGTTCTAAAACATGAAGAGCCTGAAAAGGTGTGAAAAATATGAGGAGTTCGAAAAGTTGTCAAAAATATGAGGCGCATGAAACGGTCTGAAAATAGGAGGAGCATGAAGCGGTGTTGAAAAACATGAAGAGTCTGAAAACGTGTGAAACTATGAAGAGCTTCAAAAATCTGAAATATATGAACAGCTTCAAAAGGTGTGAAAAATATGAAGAGCTTCAAAAGGTGTCAAAAATGAGATGAGCATGAAACAGTCTGAAAAATACGAGGAGCATGAAGCGGTGTTGAAAATCATGAAGAGCCTGAAAAGCCGTGAAAAATATGAAGAGCTTCATAGATGTGAAAAATATGAAGAGCTTCAATAGGTGTCAAAAATATGAGGAGCATGAAACGGTCTGAAAAATAGGAGGAGCATGTAACGGTGACCAAAAACATGAAGAGCCAGAAAAGGTGTGAAAAATATGAAGAGCTTCAAAAGGTGTGAAATACATGGGGAGCATGAAATGGGCTGAAAAATATGAGAAGCATGAAGTGGTGTGGAAAAACCTGAAGAGCCTGAAAATGTGTGAAAAATATGAAGAGATTCAAAGGTGTGAGAAATATGAGGAGCATGATATGGTTTGTAAAATAGGATTAGCATGAAGCGGTGTTCAAAATCCTGAAGAGCCTGAAAAGTTGTGAAAAATATGAAAAGCTTCAAAAGGTGTCAAAAATGAGATGAGCATGAAACGGTCTGAAAAATAGGAGGTGCATGAATCGGTGTTGAAAAACATGAACAGCCTGAAAGGTGTGAGAAATATGAAGAGCTTCAAAAGGTGTGAAAAATATGAGGAGCATGAAACGGTCTGAAAAAGAGGAGGAGTATGAAGCGGTGTTGAAAAACATGAAGAGCCTGAAAAGGTGTGTAAAATATTTAGAGGTTCTAAAGGTGTCAAAAATATGAGGAGCATGAAACGGTCTTAAAAATACGAGGAGAATGAAGTGGAGTTGAAAAACATGAAGAGCGTGAAAATGTGTGAAAAATATGAAAAGCCTCAAATCCTGTCAAAAATATGACGAGCATGAAACGGTCTGAAAAAGAGGAGGAGCATGAAGCGGTGTTGAAAATCATGAAGAGCCTGAAAACGCGTGAAAAATATGAAGAGCTTCAAAAGGTGTCAAAATGAGATGAGCATGAAACGGTCTAAAAAATAGGAGGAGCATGAAATGGTGTTGAAAAAAATGAAAAGCCTGAAAAGGTGTGAAATATATGAAGAGCTTCAAAAGGTTTCAAAAATATGAGGAGAATGAAACGGTCTGCAAAATAGGAGGAGCATGAAATGGTGTTCAAAAACATGAAGAGCATGAAAAGGTGTGAACAATATGAAGAGCTTCAAAAGTTGTGAAATACATGAGGAGGATTAAATGGTCTGAAAAATAGGAGGAGCATAAAGTGGTGTTCAAAAACATGAAGAGCCAGAAGAGGTGTGAAAAATATGAAGAGCTTCAAAGATGTGAAAAATATGAAGAGCTTCAAAAGGTGACAAAATGAGATGAGCATGAAACGGTCTGAAAAATAGAAGCAGCATGAAACGGTGTTGAAAAACATGAAGAGCCTGAAAAAGTGTGAAAAATATGAAGAGCTTCAAAAGGTGTGAAAAATACGAAGAGCTTCAAAAGGTGTCAAAAATTAGATGAGCATGAAACGGTCTGAAATATAGGAGGGCATGAAGCGGTGTTGAAAAACATGAAGAGCCTGAAAAGGTGTGAAAAATATGAAGAGCTTCAAAACGTGTCAAAAATATGAGGAGCAGGAAACGGTCTGAAAAATAGGAGGAGCATGAAGCCGTCTTGAAAAACATGAAGAGCCTGAAAGGGTGTAAAAAATATGAAGAGCTTCAAAAGTTTGGAAATACATGAGGAGCATGAAATGGTCTGAAAAATAGGAGGAGCATGAAGCGGTGTTCAAAAACATGAAGAGCCTGAAAAGGTGGGTAAAATAGGAAGAGCTTCAACAGGTGTCAAAAATATGAGGAGCATGAAACGGTCTGAAAAATAGGAGGAGCATTAAACGGTGTTCAAAAACATGAAG
Source organism: Dama dama (assembly GCF_033118175.1). Lineage (NCBI taxonomy): Eukaryota > Metazoa > Chordata > Mammalia > Artiodactyla > Cervidae > Dama > Dama dama. The sequence goes on from NW_026870899.1 coordinate 38,836, forward strand.
TGCGTGAAATGGTGTGAAAAATATGAAGAGCTTCAAAAGGTTGGAAATACATGTGGAGCATGAAACGGTCTGAAAAATAGGAGGAGCATGAAGCGGTGTTGAAAAACATGAACAGCTGAAAAGGTGGGTAAAATATGAAGAGCTTTAAAAGGTTTCAAAATTATGAAGAGCATGAAACGGTCTGAAAAATAGGAGGAGCAAGAAACGGAGTTCAAAAACATGAAGAGCCAGAAAAGGTGTGAAAAATATGAAGAGCTTCAAATGTTGTCAAAAATATGAGGAGCATGAATGGTCTGAAAAATAGGAGGAGCATGAAGCGGTGTTCAAAAACAGGAAGAGCGTGAAATGGTGTGAAAAATATGAAGAGCTTCAAAAGGTGACAAAAATATGAGGAGCATGAAACGTTCTGAAAAATAGGAGGAGCATGAAACGGTCTGAAAAATGGGAGGAGCATGAAGAGGTGTTGACAAACATGAAGAGCCTGAAAACGTGTGAAAATCATGAAGAGCTTAAAATTTGTGAGAAATATGAAGAGCTTCAAAAGGTGTCAAAAATGAGACGAGCATGAAACGGTCTGGAAAGTACGACGAGCATGAAGCGGTGTTGAAAAACATGAAGAGCCAGAAAAGGTGTGAAAAATACGAAGAGCTTTAAAAAGTGTCAAAAATATGAAGAGCATGAAACGGTCTGAAAAATAGGAGGAGCATGAAGTGGTGTGAAAAACATGAAGAGCCTAAAAAGGTGTGAAAAATATGAAGAGCTTAAAAAGGTTGGAAATACATGGAGAGCATGAAACGTTCTGAAAAATAAGAGGAGCATGAAGCGGTGTTGAAAAACATCAAGAGCCTGAAAAGGTGGGTAAAATATGAAGAGCTTCAAAAGGTGTCAAAAATATGAGGAGCATGAAACGGTCTGAAAAATAGGAGGAGCATGAAATGGTCTGATAAATAGGAGGAGCATGAAGCGGTGTTGAAAAACATGAAGAACATGAAAAGGTGTGAAATATATGAAGAACTTAAAAGGAGTCAAAAATATGAGATGCATGAAACGGTCTGAAAAATAGAAGGAACATGAAGCGGTGTTGAAAAACGTGAAGAGCCTGAAAAGGTGTGAAAAATATGAAGAGCTTTAAAAGGTGTAAAAAATATGAGGAGCATGAAACGGTCTGAAAAATAGGAGGAGCATGAAGCGGTGTTGAAAAACATGAAGAGCCTGAAAAGGTGTGAATAATATGAAGAGCTACAAAAGGTTCCAAAATTATGAAGAGCATGAAACGGTCTGAAAAATAGGAGGAGCATGAAGCGGTATTCAAAACATGAAGAGCCTGAAAAGCTGTGAAATTATGTGAAGCTTCAAAAGGTGTGAAAAATATGAGGAGCAGGAAACGGTCTGAAAAATAGTTGGAGCATGAAGCGGTGTTAAAGAACATGAAGAGCCTGAAAAGGTGTGAAATATATGGAGAGCTTCAAAAGGTGTCAAAAATATGAGGAGCATGAAACGGTCTGAAAAATAGGAGGAGCATGAAGCGGTGTTGAAAAACATGAAGAGCCTGAAAATGTGTGAAAAATATGAGGAGCTTTAAAAGTTGTCAAAAATATGAGGAGAATGAAATGGTCTGAAAAATCGGAGGAGCAAGAAACGGAGTTCAAAAACATGAAGAGCCTGAAAAGGTGTGAAAAATATGAAGAGCTTCAAAAGTTGTCATATATATGAGGAGCATGAAACGTTCCAAAAATTAGGAGGAGCATGAAGCGGTATTCAAAAACATGAAGAGCCAGAAAAGGTGTGAAAAATACGAAGAGCTTCAAAAGGTGTCAAAAATATAAGGAGCATGAAACGGTCTGAAAAATAGGAGGAGCATGAAGCGGTATTCAAAAACATGAAGATCCTGAAAAGCTGTGAAATTATGCCAAGCTTCAAAAGGTGTGGAAAATATGAGGAGCAGGAAACGGTCTGAAAAATAGTAGGAGCATGAAACGGTGTTAAAAAACATGAAGAGCTTCAAAAGGTGTGAAATATATGAAGAGCTTCAAAAGGTGTCGAAAATATGAGGGGCATGAAACGGTCTGAAACATAGGAGGAGCATGAAACGTTGTTAAAAAACATGAAGAGCTTCAAAAGGTGTGAAACATATAAAGAGCTTCAAAGGGTGTCAAAAATATGAGAGGCATGAAACGGTCTGAAAAATAGGAGGAGCATGAAGTGGTGTAGAAAAACATGAAGACCCTGAAAAGGTGTGAAAAATATGAGGAACTTCAAAAGGTGTCAAAAATATGAGGAGCATGAAACGCTCTGAAAAGTAGGAGGAGCATGAAACGGTGTTCAAAAACATGAAGAGCCTGAAATGGTGTGAAAAAATATGAGGAACTTCAAAAGGTGTCAAAAATATGAGGAGCATGAAAGGGTCTGAAAAATAGGAGCAGCATGAAACTGTGTTCAAAAACATGAAGAGTCTGAAAAGGTGTGAAATATATGAAGAGTTTCAAAAGGTGTCAAAAATATGAAGAGCATGAAACGGTCTGAAAAATACGAGGAGCATGAAGCGGCATTGAAAAACATGAAAAGCCTGAAAAGGTGTGAAAAATATGAAGAGCTTCAAAAGGTGTCAAAAATATGAAGAGCATGATATGGTCTGAAAAATATGAGGAGCATGTAACTGTGTTCAAAAACATGAAGAGCCTGAAAAGGTGTGAAATATATGAAGAGCTTCAAAAGGTGTCAAAAATATGAAGAGCATGAAACTGTCTGAAAAATAGGAGGAGCATGAAATCGTCTGATAAATAGGAGGAGCATGAAGCGGTGTTGAAAAACATGAAGAGCCTGAAAAGGTGTGAAATATATGAAGAACTTAAAAGGGGTCAAAAATATGAGATGCACGAAACGGTCTGAAAAATAGGAGGAGCATGAAGCGGTGTTGAAAAACATGAAGAGCCAGAAAAGGTGTGAATAATATGAAGAGGTTCAAAAGGTGCCAAAATTATGAAGAGCATGAAACAGTATTAAAATTTGGAGGAGAATGAAGCGGTGTAGAAAAACATGAAGAGCCAGAAAAGGTGTGAAATATATGAAGCTTCAAAAGGTGTCAAAAATATGAAGTGCATGAAACGGTCTGAAAAATAGGAGGAGCATGAAATGGTGTTGAAAAACATAAAGTCCTTGAAAGGTGTGAAAATTATGAAGAGCTTCAAAAGATGTCAAAAATATGAAGTGCATGAAAAGGTCTGAAAATTAGGAGGAGCATGAAACGGTGTTCAAAAACATGAAGAGCCTAAAAACGTGTGAAAAATATGAAGAGCTTCAAAGGTGTAAAAATTATGAGGAGCAAGAAACGGTCTGAAAAATAGGAGGATCCTGAAAAGGTGTTGAAAATCATGAAGAGCCTGAAAACGTGTGAAGAATAAGAAGAGCTGCAAAAGGCGTCAAAATTATGAGGAGCATGAAACGGTCTGAAAATTAGAAGAAGCATGAAACGGTGTTGAAAAATATGAAGACCATGAAAGGGTGTGAAAAACATGAAGAGCTTAAAAAGGTGTCAAAAGTATGAGGAGCATGAAACGGTCAAAAAATAGGAGGAGCATGAGACGTTGATGATAAACATGAAGAGCATGAAAAGGTGTTAAAAATATGAAGAGCTTAAAAAGGTGTCAAAAATATGAGGAGCAAGAAACGGTGTTGAAACACATGAAGAGCCTGAAAAGGTGTGAAAAATATGAAGAGCTTCAAAAGGTGTCAAAAATATGAGGACCATAAAACGATCTGAAAAATATGAGGAGCCTGAAACGGTCTGAAAAATAGGAGGAGCATGAAACGGATTTGAAAAACATGAAGAGCATGGAAAGGTGTGAAAAATATAAAGAGCTTCAAAAGGTGTCAAAATATGAGGAGCCTGAAACGGTCTGAAAAATAGGAGGAGCATGAAACGGTGTTGAAAAACATGAAGAGCATGGAAAGGTTGAAAAACTTGAAGAGCTTCAAAAGGTGTCAAAATATGAGGAACATGAAACGGTCTGAAATATAGCAGGAGCAAGAAAAGGTGTTAAAAAACATGAAGAACTTGAAAAGGTGTGAAACATATGAGGAGCATGAAAAGGTTTGAAAAATAGGAGGATCATGAAGCGGGGTTGAAAAACATGAAGAGCCTGAAGGTGTGAAATATATGAAGAGCTTCAAAAGGTGTCAAAAAATGAGGAGCATGAAAAGGTCTGAAAAACAGGAGGAGCATTAAGCGGTGTTGAAAAAAATGAAGAGCCTGAAAAGGTGTGAAAAATATGAAGAGCTTCAAAAGGTGTCAAATATATGAGGAGCATGAAACGGTCTTAAAAAGTAGGAGAAGCATGAAGTGTTGTTGAAAAACATGAAGAGCCTGAAAAGGTGTGAAAAATATGAAGAGCTTCAAAAGGTATCAAAAATATGAGGAGCATGAAACGGTCTGAAAAATAGGAGGAGCATGAAGCGGTGTTCTAAAACATGAAGAGCATGGAAAGGTCTGAATAATATAAAGAGCGTCAAAAGGTGTAAAAAATATGAGGAGCACGAAACGGTCTGAAAAATAGAAGGAGCCTGAAAATGTGTTGAAAATCATGAAGAGCCTGAAAAGCTGTGAAGTATAAATAGAGCTGCAAAAGGCGTCAAAATTATGAGGAGCATGAAACGGTCTGAAAATTAGAAGAAGCATGAAACGGTGTTGAAAAATATGAAGACCATGAAAGGGTGTGAAAAACATGAAGAGCTTAAAAAGGTGTCAAAAATATGAGGAGCATGAAACGGTCAAAAAAATAGGAGGAGCATGAGACGTTGTTGATAATCATGAAGAGCATGAAAAGGTGTGAAAAATATGAAGAGCTTCAAAAGGTGTCAAAAATATGAGGAGCATGAAACAGGCTGAAAAATAGGAGGAGCATGAAGCGGTGTCGAAAAACATGAAGAGCATGAAGAGTTGTGAAAAATAGGAAGAACTTCAAAAGGTGTCAAAAATATGAGGAGCATGAACGGTATGAAAATAGGAGGATCATGAAGCCATGTTGTAAAACATGAAGAGCCTGAAAACGTGTGAAAATTATGAAGAGCTTCAAAAGGTGTGAAATATATGAAGAGCTTCAAAATGTGTCAAAAATGAGATGAGCATGAAATGTTCTGAAAGATAGGAGGGGCATGAAGGGGTGTTGAAAAACATGAAGACCCTGAAAAGGTGTGAGAAATATGAAGATCTTCAAAATGTGTCAAAAATAAGAGGAGCATGAAACGGTCTGAAAAAGAGGAGGAACAAGAAGTGATGTTTAAAAACATGAAGAGCCTGAAAAGGTGTGAAAAATATGAAGATCATCAAAAGATGTGAAAAATATGAGGAGCATGAACCGGTCTGAAAAATAGGAGGAGCATGAAGCGGTTTTGAAAAGCATGAAGAGTCTGAAAAGGTGTGAAAAATATGAAGAGCTTCATAAGGTGTCAAAAATATTAGGAGCATGAAACTGTCTCAATAATATGAGAAGCATGAAGTGGTGTTGAAAAACGTGAAGAGCCTAAAAATGTGTGAAAGATATGAAGAGCTTCTAAAGGTGTGAAAAATATGAAGAGCTTCAAAAGGTGTCAAAAATGAGACGAGCATGAAACGGCCCGAAAAATAGGAGGAGCATGAAGTGGTGTTGAAAAACATGATGAGCCTGAAAAAGTGTGAAATATATGAAGAGCTTCAAAAGGTGTCAAAAATATGAGGAGTATGAAACCGTCTGAAAATTAGGAGGAGCATGAAGCGGTGTTGAAAACATGAAGAGCCTGAAAAGGTGTGAAAAATATGAAGACCTTCAAAAGGTGTCAAAAATATGAGGAGCATGAACAGTCTGGAAAATAGCAGGAGCATGAAGCGGTCTTGAAAACCATAAAGAGCCTGAAAAGGTGTGAAAAATAAGAAGAGCTTCAAAATGTTTCAAAATTATGAGGAGAATGAACGGTCTGAAAAATAGGCGGAGCATGAAGCGGTGTTGAAAAACATGAAGAGCCTGAAAAGGTGTGAAATATATGAAGACTTTCAAAAGGTGTGAAAAATATGAAGAGCTTCAAAGGTGTCAAAAATGAGATGAGCATGAAACGGTCTGAAAAATAGGAGCATCATGAAGCGATGTTCAAAAATATGAAGAGCCTGAAAAGTTGTGAAAAATATGAAAAGCTTCAAAAGGTGTTAAAAATGAAACGAGCATGAAACGGTCCGAAAAATAGGAGGATCAAGAAACGGTGTTGAAAAACATGAAGAGCCTGAATACGTGTAAAATATGAAGAGCTACAAAAGGTGTCAAAAATATGAGGAGCATGAAACGGTCTGAAAAATAGGAGGAGAATGAAGCTGTGTTGAAAAACAAGAAGAGACTGAAAAGGTGTGAAATATATGAATAGCTTCAAAAGGTGTAACAAATATGAGGACCATGAAACAGTTTGAAAAATAGGAATAGCATGAAACGGTGTTCAAAAACATGAAGAGCCTGAAAAGGTGTGAAAAATATGAAGAGCTTCAAAACATGTCAAATATATGAGGAGCATGAAACGGTCTGAAAAATAGGAGGAGCATGAAGCGGTGTTGAAAAACATGAAGAGCCTGAAAAGGTGTGAAAAATATTAAGAGCTTCAAAAGGTGTGAAATATATGAAGAACTTCAAAAGGTGTCAAAAATCGAAGAGCAGGAAATGGTCTGAAAAACAGGAGGAGCATGAAGTGGTGTTAAAAACATGAAGAGCCTGAAAAGGTGTGAAATATATGAAGAGCTTCAAAAGGAGTCAAAAATATGAGGATCATGAAACGGTCTGAAAAAATAGGAGGAGCATGAAGCGGTGTTCAAAAACATGAAGAGCCTGAAAAGGTGTGAAAAATATGAAGAGCTTCAAAAGGTGTCAAAAATATGAGGAGCATGAAACGGTCTGAAAAATAGGAGGAGTATGAAGCGATGATCAAAAATATGAGGAGCCTGAAAATGTGTGAAAAATATGAAGACCTTCAAAAGGTGTGAAATACATGGGGAGCATGAAACGGTCTGAAAAATAGGAGAAGCATGAAGTGGTGTGGAAAAACATGAAGAGCCTGAAAAGGTGTGAAAAATATGAAGAGCTTCAAAAGGTGTGAAATACATGAGGATCATGAAACGGTCTGAAAAATAGGAGGAGCATGAAACGGTGTTCAAAAAGAGGAAGAACCTGAAAATTTGTGAAAAATATCACAGCCTCAAAAGGTGTCAAAAATATGAGGAGAATGAAAGCGTCTCAAAAATAGGAGGAGCATGAAGCTGTGTTGAAAACATGAAGAGCCTGAAAAGGTTTGAAAAATATGAAGAGCTTCTAAAGGTATGAAAAATATTAGGAGAATGAAACGGTCTGAAAAATGGGAGGAGCATGAAGTGGTGTTGAAAAACATGAAGAGCCTGAAATGGTGTGAAATATATGAAGAGCTTCAAAATGTGTGAAAAATATGAGGAGCTTCAAAAAGTGTCAAAAATATGAGGAGCAAGAAACGGTCTGAAAAATACGAGGAGCATGAAGAGGTGTGGAAGAAAATGAAGAGCCTGAAAAGGTGTGAAAAATATGAAGAGTTTCTAAAGGTGTCAAAAATATGAGGAGCATGAAGCTCTGAAAAATAGGAAGAGCATGAAGTGGTGTTGAAAAACATGAAGAGCCTGAAAAGTGTGAAAAATATGAAGAGCTTCAAAAGGTGTCAAAAATATGAAGAGCATGAAACGGTCTGAAAAATAGGAGGAGCATGAAGCGGTGTTGAAAAACATGAAGAGCCTGAACACGTGTGAAAAAATATGAAGAGCTTCAAAAGGTGTGAAGAATATGAAGAGCTTCACAAGGTGTCAAAAATGAGATGAGCATGAAACGGTCTGAAAAATAGGAGGAGCATGAAGTGGTGTTGAAAAAGAAAGAAGAGCCTGAAAAGCTGTGAAATATATGAAGAGCTTCAAAAGGAGTCAAAAATATGAGGATCATGAAACGGTCTGAAATATAGGAGGAGCATGAAGCGGTGTTGAAAAACATGAAGAGCGTGAAAAGGTGTGAAAAATATGAAGAGCTTCTAAAGGTGTCAAAAATATGAGGAGCATGAAACGGTCTGAAAAATAGGAGGAGCATGAAGCGGTGTTGAAAAACATGAAGAGCGTGAAAAGGTGTGAAAAATATGAAGAGCTTCAAAAGGTGTCAAAAATATGAGGAGCATGAAACGGTCTGAATGATAGGAGGAGCATGAAGCGGTGTTGAAAAACATGAAGAGCCTGAAAAGGTGTGAAAAATATGAAGAGTTTCAAAAGATGTGAAAAATATGAAGAACTTCAAAAGCTGTCAAAAATGAGATGAGCATGAAACGGTCTGAGAAATAGGAGAAGCATGAAGTGGTGTTGAAAAACATGAAGAGCCTGAACACGTGTGAAAAAATATGAAGAGCTTCTAAAGGTGTCAAAAATATGAGGAGCATGAAACGGTCTGAAAAATAGGAGGTGCATGAAACATTGATCAAAAACATGAAGAGCCTGAAAAGGTGTGAAAAATATGAAGAGCTGCAAAAGGTGTGAAATACATGATGAGCATGAAACGGGCTGAAAAATAGGAGAAGCATGAAGTGTTGTGGAAAAACTTGAAGAGCCTGAAAAGGTGTGAAAAATAGGAAGAGCTTCAAAAGGTGTAAAATACATGAGGAACATGAAACTCTCTGAAAAATAGGAGGAGCATGAAGATGTGCTCAAAAACATGAAGAGCCTGAAAAGTTGTGAAAAATATGAAGAGCTTCAAAAGGTGTCAAAAATATGAGTAGGATAAAACGGTCTGAAAAATAGGAGGAGCATGAAGCGGAGTTCAAATACATGAAGAGCCTGAAATAATGTGAAAAATATTAAGAGCTTCAAAAGGTGTGAAAAATATGAAGAACTTCAAAAGGTGTCAAAAATCGAAGATCAGGAAATGGTCTGAAAAATAGGAGGAGCATGAAGTGGTGTTAAAAACATGAAAAGCCTGAAAAGGTGTGAAATATATGAAGAGCTTCAAAAGGTGTCAAAAATATGAGGAGAATGAAACGGTCTGAAAATTAGGAGGATCATGAAGTGGTGTTGAAAAACATGAAAAGCCTGAAATGGTGTGAAATATATGAAGAGCTTCAAAATATGTGAAAAATATGAGGAGCTTCAAAAAGTGTCAAAAATACGAGGAGCAAGAAACGGTCTGAAAAATACGAGGAACATGAAGAGATGTTGAAGAAAATGAAGAGCCTGAAAACGTTGAAAAAATATGAAGAGCTTCAAAATGTGTGAAGAATACGAGGAGCATGAAACGGTCTGAAAAATAGGAGGAGCATGAAGCGGTGTTGAAAAACATGAAGAGCCTGAAAACGTGTGAAAAAATATGAAGAGCTTCAAAATGTGTGAAGAATATGAAGAGCTTCAAAAGGTGTCGAAAATGAGATGAGCATGAAACGGTCTGAAAAATAGGAGGAGCATGAAACGGTGTTGAAAAGCATGAAGAGCTTGAAAAGGTGTGAAAAATATGAAGAGCTTCAAAAGGTGTCAAAAATGAAATGAGCATGAAACGGTCTGAAAAATAAGAGGAGCATGAAGCGGTGTTCAAAAACATGAAGAGCCTGAAAAGATATGACAAATATGAAGAGCTTCAAAAGCTGTCAAAAATATGAGGAGCATGAAACGGTCTGAAAAATAGGAGAAGCATGAAGCGGTGTTGAAAAACCTGAAGAGCCTGAAAAGTTATGAAAAATATGAAGAGCTTCAAAAGGTGTGAAATTCATGATGAGCATGAAACTCTCTGAAAAATAGGAGGAGCATGAAGTGGTGTTCAAAAACATGAAGAGCCTGAAAATTTGTGAAAAATATGAAAAGCTTCTAAAGGTGTTAAAGATGAGATGAGCATGAAACGGTCTGAAAAATAGGAGGAGCATGAAGCGGTGTTCAATTACATGAAGAGCTTGAAAAGTTGTGAAAAATATGAAGAGCGTCAAAAGGTGTGAAAACTATGAGGAGAATGAAACGGTCTGAAATATAGGAGGAGCATGAAGCGGTGTTCAAAAACATGAAGAGCCTGAATAGGTGTGAAAAATATGAAGAGCTTCATAAGGTGTCAAGAATATGAGGAGAACGAAACGGTCTGAAAAATATGAGGAGCATGAAGCGGTGTTCAAAAACATGAAGAGCCTGAAAACGTGTGGAAAATATGAAGAGCTTCAAAAGGTGTGAAAAATATGAAGAGCTTCAAAAGGTGTCAAAAATGAGATGAGCATGAAAGGGTCTGACAAATAGGACGAGCATGAAGTGGTGTTGAAAAAAAGGAAGAGCCTGAAAAGGTGTGAAATATATGAAGAGCTTCAAAAGGTGTCAAAAATATGAGGAGAATGAAACGGTTTGAAAAATAGGTGGAGCATGAAGGGGTGTTCAAAAATATGAAGAGCCTGTAAAGGTGTGAAAAATATGAAGAGCTTCAAAAGGTGTCAAATATATGAGGAGCATGAAACGGTCTGAAAAATAGGAGGAGCATGAAATGCTGATCAAACACATGAAGGGCCTGAAAAGTTTTGAAAAATATAAAGAGCTTCAAAAGGTGTGAAATACATTTGGACATGAAACGGTCTGAAAAATAGGAGGAGCATGAGACGGTTTTCAAATACATAAAGAGCCTGAAAAGTGTGAAAAATATGAAGAGCTTAAAAAGGTGTCAAAAATATGAGGAGCATGAAACGGTCTGAAAAATAGGAGGAGCATGAAGCGGTGTTCAAAAATATGAAGAGCCTGAAAATTTGTGAAAACTATGAAGCGCTTCAGAAGGTGTCAAAAATGAGATGAGCATGAAACGCTCTGAAAAATAGGAGGAGCATGAAGCGGTGTAGAAAAACATGAAGAGCCTGAAAGGTGTGAAAAATATGAAGAGCTTCAAAAGGTGAGAAATATATGAGGACCATGAAACTGTCTTAAAAATAGGAAGAGCTTGAAGTTGTGTTCAAAAACATGAAGAGCCTGAAAAGGTGTGAAATATATGAAGAGCTTCAAAAGGTGTCAAAAAAATGAGGAGCATGAAACGGTCTGAAAAATAGGAGGAGCATGAAACGGTCTTCAAAACCATGAAGAGCCTGAAAAGGTGTGAAAAATATGAAGAGCTTGAAAAGGTGTCAACAATTTGAGCAGCATGAAACGGTCTGAAAAATAAGAGGAGCATGAAACGGTGTTCATAAACATGAAGAGCCTGAAAACGTGTGAAAAATATGAAGAGCTGCAAAAAGTGTCAAGAATGAGATGAGCATGAAATGGTCTGAAAAATAGGAGGAGCATGAAGCGGTGTAGAAAAACATGAAGAGCCTGAAAAGTTGTAAAAAATATGAAGAGCTTCAAAAGGTGTGAAAAATACGAAGAGCTTCAAAAGGTGTGAAATATATGAGGAGCATGAAACGGTCTGAAAAATTGGAGGAGCATGAAGCGGTGTTCAAAAAAATGAAGAGCCTGAAAAGGTGTGGAAAATATGAAGAGCTTCAAAAAGTGTCAAAAATATGAAGAGCTTCAAAGATGTGAAATACATGAAGAGCATGAAATGCTCTGAAAAACAGGAGGAGCATGAAGCGGTGTTGAAAAACATGAAGAGCCTGAAAAGGTGTGAAAAATCTGAAGAGCTTCAAAAGGTGTCAATATATGAGGAGCATGAAACGGTCTGAAAAATAGGAGGAGCATGAAGCGGTGTTCAAAAACATGAAGAGCCTGAAAAGGTGTGAAATATATGAAGAGCTTCAAAAGGTGTCAAAAATAAGAGGAGCATGAAACAGTCTGAAAAATAGGAGGAGCATGAATTGGTTTTGAAAAACATGAAGAGACTGAAAACATGCGAAATATATGAAGCGCATCAAAAGGTGTGAAAAATATGAAGACATTCAAAGGTATCAAAATTATGAGGAGCAAGAAACGGTCTGAAAATAGGAGGAGCATGAAACGGTGTTGAAAGAGATGAGCATGAAACGGTCTGAAAAATAGGAGGAGCATGAAGCGGTGTTGAAAAACATGAAGAGCCTGAAATGGTGTGAAAAATATGAAGAGCTTCAAAAGGTGTGAAATACATGATGAGCATGAAACGGGCTGAAAAATAGGAGAAGCATGAAGTGGTGTGGAAAAACTTGAAGAGCCTGAAAATTTGTGAAAAATATGAAGAGCTTCAAAAGGTGTCAAAAATATGAGGAGAATGAAACGGTCTGAAAAATAGGAGGAGCATGAAGTGGTGTTGAAAAACATAAAGAGCCTGAAATGGTGTGAAATATATGAAGAGCTTCAAAATGTGTGAAAATATGAGGAGCTTCAAAAAGTATCAAAAATATGAGGAGAATGAAACGCTCTGAATAATAGGAGGAGCATGAAGCGGTGTTGAAAAACATGAAGAGCCTGAAAACGTGTGAAAAAATATGAAGAGCTTCAAAAGGTGTGAAAAATATGAAGAGATTCAAAGGTGTCAAAAATGCGATGCGCATGAAACGGTCTGAAAAATAGGAGGAGCATGAAGTCTTGTTGAAAAAAAAGAAGAGCCTGTAAACGAGTGAAATAAATGAAGAGCTTCAATAGGTGTGAGCAATATGAAGAGCTTCAACAGGTGTCAAAAATGAGATGAGCATGAAATGGTCTGAAAACAAGGAGGAGCATGAAGCGGTGTTGAAAAACATGAAGAGCCTGAAAAGGTGTTAAAAATATGAAGAGCTTCAAACTGTGTCAAAAATATGAGGAGCATGAAATGATCTGAAAAATAGGAGGAATATGAAACGGTGTGAAAAATAGGAGGAGCATGAAGCGGTGTTGAAAAACATGAAGAGCCTGGAAAGGTGTGAAAAATATGAAGAGCTTCAAAAGGTGTCAAATATATCAGCAGCATGAAATGATCTGAAAAATATGAGGAGCATGAAACGGTCTGAAAAATAGGAGGAACATGAAGTGGTGTTCAAAAACATGAAGAGCCTTAAAAGGTGTGAAAAATATGAAGAGCTTAAAGGTGTGAAAATTATGAGGAGCATGAAACCGTGTGAAAAATCGGAGGAGCATGACACGGTGTTGAAAAATATGAAGAGAATGAAAAGGTGTGAAAAATATGAAGAGCTTCAAAAGGAGTCAAAAATATGAGGAGCATGAAAAGTTCTGAAAAGTAGGAGGAGCATGAAGCGTTGTTGAAAAACATGAAGAGCATGAAAAGGTGTGAAATATATGAAGAGCTTCAAATGGTGTCAAAACTATGAGGAGCATGAAACGGTCTGAAAAATAGGAGGAGCATGAAGCGGTGTTCAGAAACACGAAGAGCCTGAAAAGGTGTGAAAAATATGAAGAGCTTCAAAAGGTGTGAAATATATGAAGAGCTTCAAAAGCTGTCAATAATGAGATGACCATGAAACGGTCTGAAAAATAGGAGGAGCATGAAGTGGTGTTGAAAACATGAAGATACTGAAAAAGTGTGAAATATATGAAGAGCTTCAAAAAGTGTGAAAAATATGAGGAGCTTCAAAATGTGTCAAAAATATGAGGAGCATGAAACGGTCTTAAAAAACGGAGGAGCATGAAGCGGTGTTGAAAAATATGAAGAGCCTGAAAAGGTGTGAAAAATATGAAGAGCTTCAAAAGGTTTGAAAAATATGAGGAGCATGAAACGGTCTGAAGAATAGGAGGAGGATTGTAGCGATGTTCAAAAACATGAAGAGCATGAAAAGGTGTGAAAAATATGAAGAGCTTCCAAAGGTGTGAAATACAAGAGGAGCATGAAACAGCCTGAAAAATAGGAGGAGCATGAAGCGGTGTTGAAAAACATCATGAAAGAGAAAAGGTGTGAAAAATATGAAGTGCTTCAAAACGAGTAAAAAATATGAGGAGCATGAAACTGTCTGAAGAAGAGGAGTAACATGAAACGGTGTTCAAAAACATGAAGAGCCTGAAAAGGTGTGAAAAATATGAAGAGCTTCAAATGGTGTGAAATACATGAGGAGCATGAAACTGTCTGAAAAATAGGAGGAGCATGAAGTGGTGTTGAAAAACATGAAGAGCATGAAAATGTGTGAAAAATATGAAGAGCTTTAAAGGTGTGAACATTATGAGGAGCATGATACCATCTGAAAAATAGGAGGAGCATGACACGGTGTTGAAAAACATGAAGAGCCTTAAAATGTGAGAAAAATATGAAGAGATTTAAAGGTGTGAAAAATATGAGGAGCATGAAACCGTGTGAAAAATAGGAGGAGCATGACACGGTGTTGAAAAATATGAAGAGCATGAAAAGCTGTGAAAAATATGAAGACCTTCAAAAGGAGTCAAAAATATGAGAAGCATGAAAAGGTCTGAAAAATAGGAGGAGCATGAAGCGGTGTTGAAAAACATGAAGAGCCTGAAAAGGTGTGAAAAATATGAAGAGCTTTAAAAGGTGTCAAAAATATGAGGAGAATGAAATGAACTGAAAAATAGGAGGAACATGAAACGGTCTGAAAAATAGGAGGAGCATGAAGCAGTGTTGAAAAACATTAAGAGTCTGAAAAGGTATGAAATATATGAAGAGCTTCAAAAGGTGTCAAAAATATGAGGAGCATGAAACTGTCTGATAAATAGGAGGAGCATGAAACGGTGTTCGAAAACATGAAGAGCTTGAAAAGGTGTGAAAAATGAAGAGCTTCAAAAGGTGTGAAATACATGACGAGCATGAAACGTTCTGAAAAAAAGGAGGAGCATGACGCGGTGTGGAAAAAAATGAAGAGCCTGAAAAGGGGTGAAAAATATGAAGAGCTTCAAAAGGTGTCAAAAATATGAGGAGCATGAAATGATCTGAAAAATAGGAGGAACATTAAACGGTCTGAAAAATAGGAGAGGCATGAAGTGGTGTTGAAAGACATGAAGAGCCTGAAAAGGTGTGAAAAATATGTAGAGCTTCAAAATGTGTCAAAAATATGAGGAGCATGAAACGATCTGAAATATAGGAGGATCATGAAGCCATGTTGAAAAACATGAAGAGCCTGAAAGTGTGTGAAAAATATGAAGAGCTTCAAAAGGTGTCAAAAATATGAGGAGCATGAAACGGTCTGAAATATAGGAGGAGCATGAAACGGTGTTCATAAATATGAAGAGCCTGAAAAGGTGTGAAAAATATGAAGAGCTTCAAAAGGTGTCAAAAATATGAGGAGCAAGAAAAGGTCTGAAAAATAGGAGGAGCATGAAGCAGTGTTGAAAAACATGAAGAGCCTGAAAAGGTGTGAAAAATATGAAGAGCTTCAAAAAGTGTCAACAATATGAGCAGCATGAAACTGTCTGAAAAATAAGAGGAGCATGAAACGGTGTTCATAAATATGAAGAGCCTGAAAAGGTGTGAAAAATATGAAGAGCTTCAAAAGGTGTGAAAAATATGAGGAGCATGAATCGGTCTGAAAAATAGGAGGAGCATGAAGCGGTGTTGAACAACATGAAGAGCCTGAAAAGGTGTGAAAAATATGAAGAGCTTCAAAAGGTGTCAAAAATATGAGGAGCATGAAACGGTCTGAAAAATAGGAGGAGCATGAAGCCGTGTTCAAAAACATGAAGAGCCTGAAATGGTGTTAAAAATATGAAGAGCTTCAAAAGTTGTCAAAAATATGAGGAGCATGAAACGATCTGAAAAATAGGAGGAGCATGAAGCGCAGTTCAGAAACATGAAGAGCCAGAAAAGGTGTGAAAAATATGAAGAGCTTCAGAAGGTGTCAAAAATATGAGGAGCATGAAACGGTCTGAAAAATAGGAGGAGCATGAAGCCGTGTTCAAAAACATGAAGAGCCTGAAATGGTGTGAAATACATGAAGAGCCTAAAAGGTGTGAAAAATATGAAAAGCTTCAAAAGATGTCACAAATATGAAGAGCATGAAACGGTCTGAAAAATTGAAGGATCATAAAGCGGGGTTCAAAAACATGAAGAGCCTGAAAACCTTTGAAAAATATGAAGAGCTTCAAAGGTGTGAAAATTATGAAGAGCTTCAAAAGCTGTCAAAAATGAGATGAGCATGAAACGGTCTGAAAAATAGGAGGAGCATGAAGTGGTGTTGAAAAACATGAAGAGCCTGAATAAGTGTGAAAAAATGAAGAGATTCAAAAGTTGTGAAAAATATGAAGAGCTTCAAAAGGTGACAACAAATAGAGGATAATGAAACGGTCTGAAAAATAGGAGGATCATGAAGCATTGTTTAAAAACATGAAGAGCCTGTAAAGGTGTGAAAAATATGAAGAGCTTGAAAATGTGTCAAAAATATGAGGAGCCTGAAACGGTCTGAAAAATAGGAGGAGATTGAAATGGTGATCAAAAACATGAAGCGCCTGAAAAGGTGTGAAAAATATGAAGAGCTTCAAAAGGTGTGAAATACAATAGGAGCATGAAACGGTCTGAAAAATAGGAGGAGCATGAAGCGGTGTTGAAAAACATGAAGAGCCTGAAAAGGTTTTAAATATATGAAGAGCTTCAAAAGGTGTGAAAAATATGAGGAGCATGAAACGGTCTGAAGAATAGGAGGAGGAGTGTAGCGGTGTTCAAAAACATGAAGAGCATGAAAAGGTGTGAAAAATATGAAGGGCTTCAAAAGGTGTGAAACACATGAGGAGCATGAAACTGTGTGAAAAATAGGAGGATCATGAAGCGGTGTTGAAAAACATGAAGAGCATGAAAAGCTGTGAAAAATATTAAGAGCTTCAAAAGGTGTCAAAAATATGAGAAGCATGAAACTGTCTGAAAAATAGGAGCAGCATGAAACGGTGTTCAAAAACATGAAGAGCCTGAAAAGGAGTGAAAAATATGAAGAGACTCAAAAGGTGTGAAAAATATGAAGAGCTTCAAAAGCTGTCAAAAATGAGATGAGCATGAAACGGTCTGAAAAATAGGAGGGGCATGAAGTTGTGTTGAAAAACATGAAGAGTCTGAAAAGGTGTGAAAAATATGAAGAGCTTCAAAAGGAGTCAAAAATATGAGGAGCATGAAACGGTTTGAAATATAGGAGGAGCATGAAGTGGTGTTGAAAAACATGAAGGGCCTGAAAAGGGGTGAAAAATATGAAGAGCTTCAAAAGGTGTCAAAAATATGGGGAGCATGTAACGGTCTGAAATATAGGAGGAGCATGAAACGGTGTTCATAAACATGAAGAGCCTGAAAAGGAGTGAAAAATATGAAGAGCTGCAAAAGGTGTGAAAAATATGAAGAGCTTCAAA
The DNA here is from genome assembly GCF_033118175.1 of Dama dama. Taxonomy (NCBI): domain Eukaryota; kingdom Metazoa; phylum Chordata; class Mammalia; order Artiodactyla; family Cervidae; genus Dama; species Dama dama. The sequence continues at coordinate 56,021 of NW_026870899.1, forward strand.
AGGTGTGAAAAATATGAAGAGCTTCAAAAGATGTGAAATACATGAGGAGCATGATACGGTCTGAAAAGGAGGAGGAGCATGAAGCCGTGTTCAAAATCATGAAGAGCCTAAAAACGTGTGAAAAATATGAAGAGCTCAAAAGGTGTGAAAAATATGAAGAGGTTCAAAAGGTGTCAAAAATATGAGGAGCATGAAACGGTCTGAAAATTAGGAGAGGCATGAATTTGTGTTGAAAAACATGAAGAGCCCAAAAAGGTGTGAAAAATATGAAGAGCTTCAAAAGGTGTGAAAAATATGAAGAGGTTCAAAAGGTGTCAAAAATATGAGGAGCATGATACTGTCTGCAAAATAGGAGGAGCATGAAGTTGTGTTGAAAAACATCAAGAGCCTGAAAAAGTGTGAAAAATATGAAGAGCTTCAAAAGGTGTCAAATATATGAGGAGTATGAAACGGTCTGAAAAATAGGAGGAGCATAAAGCGGTGTTCAAAAACATGAAGAGCCTGAAAAGGTGTGAAAAATATGAAGAGCTTCAAAAGGTATCAAAAATATGAGGAGCATGAAACGGTCTGCAAAGAGGACGAGCATGAAGCGGTGTTAAAAACATGAAGAGCCTGAAAAGGTATGAAAAATATGAAGAGCTTCAAAATGTGTCAAAAATATGACGAGCATGAAACCCTCTTAAAAATAGGAGGAGGATGAAGCGGTGTTGAAAACCATGAAGAACCTGAAAAGGTGTGAAAAATATGAAGAGCTTCAAAAGGTGTAAAAAATATGAAGAGCTTCAAAATGTGTCAAAAATGAGATGAGCATGAAACGGTCTAAAAAATAGGAGGAGCATGAAGCGGTGTTCAAAAAAATGCAGAGAGTGAAAAACTGTGAAAAATATGAAGAGCTTCAAAAGGTGTAAAAAATAGGAGGAGCGTGAAACGGGTTGAAAAATAGGAGGAGCATGAACCGGTGTTCAAAAACATAAAGAGCATGAAAAGGTGTGAAAAACATGAAGAGCTTCATAAGGTGTCAAAATTAGTTTAGAATGAAAGGGTCTGAAAAATAGGAGGAGCATGAAGTGGTGTTGAAAACATGAAGAGCCTGAAAAGGTGTCAAATATACGAAGAGCTTCAAAAGGTGTGAAAAATATGAAGTGCATCAAAAGGTGTCAAAAATGAGATGAGCATGAAACGGTCTGAAAAATAGGAGGAGCATGAAGTGGTATTGAAAAACATGAAGAGCCTGAAAACGTGTGAAAAATATGAAGAGCTTCAAAAATATGAAAAATATGAAGAGATTCAAAAGGTGTGAAAAAAATGAAGAGCTTCAAAAGATGTCAAAAATGAGATGAGCATGAAACGGTCTGAAGAAAAGGAGGAGCATAAAGCGGAGTTCACAAAAATGAAGAGCCTGAAAAGGTGGAAAATATATGAAGAACTTGAAAAGGTGTCAAAAATTTGAGGAGCATGAAACACTCTGAAAAATACGAGGAGCATGAAGTGGTTTAGAAAAACATGAAGTGCCTAAAAAGGTGTGAAAAATATGTGGAGCTTCAAAAGGTGTCAAAAATATGAGGAGCATGAAACGGTCTGAAACATAGGAGGATCATGAAGCGGTGTTGAAAATCATGAATAACTTGAAAAGGTGTGAAAAATATGAAGAGCTTCAAAAGGTGTGAAAAATATGAGGAGCTTCACAAGTTGTCAAAAATATGAGGAGCATGAAAAGGTCTGAAAAATAGGAGGAACATTAAGTGGTGTTGAGAAACATGAAGAGCCTGAAATGGTGTGAAAAATATGAAGAGCTTCAACAGGTGTCAAAAATATGAGGAGCATGAAACGTTCTGAAAAACAGGAGGAGCATGAAACGGTATTCAAAACATGAAGAGCTTGAAAAGGTGTGAAAAATATGAAGAGCTTCAAAACCTGTCAAAAGAATGAGGAGCATGAAATGGTCTGAAAAGTAGGAGAAGCATGAAGCAGTGTTGAACAACATGAAGAGCCTCAAAAGTTGTGAAATATATGAAGAGCTTCAAAAGGTTTCAAAAATATCAGGAGAGAGAAACGGTGTTCAAAAACGTGAAGAGCCTTAAAAGGTGTGAAAAATACGAAGAGATTCAAAAGATGTCAAAAATAGGAGGAGCCTGAAACGGTGTTGAAAAACATGAAGAGCATGAAAAGGTGTGAAAAATATGAAGAGCTTCAAAAGGTGTCAAAAATATGAGGAGCATGAAACGGTCTGAAATATAGGAGATGCATGAAGCGGTGTTGAAAAACATGAAGAGTTTGAAAACGTGTCAAAAATATGAAGAGCTTCAAAATGTGTCAAAAATATGAGGAGTATGAAAAGGTCTGAAAAATAGGAGGAGCATGAAGCGGTGTTGAAAAACATGAAAAGCCTGAAAAGGTGTGAAAAATATGAAGAGCTTCAAAACGTGTCAAATATATGAGGAGCATGAAAAGGTCTGAAAAATAGGAGGAGCATGAAGCGGTGTTGAAAAACATTTAGAGACTGAAAACGTGTGAAAAATAAGAAGAGTTTCAAAAGGTGTGAAAAATATGAAGAGATTCAAAGGTGTCAAAAATATGAGGAGCATGAAACGGTCTGAAAAATAGGAGGAGCATGAAGCCGTGTTCAAAAACATGAAGAGCCTGAAGAGAGGTAAAAAATATGAAGAGCTTCAAAAGGTGTCAAATATATGAGGAGCATGAAACCGTCTGAAAAATAGGAAGAGCAGGAAGCGGTGCTGAAAAACATGAAGAGAATGAAAAGGTGTGAAAAATATGAAGAGCTTCAAAGAGTCAAAAATATGAGGAGCATGAGACGGTCTGAAAAATAGGAGGAGCATGAAACGGTCTGAAAAATAGGAGGGGCATGAAACGTTGTTCAAAAACATGAAGAGCCTAAAAAGGTGTGAAAAATATGAAGAGCTTCAAAAGGTGTGAAAAATATGAGGAGCTTCACAAGTTGTCAAAAATATGAGGAGCATGAAACTGTCTGAAAAATAGGAGGAACATTAACGGGTGTTGAAAAACATGAAGAGGCTGAACAGGTGTGAAAAATATGAAGAGCTTCAACAGGTGTCAAAAATATGAGGAGCATGAAACGTTCTGAAAAACAGGAGGAGCATGAAACGGTATTCAAAACATGAAGAGCTTGAAAAGGTGTGAAAAATATGAAGAGCTTCAAAACCTGTCAAAAGTATGAGGAGCATGAAATGGTCTGAAAAGTAGGAGGAGCATGAAGCAGTGTTGAAAAACATGAAGAGCCTGAAAAGTTGTGAAATATATGAAGAGCTTCAAAAGGTGTCCAAAATATCAGGAGAGAGAAACGGTGTTCAAAAACGTGAAGAGCCTGAAAAGATGTGAAAAATACGAAGAGATTCAAAAGATGTCAAAAATAGGAGGAACCTGAAACGGTGTTGAAAAACATGAAGAGCATGAAAAGGTGTGAAAAATATGAAGAGCTTCAAAAAGTGTCAAAAATATGAGGAGCATGAAAGGGTCTGAAATATAGGAGGAGCATGAAGCGGTGTTGAAAAACATGAAGAGCCTGAAAAGGTGAGAAAAATATGAAGAGCTTCAAAAGGTGTCAAAATATGAGGAGCATGAAATGGTCTGGAAAATAGGAGGAGCATGAAATGCTGTTCAAAAACATGAAGAGCCTGAAAAGGTGTGATATATGAAGAGATTCAAATGGTGTCAAAAATATGAGGAGCATGAAATGGTCTGGAAAATAGGAGTAGCATGAAATGGTGTTCAAAACCATGAAGAGCCTGAAAAGTTATGAAAAATATGAAGAGCTTCAAAAGGTGTCAAAAATATGAGGAGCATGAAACCGTCTGAAAAATAGGAGGAGCATGAAGTGGTTTAGAAAAACATGAAGTGCCTAAAAAGGTGTGAAAAATATGTGGAGCTTCAAAAGGTGTCAAAAATATGAGGAGCATGAAACGGTCTCAAACATAGGAGGATCATGATGCGGTGTTGAAAATCATGAATAACTTGAAAAGGTGTGAAAAATATGAAGAGCTTCAAAAGGTGTGAAAAATATGAGGAGCTTCACAAGTTGTCAAAAATATGAGGAGCATGAAACGGTCTGAAAAATAGGAGGAACATTAAGTGGTGTTGAGAAACATGAAGAGCCTGAAATGGTGTGAAAAATATGAAGAGCTTCAACAGGTGTCAAAAATATGAGGAGCATGAAACGTTCTGAAAAACAGTAGGAGCATGAAACGGTATTCAAAACATGAAGAGCTTGAAAAGGTGTGAAAAATATGAAGAGCTTCAAAACCTGTCAAAAGAATGAGGAGCATGAAATGGTCTGAAAAGTAGGAGGAGCATGAAGCAGTTTTGAAGAACATGAAGAGCCTGAAAAGTTGTGAAATATATGAAGAGCTTCAAAAGGTGTCAAAAATATCAGGAGAGAGAAACGGTGTTCAAAAACGTGAAGAGCCTTAAAAGGTGTGAAAAATACGAAGAGATTCAAAAGATGTCAAAAATAGGAGGAGCCTGAAACGGTGTTGAAAAACATGAAGAGCAAGAAAAGGTGTGAAATATATGAAGAGCTTCAAAAGGTGTCAAAAATAGGAGGAGACTGAAACGGTGTTGAAAATCATGAAGAGTCTGAAAAGGTGTGTAAAATGTAAAGAGCTTCAAAAGGAGTGAAATACATGAGGAGCATGAAACCGTCTGAATTATAGGAGGAGCATGAAGTAGTGTTCATAAACATGAAGAGTCTGAAAAGGTGTGTAAAATGTGAAGAGCTTCAAAAGGTGTGAAATACATGAGGAGCACGAAACGGTCTGAAAAATATGAGGAGCATGAAGCGGTGTTCAAAAACATGAAGAGCCTGAAAACGTGTGGCAAATATGAAGAGCTTCAAAAGGTGTGAAAAATATGAAGAGCTTCAAAAGGGGTCAAAAATGAGATGAGCATGAAACGGTCTGACAAATAGGACGAGCATGAAGTGGTGTTGAAAAAAAAGAAGAGCCTGAAAAGGTGTGAAATATATGAAGAGCTTCAAAAGGTGTCAAAAATATGAAGAGAATGAAACGGTCTGAAAAATAGGAGGAGCATGAAGAGGTGTTCAAAAATATGAAGAGCCTGAAAAGGTGTGAAAAATATGAAGAGCTTCAAAAGGTGTCAAAAATATGAGGAGCATGAAACGGTCTGAAAAATAGGAGGAGCATGAAATGCTGATCAAACACATGAAGAGCCTGAAAAGTTGTGAAAAATATAAAGAGCTTCAAAAGGTGTGAAATACATTTGGACATGAAACGGTCTGAAAAATAGGAGGAGAATGAGGCGGTTTTCAAATAAATGAAGAGCCTGAAAAGTGTGAAAAATATGAAGACCTTCAAAAGGTGTCAAAAATATGAGGAGCATGAAACGGTCTGTAAAATAGGAGGAGAATGAAGCTGTGTTGAAAAACAAGAAGAGCCTGAAAAGGTGTGAAATATATGAAAAGCTTCAAAAGGTGTAACAAATATGAGGACCATGAAACAGTTTGAAAAATAGGAATAGCATGAAACGGTGTTCAAAAACATGAATAGCCTGAAAAGGTGTGAAAAAATATGAAGAGCTTCAAAAGGAGTCAAAAATAAGAGGAGCATGAAACGGTCTGAAAAATTGGAGGAGCATGAAGAGGTGTTGAAAAACAAGAAGAGCCTGAAAATGTGTAAAAAATATGAAGAGCTTCAAAAGGTGTCAAAAATATGAGGAGAATGAAACGGTCTGAAAAATAGGAGGAGCATGAAACGGTCTGAAAAATAGGAGAGGAATGAAGGGTTGTTGAAAAACATGAAGTGCCTGAAATGGTGTGAAATATATGAAGAGCCTCAAAATGTGTGAAAAATATGAGGAGCTTCAAAAAGTGTCAAAAATATGAGGAGCAAGAAACGGTCTGAAAAATACGAGGAGCATGAAGAGGTGTTGAAGAAAATGAAGAGCCTGAAAAGGTGTGAAAAATATGAAGATCTTCTAAAGGTGTGAAAAATATGAGGAGCATGAAGGTCTGAAAAATAGGAGGAGCATGAAGTGGTGTTGAAAAACATGAAGAACCTGAAAAGTGTGAAAAATATGAAGAGCTTCAAAAGGTGTCAAAAATATGAGGAGCAGGAAACGGTCTGAAAAATAGGAGGAGCATGAAGCGGTGTTGAAAAACATGAAGAGCCTGAAAACGTGTGAAAAAATATGAAGAGCTTCAAAAGGTGTGAAGAATATGAAGAGCTTCAAAAGGTGTCAAAAATGAGATGAGCATGAAACGGTCTGAAAAATAGGAGGAGCACGAAGTGGTGTTGAAAAAAAAAGAAGAGCCTGAAATGGTGTGAAATATATCAAGAGCTTCAAAAGGTGTCAAAAATATGAGGAGCATGAAACGGTCTGAAATATAGGAGGAGCATGAAGCGGTGTTGAAAAACATGAAGAGCGTGAAAAGGTGAAAAATATGAAGAGCTTCTAAAGGTGTCAAAAATATGAGGAGCATGAAACGGTCTGAAAAATAGAATGGAGCATGAAGCGTTGTTGAAAAACGTGGAGAGCCTGAAAACATGTGAAAAATATTAAGAGCTTCAAAAGGTGTGAAAAATATGAAGAACTTCAAAAGGTGTCAAAAATCGAAGAGCAGGAAATGGTCTGAAAAATAGGAGGAGCATGAAGTGGTGTTAAAAACATGAAGAGCCTGAAAAGGTGTGAAATATAAGAAGAGCTTCAAAAGGTGTCAAAAATATGAGGAGAATGAAACGGTCTAAAAATAGGAGGAGAATGAAGTGGTGTTGAAAAACATGAAGAGCCTGAAATGGTGTGAAATATATGAAGAGCTTCAAAATGTGTGAAAAATATGAGGAGCTTCAAAAACTGTCAAAAATATGAGGAGCAAGAAACGGTCTGAAAAATACGAGGAGCATGAAGAGGTGCTGAAAAAAATTGAGAGCCTGAAAAGGTGTGAAAAATATGAAGAGCTTCTAAAGGTGTCAAAAATATGAGGCGCATGAAAAGGTCTGAAAAATAGGAGAAGCATGAAGTGGTGTTGAAAAACAGGAAGAGCCTGAAAAGTGTGAAAAATATGAAGAGCTTCAAAAGGTGTCAAAACTATGAGGAGTATGAAACGGTCTGAAAAATAGGAGCTGCATGAAACGGTGTTCAAAAACATGAAGAGCCTCAAAAGGTGTTAAAAATATAAAGACCTTCAAAATGTGTCAAAAATATGAGGAGCATGAAACGGTCTGAAAAATAGGAGGAGCATGAAATGGTGTTCAAAAACATGAAGAGCCTGAAAAGCTGTGAAAAATATGAAGAGCCTCAAGGTGTGAAATACTTGAGGAGCATGAATCGGTCTGAAAAATAGGAGGAGCATGAAGCGGTGTTGAAAAACATGAAGAGCCTGAAAAGGTGTGAAAAATATGAAGAGCTTCAAAAGGTGTCAAAACTATGAGGAGTATGAAACGGTCTGAAAAATAGGAGCAGCATGAAACGGTGTTCAAAAACATGAAGAGCCTGAAAAGGTGTTAAAAATATGAAGAGCTTCAAAAGTTGTCAAAAATATGAGAAGCATGAAACGATCTGAAAAATAGGAGGAGCATGAAGTGCTGTTCACAAACATGACGAGCCAGAAAAAGTGTGAAAAATATGAAGAGCTTCAAAAGGTGTCAAAAATACGGGAGCATGAAACGGTCTGAAAAAGTAGGAGGAAAATGAAGCGGTGTTGAAAACCATGAAGAGTCTGAAAAGGTGAGAAAAATATGAAGAGCTTCAAAACGTGACAAAAATATAAGAAGCATGAAACGGTCTGAAAAATAGGAGATTCATGAAACGGTGTTCAAAAACCTGAAGAGCCAGAAAAGGTGTGAAAAATATGAAGAGCCTCAAAAGGTTTGAAAAATATGAAGAGCTTCAAAAGCTGTCAAAAATGAGATGAGCATGAAACGGTTTGAAAAATAGGAGGGGCATGAAGTTGTGTTGAAAAACATGAAGAGCCTGAAAAGGGGTGAAAAATAGGAAGAGCTTCAAAAGGTGTCAAAAATATGTGGAGCATGAAACGGTCTGAAATATAGGAGGAGCATGAAACGGTGTTCAAAAAAATGAAGAGCCTGAAAAGGTGTCAAAAATATGAAGAGCTTCAAAATGTGTCAAAATATGAGGAGCATGAAACGGTCTGAAAAATAGGAGGAGCATGAAGCGGTGTTCAAAAACATGAAGAGCCTGAAAAGGTGTGAAATATATGAAGAGCTTCAAAAGATTTTAGAAATGAGAGGAGCATGAAACGGTCTGAAAAATAGGAGGATCATGAAGCGGTGTTGAAAAACATGAAGAGTCTGAAAAGTTGTGAAAAATATGAAGAGCTTCAAAAGGTGTCAAAAATGTGAGGAGCATGAAACGGTCTGAAAAATAGGAGGAGCATGAAACCGTTTCAAAAACATGAAGAGCCTGGAATGGTGTGAAAAATGAAGAGCTTCAAAAGGTGTGAAATACATGAGGAGCATGAAACGGTCTGAAAAATAGGAGGACATGAAGCGGTGTTTAAAAACATGAAGAGCCTGAAAATGTGTGTAAAATATGAAGAGCTTCAAAAGGTGTCAAAAATTAGATTAGCATGAAACGGTCTGAAAAATAGGAGGAGCATGAAGTGGTGTTGAAAAACATGAAGAGCCTGAAAAAGTGTAAAATATATGAAGAGCTTCAAAGGTGTTAAAAATAGAGGAGCATGAAGCGGTGTTCAAAAACATGAAGAGCCTGAAAATGTGTGTAAACTATGAAGAGCTTCAAAACGTGTCAAAAATATGAGGAGCATGAAACGGTCTGAAATATAGGTGGATCAAGAAGCGGTGTTGAAAAACATGAAGAGCGTGAAAACGTGTGAAAAATATGAAGAGGCTCAAAAGGTGTGAAAAATATGAAGAGCTTAAAATGGTGTCAAAAATGAGATGAGCATGAAACGGTCTGAAAAATAAGAGCAGCATGAAACGGTGTTCAAAAACATGAAGAGCCTGAAAAGGTGTGAAATATATAAAGAGCTTCAAAAGCTGTGAAATACATGCGGAGCATGAAACGGTCTGAAAAATAGGAGGAGCATGAAAAGGTGTTCAAAAACATGAAAGCCTAAAAGGTAAGAAAAATATGAAGAGCTTCAAAAGGTGTGAAATACATGAGGAGCATGAAACGGTCTGAAAATTAGGAGGAGCATGAAGCGGTGTTCAAAAACATGAAGAGCCTGAAAAAGTGTGAAATATATGAAGAGCTTCAAAAGGTGTGAGGTACATGAGGAGAATGAAACCGTCTGAAAAATAGGAGGAGCATGAAGCGGTGTTCCAATACATGAAGATCCTGAAAACGTGTGAAATATATGAAGAGATTCAAAAGGTGCCAAAAATATGAGGAGCATGAAACGGTCTGAAAAAAATGAGGAGCAGGAAACCGTGTTCAAAAGTATGAAGAGCCTGAAAAGTTGTGAAAAATTTGAAGTGCTTCAAAAGGTGTGAAAATTAAGAGGGTCATGAAGCGGTGTTCCAAAACATGAAGAGCCTGAAAATGTGTGTAAAATATGAAGAGCTTCAAAACGTGTCAAAAATATGAGGAGCATGAAACGGTCTGAAAAAATAGGAGGATCAAGAAGCGGTGTTGAAAAACATGAAGATCTGAAAACGTGTGAAAAATATGAAGAGCTTCAAAAGGTGTGAAAAATATGAAGAGCTTCAAAAGGTGTCAAAAATGAGATGAGCATGAAACGGTCTGAAAAATAGGAGGAGCATGAAGCAGTGTTCAAAAACATGAAGAGACTGAAAAAGTGTGAAAAATATGAAAAGGTTCAAAATGTGTCAAAAATATGAGGAGCATGAAACGGTCTGAAAAATAGGAGGATCATGAAACGGTCTTCAAAACATAAAGAACCTGAAAAGGTGTGAAAAATATGAAGAGCTTTTAAAGGTGTCAAAAATATGAGGAGCATGAAACGGTCTGAAAAAGAGGAGGAGCATAAAACCGTGTTCAAAAACATGAAGAGCCTGAAATGGTGTGAAAAATATGAACAGCTTCAAAAGGTGTGAAAAATATGAAGAGCTTCAAAAGCTGTCAAAAATGAGGTGAGCAAGAAACGGTCTGAAAAATCGGAGGAGCATGAAGTGGGGTTGAAAATCATGAAGAGCCTGAAAAGGTGTGTAAAATATGAAGAGCTTCAAAAGGAGTGAAAGACTTGAGGAGCATGAAACCGTCTGAATTATAGGAGGAGCATGAAACGGTGTTGAAAAACATGAAGAGCCTCAAAAGGTGTGAAAAATATGAAGAGCTCAAAAGGTGTCAAAAATATGAAGAGCTTCAAAAAGTGTGACAAATGAGATGAGCATGAAATGGTGTGAAAAAGGAGGAGCATGAAGTGGTGTTGAAAAACATGAAGAGCCTGAAAAGGTGTAAAATATATGAAGAGATTCAAAAGGTGTCAAAAATATGAGGAGCTTGAAATGGTCTGAAAAATTGGAGGATCATGAAGCGGTGTTGAAAAACATGAAGAGCCTGAAAAGTTGTGAAAAATATGAAGAGCTTCAATGGTGTCAAAAATGGGAGGAGCATGAAACGGTCTGAAAAATAGGAGGAGCATGAAATCGTGTTCAAAAACATGAAGAGCCTGAAAAGGTGTGAAAAATATGAAGAGCTTCAAAATGTGTGAAATACATGAGGAGCATGAAACGATCTGAAAAGGAGGAGGAGCATGAAGCCGTGTTCAAAATCATGAAGAGCCTAAAAAAGGGTGAAAAATATGAAAAGCTTCAAAAGGTGTGAAAAATATGCAGATGTTCAAAAGGTGTCAAAAATATGAGGAGCATGAAACGGTCTGAAAAATAGGAGAGGCATGAATTTGTGTTGAAAAACATGAAGAGCCTGAAAAGTTGTGAAAAATATGAAGAGCTTCAAAAGGTGTCAAAAATGAGATGAACATGAAACGGTCTGAAAAATCGGAGGAGCATGAAGTGGGGTTGAAAATCATGAAGAGCCTGAAAAGGTGTGTAAAATATGAAGAGCTTCAAAAGGAGTGAAATACATGAGGAGCATGAAACCGTCTGAATTATAGGAGGAGCATGAAACGGTGTTCAAAAACATGAATAGCCTGAAAAGGTGTGAAAAATATGAAGAGCTACAAAAGGTGTGAAAAATATGAAGAGCTCAAAAGGTGTGAAAGATATGAAGAGCTTCAAAAGGTGTGAGATACATGAGGAGCATGAAACGGTCTGAAAAATAGGAGGAGCATGAAACCGTGTCAAAAACATGAAGAGCCTGAAAAGGTGTGAAATATATGAAGAGATTCAAAAGGTGTCAAAAATATGAGGAGCATGTAACGGTTTGGAAAATAGGACGAGCATGAAGTGGTGTTGAAAAACATGAAGAGCCTGAAAAAGTGTAAAATATATGAAGAGCTTCAAAAGGTGTTAAATATAGGAGGAGCATGAAGCGGTGTTCAAAAACATGAAGAGCCTGAAAATGTGTGTAAAATATGAAGAGCTTCAAAACGTGTCAAAAATATGAGGAGCATGAAACGGTCTGAAAAATAGGTGGATCAAGAAGCGGTGTTGACAAACAGATGGAGAAACATACCGTGTTCATGGATTGGAAGAATTAATATTGTCAAAATGGCTATTCTACCCAAAGCAGTCTATAGATTCAATGCAATCCCTATCAAGCTACCAACGGTATTTTTCACAGAACTAGACCAAAGAATTTCACAATTTGTATGGAAATACAAAAAACCTCGAATAGCCAAAGTAATCTTGAGAAAGAAGAATGGAACTGGAGGAATCAACCTGCCTGACTTCAGACTCTACTACAAAGCCGCAGTCATCAAGACAGTATGGTACTGGCACAAAGACAGAAATATAGATCAATGGAACAGAATAGAAAGCCCAGAGATAAATCCACGAACCTATGGACACCTTATTTTTGACAAAGGAGGCAAGGATATACAATGGAAAAAAGACAACCTCTTTAACAAGTGGTGCTGGGAAAACTGGTCAACCACTTGTAAAAGAATGAAACTAGAACACTTTCTAACACCATACACAAAAATAAACTCAAAATGGATTAAAGATCTAAATGTAAGACCAGAAACTATAAAACTCCTAGAGGAGAACATACGCAAAACACTCTCCGACATAAATCAAAGCAAGATCCTCTATGACCCACCTCCCAGAATATTGGAAATAAAAGCAAAACTAAACAAATGGGACCTAATGAAACTTAAAAGCTTTTGCACTACAAAGGAAACTATAAGTAAGGTGAAAAGACAGCCCTCAGATTGGGAGAAAATAATAGCAAATGAAGAAACAGACAAAGGATTAATCTCAAAAATATACAAGCAACTCCTGCAGCTCAATTCCAGAAAAATAAATGACCCAATCAAACAATGGGCCAAAGAACTAAACAGACATTTCTCCAAAGAAGACATACAGATGGCTAACAAACACATGAAAAGAGGCTCAACATCACTCATTATTAGAGAAATGCAAATCAAAACCACAATGAGGTACCATTACACGCCAGTCAGGATGGCTGCTATCCAAAAGTCTACAAGCAATAAATGCTGGAGAGGGTGTGGAGAAAAGGGAACCCTCTTACACTGTTGGTGGGAATGCAAACTAGTACAGCCGCTATGGAAAACAGTGTGGAGATTTCTTAAAAAACTGGAAATAGAACTGCCATATGACCCAGCAATCCCACTTCTGGGCATACACACTGAGGAAACCAGATCTGAAAGAGACACGTGCACCCCAATGTTCATCGCAGCACTGTTTATAATAGCCAGGACATGGAAGCAACCTAGATGCCCATCAGCAGATGAATGGATAAGGAAGCTGTGGTACATATACACCATGGAATATTACTCAGCCATTAAAAAGAATTCATTTGAACCAGTCCTAATGAGATGGATGAAGCTGGAGCCCATTATACAGAGTGAAGTAAGCCAGAAAGATAAAGAACATTACAGCATACTGACACATGTATATGGAATTTAGAAAGGTGATAACGATAACCCTATATGCAGAACAGAAAAAGAGACACAGAAACACAGAACAGACTTTTGAACTTTGTGGGAGAATGTGAGGGTGGGATATTTCAAAAGAACAGCATGTATACTATCTATGGTGAAACAGATCACCAGCCCTGGTGGGATGCACGAGACAAGTGCTCGGGCCTGGTGCACTGGGAAGACCCAGAGGAATCGGGTGGAGAGGGAGGTGGGAGGGGGGATCGGGATTGGGAATACATGTAAATCCATGGCTGATTCATATCAAAGTATGACAAAACCCACTGGGAAAAAAAAATAATAATAAAAAAAAAAAAAGAAGCGGTGTTGAAAAACATGAAGAGCGTGAAAACGTGTGAAAAATATGAAGAGGTTCAAAAGGTGTGAAAAATATGAAGAGCTTAAAATGGTGTCAAAAATGAGATGAGCATGAAACGGTCTGAAAAATAGGAGCAGCATGAAACGGTGTTCAAAAACATGAAGAGCCTGAAAAGGTGTGAAAAATATAAAGAGCTTGAAAAGCTGTGAAATACATGTGGAGCATGAAACGGTCTGAAAAATAGGAGGAGCATGAAAAGGTGTTCAAAAACATGAAAGCCTGAAAAGGTGAGAAAAATATGAAGAGCTTCAAAAGGTGTTAAATACAAGAGGAGCATGAAACGGTCTGAAAATTAGGAGGAGCATGAAGCGGTGTTCAAAAACATGAAGAGCCTGAAAACGTGTGAAAAATATGAAAAGGTTCAAAATGTGTCAAAAATATGAGGAGCATGAAACGGTCTGAAAAATAGGAGGACCATGAAACGGTCTTCAAAACATAAAGAACCTGAAAAGGTGTGAAAAATATGAAGAGCTTTTAAAGGTGTCAAAATTATGAGGAGCATGAAGCGGTCTGAAAAAGAGGAGGAGCATGAAACCGTGTTCAAAAACATGAAGAGCCTGAAAAGGTGTGAAAAATATGAACAGCTTCAAAAGGTGTGAAAAATATGAAGAGCTTCAAAAGGTGTCAAAAATGAGATGAGCAAAAAACGGTCTGAAAAATCGGAGGAGCATGAAGTGGGGTTGAAAATCATGAAGAGCCTGAAAAGGTGTGTAAAATATGAAGAGCTTCAAAAGGAGTGAAAGACTTGAGGAGCATGAAACCGTCTGAATTATAGGAGGAGCATGAAACGGTGTTGAAAAACATGAAGAGCCTCAAAAGGTGTGAAATATATGAAGGGCTCAAAAGGTGTCAAAAATATGAAGAGCTTCAAAAAGTGTGACAAATGAGATGAGCATGAAATGGTCTGAAAAAGGAGGAGCATGAAGTGGTGTTGAAAAACATGAAGAGTCTGAAAAGGTGTAAAATATATGAAGAGATTCAAAAGGTGTCAAAAATATGAGGAGCTTGAAACGGTCTGAAAAATTGGAGGATCATGAAGCGGTGTTGAAAAACATGAAGAGCCTGAAAAGTTGTGAAAAATATGAAGAGCTTCAATGGTGTCAAAAATGGGAGGAGCATGAAACGGTCTGAAAAATAGGAGGAGCATGAAATCATGTTCAAAAACATGAAGAGCCTGAAAACGTGTGAAAAATATGAAGAGCTTCACAATGTGTGAAATACATGAGGAGCATGAAACGGTCTGAAAAGGAGGAGGAGCATGAAGCCGTGTTCAAAATCATGAAGAGCCTGAAAACGTGTGAAAAATATGAAGAGCTTCAAAAGGTGTGAAAAATATGAAGAGGTTCAAAAGGTGTCAAAAATATGAGGAGCATGAAACGGGCTGAAAAATAGGAGAGGCATGAATTTGTGTTGAAAAACATGAAGAGCCTGAAAAGTTGTGAAAAATATGAAGAGCTTCAAAGGTGTCAAAAATGGGAGGAGCATGAAACGGTCTGAAAAATCGGAGGAGCATGAAGTGGGGTTGAAAATCATGAAGAGCCTGAAAAGGTGTGTAAAATATGAAGAGCTTCAAAAGGAGTGAAATACATGAGGAGCATGAAACCGTCTGAATTATAGGAGGAGCATGAAACGGTGTTCAAAAACATGAATAGCCTGAAAAGGTGTGAAAAATATGAAGAGCTACAAAAGGTGTGAAAAATATGAAGAGCTTCAAAACGTGTGAAAAATATGAAGAGCTTCAAAAGGTGTGAAATACATGAGGAACATGAAACTGTCAGAAAAATAGGAGGAGCATGAAGCGGTGTTGAAAAACATGAAGAACCTGAAAAGGTGTTAAAAATATGAAGAGCTTCAAAAGGTGTCCACAATATGAGGAGCATGAAACTGTCTGAGAAATTGGAGGAGCATGAAGTGGTGCTTATAAACATGAAGAGCCTAAAAGCTGTGAAAAATAAGAAAAGCTTCAAAAGATGTGACAAATATGAGGAGCATGAAACGTTCTGAAAAATTGGAGGATCATGAAGCATTGTTGAAAAACATGAAGAGTCTGAAAAGTTGTGAAAAATATGAAGAGCTTCAAAAGGTGTCAAAAATGTGAGGAGCATGAAACGGTCTGAAAATTAGGAGGAGCATGAAACCGTGTCAAAAACATGAAGAGCCTGGAAAGGTGTGAAAAATGAAGAGCTTCAAAAGGTGTGAAATACATGAGGAGCATGAAACGGTCTGAAAAATAGGAGGATCATGAAGCGGTGTTTAAAAACATGAAGAGCCTGAAAATGTGTGTAAAATATGAAGAGCTTCAAAAGGTGTCAAAAATTAGATTGGCATGAAACGGTCTGAAAAATAGGGGGAGCATGAAGTGGTGTTGAAAAACATGAAGAGCCTGAAAAAGTGTAAAATATAAGAAGAGCTTCAAAAGGTGTTAAAAATAGGAGGGGCATGAAGCGGTGTTCAAAAACATGAAGAGCCTGAAAATGTGTGTAAACTATGAAGAGCTTCAAAACGTGTCAAAAATATGAGGAGCATGAAACGGTCTGAAATATAGGTGGATCAAGAAGCGGTGTTGAAAAACATGAAGAGCGTGAAAACGTGTGAAAAATATGAAGAGGTTCAAAAGGTGTGAAAAATATGAAGAGCTTAAAATGGTGTCAAAAATGAGATGAGCATGAAACGGTCTGAAAAATAGGAGCAGCATGAAACGGTGTTCAAAAACATGAAAGCCTGAAAAGGTGAGAAAAATATGAAGAGCTTCAAAGGATGTTAAATACATGAGGAGCATGAAACGGTCTGAAAATTAGGAGGAGCATGAAGCGGTGTTCAAAAACATGAAGAGCCTGAAAACGTGTGAAAAATATGAAAAGGTTCAAAATGTGTCAAAAATATGAGGAGCATGAAACGGTCTGAAAAATAGGAGGACGATGAAACGGTCTTCAAAACATAAAGAACCTGAAAAGGTGTGAAAAATATGAAGAGCTTTTAAAGGTGTCAAAAATATGAAGAGCTTCAAAAAGTGTGACAAATGAGATGAGCATGAAATGGTGTGAAAAAGGAGGAGCATGAAGTGGTGTTGAAAAACATGAAGAGCCTGAAAAGGTGTAAAATATATGAAGAGATTCAAAAGGTGTCAAAAATATGAGGAGCTTGAAATGGTCTGAAAAATTGGAGGATCATGAAGCGGTGTTGAAAAACATGAAGAGCCTGAAAAGTTGTGAAAAATATGAAGAGCTTCAAAGGTGTCAAAAATGTGAGGAGCATGAAACGGTCTGAAAAATAGGAGGAGCATGAAGCGGTGTTCTAAACATGAAAAGCCTGAAAAAGTGTGAAAAATATGAAGAGCTTCACTGGTTTGAAAAATAAGAAGAGCCTGAAAAGGTGTGAAAATTGACATGAGCATGAAACGGTCTGAAAAATAGGAAGAGCATGAAGAGTTGTTCAAAAACATGAAGAGCCTGAAAACGTGTGAAAAATATGAAGAGCTTCAAAAGGTGTGAAAAATAGGAGAAGCATGAAGCGGTTTTGAAAAACATGAAGAGCCTGAAAACGTGTGAAAAACATGAAGAGCTTCAAAAGGTGTGAAAAATATGAACAGTTTCAAAAAGTGTCAAAAATGAGATGAGCATGAAGCGGTCTCAAAAATGGTGGAGCATGAAGTGTTGTTGAAAAACATGAAGAGCCTGAAAAACTGTGAAATATATGAAGAGCTTCAAAATTTGTGAAAAATAGGAGGAGCATGAAGTTCTTTTCAAAAAAATGAAGAACCTGAAAAGGTGTGAAGTATATGAAGATTTCAAAAGGTGTCAAAAATATGAGGAGAGTGAAACGGTCTGAAAAATAGGAGGAGCATGAAGTCATGTTGAAAAACATGAAGAGCCTGAAAATGTGAGAAAAATACGAAGAGCTTCAAAAGGTGTCACAAATATGAGGAGCATGAAACGGTCTGAAATATATGAGGAGCATGAAGCGGTGTTCAAAAACATGAAGAGCCTGAAAACGTGTGAAAAATTTGAAGATCTTCAAAAATGTGGAAAATATGAAGAGCTTCAAAAGGTATGAAATATATGAAGATCTTCAAAAGGTGTCAAAAATTAGATGAGCATGAAACGGTCTGCAAAATAGGAGGAGCATGAAGTGGTGTTCAAAAATTTGAAGAGCCTGAAATGGTGTGAAATATATGAAGAGTTTCAAAAGGTGTCAAATATATGAGGAGCAAAAACGGTCTGAAAATAGGAGGAGCATGAAGTGGTGTTGAAAATCATGACGAGCCGTAAAAGGTGAGTAAAATATGAAGAGCTTCAAAATGTGTGAAATACATGAGGAGCATGAAACGGTCTGAAAAATAGGAGGAGCATGAAGCGGTGTTCAAAAATATGAAGAGCCTGAAAATTTGTGAAAACTATGAAGAGCTTCAGAAGGTGTCAAAAATTAGATGAGCATGAAACGGTCTGAGAAATAGGAGAAGCATGAAGTGGTGTTGAAAAACATGAAGAGCCTGAAAAACTGTGAAATATATGAAGAGCTTCAAAAGGTGTGAAAAATATGATGAGCTTCAAAAGGTGTCAAAAATATGAGGAGCATGAAACGGTCTGAAAAATAGGAGGAGCATTGTAGCATTGTTCAAAAACTTGAAGAGCCTGAAATGGTGTGAAAAATATGAAGAGCTTCAAAAGGTGTCAAAAATATGAGGAGCATGAAACGGTCTGAAAAATAGGAGGAGCATGAAACGGTCTGAAAAATAGGAGGAGCATGAAACCGTGTTGAAAAACATGAAGAGCCTGAAAAGGTGTGAAAAATAAAGAGCTTCAAAAGGTGTCAAAAATATGTGGAGCATGTAACGGTTTGAAAAATAGGAGGAGCATGAAGCGGTGTTCAAAAACATGAAGATCTTGAAAAGGTGTGAAAAATACGAAGAGCTTCAAAAGATGTGAAATACATGAGGAGCATGAAACTG
Organism: Dama dama; assembly: GCF_033118175.1. NCBI lineage: Eukaryota > Metazoa > Chordata > Mammalia > Artiodactyla > Cervidae > Dama > Dama dama. The sequence goes on from NW_026870899.1 coordinate 74,342, forward strand.
TCTGAAAAATAGGAGGAGCATGAAGCGCTGTTCAAAAACATGAAGAGCTTGAAAAGGTGTAAAAAATATGAAGAGCTACAAAAGGTGTGAAATATATGAGGAGCATGAAACGGTGTATAAAATAGGAGGAGCTTGAAGCGGTGTTCAAAAACATGAAGAGCCTGAAAAGGTGTGAAAAATATGAAGAGCTTCAAAAGATGTGAAATATATTAGGAGCATGAAACTGTCTGAAAAATAGGAGGAGCATGAGACGGTGTTGAAAAAGGTGAAGAGCCTTAAAAGGTGTTAAAAATATGAAGACCTTCAAAAGCTTTCAAAAATATGAGAAGCATGAAACGGTCTGAAAAAGAGAAGGAGCATGAAGCATTGATGAAAAACATGAGGAGCCTGAAAACGTGTGAAAAATATGAAGAGCTTCAAAAGGTGTGAAATACATGAGGAGCATGAAACGGTCTGAAAAATAGGAGGATCATGAAGCGTTGTTGAAAAATATGAAGAGCCTGAAAAGGTGTGAAAAATATGAAGAGCTTCAAAAGCTTTCAAAAATATGAGGAGCATGAAACGGTCTGAAAAATATGAGCAGCATGAAGTGGTGTTGAAAAACATGAAGAGCCTGAAAAGGTGTGAAAAATATGAAGAGCTTCAAAATTTGTGAAAAATAGGAGGAGCATGAAGCGGTGTTAAAAAACATGAAGAGCCTGAAAAGGTGTGAAAAATACGAAGAGCTTCAAAAGGTGTCAAAAATGTGAGGAGCATGAAACAATCTGAAAAATAGGAGGAGCATGAGTTGGTTTTGAAAAACATGAAGAGCCTGAAAACATGCGAAATATATGAAACGCTTCAAAAGGTGTGAAATACATGAGGAGCATGAAACAGTTGAAAAATAGGAGGAGCATGAAGCGGTGTTCAAAAACACGAAGAGCTTGAAAGGTGTGAAAAATATGAAGAGCTTTAAAAGGTGTCAAAAATATGAGGAGCATGAAACGTTCTGAAAAATAGGAGGATCATGAAAAGTTGTTCAAAAACATGAAGAGCTTGAAAAGGTGTGAAAAATATGAAGAGCCTCAAAACGTGTCAAAAATATGAGGAGTATGAAACGGTCTGGAAAATAGCAGGAGCATGAAGCGGTGTTGAAAAAGATGAAGAGCCTGAAAACGTGTGAAAAATATGAAGAGCTTCAAAATTATGAAAAATATGAAGAGCTTCAATAGGTGTGAATAATGTGAAGAGATTCAAAATGTGTCAAAAATGACATGAGCATGAAACGATCTGAAAAATACGAGGAGCATGAAGCGGTGTTGAAAATCATGAAGAGCCTGAAAAGGTGTTAAAAATATGAAGAGCCTCAAAACGCGTCAAAATATGAGGATCATGAAACGGTCTGAAAAATAGGAGGAGCATGAAACGGTGTTCAAAAACATGAAGAGCCTAAAAAGGTGTGAAAAATATGAAGAGCTTCAAAACGCGTCAAAATATGAGGAGCATGAAACGGTCTGAAAAACAGGAGGATCATGAAGCCGTGTTGAAAAACATGGGGAGCCTGAAAAGGTGTGAAAAATATGAAGAGCTTCAAAAGGTCTCAAAAATATGAGGAGCATGAAACGGTCTGAAAAATAGGAGAAGCATGAAACGGTGTTCAAAAACATGAAGAGCCTGAAAAGCTGTGAAAAATATGAAGAGCTTCTAAAGGTGTGAAATACATGAGGAGCATGAAACGGTATGAAAAATATGAGGAGCATGTAGCAGTGTTCAAAAACATGAAGAACCGGAAAAGATGTGAAAAATATGAAGAGCTTCATACGGTGTGAAAATTATGAGTAGCATGAAACGGTATGAAAAATATGAGGAGCATGAAGCAGTGTTCAAAAACATGAAGAGCCTGAAAAGGTGTGAAAAATATGAAGAGCTTCAAAAGTTGTGAAAAATAGGAGGAGCATGAAGCGGTGTTGAAAAACATGAAGAGCCTGAAAAGGTGTGAAAAATAAGAAGAGCTTCAAAAGGTGTGAAAAATATGAAGAGCTTCAAAAGGTGTCAAAAATATGAGGAGCATGAAAAGGTCTGAAAAATAGGAGGAGCATGAAGTGGTGTTGAAAAACATGAAGAGCCTGAAAAGATGTGAAAAATATGAAGAGCTTCAAAATGTGTCAAAAATATGAGGAGCATGAAACGGTCTGAAAAACAGGAGAAGCATGAAGCAGTGTTGAAAAACACGAGGAGCCTGAAAACGTGTGAAAAATATGAAGAGCTTCAAAAATATGAAAAATATGAAGAGATTCAAAAGGTGTGAAAAATATGAAGAGCTTCAAAAGATGTCAAAAATGAGATGAGCATGAAACGGTCTGAAGAAAAGGAGGAGCATGAAGCGGAGTTCACAAAAATGAAGAGCCTGAAAAGGTGGAAAATATACGAAGAGCTTCAAAAGGTGTCAAAAATTTGAGGAGCATGAAACAATCTGAAAAATAGGAGGAGCATGAGTTGGTTTTGAAAAACATGAAGAACCTGAAAACATGCAAAATATATGAAGCGCTTCAAAAGGTGTGAAATACATGAGGAGCATGAAACAGTTGAAAAATAGGAGGAGCATGAAGCGGTGTTCAAAAACACGAAGAGCTTGAAAGGTGTGAAAAATATGAAGAGCTTTAAAAGGTGTCAAAAATATGAGGAGCATGAAAAGGTCTGAAAAATAGGAGGAGCATGAAGTGGTGTTGAAAAACATGAAGAGCCTGAAAAGTGTGTAAAATATGAAGAGCTTCATAAGGTGTCAAAAATATGAGGAGCATGAAACGGTCTGAAAAAGAGGAGGAGCATGACGCGGTGTTCAAAACATGAAGAGCTTGAAAATGTGTGAAAAATATGAAGAGCTTCAAAAGGTGTCAAAAAAATGAGGAACATGAAACGGTCTGAAAAATAGAAGGAACATGAAATGCTGATCAAAAACATGAAGAGACTGAAAAGGTGTGAAAAATATGAAGAGCTTCAAAAGGTGTGAAATACATGAGGAGCATGAAACAGTCTGAAAAATAGGAGAAGCATGAAGTGGTGTGGAAAAAGATGAAGAGCCTGAAAAGGTGTGAAAAATATGAAGAGCTTCAAAAGATGTGAAATACATGAGGAGCATGAAACGGTCTGAAAAATAGGAGGAGCATGAAGCGGTGTTCAAAAACATGAAGAGCCTGAAAAGGTGTGAGAAATATGAAGAACTTGAAAAATGTGAAAAATATGAAGAGCTTCAAAAGGTGTCAAAAAGTAGATGAGCATGAAACGGTCTGAAAAATAGGAGGAGCATGAAGTGGTGTTGAAAAACATGAAGAGCCTGAAAAGGTGTGAAAAATATGAAGAGCTTCAAAAGTGTGAAAAATATGAAGAGCTTCAAAAGGTGTCAAAATTATGAGGAGCATGAAACGGTCTGAAAAAAAAAGGAGGAGCATGAAGTGGTGTTGAAAAACATGAAGATGCTGAAATGATGTGAAATATATGAATAGCTTCAAAATGTGTGAAACATTTGAGGAGCTTCAAAAAGTGTCAAAAATATGAGGAGCATGAAATGGTCTGAAAAATAGGAGGAGCATGAAGCGGTGTTCAAAAACATGAAGAGCCTGAAAAGGTGTGGAAAATATGAAGAGCTTCAAAATGTGTCAAATATATGAGGAGCATGAAACGGTCTTAAAAATACGAGGAGCATGAAGAGGTGTTGAAAAAAATGAAGAGCCTGAAAAGGTTTGAAAAATATGAAGAGCTTCAAAAGGTGTCAAAAATATGAGGAGCATGAAACGGTCTTAAAAATACGAGGAGCATGAAGAGGTGTTGAAAAAAATGAAGAGCCTGAAAAGGTTTGAAAAATATGAAGAGCTTCAAAAGGTGTCAAAAATATGAGGAGCATGAAACGGTCTTAAAAATACGAGGAGCATGAAGAGGTGTTGAAAAAAATGAAGAGCCTGAAAAGGTTTGAAAAATATGAAGAGCTTCAAAAGGTGTCAAAAATATGAGGAGCATGAAACGGTCTGAAATATAAAGGAGCATGAAACGCTGATCAAATACATGAAGAGTCTGAAAAGGTGTGAAAAATATAAAGAGCTTCAAAAGCTGTCAAGTATATGAGTAGCATGAAACGGTCTGAAAAATAGGAGGAGCATGAAGCGGTGTTCAAAAACATGAAGAGCCTTAAAATGTGTGAAAAATATGAAGAATTTTAAAAGGTGTCAAAAATATGAAGAGCATGAAACGTTCTGAAAAAGAGGAGGATCATGAAACGGTGTTCAAAAACATGAAGAGCATGAGAAGTTGTGAAAAATATGAAGAATTTCAAAAGGTGTCAAAAATATGAAGAGCTTCAAAAGGTGTGAAAAATATGAAGAGCTTCAAAGGTGTCAAAAATGAGATGAGCATGAAACGTCTGAAAAATCGGAGGAGCATGAAGCGGTGTTGAACATCATGAAGAGCCTGAAATGGTGTGAAAAATATGAAGAGCTTCAAAAGGTGTCAAAAATATGAGGAGCATGAAACGGTCTGAAAAGTAGGAGGAGCATGAAGCGCTGTTGAGAAACATGAAGAGCCTGAAAAGGTGTGAAAAATATGAAGAGCTTCAAAAGGTGTCAAAAATATGAGGAGCATGAAATGGTCTGAAAAGTAGGAGGAGCATGAAGTGGTTGTGAAAAAGTTCAAGAGCCTGAAAAGGTGTGCAAAATATGAAGAGCTTCAAAAGGTGTGAAATTCATGAGGAGATGAAACGGTCTGAAAAAGAGGAGGGGCGTGAAGCGGTGTTCAAAAACATGCAGAGACTGAAAAGTTGTGAAAAATATGAAGAGCTTCAAAAGGTGTGAAAAATATGAGGAGCATGCAACGGTCTGAAAAATAGAAGGAGCATGAACCGGTGTTCAAAAATATGAAGAGCCTGAAAAGGTGTGAAAAATATGAAGAGCTTCAAAAGGTGTCAAAAATATGAGTAGCATGAAACGGTCTGAAAAATAGGAGGAGCATGAAGCAGTGTTGAAAAACATGAAGAGCCTGAGAAGATGTGAAAAATATGAAGAGCTTCAAAAGGTGTGAAATACATGAGGAGCATGAAACGGTCTGAAAAATAGGAGGAGCATGAAGCGGTGTTGAAAAACATGAAGAGACTGAAAAGGTGTGAAAAATATGAAGAGCTTCAAAAATGTGAAAAATATGAAGAGCTTCAAAAGGTGTGAAAAATACGAAGAGCTTCAAAAGATGTGAAATACATGAGGAGCATGAAACTGTCTGAAAAATAGGAGGAGCATGAAACGGTGTTTAAAAACATGAAGAGCCTGAAAAGGTGTGAAAAATATGAAGAGCTTCAAAAGGTGTCAAAAATATGAGGAGCATGAAACGGACTGAAAAATAGGAGGAGCATGAAGTAGTGTTGAAAAACATGAGGAGCCTGAAAATGTGTGAAAAATATGAAGAGTTTCCAAAGGTGTGAAAAATATGAAGAGCTTCAAAAGGTGTGAAAAATACAAAGAACTTCAAATGTGTCAAAAATGAGATGAACATTAAACGGTCTGAAACATAGGAGGAGCATGAAGCTTTGTTCAAAAAGATGAAGAGCCTGAAAAGGTGTGAAAAATATGAAAAGCTTCAAAAGTTGTGAAAAATATGAAGAGTTTGAAAAGGTGTCAAAAATATGAGGAGCATGAAACGGTCTGAAAAATAGGAGGAGCATGAAGCGGTGTTCAAAAACATGAAGAGCCTGAAAAGTGTGAAAAATATGTGGAGCTTCAAAAGGTGTCAAAAATATGAGGAGCATGAAACGGTCTGAAAAATAGGAGGAGCATGAAGCAGAGTTGAAAAACATGAAGAGCCTGAAAACGTGTGAAAAATATGAAAAGCTTCAAAAAGTGTGAAATATATGAAGAGCTTCAAAAGGTGTCAAAAATGAGATGAGCATGAAACGGTCTGAAAAAAACGAGGAGCACGAAGCGGTGTTCAAAAACATGAATAGCCTGAAAAGTTTGAAAAATATGAAGAGCTTCAAAAGCTGTCAAAAATATGAGGAGCATGAAACGGTCTGAAAAATAGGAGGAGCATGAAGCGGTGTTCAAAAACATGAAGAGCTTGAATAGGTGTGAGAAATATGAAGACCTTCCAAAGGTGTCAATAATATGAGAAGCATGAAACGGTCTGAAAAATAGGAGGAGCATGAAACGGTGTTTAAAAACATGAAGAGCCTGAAAAGGTGTGAAAAATATGAAGAGCTTCAAAAGATGTGAAATATATTAGGAGCATGAAACTGTCTGAAAAATAGGAGGAGCATGAGACGGTGTTGAAAAAGGTGAAGAGCCTTAAAAGGTGTTAAAAATATGAAGACCTTCAAAAGCTTTCAAAAATATGAGAAGCATGAAACGGTCTGAAAAAGAGAAGGAGCATGAAGCATTGATGAAAAACATGAGGAGCCTGAAAACGTGTGAAAAATATGAAGAGCTTCAAAAGGTGTGAAATACATGAGGAGCATGAAACGGTCTGAAAAATAGGAGGATCATGAAGCGTTGTTGAAAAATATGAAGAGCCTGAAAAGGTGTGAAAAATATGAAGAGCTTCAAAAGCTTTCAAAAATATGAGGAGCATGAAACGGTCTGAAAAATATGAGCAGCATGAAGTGGTGTTGAAAAACATGAAGAGCCTGAAAAGGTGTGAAAAATATGAAGAGCTTCAAAATTTGTGAAAAATAGGAGGAGCATGAAGCGGTGTTAAAAAACATGAAGAGCCTGAAAAGGTGTGAAAAATACGAAGAGCTTCAAAAGGTGTCAAAAATGTGAGGAGCATGAAACAATCTGAAAAATAGGAGGAGCATGAGTTGGTTTTGAAAAACATGAAGAGCCTGAAAACATGCGAAATATATGAAACGCTTCAAAAGGTGTGAAATACATGAGGAGCATGAAACAGTTGAAAAATAGGAGGAGCATGAAGCGGTGTTCAAAAACACGAAGAGCTTGAAAGGTGTGAAAAATATGAAGAGCTTTAAAAGGTGTCAAAAATATGAGGAGCATGAAACGTTCTGAAAAATAGGAGGATCATGAAAAGTTGTTCAAAAACATGAAGAGCTTGAAAAGGTGTGAAAAATATGAAGAGCCTCAAAACGTGTCAAAAATATGAGGAGTATGAAACGGTCTGGAAAATAGCAGGAGCATGAAGCGGTGTTGAAAAAGATGAAGAGCCTGAAAACGTGTGAAAAATATGAAGAGCTTCAAAATTATGAAAAATATGAAGAGCTTCAATAGGTGTGAATAATGTGAAGAGATTCAAAATGTGTCAAAAATGACATGAGCATGAAACGATCTGAAAAATACGAGGAGCATGAAGCGGTGTTCAAAAACATGAAGACCCTGAAAAGGTGTGAAAAATATGAAGAGCTTCAAAAGGTGTGAAATACATGAAGAGCATGAAACTCTCTGAAAAATAGGAGGAGCATGTAGTGGTGTTCAAAAACATGAAGAGTCTGAAAAGGTGTGAAAAATATGAAGAGCTTCAAAAAGTGTCAAAAATATGAGGAGCATGAAACGGTCTGAAAAATAGGAGGAGCATGAAGCGGTCTTGAAAAATATGAAGAGCCTGAATACGTGTGAAAAATATGAAGAGCTTCAAAAGGTGTAAAAAATATGGGAGCATGAAACGGTCTGCAAAAAAGGAGGAGTATGAAGTGGTGTTGAAAAACTTGAACAGCCAGAAAATGTGTGAAAAATATGAAAAGCTTCAAAAGGTGGTAAAAATATGCGGAGCATTAAACGGTCTGAAAAATAGGAGGAGAATGAAGCGGTGTTCAAAACCATGAATAGCCTGAAAAGGTGTGAAAAATATGAAGAGCTTCAAAATGTGTCAAAATATGAGGAGCATGAAACGGTCTGAAAAAGAGGAGGAGCATGAATCGGTGTTGAAAAAAATGAATAGCCTAAAAAGTTGTGAAAAATATTAAGAGCTTCAAAAGGTGTCAAAAATATGAGGAGCATGAAACGGTCTGAAAAATAGGAGGATCATGAAGCGGTGTTGAAAACATGAAGAGCCTGAAAAGGTGTGAAAAATATGAAGAGCTTCAAAAGATGTGAAAAATATGAGGAGCATGAAACGGTCTGAAAAATAGAAGCAGCATGAAACGGTGATGAAAAACATGAAGAGCCTGAAAAGGTGTGAAAAATACGAAGAGCTTCAAAAGGTGTCAAAAACATGAGGAGCATGAAACGTTCTGAAAAATAATGTGAGCATGAAACGGTCTTGACAAACATGAAGAGCCTGAAAAGGTGTGAAAAATATGAAGAGCTTAAAAAGGTGTCAAATATATGAGGAGCATGAAACGGTGTGAAAAATAGGAGGAGCATGAAGCGGTGTTCAAAAACATGAAGAGCCTGAAAAGGTGTGAAAAATATGAAGAGCTTAAAAAGGTGTCAAATATATGAGGAGCATGAAACGGTCTGAAAAATAGAAGCAGCATGAAGCGGTGTTGAAAAACATGAAGAGCCCGAAAACATGTGAAGAATATGAAGAGCTTCAAAAGGTGTGACAAATATTAAGAGCTTCAAAAGGTGTCAAAAATTAGATGAGCATCAAACGGTCTGAAAAAAAGGAGGATCATGAAAAGGTGTTGAAAAAAATAAAGACCCTGAAAAGGTGTGAAAAATATGAAAAGCTTCAAAAGGTGTCAAAAATGTGAGGAGCATGAAACAGTATGAAAAACAGGAGGAGCATGAATCGGTGTTCCAAAACATGAAGAGACTGAAAAGGTGTGAAAAATATGAAGAGCTTCAAAAGGTGTGAAATACATGAGGAGCATGAAACTCTCTGAAAATTAGGAGGAGCATGAAGCGGTGTTCAAAAACATGAAGAGCCTGAAATGTTGTGAAAAATACGAAAAGCTTCAAAAGTTGTCAAAAATGAGATGAGCTTGAAACGGTCTTAAAAATAGGAAGAGCATGAAGCGGTGTTGAAACACATGAAGAGCTGAAAACGTGTGAAAAATATGAAGAGCTTCAAAAGGTGTCAAAAATATGAGGAGCAAAAAACGGTCTGCAAACAAGGAGAAGCATGAAGCGTGTTCAAATACATGAAAAGCCTGAAAAGGTGTGAAAAATATGAAGAGCTTCAAAAGGTGTTAAAAATATGAGGAGCATGAAACAGTCTGAAAAATCGGAGGAGCATGAAGCAGTGTTCAAAAACATGAAGAGCCTGAAAAGTTGTGAAAAATATGAAGAGCTTCAAAAGGTTTGAAATACTTGAGGAGCATTAAACGGTCTGAAAAATACGAGGAGCATGAAGTGTTTTTTAAAACATGAAGAGATTGAAAAGTTGTGAATAATATGAAGCGCTTCAAAAGGTGTCAAATATATGAGGAGGATGAAATGGTCTGAAAAATAGGAGGATCATGAAGCGGTGTTGAAAAACTAGAAGAGCCTGAAAAGGTGTGAAAAACAGGAAGAGTTTCAAAAGGTGTCAAAGATATGAGGAGCATGAAACGGTCTGAAAAATAATAGGAGCATGAAACAGTGTTGACAAATATGAAGAGCCTGAAAAGGTGTGAAAAATATGAAGAGATTCAAAAGGTGTCAAACATATGAGGAGCATGAAACAGTCTGAAAAATAGGAGGAGCATGAAACGGTTTTGAAAAAGATGAAAAGCATGAAAAGGTGTGAAAAATATTAAGAGCTTCAAAAGGTGTCAAAAATATGAGGAGCATGAAACGGTCTGAAAAATAGGAGGAGCATGAAGCTGTCGTCAAAAACATGAAGAGCCTGAAAAGGTGTGAAAAATATGAAGAGCTTCAACAGATGTGAAAAATATGAGGAGCATGAAATGGTCTGAAAAATAGAAGCAGCATGAAACGGTGATGAAAAACATGAAGAGCCTGAAAAGTTGTGAATAATATGAAGAGCTTCAAAAGGTGTCAAATATATGAGGAGCATGAAACGATCTGAAAAATAGGAGGAGCATGAAACGGTGTTCAAAAACATGAAGAGCCTGAAAAGGTGTGAAAAATATGAGGAGCCTTAAAACGTGTCAAAAATATGAGGAGCATGAAACGGTCTGAAAAATAGGAGAAGCATGAAATGCTGATCAAAAACATGAAGAGCCTGAAAAGGTGTGAAAAATATGAAGAGCTTCAAAAGGCGTGAAATACATGAGGAGCATGTAACGGGCTGAAAAATAGAAGAACCATGAAGTGGTGTGCAAAAACATGAAGAGCCTGAAAAGGTGTGAAAAATATGAAAGTCTTCAAAAGGTGTGAAATACATGAGGAGCATGAAACTCTCTGAAAAAGAGGAGGAGCAAGAAGCACTGTTCAAAAACATGAAGAGCCTGAAAACGTGTGAAAAATATGAAGAGCTTCAAAAGGTGTGAAAAATATGAAGAGCTTCAAATGTGTCAAAAATGAGATGAGCATGAAACGGTCTGAAAAATAAGAGGAGCATGAACTGGTGTTGAAAAAAAAGAAGAGGTTGAAAAGGTGTGAAATATATGAAGACCTTCAAAAGGTGTAAAAAATATGAGGAGAATGAAACGATCTGAATAATAGGAGGAGCATGAAGCGGTGTTGAAAAACATGAAGAGCCTGAAAACGTGTGAAAAATATGAAGAGCTTCAAAAGTGTGAAAAATATGAAGAGCTTCAAATGTGTGAAAAATTAGATGAGCATGAAACGGTCTGAAAAATAAGAGGAGCATGAAGTGGAGTTGAAAAAAAAGAAGAGCCTGAAAATTTGTGAAATATATGAAGAGCTTTAAAAGGTGTGAAAAATATGAAGAGCTTCAAAAGTTGTGAAAAATATGAAGAGCATCAAAAGGTGTCAAAAATATGAGGAGAATGAAACGGTCTGAAAAATAGGAGGAGCATGAAGCGTTGTTCAAAAACATGAAGAGCCTGAAAAGTTTTGAAAAATATGAAAAGCTTCAAAAGGTGTCAAAAATGAGATGAGCATGAAACGGTTTGAAAAATAGGAGGAGCATGAATTGGTGTTGAAAAAAAAGAAGGGACTGAAAAGGTGTGAAAAATATGAAGAGCTTTAAAAGGTGTGAAAAATATGAGGAGCATGAAAAGGTCTGCAAAAAGGAGGAGCAGGAAGCGGTGTTGAAAAACTTGAAGAGCCTGAAAAGGTGTGAAAAATATGAGGAGCTTTAAAAGGTGTCAAAAATATGAGGAGCATGAAACGGTCTGAAAAATAGGAGAAACATGAAATGCTGATCAAAAATATGAAGAGCCTGAAAAGGTGTGAAAAATATGAAGAGCTTCAAAAGGCGTGAAATACATGAGGCGCATGAAATTCTCTGAAAATTAGGAGGAGCAAGAAGCAGTGTTCAAAAACATGAAGAGCCTGAAAACGTGTGAAAAATATGAAGATCTTGAAAAGGTGTGAAATAGATGAGGCGCATGAAACTCTCTGAAAATTAGGATGAGCAAGAAGCAGTGTTGAAAAACATCAAGAGCCTGAAAAGGTGTGAAAAATATGAAGACCTTCAAAAGGTGTGAAATACATGAGGTGCATGAAACTCTCTGAAAATTAGGAGGAGCAAGAAGCAGTGTTCAAAAACATGAAGAGCCTGAAAACTTGTGAAAAATATGAAGAGCTTCAAAAGGGGTCAAAAATATGAAGAACATGAAACCGTCTGAAAAATAGGAGGAGCATGAGGTGGTGTTGAAAAACATGAAGAGCTTGAAAACGTGTGAAAAATATGAAGAGCTTTAAAAGGTGTGAAAAATATGAAGAGCTTCAAAAGGTGTGAAATATATGAAGAGCTTCAAAATGTGTCAAAAATATGAGGAGCATGAAACGGTCTCAAAAATAGGAGGAGCATGAAGCGGTGTTCAAAAACATGAAGAGCCTGAAAAGGTTTGAAAACTATGCGAGCTTCAAAAGGTGTCAAAAATATGACGAGCATGAAACGGTCTGAAAAATAGGAGGAGCATGAAGCGGTGTTCAAAAACATGAAGAGCCTGAAAAGGTGTGAAAAATATGAGAGCTTCAAAAGGTGTCAAAAATATGAGGAGCATGAAACGGTCTGAAAAATAGGAGGAGCATGAAGCGGTGTTCAAAAACATGAAGAGCCTAAAAAGGTGTGAAAAATATGAGAGCTTCAAAAGGTGTCAAAAATATGAGGAGCATGAAACGTTCTGAAATATAGGAAGATCATGAAACGTTGTTCAAAAAAATGAAGAGCTTGAAAAGGTGCGAAAAATATGAAGAGCCTCAAACGTGTCAAAAATATGAGGATTATGAAACGGTCTGGAAATTAGCAGGAGCATGAAGCGGTGTTCAAAAACATGAAGAGCCTGAAAGGTGTGAAAACTATGAAGAGCTTCAAAAGGTGTGAAAAATATGAAGAGCTAAAAAAGTGTGAAAAATATGAAGAGCTTCAAAAGGTGTGAAAAATATGAGGAGCATGAAAAGGTCTGAAAAATAGGAGGAGAATGAAACAGTGTGGAAAAAATGAAGAGCATGAATAGGTGTGAAAATTATGAAGAGCTTTAAAAGGTTTGAAAAATATGACGAGCATGAAATGGTCTGAAAAATTGGAGAGCATGAAGCGGTGTTGAAATATATGAAGAGCCTCTAAAGGTTTGAAAAATAGAAGAGCTTCAAAAAGTGACAAAAATATGAGGAGCATGAAACAGTCTGAAAAATAGGAGGAGCATGAAACGGTGTTGAAAAACATGAAGAGCATGAAATGGTGTGAAAAAAATGAAGAGCTTCAAAATGTGTTTAAAATATGAGGAGCATGAAAAGGTCTGATAAACAGGAGCGTGAAGCGGTCTTCAAAAACATGAAGGGCCTGAAAAGGTGTGAAAAATATAAAGAGATTCAAAAGGTATCAAAAATATGAAGAGCATGAAACGGTCTGAAAAATAGGAGAATCATGAAGCGGTGTTCAAAAAAAAGAAGATCCTGAAAAGGTGTGAAATATTTGAACAACTTCAAAAGGTGTGAAATACATGAGAAGCATGAAACTCTCTGAAAAATAGGAGGAGCATGAAGCGGTGTTCAAAAACATGAAGAGCCTAAAAGTTTTGAAAAATATGAAAAGCTTCAAAAGGTGTAAAAAATGAGATGAGCATGAAACGGTCTGAAAAATAAGAGGATCATGAAACGGTTTTGAAAAACATGAAGAGCCTGAAAAGGTGTGAAAAATATGAAGAGCTTCAAAAGATGTCAAAAATATGAGGAGCATGAAACGGTCTGGAAAATAGGAGGAGCATGAAGCTGTGTTGAAAAACATGAAGAGCCTGAAAAGGTGTGAAAAATATGAAGAGCTTCAAAAGTTGTGAAAAATATGAGGAGCATGAAACCATCTGAAAAATAGAAACGGCATGAAATGGTGTTGAAAAATATGAAGAGCCTGAAAAGGTGTAAAAAATATGAAGAGCTTCAAAAGGTGTGAAAAATATGAGGAGCATGTTATGGTTTGAAAAATAGGATTAGCATGAAGAGGTGTTCAAAAACATGAAGAGCCTGAAAAGTTGTGAAAAATATGAAAAGCTTCAAAAGGTGTCAAAAATGAGATGAGCATGAAACTGTCTGAAAAATAGGAGGAGTATGAAGCGGTGTTCAAAACATGAAGAGCCCGAAAAGGTGTGAAAAATATGAAGCGCTTCAAAAGGTGTCAAAAATATGAGGATCATGAAACGGACTGAAAAATCGGAGGAGCATGAAGCGGTGTTGAAAAACATGAAGAGCCTGAAAAGGTGTGAAAAATAAGGAGAGTTTCAAAAGGTGTCAAAAATAGGAATAGCATGAAAAGGTCTGCAAAAAAGGAGCATGAAGTGGTGTTGAAAAACATGAAGAGCCTGAAAATGTGTGAAAAATATGAAAAGTATCAAAAGGTGTCAAAAATATGAGGAGCATGAGACGGTCTGAAAAATAGGAGGAGCATGAAGTGGTGTTGAAAAACATGAAGAGCCTGAAAAGGTGTGAAAAATATGAAGAGCTTCAAAACGTGTCAAAAATATGAGGAGCATGAAACGGTCTGAAAAATAGGAGGAGCATGAAGCGGTGTTCAAAAACATGAAGAGCCTGAAAAGGTGTGAAAAATATGAAAAGCCTCAAAACCTGTCAAAAATGTGAGGAGCATGAAACGGTCTGAAAAATAGCAGGATCATGAATCGGTGTTGAAAAACATGAAGAGTATGAAAACGTGTGAAAATATGAAGAGCTTCAAAAATATGAAAAATATGAAGAGCTTCAAAAGGTGTGAAAAATGTGAAGAGCTTCAAAAGGTGTCAAAAATGAGATGAGCATGAAAGGGTCTGAAAAATACAAGGAGCATGAAGCGGTGTTGAAAATCATGAAGAGCTTGAAAAGGCGTGAAAAATATGAAGAGCTTCAAAAGGTGTCAAAAATATGAGGAGCAGGAAATGTTGTGAAAAATAGGAGCAGCATGAAACGGTGTTCAAAAACATGAAGACATTGAAAAGGTGTGAAAAATATGAAGAGGTGCAAAAGGTTTGAAATATATGAGGAGCATGAAACGGTCTGAAAAATATGAGGAGCATGAAGCGGTGTTCAAAAATATGAAGAGCCTGAAAAGGTGAGAAAAATATGAAGAGCTTCAAAAGGTGTGAAATACATGAGGAGCATTAAACGCTCTGAAAAATAGGAGGAGCATGCAGCGGTGTTCAAAAACATGAAGAGCCTGAAAAGGTGTCAAAAATATGAAGAGATTCAAAAAGTGTGAAAAATTTGAAGAGCTTCAAAATGTTTCAAAAATGAGATGAGCATGAAACGGTCTGAAAAAGATGAGAAGCATGAAGTGGTGTTGAAACACATGAAGAGCCTGAAAAGGTGTGAAAAATATGAAGAGGTTCAAAGGTGTGAAATACATGAGGATCATGAAATGGTTTGAAAAATAGGAGGAGCATGAAGCGGTGTTCTAAAACATGAAGAGCCTGAAAAGGTTTGAAAAATATGAAGAGTTTCAAAAGGTGTCAAAATCATGAGGAGCATGAAACCGTCTGAAAAATACGAGGAGCATGAAGCAGTGTTCAAAAACATAAAGAGCCTGAAAAGGTTTGAAAAATATGAAGAGCTTTAAAAGGTGTGAAAAATAGGAGGAGCATGAAGCGGTGTTCAAAAACATGAAAAGCCTGAAAAGGTGTGAAAAATATGAAGAGCATCAAAAGGTGTCAAAAATATGAGGAGCATGAAACGGTCTGAAAAATAGGAGAAGCATGAAGCGGTGTTGAAAAACATGAAAATCCTGAAAAGGTGTTAAAAATATGAAGAGTTTCAAAAGGTGTCAAATATATGAGCAGCAAGTATCGGTCTGAAATATAGGAGTAGCATGAAACGGTGTTCAAAAATATGCAGAGCCTGAAAAGTTGTGAAAAATATGAAGAGCTTCAAATGGTGTCAAATATATGAAGAGCTTCAAAAGGTGTCAAAAATATGAGGAGCATGAAACGGTCTGAAAAATAGGAGGAGCATGAAACGGTGTTGCAAAACATGCAGCCTGAAAAGGTGTGAAAAATATGAAGAACTTCAAAAGGTGTGAAATATATGAGGAGCATGAAACGGTCTTAAAAATAGGAGGAGCATGTAGCGGTGTTCAAAAATATGAAGAGCCTGAAAAGGTGTGAAAAATATGAAGAGCTTCAAAAGGTATGAAATACATGAGGAGTATGAAACTGTCTTCAAAATAGGAGGAGCATGAAGCGGTGTTAAAAAACATGAAGAGGCTTAAAAGGTGTGAAAAATATGAAGAGCTTCAAAAGGTGTGAAAAATATGAGGAGCATGAAACGGTCTGAAAAATAGGAGGAGCATGAAGCCGTGTTGAAAAACATGAAGAGCCTGAAAAATTGTGAAATACATGAAGAGCTTCAAAAGGTGTAAAAAATATGAGGAGATTCAAAAGGTGTCAAAAATATGAGGAGCATGAAACGGTCTGAAAAAAGGGGGAGCATGAATCTGTGTTGAAAATCATGAAGAGCCTGAAAACGTGTGAGAAATATGAAGAGCTTCAAAAGGTGTCAAAAATATGAAGAGCTTCAAAAAATGTCAAAAATGAGAGGAGTATGAAGCGGTCTGAAAAATAGGAGGAGCATGAAGCGGGGTTCAAAAACATGAAGAGCCTGAAAAGGTGTGAAAAATATGAAGAGCTTCAAAAGGTGTCAAAAATGAGATGAGCATGAAACGGTCTGAAAAATAGGAGGAGCATGAAGTGGTGTTGAAAAAAAAGAAGAGACGGAAAAGGTGTGAAATATATGAAGGGCTTCAAAAGGTGTCAAAAATATGAGGAGAATGATGCGGTCTGAAAAATAGGAGGAGCATGAAGCGGTGTTCAAAAAATGAAGAGCCTGAAAAGGTATGAAAAATATGAAGAGCTTCAAAAGGTGTCAAAAATATGAGGAGCATGAAACGGTCTGAAAAATAGGAGGAGCATGAAGCGGTGTTCAAAAACATGAAGAGCCTGAAAACGTGTGAAAAATTTGAGGAGCTTCAAAAGGTGTGAAATACATGAGGTGCATTAAACGGTTTGAAAAATAGGAGGAGCATGAAGCGGTGTTAAAAAACAGGAAAAGACTGAAAAGTTGTGAAAATTTTGAAGAGCTTCAAAAGTTGTCAAAAATATGAGGAGCATGAAAAGGTCAGAAAAATAGGAGGATCATGAAGCGGTGTTCAAAAACATGAAGAGCCTGAAAATGTGTGCAAAATATGAAGAACTTCAAAAGGTGTCAAAAATACGAGGATCATCAAAAGGTCTGAAAAATAGGAGGATCAAGAAGTGGTGTTCAAAAACATGAAGAGCCTGAAAAGGTGTGAAAAATATGAAGAGCTTCAAAATGTGTCAAAAATATGAGGAGCATGAAACGGTCTGCAAAAAAGGAGGAGCATGAAGTGGTGTTGAAAAACTTGAAGATCCTGACAAGGTGTGAAAAATATGAAAAGCTTCAAAAGTTGTCAAAAATATGAGGAGCATGAAAAGGTCTGAAAAATAAGAGGATCATGAAGCGGTGTTGAAAACATGAAGAGCCTGAAAAGGTGTGAAAAATATGAAGAGCTTCAAAAGGTGTCAAAAATATGAGGAGCATGAAACGGTCTGAAAAATAGGAGGAGCATGAAGCGGTGTTGAAAAACGTGAAGTGCCTGAAAACGTGTGAAAAATATGAAGAGCTTCAATAGGTGTGAAATACATGAGGAGCATTAAATGGTCTGAAAATTAGGAGGAGCATGAAGTGGTGTTCAAAAACATGAAGAGCAAAAAAAAGGTGTGAAAAATATGAAGATTTCAAAAGGTTTCAAAAATGAAATGAACATGAAACGGTCTGAAAAATAGAAGGAGTATGATCTGGTGTTGAAAAAAAGGAAGAGACTGAAAAGGTGTGAAATATATGAAGAGCTTCAAAAAGTGTGAAATACATGAGGAGCATTAAACGGTCTGAAAAATAGGAGAAGCATGAAGCGGTTTTCAAAAACATGAAGAGCCTGAAAACGTGTGAAAAATATGAAGAGCTTCAAAAGGTGTGAAATACATGAGGAGCATTAAACGGTCTGAAAAATAGGAGAAGCATGAAGAGGGGTTCAAAAACAGGAAGAGCCTGAAAAGTTGTGAAAAATATGAAGAGCTTCAAAAGTTGTCAAAAATATGAGGAGCATGAAACGGTCTGAAAAATAGAAGGAGCATGAAGGAGTGTTCAAAAACATGAAGAGCCTGAAAAGGTGTGAAAAGTATGAAGAGCTTCAAAAGGTGTGAAATACATAGGAGCATGAAACTCTCTGAAAAATAGAAGGAGCATGATGTGGTGTTCAAAAACATGAAGAGCCTGAAAACGTGTGAAAAATACGAAGAGCTTCAAAACGTGTGAAAAATATGAGGAGCTTGATACGGTTTGAAAAATAGGAGGAGCATGAAGCGGTGTTGAAAAACATGAAGAGTCTGAAAACGTGTGAAATTATGAAGAACTTCAAAAATATGAAAAATATGAAGAGCTTCAAAAGGTGTGAAAACTATGAAGAGCTTCAAAAGGTGTCAAATATATGAGCAGCAAGAATCGGTCTGAAATATAGGAGTAGCATGAAACGGTGTTCAAAAATATGCAGAGCCTGAAGAGTTGTGAAAAATATGAAGAGCTTCAAATGGTGTCAAATATATGAAGAGCTTCAAGAGGTGTCAAAAATAAGATGAGCATGAAACGGTCTGAAAAATAGGAGGAGCAAGAAGTGGTGTTCAAAAAAATGAAGAGCCTGAGAAGGTGTGAAATATATCAAGAACTTCAAAAGGTGTCAAAAATATGAGGAGCATGAAACGGTGTTGAAAAACATGCAGAGCCTGAAAAGGTGTGAAAAATATGAAGAACTTCAAAAGGTGTGAAATATATGAGGAGCATGAAACGGTCTTAAAAATAGGAGGAGCATGAAGCGGTGTTCAAAAATATGAAGAGCCTGAAAGGTGTGAAAAATATGAAGAGCTTCAAAAGGTATGAAATACATGAGGAGTATGAAACTGTCTTGAAAATAGGGGGAGCATGAAGCGGTGTTAAAAAACATGAAGAGGCTTAAAAGGTGTGAAAAATATGAAGAGCTTCAAAAGGTGTGAAAAATATGAGGAGCATGAAACGGTCTGAAAAATAGGAGGAGCATGAAGCCGTGTTGAAAAACATGAAGAGCCTGAAAAAGTGTGAAATACATGAAGAGCTTCAAAAGGTGTAAAAAATACGAGGAGGGGAGGAGCCAAGATGGCGGAGGAGTAGGACGGGGAGACCACTTTCTCTCCTACAAATTCATCAAAAGAATAACTGAACGCAGAGCAAACTTCGCAAAACAACTTCTGATCGCTAGCTGAGGTCATCAGGCGCCCAGAAAAGCAGCCCATTGTCTTCGAAAGGAGGGCTGCATAGTTGGAGAAGTCCTGAGACTACAGGAAGAATAAAACTGAAATCCAGAGGCAGGAGACTTAAGCCCAAAACCTGAGAACACCAGAAAACTCCTGACTACAAGGAACTTTAAGTAATAAGTGACTGTCCAAAATCCTCCATACCTACACTGAAACCAACCACCACACAAGAGCCAATAAGTTTTAGAGCAAGACATACCACGCAAATTCTCCAGCAACGCAGGAACATAGCCCTGAACATCAACATACAGGCTGCCCAAGGTCACACCTAACACATAGACCCATCTCAAAACTCATTACTGGGCACTCCATTGCTCTCCAAAGAGTAGAAATCAAGTTCCACGCACCAGAACACTGACGCAAGCTTCCCTAACCAGGAAATCTCGACAAGGCAATCGTCTAACCCTACCCACTGGGTTAATCCTCCACAACAAAAAGGAACCACAGACCTCCAGAATACAGAAAGCCCACTCCAGATACAGCAATCTAAACAAGATGAAAAGGCAAAGAAATACCCAACAGGTAAAGGAACATGAAAAATGCCCACCAAGTCAAACAAAAGAGGAGGAGATAGGGAATCTACCTGAAAAAGAATTTAGAATAATGATAATAAAAATGATCCAAAATCTTGAGAACAAAATGGAGTTACAGATAAATAGCCTGGAAACAAAGATTGAAAAGATTCAAGAACTGTTTAATAAAGACCTAGGAGAAATAAAAAAGAGTCAATTACAAATGAATAATGCAATGAATGAGATCAAAAACACTTTGGAGGGAACCAAGAGTAGAATAACGGAGGCAGAAGATAGGATAAGTGAGGTAGAAGATAAAATGGTGGAAATAAATGAAGCAGAGAGGAAAAAAGAAAAAAGGATCAAAAGAAATGAGGACAACCTCAGGGACCTCTGGGACACTGTGAAACGCCCCAACATTCGAATCATAGGAGTTCCAGAAGAAGAAGACAAAAAAAAAAGGCCATGAGAAAATACTCGAGGAGATAATAGCTGAAAACTTCCCTAAAATGGGGAAGGAAATAGCCACCCAAGTCCAAGAAACCCAGAGAGTCCCAAACAGGATAAACCCAAGGCGAAACACCCCAAGACACATATTAATCAAATTAACAAAGATCAAACACAAAGAACAAATATTAAAAGCAGCAAGGGAAAAACAACAAATAACACACAAAGGGATTCCCATAAGGATAACAGCTGATCTATCAATAGAAACCCTCCAGGCCAGAAGGGAATGGCAGGACGTACTGAAAGTAATGAAAGAGAATAACCTACAACCTAGATTACTGTATCCAGCAAGGATCTCATTCAGATATGAAGGAGAATTTAAAAGCTTTACAGATAAGCAAAAGATGAGAGAATTCAGCACCACCAAACCAGCTCTTCAACAAATGCTAAAGGATCTTCTCTAGACAGGAAATGCAGAAAGGTTGTATAAACGTGAACCCAAAACAACAAAGTAAATGGCAACGGGACCACACCTATCAATAATTACCCTAAATGTAAATGGGTTGAATGCCCCAACCAAAAGACAAAGATTGTCTGAATGGATACAAAAACAAGACCCCTATATATGCTGTCTACAAGAGACCCACCTCAAAACAAGAGACACATACAGACTAAAAGTGAAGGGCTGGAAAAAAGTATTTCATGCAAACGGAGACCAAAAGAAAGCAGGAGTCGCAATACTCATATCAGATAAAATAGACTTTCAAATAAAGGAAGTGAAAAGAGACAAAGAAGGACACTACATAATGATCAAAGGATCAATCAAAAAAGAAGATATAACAATTATAAATATATATGCACCCAACATAGGAGCACCGCAATATGTACGGCAAACGCTAACAAGTATGAAAGAGGAAATTAATAGTAACACAATAATAGTGGGAGACTTTAATACCCCACTCACAACTATGGATAGATCAACTAAACAGAAAATTAACAAGGAAACACAAACCTTAAATGACACAATGGACCAGCTAGACCTAATTGATATCTATAGGACATTTCACCCCAAAACAATCAACTTCACCTTTTTCTCAAGTGCACACGGAACATTCTCCAGAATAGATCACATCCTGGGCCATAAATCTGGTCTTGGAAAATTCAAAAAAATTGAAATCATTCCAGTCATCTTTTCTGACCACAGTGCAGTAAGATTAGATCTCAATTACAGGGAAAAAATTGTTAAAACTTCAAACATATGGAGGCTAAATAACACGCTTCTGAATAACCAACAAATCATAGAAGAAATCAAAAAAGAAATCAAAATATGTATAGAAATGAATGAAAATGAAAACACAACAACCCAAAACCTATGGGACACTGTAAAAGCAGTGCTAAGGGGAAGGTTCATAGCATTACAGGCTTACATCAAGAAACAGGAAAAAAAACCAATTAAATAACCTAACTCTACACCTAAAGCAATTAGAGAAGGAAGAAATGAAGAACCCCAGAGTTAGCAGAAGGAAAGAAATCTTAAAAATCAGGGCAGAAATAAATGCAAAAGAAACTAAAGAGACCATAGCAAAAATCAACAAAGCTAAAAGCTGGTTTTTTGAAAAAATAAACAAAATTGACAAACCATTAGCAAGACTCATTAAGAAACAAAGAGAGAAGAACCAAATTAACAAAATTAGAAATGAAAATGGAGAGATCACAACAGACAACACTGAAATACAAAGGATCATAAGAGACTACTACCAGCAGCTCTATGCCAATAAAATGGACAACTTGGATGAAATGGACAAATTCTTAGAAAAGTATAACTTTCCAAAACTGAACCAGGAAGAAATAGAAGATCTTAACAGACCCATCACAAGCAAGGAAATCGAAACTGTCATCAAAAATCTTCCAGCAAACAAAAGCCCAGGACCAGATGGCTTCACAGCTGAATTCTACCAAAAATTTAGAGAAGAGCTAACACCTATCTTACTCAAACTCTTCCAGAAAATTGCAGAAGAAGGTAAGCTTCCAAACTCATTCTATGAGGCCACCATCACCCTAATTCCAAAACCAGACAAAGATGCCACAAAAAAAGAAAACTACAGGCCAATATCACTGATGAACATAGATGCAAAAATCCTTAACAAAATTCTAGCAAACAGAATCCAACAACATATTAAAAACATCATACACCATGACCAAGTGGGCTTTATCCCAGGAATGCAAGGATTCTTTAATATCCGCAAATCAATCAATGTAATACACCACATTAACAAATTGAAAGATAAAAACCATATGATTATCTCAATAGATGCAGAGAAAGCCTTTGACAAAATTCAACACTCATTTATGATTAAAACTCTCCAAAAAGCAGGAATAGAAGGAACATACCTCAACATAATAAAAGCTATATATGACAAACCCACAGCAAGCATCACCCTCAATGGTGAAAAATTGAAGGCATTTCCCCTGAAATCAGGAACAAGACAAGGGTGCCCACTCTCACCACTACTATTCAACATAGTGTTGGAAGTGCTGGCCACAGCAATCAGAGCAGAAAAAGAAGTAAAAGGAATCCAGATAGGAAAAGAAGAAGTAAAACTCTCACTGTTTGCAGATGACATGATCCTCTACATAGAAAACCCTAAAGATTCTACCAGAAAATTACTAGAGCTAATCAATGAATATAGTAAAGTTGCAGGATATAAAATTAACACACAGAAATCCCTTGCATTCCTATATACTAACAATGAAAAAACTGACAGAGAAATTAAGGAAACAATACCATTCACCATTGCAACAAAAAGAATAAAATACTTAGGAGTATATCTACCTAAAGAAACAAAGGACCTATACATAGAAAACTATAAAACACTGATGAAAGAAATCAAAGAGGACACAAACAGATGGAGAAACATACCGTGTTCATGGATTGGAAGAATTAATATTGTCAAAATGGCTATTCTACCCAAAGCAGTCTATAGATTCAATGCAATCCCTATCAAGCTACCAACGGTATTTTTCACAGAACTAGACCAAAGAATTTCACAATTTGTATGGAAATACAAAAAACCTCGAATAGCCAAAGTAATCTTGAGAAAGAAGAATGGAACTGGAGGAATCAACCTGCCTGACTTCAGACTCTACTACAAAGCCACAGTCATCAAGACAGTATGGTACTGGCACAAAGACGGAAATATAGATCAATGGAACAGAATAGAAAGCCCAGAGATAAATCCACGAACCTATGGACACCTTATTTTTGACAAAGGAGGCAAGGATATACAATGGAAAAAAGACAACCTCTTTAACAAGTGGTGCTGGGAAAACTGGTCAACCACTTGTAAAAGAATGAAACAAGAACACTTTCTAACACCATACACAAAAATAAACTCAAAATGGATTAAAGATCTAAATGTAAGACCAGAAACTATAAAACTCCTAGAGGAGAACATAGGCAAAACACTCTCCGACATAAATCAAAGCAAGATCCTCTATGACCCACCTCCCAGAATATTGGAAATAAAAGCAAAACTAAACAAATGGGACCTAATGAAACTTAAAAGCTTTTGCACTACAAAGGAAACTATAAGTAAGGTGAAAAGACAGCCCTCAGATTGGGAGAAAATAATAGCAAATGAAGAAACAGACAAAGGATTAATCTCAAAAATATACAAGCAACTCCTGCAGCTCAATTCCAGAAAAATAAATGACCCAATCAAAAAATGGGCCAAAGAACTAAACAGACATTTCTCCAAAGAAGACATACAGATGGCTAACAAACACATGAAAAGATGCTCAACATCACTCATTATTAGAGAAATGCAAATCAAAACCACAATGAGGTACCATTACACGCCAGTCAGGATGGCTGCTATCCAAAAGTCTACAAGCAATAAATGCTGGAGAGGGTGTGGAGAAAAGGGAACCCTCTTACACTGTTGGTGGGAATGCAAACTAGTACAGCCGCTATGGAAAACAGTGTGGAGATTTCTTAAAAAACTGGAAATAGAACTGCCATATGACCCAGCAATCCCACTTCTGGGCATACACACTGAGGAAACCAGATCTGAAAGAGACACGTGCACCCCAATGTTCATCGCAGCACTGTTTATAATAGCCAGGACATGGAAGCAACCTAGATGCCCATCAGCAGATGAATGGATAAGGAAGCTGTGGTACATATACACCATGGAATATTACTCAGCCATTAAAAAGAATTCATTTGAACTAGTCCTAATGAGATGGATGAAGCTGGAGCCCATTATACAGAGTGAAGTAAGCCAGAAAGATAAAGAACATTACAGCATACTGACACATGTATATGGAATTTAGAAAGGTGATAACGATAACCCTAAATGCAGAACAGAAAAAGAGACACAGAAACACAGAACAGACTTTTGAACTTTGTGGGAGAATGTGAGGGTGGGATATTAGAAAAGAACAGCATGTATACTATCTATGGTGAAACAGATCACCAGCCCAAGTGGGATGCACGAGACAAGTGCTCGGGCCTGGTGCACTGGGAAGACCCAAGGAATCGGGTGGAGAGGGAGGTGGGAGGGGGGATCGGGATTGGGAATACATGTAAATCCATGGCTGATTCATATCAATGTATGACAAAACCCACTGGGAAAAAAATAATAATAATAAAAATTAAAAAAAATATATGAGGAGATTCAAAAGGTGTCAAAAATATGAGGAGCATGAAACGGTCTGAAAAAGAGGAGGAGCATGAATCGGTGTTGAAAATCATGAAGAGCCTGAAAACGTGTGAGAAATATGAAGAGCTTCAAAAGGTGTCAAAAATATGAAGAGCTTCAAAAGGTGTCAAAAATGAGAGGAGTATGAAGCGGTCTGAAAAAAAGGAGGAGCATGAAGCGGTGTTCAAAAACATGAAGAGCCTGAAAAGTTGTGAAAAATATGAAGAGCTTCAAAAGGTGTCAAAAATGAGATGAGCATGAAACGGTCTGAAAAATAGGAGGAGCATGAAGTGGTGGTGAAAAAAAAGAAGAGACGGAAAAGGTGTGAAATATATGAAGGGCTTCAAAAGGTGTCAAAAATATGAGGAGAATGACGCGGTCTGAAAAATAGGAGGAGCATGAAGCAGTGTTCAAAAACATGAAGAGCCTAAAAAGGTGTTAAAAATATGAAGAGCTTCAAAAGGTGTCAAAAATATGAGGAGCATGAAACGGTCTGAAAAATAGGAGGAGCATGAAGCGGTGTTCAAAAACATGAAGAGCCTGAAAACGTGTGAAAAATATGAGGAGCTTCAAAAGGTGTGAAATACATGAGGTGCATTAAACGGTTTGAAAAATAGGAGGAGCATGAAGCGGTGTTCAAAAACAGGAAAAGCCTGAAAAGTTGTGAAAAATATGAAGAGCTTCAAAAGTTGTCAAAAATATGAGGAGCATGAAAAGGTCAGAAAAATAGGAGGATCATGAAGCGGTGTTCAAAAACATGAAGAGCCTGAAAATGTGTGCAAAATATGAAGAACTTCAAAAGGTGTCAAAAATACGAGGATCATGAAACGTTCTGAAAAATAGGAGGATCATGAAGCGGTGTTCAAAAACATGAAGAGCCTGAAAAGGTGTGAAAAATATGAAGAGCTTCAAAAGGTGTCAAAAATATGAGGAGCATGAAACGGTCTGCAAAAAAGGAGGAGCATGAAGTGGTTTTGAAAAACTTGAAGAGCGTGACAATGTGTGAAAAATATGAAAAGCTTCAAAAGCTGTCAAAAATATGAGGAGCATGAAACGGTCTGAAAAATAGGAGGAGCATGAAGCGGTGTTCAAAAACATGAAGAGCCTGAAAAGGTGTGAAAAATATGAAGAGCTTCAAAAGGTGTGAAATACATGAGGAGCATGAAACGGGTTGAAAAATAGGAGAAGCATGAAGTGGTGTGGAAAAACATCAAGAGCCTGAAAAGGTGTGAAAAATATGAAGAGCTTTAAAAGGTGTGAAATACATGAGGAGCAAGAAACGATCTGAAAAATAGGAGGATCAAGAAGCGGTGTTCAAAAACATGAAGAGCCTGAAAAGGTGTGAAAAATAAGAAGAGCCTCAAAAGGTGTGAAAAATAGGAGGAGCATGAAGCGGTGTTGAAAAACATAAAGTGCATGAAAACTTGTGAAAATTATGAAGAGCTTCAAAAGGGGTGAAAAATATGAACAGCTTCAAAAAGTGGCAAAAATGAGATCAGGATGAAGCGGTCTGAAATATAAGAGGAGCATAAAGTGTTGTTGAATAACATGAAGAGCCTGAAAAAGTGTGAAAATATGAAGAGCTTCGAAACGTGTGTAATACATGAGGAGCATTAAACGGTCTGAAAAATAGGAGGAGCATGAAGCAGTGTTGAAAAACATGAAGAGCCTGAAAAGGTGTGAAAAATATGAAGAGTTTCAAAAGGTATGAAATACAGGAGGAGCATTAAACGGTCTGAAAAATAGGAGGAGCATGAAGCGGTGTTCAAAAACATGAAGAGCCTGAAAAGGTTTGAAAAATATGAAGAGCTTCAAAAGCTGTGAAATATAGGAGGAGCATGAAGAGGTGTTCAAAAACATGAAGAGCCTCAAAAGGTGTGCAAAATATAAAGAGCTTCAAAAGGTGTCAAAATATGAGGAGCATGAAACGGTCTGAAAAATAGGAGGCACATGAAGCGGTCTTCAAAAACATGAAGAGCAAGAAAAGGTGTGAAAAATATGAAGAACTTCAAAAGGTGTCAAAAATATGAGGAGCATGAAATGCTTTGAAAAATAGGAGAAACATGAAGCGAAGTTGAAAAACATGAAGAGCCTGAAAAGGTGCGAAAAATATGAAGAGCTTCAAAAGGTGTGAAATACATGAGGAGCATGAAACGGTCAGAAAAATAGGAGGAGCATGAAGAGTTGTTAAAAAACATGAACAGCCAGAAAAGGTGTGAAAAATATGAAAACCTTCAAAAGATGTCAAAAATATGAGAAGCATGAAACGATCAGAAAATTAGGAGGAGCATGAAACCTTGTTCAAAAACATGAAGAGCCTGAAAAGATGTGAAAAATACGAAGAGCTTCAAAAGGTGTGAAATACATGAGGAGTATGAAATGGTCTGAAAAATAGGAGGAGCATGAAGCGGTGTTCAAAAACATGAAGAGCCTGAAAAGATGTGAAAAATACGAAGAGCTTCAAAAGGTGTCAAAAATATGTGGAGCATGAAACGGTCTGAAAAATAGGAAGAGTATGAAGCGGTGTTGAAAATCATGAAGATCCTAAATGGTGTGAAAAACATGAAGAGCTTCAAAAAGTGTCAAAAATATGAGGAGCATGAAACAGTCTGAAAAATAGGAGAATCATGTAACGGTGTTGAAAAACATGAAGAACATGAAAAGGTGTGAAAAATATGATGAGCTTCAAAAGGTGTCAAAAATATGAGAAGCTTGAAACGATTTGAACAATAGGAGGAGCATGAAACTGTGTTGAAAAACATGAAGAGCCTGAAAAGGTGGCAAAAATATGAAGAGCTTAAAAAGGTGTGAAAAATAAGATGAGCATGAAACAGTCTGAAAAATAGGAGGAGCATGAAACGGTGTTCAAAAACATGAAGAGCCTGAAAAGGTGTGAAAAATATGAAGACCTTCAAAAGGTGTCAAAAATATGAGGAGCATGAAACGGTCTGAAAAATAGGCGGAGCCTGAAACTGTGTTGAAAACATGAAAGGCCTGAAAAGTTGTGAAAAATTTGAAGAGCTTCAAAAGGTGTGAAAAATATGAACAGTTTCAAAGGTTTGAAATACATGAGGATCATGAAACGGTTTGAAAAATAGGAGGAGCATGAAGCGGTGTTCAAAAACATGAAGAGCCAGAAAACGTGTGAAAAATATGAAGAGTTTCAAAAGGTATGAAAAATATGAAGAGCTTCAAAAGGTGTCAAAAAAGAGATGTGCATGAAACCGTCTGAAAAAGAGGGGAAGCATGAAGCAGTGTTGAAAAACATGAAGAGCCTGAAAAGGTGTGAAAAATATGAAGAGCTTCAAAAGGTGTCAAAAATATGAGAAGCATGAAACGGTCTGAAAAATAGGAGGAGCATGAAACCGTGTTCAAAAACATGAATAGCCTGAAAAGGTGTGAAAAATATGAAGAGGTTCAAAAGGTGTCAAAAATATGAGGAGCATGAAACGGTCTGAAAAATAGGAGGAGCATGAAACGCTGTTCAAAAACATGAGGAGCCTGAAAACGGGTGAAAAATATGAAGAGCTTCAAAATGTGTGAAAAAGATGAATAGCTTCAAAACGTGTCAAAAATATCAGGAGCATAAAGCGGTCTGGAAAATAGGATGAGCATGACGCGGTGGTGAAAAACATGAAGAGCCTGAAAACGTGTGAAAAACATGAAGAGCCTGAAAACGTGAGAAAAATATGAAGAGCTTCAAAAGTTGTCAAAAACGAGATGAGCATGAAACGGTCTGAAAAATAGGAGGAGCATGAAGCGGTGTTCAAACACATGAAGAGCCTGAAAAGGTGTGAAAAATATGAAGAGCTTCAAAAGGTGTGAAAGACAAGAGAAGCAAGAAACAGTATGAAAAATAGGAGGAGCATGAAGTGGTGTTGAAAAACATGAAGAACCTGAAAAGGTGTGAAAAAATTGAAGAGCTTCAAAAGGTGTCAAAAATATGAAGAGCATGAAACGGTACGAAGAATAGAAGGAGCATGAAACGCTGTTCAAAAACATGAGGAGCCTGAAAAGGAGTGATATATATGAAGAGCTTCAAAAGGGGTGAAATACAAGTGGAGCATGAAACGGTCTGAAAAATAGGAGGAGCATGAAACGGTGTTCAAAAATATGAAGAGCTGAAAAGGTGTGAAAAATATGAAGAGCTTCAAAAGGTGTCAGAAATATGAGGAGCATGAAACGGTCTAAAAAATAGGAGGAGCAAGAAGCGGTGTTCAGAATAATGAAGAGCCTGAAAAAGTGTGAAAAATATGAAGAGCTTCAAAAGTTGTCAAATACATGAGGAGCATTATACGGTCTGAAAAATAGGAGGAGCATGAAGCAGTGTTCAAAAACATGAAGAGTCCGAAAATGTGTGAAAAAATATGAAGAGATTCAAAACGTGTGAAAAATAGGAGGAGCATGAAGCGGTGTTCAAAAACATGAAGAGCCTGAAAAGGTGTGAAAAATATGAAGAGCTTCCAAAAGTGTGAAATACATGAGGAGCATGAAACGGTCTGAAAAATAGGAGAAGCATGAAGCGGTGTTGAAAAACATGAACAGCCTGAAAAGGTGTGACAAATATGAAGAGCTTCAAAAGGTGTCAAAAATATGAGGAGTATGAAACGGTCTGCAAAAAAGGACGAGCATGAATTGGTGTTGAAAAACATGAAGAGCCTGAAAAGGTGTGAAAAATATGACAAGCTTCAAAAGGTGTCAAAAATATGAGGAGTATGAAACTATCTGAAAAATAGGAGGAGCATGAAGGGGTGTTCAAAAACATGAAGAGCCTGAAAAGGTATGAAAAATATGCAGAGCTTCCAAAGGTGTGAAATACATGAGGAGCATGAAACGGTCTGAAAAATAGGAGAAGCATGAAGTGGTGTGGAAAAACATGAAGAGCCTGAAAAGGTGAGAAAAATATGAAGAGCTTCAAAAGGTGTGAAAAATATGAGGAGCATGATACAGTAGACAAAATAGGAGGAGCATGAGGCGGAGTTCAAAAACATGAAGAGGCTGAAAAGGTGTGAAAAATATGCACAGCTTCAAAAGTGTGAAATACATGAGGAGCATGAAACGGTCTGAAAAATAGGAGGAGCATGAAGTGGGGTAGCAAAACATGAAGAGCCTGAAAAGGTGTGAAAAATAAGAAGAGCTTCTAAAGGTGTCAAATATGAGATGAGCATGAAACAGTCTGAAAAATAGGAGGAGCATGAAGTGTTGTTAAAAAACATGAAGAGCCTGAAAAGTGTGAAAAATATGAAGAATTTCAAAAGGTGTCAAAAATATGAGGGGCAAGAAACGGTCTGAAAAATAGGAGGAGTATGAAGTGGTGTTCAAAAATATTAAGAACCTGAAAAGGTGTGAAAAATATGAAGAGCTTCAAAAGGTGTCAAATATATGCGGAGCATGAAACGGTCTGAAAAATAGGAGGAGCATGAAGCGGTGTTCAAAAATATGAAGAGCCTGAAAAGGTGTGAAAAATATGAAGAGACTCAAAACTTGTCAAAAATATGAGGAGTATGAAATGGTCAGAAAAATAGCAGGAGCATGAAGCGATGTGGAAAAACATGAGGAGTCTGAAAACGTGTGAAAAATATGAAGAGCTTCAAAAGGTGTGAAATACATGAGGAGCATGAAACGGTCTGAAAAATAGGAGGAGCATGAAAAGTTGATCAAAAACATGGAGAGCCTGAAAAAGTGGGAAAAATATGAAGAGCTTCCAAAGGCGTGAAATACATGAGGAGCATGAAACGGTCTGCAAAAAAGGAGGAGCATGAAGAGGTGTTGAAAAACATGAAGAGGCTGAAAAGGTGTTAAAAATATGAAGAGCTTCAAAAGGTGTGAAAAATATGAGGAGCATGAAACGGTCTGAAAAATAGGAGGAGTATGAAGCGGTGTTGAAAAACATGAAGAGCCTGAAAACGTGTGAAAAATATGAAGAGCTTCAAAAGGTGTAAATATATGAGGAGAATGAAATGGTCTGAAAAATAGGAGGAGCATGAAACGGTGATCAAAAACATGGAGAGCCTGAAAAGGTGGGAAAAATATGAAGAGCTTCAAAAGGCGTGAAATACATGAGGAGCATGAAACGGTCTGCAAAAAAGGAGGAGCATAAAGTGGTGTGGAAAAACATGAAGAGCCTGAAAATGTGTGAAAAATATGAAGAGCTTCAAAAGTTGTGAAATATATGAGGAGCATGATACGGTCTGAAAATTAGGAGGAGCATGAAGCGGCTTCAAAAACATGAAGAGCCTGAAAAGGTGTGAAAAATATGAAAAGCTTAAAAGGTGTCAAAAATGAAATGAGCATGAAACGGTCTGAAATTTAGGAGCATGAAGCAGTGTTGAAAAACATGAAAAGCCTGAAATTGTATGAGAAATATGAAGAGCTTCAAAAGGTGTCAAAAATATGAGGAGCATGAAACGGTCTGCAAAAAAAGGAGGAAGCTTGAATTGGTGTTGAAAAGCATGAAGAGCCTGAAAAGGTGTGAAAAATATGAAGAGTTTCAATAGGTGTCAAAAATATGAGGAGTATGAAACGGTCTGAAAAATAGGAGGAGCATGAAGTGGTGTTCAAAAACATTAAGAACCTGAAAAGGTGTGAAAAATATGAAGAGCTTCAAAAGGTGTCAAATATATGAGGAGCATGAAACGGTCTGAAAAATAGCAGGAGCATGAAGCGGTGTTCAAAAATATGAAGAGCCTGAAAAGGTGTGAAAAATATGAAGAGACTCAAAACGTGTCAAAAATATGAGGAGTATGAAACGGTCGGAAAAATAGCAGGAGCATGAAGCCGTGTTGAAAAACATGAAGAGTCTGAAAACGTGTGAAAAATATGAAGAGCTTCAAAAATGTGAGAAATATGAAGAGCTTCAAAAGGTGTGAAAAATATGAAGAGCTTCAAAAGGTGTCAAAAAATCGATGAGCATGAGGGTCTGAAAAATAGGAGGAGCATGAAGTGGTGTGGAAAATCATGAAGATCCTGAAAAGGTGTGAAAAATATGAAGAGCTTCGAAAGATGTGAAAAATATGAAGAGCTTTAAAAGGTGTCAAAATGAGAAGAGCATGAAACGATCTGAAAAATAGTAGGAGCATAAAGTGGTGTTGAAAAAAATGAAGAGCCTGAAAAGGTGTGAAATATCTGAAGAGCTTCAAAAGGTGTCAAAAATATGAGGAGAATGAAATGGTCTGAAAAATAGGCGGAGCATGAAGCGTTGTTGAAAAACATGAAGAGCCTGAAAAGTGTGAAAAATATGAAGAGCTACAAAAGGTGTCAAAAATATGAGGAGCATGAAACGGTCTGAAAAATAGGAGGATCATGAAACGGTGTTGAAAAACATGAAGAGCCTGAAAACGTGCGAAAAATATGAAGAGCTTCAAAATGTGTCAAAAATATGAGGAGAACGAAACGGTCTGAAAAATAGGAGGATCATGAAACGGTGTTGAAAAACATGAAGAGCCTGAAAAGGTGTGAAAAATATGAAGAGTTTCTAAAGGTGGTAAAAATATGAGGAGCATGAAACGGTCTGAAAATTAGGAGGAGCATGAACTGGTGTTGAAAAACATGAAGAGGCTGAAAAGGTGTGAAAAATATGAAGAGCTTCAAAAGGTGTGAAAAATATGAGGAGCATGATACGGTCTGAAAAATAGGAGGAGCATGAAGCGGTGTTCAAAAACATGAAGAGCCTGAAAAGGTGTGAAACATATGACGAGCTTCAGAAGGTGTCAAAAATATGAAAAGCATGAAACGACAGAAAAATAGGAGGAGCATGAAGCGCTGTTTAAAAACATGAAGAGCCTGAAAAGGTGTGAAAATTATGAAGAGCTTCAAAAGGTTTCAAAAATATGAGGAGCATGAATCGGTCTACAAAATAGGAGGAGCATGAAGCGGTGTTCAACACTATGAAGAGCATGAAAAGCTGTGAAAAATATGAAGAGCTTCAAAATGTGTCAAAAATATCAGGATCGTAAAACGATGTGAAAAATAGGAGGAGCAAGAAGTGGTGTTGATAACATGAAGACCCTGAAAAGGTGTGAAAAATATGAAGAGCTTCAAGGGTTTCCAAAATATGAGGAGCATAAAACGGGCTGAAAATTAGAAGGAGCATGAAGCGGTGTTGAAAAACATGAAGAGCCTGAAAAGGTGTGAAAAATATGAAGAGCTTCAAAAGGTGTGAAATACATGAGGAGCATGAAACGGTCTGACAAATAGGAGGAGCATGAAGCGGTGTTCAAAAACATGAAGACCCTGAAAAGGTGTGAAAAATATGAAGAGCTTCAAAAGGTGTGAAATACATGAGGAGCATGAAACGGTCTGACAAATAGGAGGATCATGAAGCGGTGTTGAAAAACACGAAGAACCTGAAAAGGTGTGAAAAATATGAAGAGCTTCAAAAGGTGTGAAAAATATGAGGAGCATGAAAAGGTCTGAAAAAAAAAGAGAAGCATGAAGTGATATTGAAAAACATGAGGAGCCTGAAAATGTGTGAAAAATATGATGAGCTTCAAAATGTGTGAAATACATGAGGAGCATGAAACGGTCTGAAAAATAGGAGGACCAGAAGCCATGTTGAAAAACATGAAGAGCCTGAAAAGGTGCGAAAAATATGAAGAACTTCAAAAGTGTGAAAAATATGAGGAGCATGAAACGGTCTGAAAAATAGGAGGAGCATGAAGTGCTGTTCAAAAACATGAAGAGCCTGAAAAGGTGTGAAAAATATGAAGAACTTCAAAATGTGTGAAAAATATGAGAAGCATGAAACGGTCTGAACGATAGGAGGAGCATGAAGTGGTGTTGAAAAACCTGAAGTGCCTGAAAAGGTGTGAAATATATGAAGAGCTTCAAAAGGTGTGAAAAATATGAGTAGCTTCAAAAGGTGTCAAAATATAAGGAGCCTGAAACGGTCTGAAAAATAGAAGGAGCATGATGCGGTGTTCAAAAACATGAAGCTTGAAAAGGTGTGAAAAATATGAAGAGTTTCAAAAGGTGTCAAAAATATGAAGAGCATGAAACGGTCTGAAAAATAGGAGGAACAAGAAGCGGTGTTGAAAAACAGGAAGAGCCTGAAAACGTTTCAAAAACATGAAGAGCTTCAAAACATGTGAAAAATATGAAGAGCTTCAAAAGGTGTCAAAAATGAGATGAGCATGAAACGGTCTGAAAAATAGGAGGATCATGAAGCGGTGTTGAAAACATGAAGAGCCTGAAAATATGTGAAAAATAAGAAGAGCTTCAAAAGGTGTCAAAATATGAGGAGCATGAAACAGTCTAAAAAATAGTAGGAGCATGAAAAGGTATTGAAAAACACGAAGTGCCTGAAAAGGTGTGAAAAAAATGAAGAGTTTCAAAAGGTGTCAGAAATATGAGGAGCATGAAACAATTTGAAAAATAGGAGGAACATGAAGTCGAGTTCAAAACCATGAGGAGCCTGAAAAGGTGTGAAATATACAAAGAGCTTCAAAAGGTGTCAAAAATATGAGGAGCATGAAACGATCTGAAAAATAGGAGGAGCATGAAACGGTGTAAAAAACATGAAGAGCCTGAAAAGGTGTGAAATAAATGAAGAGCTTCAAAAGGTGTCAAAAATTTGAAGAGCATGAAACAGTTTGAAAAAAAGGAGGAACATGAAGGCGTGTTCAAAACCATGAAGAGCCTGAAAAGGTGTGAAATATACGAAGAGCTTCAAAAGGTGTCAAAAATATGAGGAGAATGAAACGATCTGAAAAATAGGAGGAGCATGAAACGGTGTAAAAAACATGAAGTGCCTGAAAAGGTGTGAAATAAATGAAGAGCTTCAAAAGGTGTCAAAAATTTGAGGACCATGAAACGCTCTGAAATATAGGAGGAGCATGATGCGGTGTTGAAAAGCATGAAGAGTCTGAAAAGGAGTGAAATATATGAAGCACTTCAATAGCTGTCAAAAATATGAGGAGCCTGAAACGTTCTGAAAAATAGGAGGAGCATGAAGCGGTGTTGAAAAACATGAAGAGCCTGAAAAGATGTGAAAAACATGAAGAGTCTGAAAGGGTGTGAAAAACATGAAGAGCCTCAAAAGGTGTGAAATATATGAAGAGTTTCAAATGGTGTCAAAAATATGAGGAGCATGAAACAGTTTGAAAAATAGGAGGAACATGAAGCCGTGTTCAAAACCATGAAGAGCAAAAGAAACTAAAGAGACCATAGCAAAAATCAACAAAGCTAAAAGCTGGTTTTTTGAAAAAATAAACAAAATTGACAAACCATTAGCAAGACTCATTAAGAAACAAAGAGAGAAAAACCAAATTAACAAAATTAGAAATGAAAATGGAGAGATCACAACAGACAACACTGAAATACAAAGGATCATAAGAGACTACTACCAGCAGCTCTATGCCAATAAAATGGACAACTTGGATGAAATGGACAAATTCTTAGAAAAGTATAACTTTCCAAAACTGAACCAGGAAGAAATAGAAGATCTTAACAGACCCATCACAAGCAAGGAAATCGAAACTGTCATCAAAAATCTTCCAGCAAACAAAAGCCCAGGACCAGATGGCTTCACAGCTGAATTCTACCAAAAATTTAGAGAAGAGCTAACACCTATCTTACTCAAACTCTTCCAGAAAATTGCAGAAGAAGGTAAGCTTCCAAACTCATTCTATGAGGCCACCATCACCCTAATTCCAAAACCAGACAAAGATGCCACAAAAAAAGAAAACTACAGGCCAATATCACTGATGAACATAGATGCAAAAATCCTTAACAAAATTCTAGCAAACAGAATCCAACAACATATTAAAAACATCATACACCATGACCAAGTGGGCTTTATCCCAGGAATGCAAGGATTCTTTAATATCCGCAAATCAATCAATGTAATACACCACATTAACAAATTGAAAGATAAAAACCATATGATTATCTCAATAGATGCAGAGAAAGCCTTTGACAAAATTCAACACTCATTTATGATTAAAACTCTCCAAAAAGCAGGAATAGAAGGAACATACCTCAACATAATAAAAGCTATATATGACAAACCCACAGCAAGCATCACCCTCAATGGTGAAAAATTGAAGGCATTTCCCCTGAAATCAGGAACAAGACAAGGGTGCCCACTCTCACCACTACTATTCAACATAGTGTTGGAAGTGCTGGCCACAGCAATCAGAGCAGAAAAAGAAGTAAAAGGAATCCAGATAGGAAAAGAAGAAGTAAAACTCTCACTGTTTGCAGATGACATGATCCTCTACATAGAAAACCCTAAAGATTCTACCAGAAAATTACTAGAGCTAATCAATGAATATAGTAAAGTTGCAGGATATAAAATTAACACACAGAAATCCCTTGCATTCCTATATACTAACAATGAAAAAACAGACAGAGAAATTAAGGCAACAATACCATTCACCATTGCAACAAAAAGAATAAAATACTTAGGAGTATATCTACCTAAAGAAACAAAGGACCTATACATAGAAAACTATAAAACACTGATGAAAGAAATCAAAGAGGACACAAACAGATGGAGAAACATACCGTGTTCATGGATTGGAAGAATTAATATTGTCAAAATGGCTATTCTACCCAAAGCAGTCTATAGATTCAATGCAATCCCTATCAAGCTACCAACGGTATTTTTCACAGAACTAGACCAAAGAATTTCACAATTTGTATGGAAATACAAAAAACCTCGAATAGCCAAAGTAATCTTGAGAAAGAAGAATGGAACTGGAGGAATCAACCTGCCTGACTTCAGACTCTATTACAAAGCCACAGTCATCAAGACAGTATGGTACTGGCACAAAGACAGAAATATAGATCAATGGAACAGAATAGAAAGCCCAGAGATAAATCCACGAACCTATGGACACCTTATTTTTGACAAAGGAGGCAAGGATATACAATGGAAAAAAGACAACCTCTTTAACAAGTGGTGCTGGGAAAACTGGTCAACCACTTGTAAAAGAATGAAACTAGAACACTTTCTAACACCATACACAAAAATAAACTCAAAATGGATCAAAGATCTAAATGTAAGACCAGAAACTATAAAACTCCTAGAGGAGAACATAGGCAAAACACTCTCCGACATAAATCAAAGCAAGATCCTCTATGACCCACCTCCCAGAATATTGGAAATAAAAGCAAAACTAAACAAATGGGACCTAATGAAACTTAAAAGCTTTTGCACTACAAAGGAAACTATAAGTAAGGTGAAAAGACAGCCCTCAGATTGGGAGAAAATAATAGCAAATGAAGAAACAGACAAAGGATTAATCTCAAAAATATACAAGCAACTCCTGAAGCTCAATTCCAGAAAAATAAATGACCCAATCAAAAAATGGGCCAAAGAACTAAACAGACATTTCTCCAAAGAAGACATACAGATGGCTAACAAACACATGAAAAGATGCTCAGCATCACTCATTATCAGAGAAATGCAAATCAAAACCACAATGAGGTACCATTACACGCCAGTCAGGATGGCTGCTATCCAAAAGTCTACAAGCAATAAATGCTGGAGAGGGTGTGGAGAAAAGGGAACCCTCTTACACTGTTGGTGGGAATGCAAACTAGTACAGCCGCTATGGAAAACAGTGTGGAGATTTCTTAAAAAACTGGAAATAGAACTGCCATATGACCCAGCAATCCCACTTCTGGGCATACACACTGAGGAAACCAGATCTGAAAGAGACACGTGCACCCCAATGTTCATCGCAGCACTGTTTATAATAGCCAGGACATGGAAGCAACCTAGATGCCCATCAGCAGATGAATGGATAAGGAAGCTGTGGTACATATACACCATGGAATATTACTCAGCCATTAAAAAGAATTCATTTGAACCAGTCCTAATGAGATGGATGAAGCTGGAGCCCATTATACAGAGTGAAGTAAGCCAGAAAGATAAAGAACATTACAGCATACTGACACATGTATATGGAATTTAGAAAGGTGATAACGATAACCCTATATGCAGAACAGAAAAAGAGACACAGAAACACAGAACAGACTTTTGAACTTTGTGGGAGAATGTGAGGGTGGGATATTTGAAAAGAACAGCATGTATACTATCTATGGTGAAACAGATCACCAGCCCAGGTGGGATGCACGAGACAAGTGCTCGGGCCTGGTGCACTGGGAAAACCCAGAGGAATCGGGTGGAGAGGGAGGTGGGAGGGGGGATCGGGATTGGGAATACATGTAAATCCATGGCTGATTCATATCAAAGTATGACAAAACCCACTGGGAAAAAAAAAAAAAAAAACAAAACCATGAAGAGCCTGAAAAGGTGTGAAATATAGGAAGAGCGTCAAAAGGTGTCAAAAATATGAGGAGCATGAAACGGTCTGAAAAATAGGAGGAGCATGAAACGGTGTAAAAAACATGAAGAGCCTTAAAAGGTCTGAAAATTAAGAAGAGTTCAAAAGGTGTCAAAAATATGAGGAGCATGAAACGGTCTGAAAAATAGGATTAGCATGAAGCGGTGCTGAAAAACATGAAGAGCCTGAAAAGGTGTGAAAAATACGAAGAGCTTCAAAAGGTGTGAAAAATATGAGGAGCATGAAACGGTCTGACAAATAGGAGGAGCATGAAGCCGTTTTGAAAAACATGATTCCTGAAAAGGTGTGAAATAAACGAAGAGCTTCAAAAGATGTCAAAAATTTGAGGACCATGAAACGCTCTGAAATATAGGAGGAGCATGATGCGGTGTTGAAAAGCATGAAGAGCCTGAAAAGGTGTGAAATATATGAAGCACTTCAATAGCTGTCAAAAATATGAGGAGCCTGAAACGTTCTGAAAAATTGGAGGAGCATGAAGCGGTGTTGAAAAACATGAAGAGCCTGAAAAGTTGTGAAAATCATGAAGAGCCTGAAAAGGTGTGAAAATCATGAAGAGCCTCAACAGGTGTGAAATATATGAAGAGCTTCAAACGGTATCAAAAATATGAGGAGCATGAAACGGTCTGAAAAATAGGAGGAGCATGAAGCGGTGTTGAAAAACATGAAGAGCCTGAAAAGGTGTGACAAACATGAAGAGCCTGAAAAGGTGTAAAATATATGAAGAGGTTCAAAAGGTGTGAAAAGTTTGAAGAGCTTCAAAAGTTGTCAAAAATATGAGGAGCAACAAACGATCTGAAAAATAGGTGGAGAAGGAAGTGGTGTTGAAAAACATGAAGAGACTGAAAAGGTGTGAAAATATGAAGACCATCAAAAGGTGTCAAAAATAGGAGTAGCATGAAACGATGTTCAAAAACATGAAGAGCCTGAATAGGAGTGAAAAATATGAAGAGCTTCAAAATGTGTAAAAAATATGAGGAGCATGAAACGGTCTGAAAAATAGGAGGAGCATGAAACGTTGTTGAAAAACATGAATAGCCTGAAAAGGTGTGAAAAATATTAAGAGCTTCAAAAGGTGTCAAAAATATGAGGAGCATGAAACGGTCTGCAAAATAGGAAGAGCATGAGTGGTGTTGAAATACATGAAGAGGCTGAAAAGGTGTGAAATATATGAAAAGCTTCAAAACATGTCATAAATATGAGGAGTATGAAACAGTCTGAAAAATAGGAGGAGCATGAAGCGGTGTTCAAAACCATGAAGAGCCTGAAAAGGTGTGAAATATATGAAGAGCTTCAAGGGTGTCAAAAATATGAGGAGCATGATACAGTCTGAAAAATAGAAGGAGCATGAAAAGGTGTTGAAAAACATGAAGAGCCTGAAAAGGTGTGAAAAACATGAAGAGCCTGAAAAGGTGTGAAAAAGATGAAGAACCTCAAAAGGTGTGAAATATATGAAGAGCTTCAATAGGTGTCAAAAATATGAGGAGCATGAAACGGTCTGAAAAATAGGAGGAGCATGAAGCGGTGTTGAAAATCATGAAGAGCCTGAAAAGTTGTGAAAAACACGAAGAGCCTGAAAAGGTGTGAAAAACATGAAGAGCCTCAAAAGGTGTGAAATATATGAAGAGCTTCAAAAGGTATAAAAATATGAGGAGCATGAAACGATCTGAAAAATAGGTGGAGCAAGAAGTGGTGTTGAAAAACATGAAGCACATGAAAATGTGTGAAAAATATGAAGAGTTTCTAAATGTGTCAAAAATATGAGGAGCATGAAAACGTCTGAAAAATAGGAGGAGCATGAAGCGGTGTGAAAAACTTGAAAGAGCCTGAAAAGGTGTGAAATATATGAAGAGCTTCAAAAGGCGTCAAAAATAAGAGGAGCATGAAACGCTCTGAAAAATAGGAGGAGCATGAGGCGGTGTTGAAAAACATGAAGAGGCTGAAAAGGAGTGAAAAATATGAAGAGCTTCAAAAGGTGTGAAAAATATGAGGAGCATGAAACGGTCTGAAAAATAGGAGGAGCATGAAGCCGTTTTGAAAAACATGATTCCTGAAAAGGTGTGAAATAAACAAAGAGCTTCAAAAGATGTCAAAAATTTGAGGACCATGAAACGCTCTGAAATATAGGAGGAGCATGATGCGGTGTTGAAAAGCATGAAGAGCCTGAAAAGGTGTGAAATATATGAAGCACTTCAATAGCTGTCAAAAATATGAGGAGCCTGAAACCTTCTGAAAAATTGGAGGAGCATGAAGGGGTGTTGAAAAACATGAAGAGCCTGAAAAGTTGTGAAAATCATGAAGAGCCTGAAAAGGTGTGAAAAACATGAAGAGCCTCAACAGGTGTGAAATATATGAAGAGCTTCAAACGGTATCAAAAATATGAGGAGCATGAAACGGTCTGAAAAATAGGAGGAGCATGAAGCGGTGTTGAAAAACATGAAGAGCCTGAAAAGGTGTGACAAACATGAAGAGCCTGAAAAGGTGTGAAATATATGAAGAGGTTCAAAAGGTGTGAAAAATTTGAAGAGCTTCAAAAGTTGTCAAAAATATGAGGAGCAAGAAACGATCTGAAAAATATGTGGAGAAGGAAGTGGTATTGAAAAACATGAAG
Source organism: Dama dama (assembly GCF_033118175.1). Taxonomy (NCBI): domain Eukaryota; kingdom Metazoa; phylum Chordata; class Mammalia; order Artiodactyla; family Cervidae; genus Dama; species Dama dama. The sequence goes on from NW_026870899.1 coordinate 114,748, forward strand.
AGACTGAAAAGGTGTGAAAATATGAAGACGATCAAAAGGTGTCAAAAATAGGAGTAGCATGAAACGATGTTCAAAAACATGAAGAGCCTGAATAGGAGTGAAAAATATGAAGAGCTTCAAAAGGTGTAAAAAATATGAGGAGCATGAAACGGTCTGAATAATAGGAGGAGCATGAAACGGTGTTGAAAAACATGAAGAGCCTGAAAAGGTGTGAAAAATATTAAGAGCTTCAAAAGGTGTCAAAAATATGAGGAGCATGAAATGGTCTGAAAAATAGGAAGAGCATGAGTGGTGTTGAAATACATGAAGAGGCTGAAAAGGTGTGAAATATATGAAAAGCTTCAAAACGTGTCATAAATATGAGGAGTATGAAACAGTCTGAAAAATAGGAGGAGCATGAAACGGTGTTGAAAACCATGAAGAGCCTGAAAAGGTGTGAAATATATGAAGAGCTTCAAGGGTGTCAAAAATATGAGGAGCATGATACAGTCTGAAAAATAGAAGGAGCATGAAACGGTGTTGAAAAACAAGAAGAGCCTGAAAAGGTGTGAAAAACATGAAGAGCCTGAAAAGGTGTGAAAAAGATGAAGAGCCTCAAAAGGTGTGAAATATATGAAGAGCTTCAAAAGGTGTCAAAAATATGAGGATCATGAAACGGTCTGAACAATAGGAGGAGCATGAAGCGGTGTTGAAAATCATGAAGAGTCTAAAAAGTTGTGAAAAACACGAAGAGCCTGAAAAGGTGTGAAAAACAAGAAGAGCCTCAAAAGGTGTGAAATATATGAAGAGCTTCAAAAGGTATAAAAATATGAGGAGCATGAAACGATCTGAAAAATAGGTGGAGCAAGAAGTGGTGTTGAAAAACATGAAGCACATGAAAATGTGTGAAAAATATGAAGAGCTTCGAAAGGTGTCAAAAATATGAGGAGCATGAAAACGTCTGAAAAATAGGAGGAGCATGAAGCGGTGTGAAAAACTTGAAAGAGCCTGAAAAGGTGTGAAATATATGAAGAGCTTCAAAAGGCGTCAAAAATAGGAGGAGCATGAAACGCTCTGAAAAATAGGAGGAGCATGAGGCGGTGTTGAAAAACATGAAGAGGCTGAAAAGGTGTGAAAAATATGAAGAGCTTCAAAAGGTGTCATAAATATGAGGAGCATGAAATTGTCTGAAAAATAGGAGGAGCATGAAAAGGTGTTCAAGAACATGAAGAGCCTGAAAAGGTGTGAAAAACATGAAGAGACTGAAAAGATGTGAAATATATGAAAAGCTTCATAATGTGTCAAAAATATGAGGAGCATGAAGCGGTGTTGAAAAACATAAAGATCCTGAAAAGAAGTGAAATATATGACGAGCTTCAAAAGGTGTCAAAAATATGAGGAGCATGAAGCGTTGTTGAAAAACATGAAGAGCCTGAAAAGGTGTGAAATATATGAAGAGCTTCAAAAGGTGTCGAAAATATGAGGAGCATGAAACGGTCTGAAAAATAGGAGTAGCATGAAGCGGTGTTGAAAAACATGAAGAGCCTGAAAAGGTGTGAAAAATATTAAGAGCTTCAAAACGTGTCAAAAATATGAGGAGCATGAAACGGTCTGAAAAATCGGAGGAGCATGAGTGGTGTTGAAATACATGAAGAGGCTGAAAAGGTGTGAAATATATGAAGAGTTTCAAAACGTGTCATAAATATGAGCAGTACGAAACAGTCTGAAAAATATGAGGAGCATGAAGCGGTGTTCAAAACCATGAAGAGCCTGAAAAGGTGTGAAATATATGAAGAGCTTCAAGGGTGTCAAAAATATGAGGAACATGAAACAGTTTGAAAAATAGAAGGAGCATGAAACGGTGTTGAAAAACATGAAGAGCCTGAAAAGGTGTGAAAAACATGAAGAGCCTGAAAAGTTGTGAAAAACATGAAGAGCCTGAAAAGGTGTGAAAAAGATGAAGAGCCTCAAAAGGTGTAAAATATATGAAGAGTTTCAATAGGTGTCAAAAATATGAGGAGCATGAAACGGTCTGAAAAATAGGAGGAGCATCAAATGGTGCTGAAAAACATGGAGAGCCTGAAGAGGAGTGAAATACATGAAGAACTTCAAAAGGTGTCAAAAATATGAGAAGCATGAAATGGTGTTCAAAAACATGAAGAGCCTGACAAGGTGTGAAAAATATGAAGAGGTTCAAAAAGTGTCAAAAATATGAGGAGCATGAAACTGTTCTGAAAAATAGGTGCAGCATAAAGCGATGTTGAAAAACATGAAGGGTCTGAAAATGTGTGAAACATATGAAGAGCTTCAAAAGGTGAAAAAATATGAGGAGCATGAAACGGTCTGAAATATAGGAGGAGCATGAAGGAGTGTTCAAAACATGCAGAGCCTGAAAAGGTGTGAAAAATATGAAGAGCTCCAAAAGTTGTCAAAAATATGAGGAGCAGGAAACGGTCTGAAAAATAGGAGGAGCATGAAACGGTGTTCAAAAACTTGAAGATACTGAAAAGATGTGAAAAATATGAAGAGCTTCAAAAGGTGTCAAAATATGAGGAGCAGGAAACATTCTTAAAAATAAGAGGAGTATGAAACGGTGTGAACAACATGAAGAGCATGAAAAGGTGTGAAAAATATGAAGAGATTAAAAAGGTGTCAAAATATGAGGAGCATGAAACGGTCTGAAAAATAGGAGGAGCATGAAGTGGTGTTCAAAAACATGAAGAGCCCGAATAGGTGTGAAAAATATGAAGAGCTTCAAAAGGTGTCAAATATATGAGGAGCATGAAACTGTCTGAAAAATAAGAGGAGTATGAAACGGTGTTGAAAAACATGAAGAGCATGAAAAGTTGTGAAAAATATGAAGAGCTTCAAAAGGTGTCAAAAATATGAGGAGCATAAAATGCTCTGAAAAATAGGAGGAGCATGAAACGGTGTTCAAAAATATGAAGAGCCTGAAAAGGCATGAAATATAAGAAGATCTTCAAAAAGTGTCAAAATTATGAGGAGCATGAAACGGTCTGAAAAATAGGAGGAGCATGAAGCGGTGTTCAAAAAGATGAAGAGCCTGAAATGGTGTGAAAATGTGAGGAGCATGAAACGGTCTGAAAAATATGAGGAGCATGAAGCGGTGTTTCAAAACATGAAGAGCCTGAAAACATGTGAAAAATATGAAGCACTTCAAAAGGTATCAAAAATATGAGGAGCATGAACCGGTCTGAAAAATAGGAGGAAAATGAAACGGTGTTCAAAATCATTAAGAGCCTGAAAATGTGTGAAAAATATGAAGAGCTTCAGAAGGTGTGAAAAATATGAGAAGCATGAAGCGGTTATCAAAAACTTGAAGATACTGAACAGGTGTGAAAAATATGAAGAGCTTCAAAAAGTGGCAAAAATATGAGGAGCATGAAACGGTATGAAAAATAGGAGGAGCATGAAACGGTGTTCAAAAACATGAAGAGCCTGAAAAGTTGTGAAAAATATGAAGAGCTTCAAAAGGTGTCAAAAATATGAGGAGCATGAAACGGTCTGAAATATAGGAGGAGCATGAAACGGTCTTGAAAAACATGAGGAGCATGAAACGGTCTGAAAAATAGGAGGAGCATGAAACGGTGTTCAAAAACATGAAGATCCTGAAAACATGTGAAAAATATGAAGTGCTTCAAAAGGTGTCAAAAATATGAGGAGCATGAAACGGTCTGAAAAATAGGAGGAAAATGAAACGGTGTTCAAAATCATTAAGAGCCTGAAAAGGTGTGAAAAATATGAAGACCTTCAGAATGTGTGAAAAATATGAGGAGCATGAAGCGGTGTTCAAAAACTTGAAGATACTGAAAAGATGTGAAAAATATGAAGAGCTTCAAAAGGTTTCAAAATTATGATGCGCATGAAACTGTCTTAAAAATAGGAAGAGCATGAAGCGGTGTTGAAAAACATGAAGAGCCTGAAAAGGTGTGAAATATATGAAGAGCTACAAAATGTGTCAAAAATATGAGGAGCATGAAGCGTTCTGAAAAACAGGAGGAGCATGAAACGGTGTTGAAAAACACGAAGAGCCTAAAAAGGAGTGAAATATATGAAGAGCTTCAAAGACGTCAAAAATATAAGAAGCATGAAACGGTCTGAAAAATAGGAGGAGCATGAAGCGGTGTTGAAAAATATGAAGAGCCTGAAAAGGTGTGAAAAACATGAAGAGCTTCAAAAGTTGTCAAAAATATGAGGAACATTAAACGGTCTGAAAAATAAGAGGAGCAAGAATCGGTGTTGAAAAAAAGAAGAGCCTGAAAAGTTGTGAAATGTATGAAGAACTTCAAAACGTGTCAAATATATGAGGAGCATGAAACGGTCTGAAAAATAGGAGCAGCATGAAGCGGTGTTAAAAAACATAAACAGCCTGAAAAGGTGTGAAATATATGAAGAGCTTCAAAAGGTGTCAAAAATATGAGGAGCAGAAAACGCTCTGAATATTAGGGGGAGCATGAAACGGACTTCAAAAACATGAAGAGCCTGAAAATGTGTTAAAAATATGAAGAGCTTCAAAACTGGTCAATAATATAATGAGAATGAAACGGTCTGAAAAATAGGAGGAGCATGAAGCGGTGTTGAAAAACATGAAAAGCCTGAAAAGGTGTTAAAAATAAGAAGAGCTTCAAAAGGTGTCAAAAATATGAGGAGCATGAAACGGTCTGAAAAACAGGAGGAACATGACGCGGTGTTGAAAAACATGAGGAGCCTGAAAAGGTGTGAAATATATGAAGAGCTTCAAAAGGTGTCAAAAATATGAGGAGCATGAAAAGGTCTGAAGAATAGGAGGAGTAAGAAGCGGTGTTGAAAAACATGAAGAGCCTGAAAAGGTGTGAAATACATGAAGAGCTTCAAAATTGTCAAAAATATGAGGAGCATGAAACGGTCTGAAAAATAGGAGGAGCAGGAAGCGGTGTTGCAAAACATGAAGAGCCTGAAAAGGTGTGAAAAACATGAAGAGCCTGAAAATGTGTGAAATATATGAAGAGCTTCAAATGGTGTCAAAAATATGAGGAGCATGAAACGGCGTTCAAAAACATGAAGAACCTGAAATGGTGTGAAAAATATGAAGAACTTAAAAACGTGTCAAAAATAGGAGGAGTTTCAAAGGTTCCGAAAAATAGGAAGAGCATGAAGGGGTGTTGCAAAACATGAAGAGCCTGAAAAGGTGTGAAATATATGAAGAGCTTCAAAAGGTGTCAAAAATATAAGAAGCATGAAACGGTCTTAAAAAGAGGAGGAGCATGAAACGGTGTTGAAAAACATGAAGAGCCTGAAAATGTGTGAAAAATATGAAGAGCTTCAAAAGGTGTCAAAAATAGAAGGAGCATGAAGTGGAGTTGAAAAACATGAAGAGCTTCAAAATGTGTCAAAAATATGAGGAGCAAGATACGGTCTCAAAAATAGGAGGAGCATGAAGCGGTGTTGAAAAACATGAAGAGCCTGGAAAGGTGTGAAATATATGAAGAGATTCAAAAGTGTCACAAATAGGAGGAACATGAAACGGTCTGAAAAATAGGAGGAGCATGAAGTGGAGTTGAAAAAAATGAATAGCCTGAAAAGGTGTGAAAAATATTAGGAGCATGAAACAGTCTGAAAATAGGAGGAGCATCAAATGGTGCTGAAAAACATGGAGAGCCTGAAAAGGTTTGAAAAATATGAAGAGCTTCAAAAGGTGTTAAAAATATGAGGAGCATGAAATGGTCTGAAAAATAGGAGGAGCATGTAATGGTGTTGAAAACCACGAAGAGCCTGAAGAGGAGTGAAATACATAGAGAGCTTCAAAAGGTGTCATAAATATGAGAAGCATGAAATGGTGTTCAAAAACATGAAGAGCCTGAAAATGTGTGAAAAATATGAGGAGCATGAAACGGTCTTAAAAATATGTGGAGCATGAAGCGGTGTTCAAAAACATGAAGAGCCTGACAAGGTGTGAAAAATATGAAGAGGTTCAAAAAGTGTCAAAAATATGAGGAGCATGAAACTGTTCTGAAAAATAGGTGCAGCATAAAGCGGTGTTGAAAAACATGAAGGGTCTGAAAATGTGTGAAACATATGAAGAGCTTCAAAAGGTGAAAAAATATGAGGAGCATGAAACGGTCTGAAACATAGGAGGAGCATGAAGGAGTGTTCAAAACATGCAGAGCCTGAAAAGGTGTGAAAAATATGAAGAGCTCCAAAAGTTGTCAAAAATATGAGGAGCAGGAAACGGTCTGAAAAATAGGAGTAGCATGAAGCGGTGTTGAAAAACATGAAGAGCCTGAAAAGGTGTGAAAAATATTAAGAGCTTCAAAACGTGTCAAAAATATGAGGAGCATGAAACGGTCTGAAAAATCGGAGGAGCATGAGTGGTGTTGAAATACATGAAGAGGCTGAAAAGGTGTGAAATATATGAAGAGTTTCAAAACGTGTCATAAATATGAGCAGTACGAAACAGTCTGAAAAATATGAGGAGCATGAAGCGGTGTTCAAAACCATGAAGAGCCTGAAAAGGTGTGAAATATATGAAGAGCTTCAAGGGTGTCAAAAATATGAGGAACATGAAACAGTTTGAAAAATAGAAGGAGCATGAAACGGTGTTGAAAAACATGAAGAGCCTGAAAAGGTGTGAAAAACATGAAGAGCCTGAAAAGTTGTGAAAAACATGAAGAGCCTGAAAAGGTGTGAAAAAGATGAAGAGCCTCAAAAGGTGTAAAATATATGAAGAGTTTCAATAGGTGTCAAAAATATGAGGAGCATGAAACGGTCTGAAAAATAGGAGGAGCATCAAATGGTGCTGAAAAACATGGAGAGCCTGAAGAGGAGTGAAATACATGAAGAACTTCAAAAGGTGTCAAAAATATGAGAAGCATGAAATGGTGTTCAAAAACATGAAGAGCCTGACAAGGTGTGAAAAATATGAAGAGGTTCAAAAAGTGTCAAAAATATGAGGAGCATGAAACTGTTCTGAAAAATAGGTGCAGCATAAAGCGATGTTGAAAAACATGAAGGGTCTGAAAATGTGTGAAACATATGAAGAGCTTCAAAAGGTGAAAAAATATGAGGAGCATGAAACGGTCTGAAATATAGGAGGAGCATGAAGGAGTGTTCAAAACATGCAGAGCCTGAAAAGGTGTGAAAAATATGAAGAGCTCCAAAAGTTGTCAAAAATATGAGGAGCAGGAAACGGTCTGAAAAATAGGAGGAGCATGAAACGGTGTTCAAAAACTTGAAGATACTGAAAAGATGTGAAAAATATGAAGAGCTTCAAAAGGTGTCAAAATATGAGGAGCAGGAAACATTCTTAAAAATAAGAGGAGTATGAAACGGTGTGAACAACATGAAGAGCATGAAAAGGTGTGAAAAATATGAAGAGATTAAAAAGGTGTCAAAATATGAGGAGCATGAAACGGTCTGAAAAATAGGAGGAGCATGAAGTGGTGTTCAAAAACATGAAGAGCCCGAATAGGTGTGAAAAATATGAAGAGCTTCAAAAGGTGTCAAATATATGAGGAGCATGAAACTGTCTGAAAAATAAGAGGAGTATGAAACGGTGTTGAAAAACATGAAGAGCATGAAAAGTTGTGAAAAATATGAAGAGCTTCAAAAGGTGTCAAAAATATGAGGAGCATAAAATGCTCTGAAAAATAGGAGGAGCATGAAACGGTGTTCAAAAATATGAAGAGCCTGAAAAGGCATGAAATATAAGAAGATCTTCAAAAAGTGTCAAAATTATGAGGAGCATGAAACGATCTGAAAAATAGGAGGAGCATGAAGCGGTGTTCAAAAAGATGAAGAGCCTGAAATGGTGTGAAAATGTGAGGAGCATGAAACGGTCTGAAAAATATGAGGAGCATGAAGCGGTGTTTCAAAACATGAAGAGCCTGAAAACATGTGAAAAATATGAAGCACTTCAAAAGGTATCAAAAATATGAGGAGCATGAACCGGTCTGAAAAATAGGAGGAAAATGAAACGGTGTTCAAAATCATTAAGAGCCTGAAAATGTGTGAAAAATATGAAGAGCTTCAGAAGGTGTGAAAAATATGAGAAGCATGAAGCGGTTATCAAAAACTTGAAGATACTGAACAGGTGTGAAAAATATGAAGAGCTTCAAAAAGTGGCAAAAATATGAGGAGCATGAAACGGTATGAAAAATAGGAGGAGCATGAAACGGTGTTCAAAAACATGAAGAGCCTGAAAAGTTGTGAAAAATATGAAGAGCTTCAAAAGGTGTCAAAAATATGAGGAGCATGAAACGGTCTGAAATATAGGAGGAGCATGAAACGGTCTTGAAAAACATGAGGAGCATGAAACGGTCTGAAAAATAGGAGGAGCATGAAACGGTGTTCAAAAACATGAAGATCCTGAAAACATGTGAAAAATATGAAGTGCTTCAAAAGGTGTCAAAAATATGAGGAGCATGAAACGGTCTGAAAAATAGGAGGAAAATGAAACGGTGTTCAAAATCATTAAGAGCCTGAAAAGGTGTGAAAAATATGAAGACCTTCAGAATGTGTGAAAAATATGAGGAGCATGAAGCGGTGTTCAAAAACTTGAAGATACTGAAAAGATGTGAAAAATATGAAGAGCTTCAAAAGGTTTCAAAATTATGATGCGCATGAAACTGTCTTAAAAATAGGAAGAGCATGAAGCGGTGTTGAAAAACATGAAGAGCCTGAAAAGGTGTGAAATATATGAAGAGCTACAAAATGTGTCAAAAATATGAGGAGCATGAAGCGTTCTGAAAAACAGGAGGAGCATGAAACGGTGTTGAAAAACACGAAGAGCCTAAAAAGGAGTGAAATATATGAAGAGCTTCAAAGACGTCAAAAATATAAGAAGCATGAAACGGTCTGAAAAATAGGAGGAGCATGAAGCGGTGTTGAAAAATATGAAGAGCCTGAAAAGGTGTGAAAAACATGAAGAGCTTCAAAAGTTGTCAAAAATATGAGGAACATTAAACGGTCTGAAAAATAAGAGGAGCAAGAATCGGTGTTGAAAAAAAGAAGAGCCTGAAAAGTTGTGAAATGTATGAAGAACTTCAAAACGTGTCAAATATATGAGGAGCATGAAACGGTCTGAAAAATAGGAGCAGCATGAAGCGGTGTTAAAAAACATAAACAGCCTGAAAAGGTGTGAAATATATGAAGAGCTTCAAAAGGTGTCAAAAATATGAGGAGCAGAAAACGCTCTGAATATTAGGGGGAGCATGAAACGGACTTCAAAAACATGAAGAGCCTGAAAATGTGTTAAAAATATGAAGAGCTTCAAAACTGGTCAATAATATAATGAGAATGAAACGGTCTGAAAAATAGGAGGAGCATGAAGCGGTGTTGAAAAACATGAAAAGCCTGAAAAGGTGTTAAAAATAAGAAGAGCTTCAAAAGGTGTCAAAAATATGAGGAGCATGAAACGGTCTGAAAAACAGGAGGAACATGACGCGGTGTTGAAAAACATGAGGAGCCTGAAAAGGTGTGAAATATATGAAGAGCTTCAAAAGGTGTCAAAAATATGAGGAGCATGAAAAGGTCTGAAGAATAGGAGGAGTAAGAAGCGGTGTTGAAAAACATGAAGAGCCTGAAAAGGTGTGAAATACATGAAGAGCTTCAAAATTGTCAAAAATATGAGGAGCATGAAACGGTCTGAAAAATAGGAGGAGCAGGAAGCGGTGTTGCAAAACATGAAGAGCCTGAAAAGGTGTGAAAAACATGAAGAGCCTGAAAATGTGTGAAATATATGAAGAGCTTCAAATGGTGTCAAAAATATGAGGAGCATGAAACGGCGTTCAAAAACATGAAGAACCTGAAATGGTGTGAAAAATATGAAGAACTTAAAAACGTGTCAAAAATAGGAGGAGTTTCAAAGGTTCCGAAAAATAGGAAGAGCATGAAGGGGTGTTGCAAAACATGAAGAGCCTGAAAAGGTGTGAAATATATGAAGAGCTTCAAAAGGTGTCAAAAATATAAGAAGCATGAAACGGTCTTAAAAAGAGGAGGAGCATGAAACGGTGTTGAAAAACATGAAGAGCCTGAAAATGTGTGAAAAATATGAAGAGCTTCAAAAGGTGTCAAAAATAGAAGGAGCATGAAGTGGAGTTGAAAAACATGAAGAGCTTCAAAATGTGTCAAAAATATGAGGAGCAAGATACGGTCTCAAAAATAGGAGGAGCATGAAGCGGTGTTGAAAAACATGAAGAGCCTGGAAAGGTGTGAAATATATGAAGAGATTCAAAAGTGTCACAAATAGGAGGAACATGAAACGGTCTGAAAAATAGGAGGAGCATGAAGTGGAGTTGAAAAAAATGAATAGCCTGAAAAGGTGTGAAAAATATTAGGAGCATGAAACAGTCTGAAAATAGGAGGAGCATCAAATGGTGCTGAAAAACATGGAGAGCCTGAAAAGGTTTGAAAAATATGAAGAGCTTCAAAAGGTGTTAAAAATATGAGGAGCATGAAATGGTCTGAAAAATAGGAGGAGCATGTAATGGTGTTGAAAACCACGAAGAGCCTGAAGAGGAGTGAAATACATAGAGAGCTTCAAAAGGTGTCATAAATATGAGAAGCATGAAATGGTGTTCAAAAACATGAAGAGCCTGAAAATGTGTGAAAAATATGAGGAGCATGAAACGGTCTTAAAAATATGTGGAGCATGAAGCGGTGTTCAAAAACATGAAGAGCCTGACAAGGTGTGAAAAATATGAAGAGGTTCAAAAAGTGTCAAAAATATGAGGAGCATGAAACTGTTCTGAAAAATAGGTGCAGCATAAAGCGGTGTTGAAAAACATGAAGGGTCTGAAAATGTGTGAAACATATGAAGAGCTTCAAAAGGTGAAAAAATATGAGGAGCATGAAACGGTCTGAAACATAGGAGGAGCATGAAGGAGTGTTCAAAACATGCAGAGCCTGAAAAGGTGTGAAAAATATGAAGAGCTCCAAAAGTTGTCAAAAATATGAGGAGCAGGAAACGGTCTGAAAAATAGGAGGAGCATGAAACGGTGTTCAAAAACTTGAAGATACTGAAAAGATGTGAAAAATATGAAGAGCTTCAAAAGGTGTCAAAATATGAGGAGCACGAAACATTCTGAAAAATAAGAGGAGTATGAAACGGTGTTGAACAACATGAAGAGCATGAAAAGGTGTGAAAAATATGAAGAGATTAAAAAGGTGTCAAAATATGAGGAGCATGAAACGGTCTGAAAAATAGGAGGTGCATTAAGTGGTGTTCAAAAACATGAAGAGCCCGAAAAGGTGTGAAAAATATGAAGAGCTTCAAAAGGTGTCAAATATATGAGGAGCATGAAACTGTCTGAAAAATAAGGGGAGTATGAAACGGTGTTCAAAATCATTAAGAGCCTGAAAAGGTGTCAAAAATATGAGGAGCAGGAAACAGTCTGAAAATAGGAGGAGCATGAAACGGTGTTGAAAAACATGAAGAGCATGAAAAGGTGTGAAAAATATGAAGAGCTTCAAAAGGTGTCAAATAGGAGTAGCATGAAACGGTGTTCAAAAACATGAAGAGCCTGAAAAGGTGTGCAAAATTTGAAGAGCTTCAAAACGTGTGAAAATATGAGGTGCATGAAACGGCCTGAAAAATAGGAGGAGCATGAAACGGTCTTGAAAAACATGAAGAGCATGAAACGGTCTGAAAAATAGGAGGAGCATGAAATGGTGTTCAAAAACATGAAGATCCTGAAAACATGTGAAAAATACGAAGCGCTTCAAAAGGTGTCAAAAATATGAGGAGCATGAAACGGTCTGAAAAATAGGAGGAAAATGAAACGGTGTTCAAAATCATTAAGAGCCTGAAAAGGTGTGGAAAATATGAAGAGCTTCAGAAGGTGTGAAAAATATGAGAAGCATGAAGCGGTTATCAAAAACTTGAAGATACAGAACAGGAGTGAAAAATATGAAAAGCTTCAAAAAGTGGCAAAAATATGAGGAGCATGAAACGGTATGAAAAATAGGAGGAGCATGAAACGGTGTTCAAAAACATGAAGAGCCTGAAAAGCTGTGAAAAATATGAGGAGCATGAAACGGTCTGAAAAATAGGAGGAAAATGAAACGGTGTTCAAAATCATTAAGAGGCTGAAAAGCTGTGAAAAATATGAGGAGCATGAAACGGTCTGAAAAATAGGAGGAGCATGAAGTGGTGTTGAAAAATATGAAGAGCCTGAAAAGTTGTGAAAAATATGAAGAGCTTCAGAAGGTGTGAATAATATGAGGAGCATGAAGCGGTGTTCAAAAACTTGAAGATACTGAAAAGGTGTGAAAAATATGAAGAGCTTCAAAAGGTGTCAAAAATATGAGGAGCATGAAACGGTCTGAAAAATAGGAGGAAAATGAAACGGTGTTCAAAATCATTAAGAGCCTGAAAAGGTGTGAAAAATATGAAGAGCTTCAAAATGTGTCAAAAATATGAGGAGCATGAAACGGTCTGAAAAATTTTAGGAGCATGAAACGGTGTTGAAAAACACGAAGAGCCTTAAAAGGAGTGAAAAATATGAAGAGCTTCAAAAGGTGTCAAATATATAAGGAGCATGAAACGGTCTGAAAAATAGGAGCAGCCTGAAACGGTGTGGAAAAACATGAAGAGACTGAAAATGTGTGAAAAATATGAAGAGCTTCAAAAGGTTTCAAAATTATGATGCACATGAAACTGTCTTAAAAACAGGAAGAGCATGAAGCGGTGTTGAAAAACATGAAGAGCCTGAAAAGGTGTGAAATATATGAAGAGCTTCAGAATGTGTCAAAAATATGAGGAGCATGAAGCGTTCTGAAAAATAGGAGGAGCATGTAACGGTGTTGAAAAACACGAAGAGCCTAAAAAGGAGTGAAATATATGAAGAGCTTCAAAAGAAGTCAAAAATATAAGGAGCATGAAACGGTCTGAAAAATAGGAGGAGCATGAAGCGGTGTTGAAAAATATGAAGAGCCTGAAAAGGTGTGAAAAATATGAAGAGTTTCAAAACATGTAAAAATATGAGGAGCATGAAGCATTCTGAAAAATAGGAGGAGCATGAAACGGTGTTGAATAAGACGAAGAGCCTAAAAAGGAGTGAAAAATATGTAGAGCTTCAAAAGGTGTCAAATATATAAGGAGCATGAAACGGTCTGAAAAATAGGAGCAGCCTGAAACGGTGTGGAAAAACATGAAGAGACTGAAAATATGTGAAAAATATGAAAAGCTTCAAAAGGTTTCAAAATTATGATGCGCATGAAACTGTCTTAAAAATAGGAAGAGCATGAAGCGGTGTTGAAAAACATGAAGAGCCTGAAAAGGTGTGAAATATATGAAGAGCTACAAAATGTGTCAAAAATATGAGGAGCATGAAGCGTTCTGAAAAATAGGAGGAGCATGAAACGGTGTTGAAAAACACGAAGAGCCTAAAAAGGAGTGAAATATATGAAGAGCTTCAAAAGAAGTCAAAAATATAAGAAGCATGAAACGGTCTGAAAAATAGGAGGAGCATGAGCGGTGTTGAAAAATATGAAGAGCCTGAAAAGGTGTGAAAAATATGAAGAGTTTCAAAACATGTAAAAATATGAGGAGCATGAAGCATTCTGAAAAATAGGAGGAGCATGAAACGGTGTTGAATAAGACGAAGAGCCTAAAAAGGAGTGAAAAATATGAAGAGCTTCAAAAGGTGTCAAATATATAAGGAGCATGAAAAGGTCTGAAAAATAGGAGCAGCATGAAACGGTGTGGAAAAACATGAAGAGACTGAAAATGTGTGAAAAATATGAAGAGCTTCATAAGGTTTCAAAATTATGATGCGCATGAAACTGTCTTAAAAATAGGAAGAGCATGAACCGGTGTGGAAAAACATGAAGAGCCTGAAAAGGTGTGAAATATATGAAGAGCTACAAAATGTGTCAAAAATATGAGGAGCATGAAGCGTTCTGAAAAATAGGAGGAGCATGAAACGGTGTTGAAAAACACGAAGATCCTAAAAAGGAGTGAAATATATGAAGAGCGTCAAAAGAAGTCAAAAATATAAGGAGCATGAAACGGTCTGAAAAATAGGAGGAGCATGAAGCGGTGTTGAAAAACATGAAGAGCCTGAAAACGTGTGAAATATATGAAGAGGTTCAAAAGGTGTCAAAAATAGGAGGAGCATGAAACAGTTTGAAAAATAGGAAGAGCATGAAGTGGTGTTGAAAAATATGAAGAGCCTGAAAAGGTGTGAATAATATGAAGAGCTTCAAAAGGAGTCAAATATATGAGGAGCATGAAACTGTCTGAAAAATAGGAGGAGCATGAAACGGCGTTCAAAAACATGAAGAACCTGAAATGGTGTGAAAAATATGAAGAACTTAAAAACGTGTCAAAAATAGGAGGAGTTTCAAAGAGTCCGAAAAATAGGAAGAGCATGAAGGGGTGTTGCAAAACATGAAGAGCCTGAAAAGGTGTGAAAAACATGAAGAGCCTGAAAAGGTGTAAAAAATATGAAGAGCTTCAAAAAGTGTCAAAAATATGAGGAGCATGAAACGATCTGAAACATAGTAGGAGCATGCAGCATTGTTCAAAAACATGAAGAGCCTGAAAAGGTGTGAAATATATGAAGAGCTTCAAAAGGTGTCAAAAATATGAGGAGCATGACATGGTCTGAAAAATAGGAGGAGCATGAAGCGGTGTTGAAAAACATGAAGAGCCTGAAAAGGTGTGAAATATATGAAGAGCTTCAAAAGGTGTCAAAAATATAAGAAGCATGAAACGGACTTAAAAATAGGAGGAGCATGAAACGGTGTTGAAAAACATGAAGAGCCTGAAAATGTGTGAAAAATATGAAGAGCTTCAAAAGGTGTCAAAAATAGAAGGAGCATGAAGCGGAGTTGAAAAACATGAAGAGCTTCAAAATGTGTCAAAAATATGAGGAGCATGATACGGTCTCAAAAATAGGAGGAGCATGAAGCGGTGTTGAAAAACATGAAGAGCCTGGAAAGGTGTGAAATATATGAAGAGATTCAAAAGTGTCACAAATAGGAGGAACACGAAACGGTCTGAAAAATAGGAGGAGCATGAAGTGGAGTTGAAAAAAATGAATAGCCTGAAAAGGTGTGAAAAATATTAGGAGCATGAAACAGTCTGAAAATAGGAGGAGCATCAAATGGTGCTGAAAAACATGGAGAGCCTTAAAAGGTTTGAAAAATATGAAGAGCTTCAAAAGGTGTCAAAAATATGAGGAGCATGAAATGGTCTGAAAAATAGGAGGAGCATGTAATGGTGTTGAAAACCACGAAGAGCCTGAAGAGGAGTGAAATACATGAAGAGCTTCAAAAGGTGTCATAAATATGAGAAGCATGAAATGGTGTTCAAAAACATGAAGAGCCTGAAAATGTGTGAAAAATATGAGGAGCATGAAACGGTCTTAAAAATATGTGGAGCATGAAGCGGTGTTCAAAAACATGAAGAGCCTGACAAGGTGTGAAAAATATGAAGAGGTTCAAAAAGTGTCAAAAATATGAGGAGCATGAAACTGTTCTGAAAAATAGGTGCAGCATAAAGCGGTGTTGAAAAACATGAAGGGTCTGAAAATGTGTGAAACATATGAAGAGCTTCAAAAGGTGAAAAAATATGAGGAGCATGAAACGGTCTGAAAAAGAGGAGGCGCATGAAGTAGTGTTCAAAAACATGAAGTGCCCGAAAAGGTGTTAAAAATATGAAGAGCTTCAAGAGGTGTCAAATATATGAGGAGCATGAAACTGTCTGAAAAATAAGAGGAGTATGAAACGGTGTTCAAAGTCATTAAGAGCCTGAAAAGCTGTCAAAAATATGAGGAGCAGGAAACAGTCTGAAAATAGGAGGAGCACGAAACGGTGTAGAAAAACATGAAGAGCATGAAAAGGTGTGAAAAATATGAAGAGCTTCAAAAAGTGGCAAAAATATGAGGAGCAAGAAACGGTATGAAAAATAGGAGGAGCATGAAACGGTGTTCAAAAACATGAAGAGCCTGAAAAGCTGTGAAAAATATGAGGAGCATGAAACGGTCTGAAAAATAGGAGGAAAATGAAACGGTGTTCAAAATCATTAACAGGCTGAAAAGCTGTGAAAAATATGAGGAGCATGAAACGGCCTGAAAAATAGAAGGAGCATGAAGTGGTGTTGAAAAACATGAAAAGCATGAAAAGGTGTGAAAAATAAGAAGAGCTTCAAAAGGTGTCAAAAATATGAGGAGCATGAAACGGTCTGAAAAACACGAGAGGCATGACGCGATGTTGAAAAACATGAGGAGCCTGAAAAAGTGTGAAATATATGAAGAGCTTCAAAAGGTTTCAAAAATATGAGGAGCATGAAAAGGTCTGAAGAATAGGAGGAGTAAGAAGTGGTGTTGAAAAACATGAAGAGCCTGAAAAGGTGTGAAATACATGAAGAGTTTCAAAATTGTCAAAAATATGAAGAGGATGAAACGGTCTGAAAAATAGGAGGAGCATGAAGCGGTGTTGCAAAACATGAAGAGCCTGAAAAGGTGTGAAAAACATGAAGAGCCTGAAAATGTGTGAAATATATGAAGAGCTTCAAATGGTGTCAAAAATATGAGGATCATGAAACAGTCTGAAAAATATGAGGAGCATGAAACGGCGTTCAAAAACATGAAGAACCTGAAATGGTGTGAAAAATATGAAGAACTTAAAAACGTGTCAAAAATAGGAGGAGTTTCAAAGAGTCCGAAAAATAGGAAGAGCATGAAGGGGTGTTGCAAAACATGAAGAGCCTGAAAAGGTGTGAAAAACATGAAGAGCCTGAAAAGGTGTAAAAAATATGAAGAGCTTCAAAAAGTGTCAAAAATATGAGGAGCATGAAACGATCTGAAACATAGTAGGAGCATGCAGCATTGTTCAAAAACATGAAGAGCCTGAAAAGGTGTGAAATATATGAAGAGCTTCAAAAGGTGTCAAAAATATGAGGAGCATGACATGGTCTGAAAAATAGGAGGAGCATGAAGCGGTGTTGAAAAACTTGAAGAGCCTGAAAAGGTGTGAAATATATGAAGAGCTTCAAAAGGTGTCAAAAATATAAGAAGCATGAAACGGACTTAAAAATAGGAGGAGCATGAAACGGTGTTGAAAAACATGAAGAGCCTGAAAATGTGTGAAAAATATGAAGAGCTTCAAAAGGTGTCAAAAATAGAAGGAGCATGAAGCGGAGTTGAAAAACATGAAGAGCTTCAAAATGTGTCAAAAATATGAGGAGCATGATACGGTCTCAAAAATAGGAGGAGCATGAAGCGGTGTTGAAAAACATGAAGAGCCTGGAAAGGTGTGAAATATATGAAGAGATTCAAAAGTGTCACAAATAGGAGGAACACGAAACGGTCTGAAAAATAGGAGGAGCATGAAGTGGAGTTGAAAAAAATGAATAGCCTGAAAAGGTGTGAAAAATATTAGGAGCATGAAACAGTCTGAAAATAGGAGGAGCATCAAATGGTGCTGAAAAACATGGAGAGCCTGAAAAGGTTTGAAAAATATGAAGAGCTTCAAAAGGTGTCAAAAAATATGAGGAGCATGAAATGGTCTGAAAAATAGGAGGAGCATGTAATGGTGTTGAAAACCACGAAGAGCCTGAAGAGGAGTGAAATACATGAAGAGCTTCAAAAGGTGTCATAAATATGAGAAGCATGAAATGGTGTTCAAAAACATGAAGAGCCTGAAAATGTGTGAAAAATATGAGGAGCATGAAATTGTCTTAAAAATATGTGGAGCATGAAGCGGTGTTCAAAAACATGAAAAGCCTGACAAGGTGTGAAAAATATGAAGAGGTTCAAAAAGAGTCAAAAATATGAGGAGCATGAAACTGTTCTGAAAAATAGGTGCAGCATAAAGCGGTGTTGAAAAACATGAAGGGTCTGAAAAGGTGTGAAACATATGAAGAGCTTCAAAAGGTGAAAAAATATGAGGAGCATGAAACGGTCTGAAAAATAGGAGGCGCATGAAGTAGTGTTCAAAACATGAAGTGCCCGAAAAGGTGTTAAAAATATGAAGAGCTTCAAAAGGTGTCAAATATATGAGGAGCATGAAACTGTCCGAAAAATAAGAGGAGTATGAAACGGTGTTCAAAGTCATTAAGAGCCTGAAAAGGTGTCAAAAATATGAGGAGCAGGAAACAGTCTGAAAATAGGAGGAGCATGAAACGGTGTTGAAAAACATGAAGAGCCTGAAAATGTGTGAAAAATATGAAGAGCTTCAAAAGGTGTCAAAAATAGAAGGAGCATGAAGCGGAGTTGAAAAACATGAAGAGCTTCAAAATGTGTCAAAAATATGAGGAGCATGATACGGTCTCAAAAATAGGAGGAGCATGAAGCGGTGTTGAAAAACATGAAGAGCCTGTAAAGGTGTGAAATATATGAAGAGATTCAAAAGTGTCACAAATAGGAGGAACATGAAACGGTCTGAAAAATAGGAGGAGCATGAAGTGGAGTTGAAAAAAATGAATAGCCTGAAAAGGTGTGAAAAGTATTAGGAGCATGAAACAGTCTGAAAATAGGAGGCGCATCAAATGGTGCTGAAAAACATGGAGAGCCTGAAAAGGTTTGAAAAATATGAAGAGCTTCAAAAGGTGTCAAAAATATGAGGAGCATGAAATGGTCTGAAAAATAGGAGGAGCATGTAATGGTGTTGAAAACCACGAAGAGCCTGAAGAGGAGTGAAATACATGAAGAGCTTCAAAAGGTGTCATAAATATGAGAAGCATGAAATGGTGTTCAAAAACATGAAGAGCCTGAAAATGTGTGAAAAATATGAGGAGCATGAAACGGTCTTAAAAATATGTGGAGCATGAAGCGGTGTTCAAAAACATGAAGAGCCTGACAAGGTGTGAAAAATATGAAGAGGTTCAAAAAGTGTCAAAAATATGAGGAGCATGAAACTGTTCTGAAAAATAGGTGCGGCATAAAGCGGTGTTGAAAAACATGAAGGGTCTGAAAATGTGTGAAACATATGAAGAGCTTCAAAAGGTGAAAAAATATGAGGAGCATGAAACGGTCTGAAAAAGAGGAGGCGCATGAAGTAGTGTTCAAAAACATGAAGTGCCCGAAAAGGTGTTAAAAATATGAAGAGCTTCAAGAGGTGTCAAATATATGAGGAGCATGAAACTGTCTGAAAAATAAGAGGAGTATGAAACGGTGTTCAAAGTCATTAAGAGCCTGAAAAGGTGTCAAAAATATGAGGAGCAGGAAACAGTCTGAAAATAGGAGGAGCACGAAACGGTGTAGAAAAACATGAAGAGCATGAAAAGGTGTGAAAAATATGAAGAGCTTCAAAAAGTGGCAAAAATATGAGGAGCAAGAAACGGTATGAAAAATAGGAGGAGCATGAAACGGTGTTCAAAAACATGAAGAGCCTGAAAAGCTGTGAAAAATATGAGGAGCATGAAACGGTCTGAAAAATAGGAGGAAAATGAAATGGTGTTCAAAATCATTAAGAGGCTGAAAAGCTGTGAAAAATATGAGGAGCATGAAACGGTCTGAAAAATAGGAGGAGCATGAAGTGGTGTTGAAAAACATGAAGAGCCTGAAAAGTTGTGAAAAATATGAAGAGCTTCAGAAGGTGTGAATAATATGAGGAGCATGAAGCGGTGTTCAAAAACTTGAAGATACTGAAAAGGTGTGAAAAATATGAAGAGCTTCAAAAGGTGTCAAAAATATGAGGAGCATGAAACGGTCTGAAAAATAGGAGGAAAATGAAACGGTGTTCAAAATCATTAAGAGCCTGAAAAGGTGTGAAAAATATGAAGAGCTTCAAAAGGTGTCAAAAATATGAGGGGCATGAAACGGTCTGAAAAATTTTAGGAGCATGAAACAGTGTTGAAAAACACGAAGAGCCTAAAAAGGAGTGAAAAATATGAGGAGCTTCAAAAGGTGTCAAATATATAAGGAGCATGAAACGGTCTGAAAAATAGGAGCAGCCTGAAACGGTGTGGAAAAACATGAAGAGACTGAAAATGTGTGAAAAATATGAAGAGATTCAAAAGGTTTCAAAATTATGATGCGCATGAAACTGTCTTAAAAATAGGAAGAGCATGAAGCGGTGTTGAAAAACATGAAGAGCCTAAAAAGGAGTGAAATATATGAAGAGCTTCAAAAGAAGTCAAAAATATAAGAAGCATGAAAAGGTCTGAAAAATAGGAGAAGCATGAAGAGGTGTTGAAAAATATGAAGAGCCTGAAAAGGTGTGAAAAATATGAAGAGTTTCAAAATATGTAAAAATATGAGGAGCATGAAACGGTGTTCAGAAACATGAAGAGCCTGAAATTGTGTGGAAAATATGAAGAGCTTCAAAAGGTGTCAAAAATATGAGGAGCATGAAACGGTCTTAAAAATATGTGGAGCATGAAGCGGTGTTCAAAAACATGAAGAGCCTGACAAGGTGTGAAAAATATGAAGAGGTTCAAAAAGTGTCAAAAATATGAGGAGCATGAAACTATTCTGAAAAATAGGTGCAGCATAAAGCGGTGTTGAAAAACTTGAAGGGTCTGAAAATGTGTGAAACATATGAAGAGCTTCAAAAGGTGAAAAAATATGAGGAGCATGAAACGGTCTGAAACTTAGGAGGAGCATGAAGGAGTGTTCAAAACATGCAGAGCCTGAAAAGGTGTGAAAAATATGAAGAGCTCCAAAAGTTGTCAAAAATATGAGGAGCACGAAACGGTCTGAAAAATAGGAGGAGCATGAAACGGTGTTCAAAAACTTGAAGATACTAAAAAGATGTGAAAAATATGAAGAGCATCAAAAGGTGTCAAAATATGAGGAGCACGAAACATTCTGAAAAATAAGAGGAGTATGAAACGGTGTTGAACAACATGAAGAGCATGAAAAGGTGTGAAAAATATGAAGAGATTAAAAAGGTGTCAAAATATGAGGAGCATGAAACGGTCTGAAAAATAGGAGGCGCATGAAGTGGTGTTCAAAAACATGAAGAGCCAGAAAAGGTGTGAAAAATATGAAGAGCTTCAAAAGGTGTCAAATATATGAGGAGCATGAAACTGTCTGAAAAATAAGAGGAGTATGAAACGGTGTTCAAAATCATTAAGAGCCTGAAAAGGTGTCAAAAGTATGAGGAGCATGAAACAGTCTGAAAATAGGAGGAGCATGAAACGGTGTTGAAAAACATGAAGAGCATGAAAAGGTGTGAAAAATATGAAGAGCTTCAAAAGGTGTCAAATAGGAGTAGCATGAAACGGTGTTCAAAAACATGAAGAGCCTGAAAAGGTGTGCAAAATTTGAAGAGCTTCAACACGTGTGAAAATATGAGGTGCATGAAACGGTCTGAAAAATAGGAGGAGCATGAAACGGTCTTGAAAAAACATGAAGAGCATGAAACGGTCTGAAAAATAGGAGGAGCATGAAATGGTGTTCAAAAACATGAAGATCCTGAAAACATGTGAAAAATATGAAGCGCTTCAAAAGGTGTCAAAAATATGAGGAGCATGAAACGGTCTGAAAAATAGGAGGAGCATGAAACGGTGTTCAAAAACATGAAGAGCCTGAAAAGCTGTGAAAAATATGAGGAGCATGAAACGGTCTGAAAAATAGGAGGAAAATGAAACGGTGTTCAAAATCATTAAGAGGCTGAAAGCTGTGAAAAATATGAGGAGCATGAAACGGTCTGAAAAATAGGAGGAGCATGAAGTGGTGTTGAAAAACATGAAGAGCCTGAAAAGTTGTGAAAAATATGAAGAGCTTCAGAAGGTGTGAATAATATGAGGAGCATGAAGCGGTGTTCAAAAACTTGAAGATACTGAAAAGGTGTGAAAAATATGAAGAGCTTCAAAAGGTGTCAAAAATATGAGGAGCATGAAACGGTCTGAAAAATAGGAGGAAAATGAAACGGTGTTCAAAATCATTAAGAGCCTGAAAAGGTGTGAAAAATATGAAGAGCTTCAAAAGGTGTCAAAATTATGAGGAGCATGAAACGGACTGAAAAATATTAGGAGCATGAAGCGGTGTTGAAAAACATGAAGAGCCTGAAAAGGTGTGAAAAATATGAAGAGTTTCAAAAGGTGTGAAAAATATGAAGAGCTTCAAAAGGTGTCAAAAATGAGAGGAGAAAGAAACGGTCAGAAAAATAGGACGAGTATGAAGTGGTGTTGAAAAACATGAAGAGCCTGAAAAGGTGTGAAACATATGAAGAGCTTCAAATGGTGTGAAAATCATGAAGAGCTTCAAAAGGTGTGAAATATATGAGGAGCTTCAAAAGGTGTGAAAAACATGAGGAGCATGGAACGGTCTGAAAAATTGGAGGAGCATGAAGCGGTGTTGAAAAACATGAAGAGCCTGAAAAGTTGTGAAAAACATGAAGAGCTTCAAAAGGTGTCAAAAATATGAAGAGTATGAAACAATCTGAAAAATAGGAGGAGCATGAAACGATGTTGAAAAACATGAAGAGCTTCAAAAGGTGTCAAAAATATGAGGAGCATGAAACTCTCGAAAAATAGGATTAGCCTGAAACGGTCTTCAAAAACCTGAAGAGACCGAAAACGTGTGAAAAATAAGAAGAGCTTCAAAATGTGTCAAAAATATGAGGAGCATGAAACGGTCTGAAAAAAAAGGAGAAGCATGAAACGGTGTTGAAAAACATGAAGAGCATTAAAAGTGTGAGAAATATAAAGAGCTTCAAAAGGTGTCAAAAATATGAGGAGCAAGAAACGGTACGAAAAATAGGAGGAGCATGAAACGTTGTTGAAAAACATGAAGAGCATGAAAATTGTGAATAACATAAAGAGCTTCAAAAGGTGTCAAAAATATGAGGAACTTGAAACGGTCTGAAAAATAGGAGGAGCATGAAACGGTGTTGAAAAACATGAAGAGCATTAAAAGTGTGAAAAATAAAAAGAGCTTCAAAAGCTGTGAAAAATATGAGGAGCAAGAAACGGTCTGAAAAATAAGAGGAGGATGAAGCGGTGTTCAAAAACATGAAGAGCCTAAAAAGGTGTGAAAAATATGAAGAGATTCAAAAGGTGTCAAAATTATGAGGAGCATGAAACAGTCTGAATAATAGGAGGAGCATGAAGCGGTTCTGAACATCATGAAGAGCCTGAAAAGGTGCGAAAAATATGAAGTCTTCAAAAGGTGTCAAAAATATGAGGAGCATGAAACAGTCTGAAAAATAGGAGGAGCATGAACCGGTGTTGAAAAAGATGAAGAGTCTGAAAAGGTGTGAAATATATGAAGGGCTTCAAACGGTGTCAAAAATATGAGGAGCATGAAACAGTGTTCAAAAACATGAAAAGCCTGAAAAACTGTGAAGAATATAAAGAGCTTCAAAAGGTATGAAACAGATGAGGAGCATGAAACGGTGATGAAAAACATGAAGAGCATGAAAAGGTGTGAATATAGGAAGAGATTCAAAAGGTGTCAAAAATATGAGGAGCACGACACTGTCCGAAAAATTGTAGGAGAATGAAACGGTCTGAAAAATAGGAGGAGCATGAAATGGTGTTCAAAAACATGAAGAGCCTGAAAAGGTGTGAAATATATGAAGAACTTCAAAAGGTGTCAAAAATATGAGGAGCATGAAACAGTCAAAAAATAGGAGGAGCATGAGACGGTGTTGAAAAAATGAAGACCATAATGAGGTGTGAAAAATATGAAGAGCTTCAAAAGGTGTCAAAATTATGAGGAGCATGAAACGGTCTGAAAAAGAGGAGGAGCATGAAGCGGTCTTGAAAACCATGAAGAGCCTGAAAAGGTGTGAAATATATGAAGACCATCAAAAGGTGTCAAAAATATGAGGAGCATGAAACGGTGTTAAAAACATGAAAAGCCTGAAAAGTTGAGATAAATATATAGAGCTTCAAAAGGTGTGAAAAATATGAGGAGCAATAAACAGTCTGAAAAATAGGAGGAGAATGAAGTGGTGTTGAAAAACATGAAGAGCCTGAAATGGTGTGAAAAATATGAAGTGCTTCAAAAGGTGTCAAAAATATTAGGAGCATGAAACGGTCTGAAAAATAGGAGGAGCCTGAAGCGGTGTTGAAATACATGAAGAGCCTGAAAAGGTGTGAAATACATGAAGAGCTTCAAAAGGTGTCAAAAATATAAGGAGCATGAAACAGTGTTCAAAAGCATGAAAGGCCTGATAACCTAAAGAATATAAAGAGCTTCAAAAGGTGTGAAACAGATGAGGAACATGAAATGGTCTGAAAAATAGGAGGAGCATGAAGTGGTGCGGAAAAACCTGAGGAGCTTGAAAAGGTGTGAAATATTTGAAGAGCTTCAAAATGTGTCAAAAATATGAGGAGCATGAATCGGTCTGAAATATAGGAGGAGCAGGAAGCGGTGTTCAAAAACATGAAGAGCTTGAAAAGGTGTGAAAAATATGAAGAGCTCCAAAAGGTGTCAATAATATGAGGAGCAAGAAACGGTCTGAAAAAGAGGAGGAGCATGAAGCGGTATTGAAAAACATGAACAGCCTGAAAATGTGTGAAATATTTGAAGAGCTTCAAAATGTGTCAAAAATATGAGGAGCATGAATCGGTCTGAAATATAGGAGAAGCATGAAGCGGTGTTCAAAAACATGAAGAGCCTGAAAAGGTGTGATATATATGAAGAGCTTCAATAAGTGTGAAAAATATTAGGAGCATGAAAGGTCTGAAAAATAGGAGGAGCATGAAACGATGTTGAAAAACATTAAGAGCTTCAAAAGGTGTCAAAAATATGAGGAGCATGAAACGGTCTGAAAAATAGGAGGAGCATGAAACGGTCTGCAAAATAGGAGTAGCATGAAAAGGTGTGAAAAATATGAAGAGCTTCAAAAGGTGTCAAAAATATGAGGAGCATGAAAAGGTCTGAAAAATGGGAGGAGCAGGAAACGGTGTTGAAAAACATGAAGAGCCTGAAAATGTGTAAAAAAAATGAAGAGCTTCAAAAGGTGTAAAGAATATGAGGAGCATGAAACGGTCTGAAATATAAAGGAGCATGAAACGGTGTGGAAAAACATTAAGAGCATGAAAAGTTGTGAAAAATACGAGGAGCATGAAAAGGTGTGAAAAATATAAGGAGCATGAAAAGGTGTGAAAAATACGAGGAGCATGAAAAGGTGTGAAAAATAAGAGGGGCATGAAAAGTTGTGAAAAACACGAGGAGCATGAATAGGTGTGAAAAACATGAAAAGCATGAAACAGTGTGAAAAATACAGGAGCATGAAAAGGTACGAAAAATACGAGGAGCATGGAAAGGTGTGAAAAATTTGAGGAGCATGAAACGGTCTGAAAAATATGAAGAGCATGAAATGGTGTGAAAAACACGAGCAGCATGAAAAGTTGTGGAAAACACGAAGTGCATGTAAATGTGTGAAAAATTCGAAGAGCATGAAAAGGTTTGCAAAATACGAAGAGCATGTAAAGGTGTGAAAAATACGAGGAGCATTAAAGGTGTGAAAATTACGAGGAGCATGAAAAGGTGTGAAAAATAGTAGGAGCATGAAAAGGTCTGAAAAATACGAGGACCATGAAAAGTTGTGAAAAATACGTAGAGCATTAAAAGGTGTGAGAAAAACAAGGAGCATGAAAAGCTCTGTAAAATACGAGGAGCATGAAAAGGTGTGAAAAATACGAGGAGCATATAAAGGTCTAAAAATATGAGGAGCGTGAAACGGTCTAAAAAATGTGAGGAGCATGAAACTGCGTGAAAATAGAAAGAGCATGAAACGGTGTGAAAAACATGAAGACCTTTAAAACGTGTCAGAAATATGAGGACCATGAAAAGATGTGAAAAATATGAGGAGCATGAAACGGTAAGAAAAATAGGAGGAGCATGAAAATGTGTCAAAAATATGAAGAGCATGAAAAGTTGTGAAATATATGAGGAGCATGAAAAGGTGTGAAAAATACGAGGAGCACAAAAAGGTCTGAAAGTACGAGGACCATGAAAAGGTCTGAAAAATACGAGGAGCATGAAAAGGTCTATAAAATATGAGGATTATGTAAAGGTCAGAAAAATACGAGGAGCATGAAAAGGTGTGAAAAATATGAGGAGCATGAAAAGGTGTGAAATATATGAGGAGCATGAAAAATTGTAAAAAACACGAAGAGCATGAAAATGTGTGAAAAACACGAAGAGCATGAAAATGTATAAAAATTCGAAGAGCATGAAAAGGTTTGAAAAACACGAAGAGCATGAAAAGGTGGGAACAATACAAGGAGCATGAAAAGGTTTGTAAAATACGAGGAGCATGAAAAGATGTGAAAAATCCGAGGAGCACGAAAAGGTCTGAAATATACGAGGACCATGAAAAGTTCTAAAAAATACGACTGGCATGACAAGGTGGGAAAAATATGAAGAGCATCAAAAGGTGTGAAAAATATGAGGAGCATGAAAAGGTGTGAAAAATACGAAGAGCATGAAAAGGTGTGAAAAATACAAGGAGCATGAAAAGGTGTGAACAATAGTAGGAGCATGAAAAGGTCTGAAAAATACGAGGAGCATGAATAGGTGTGAAAAAAACAGGAGCATGAAAAGGTCTAAAAAATTTGAGGAGGATGAAATGGTGTGAAAATATGAAGATCATGAAACAGTGTGAAAAATATGAAGACCTTTTAAACGTGTCAAATATATGAGGAGCATGAAAAGATGTGAAAAATATGAGGAGCATTAAAATATGTCAATTATATGAAGAGCATGAAAAGTTGTGAAATATATGAGGAGCATGAAAAGGTGTGAAAAACACGAGGAGTATGAAAAGGTCTGCAAATAAGAGGAGTACGAAAAGGTCTGAAAAATATGAGGAGCATGAAAAGGTGTGAAAACTACAAAGTGCATGAAAATGTGTGAAAAATTCGAAGATCAGGAAAAGGTTTGAAAAATACGAAGAGCATGTAAAGGTGTGAAAAATACGAAGAGCATGTAAAGGTGTGAAAAATACGGAGAATTAAAGGTGTGAAAAATACGAGGAGCATGAAAAGGTGTGAAAAATGCAATGAGAAAGAAAATGTGCTAAAAATACGAGGAGCATGAAAAGGTGGGAAAAATAGTAGGAGCATGAAAAGGTCTGAAAAATATGAGGAACATGAAAGGTGTGAAAACTACAAAGAGCATGAAAAGGTGTGAAAAATTCGAAGAGCAGGAAAAGGTTTGAAAAATACGAAGAGCATGTAAAGGTTTGAAGAATACGAAGAGCATGTAAAGGTGTGAAAAATACGGAGAATTAAAGGTGTGAAAAATACGAGGAGCATGAAAAGGTGTGAACAATACGATGAGAAAGAAAATGTGCTAAAAATACGAGGAGCATGAAAAGGTGGGAAAAATAGTAGGAGCATGAAAAGGTCTGAAAAATACGAGGAACATGAAACGGTGTGAAAATATAAAGAGCATGAAACGGTGTGAAAATATGAAGACCTTTAAAAGGTGTCAAAAATATGAGGAGCATGAAAAGATATGAAAAATATGAGGAGCATGAAATGGTATGAAAAATATGAGGAGCATGAAATATGTAAAAAATATGAAGAGCATGAAAAGTTGTGAAAAATATGAAGAGGATGAAAAGATGTGAAAAATATGAAGCGCATGAAGAGATGTGAAAAATATTTAGAGCATGAAAATATGTGAAAAATATGAAGAGCAAGAAACGGTTTGAAAAGTATGAAGAGCTTGAAAAGGTGTGAAAAATACGAAGAGCATGACTGGTGTGAAATCTACGAAGACCATGAAAAGGTCTAAAAAATTATGAAATGCATGAAAAGTTGTGAAAAATACAAAGAAAATGAAAAGGTTTGAAAAATACGAAGTGCATGAAAAGGTGTGAAAAATACGAGGAGCATGCAATGGTGTGAAAAATGCGAAAGCATGAAATGCTGTGAAAAATACGAAGAGCATGAAAAGGTCTGAAAAACAAAAGGAGCATGAAAGGGTGTGAAAAATACGAGGAGCATGAAACGGTGTGAAAATATGAAGAGCATGAAACGGTGTTAAAAATATGAGGAGCATGAAACGGTGTGAAAAACACGAGCAGCATGAAAAAATGTGGAAAACACGAAGTGAATGAAAATGTGTGAAAAATTCGAAGAGCATTAAAAGGTTTGAAAAACACGAAGAGCATGTAAAGGTGTGAAAAATACGAGGAGCATTAAAGGTGTGAAAAATACGAGGAGCATGAAAAGGTGTGAAAAATACGATGAGAAAGGAAATGTGAGAAAAATACGAGGAGCATGAAAAGGTAGGAAAAAGAGTAGGAGCATGAAAAGGTCTGAAAAATACAAGCAAAATGAAACGGTGTGAAAATATAAAGAGCATGAAACGGTGTGAAAAATATGAAGACCTTTAAAAGGTGTCAAAAATATGAGGAGCATGAAAAGATGTGAAAAATATGAGTAGCATGAAATGGTATGAAAAATATGAGGAGCAAAAAAGGTCTGAAAATAGGAGGGGAATGAAAAGGTCTGAAAAATACGAGGAGCATGAAAAGGTCTGAAAAATACCAGGAGCATGAAAAGTTCTGAAAAATATGAGGAGCATGAATAGGTGTCAAAAATACGAGGAGCATGAAAAGGTCTGAAAAATACGAGGAGCATGAAAAGGTCTGCAAAACACGAAGAGCATGAAAAGGTCTGAAAAATACGAGAAGCATGAAAAGTTCTGAAAAACGCGAGGAGCATGAGAAGGTCTAAAAAATACGTGGAGCATGAAAAGGTGTGAACAATATGAAGAGCATGAAAAAGTGTGAAAAATACAAAGAGCTTGAAAAGGTGTGAAAACACGAAGAACATGAAAAGGTCTCAAAAATATGAGGAGCCTGAAAAGGTGTGAAAAATATAGGGAGCATGAAAAGGTGTTAAAAACATAAGGAGCATGAATAGGTGTGAAAAACACGAAGAGCATGAAAATGTGTGAAAAATACAAGGAGCATGAAAAGGTCTGAAAAATACGAGGAGAATGAAAAGCTGTGAAAAATACGAGGAGCATGAAAAGGTCTGAAAAATACGAGAAGCATAAAAGTTCTGAAAAACACGAGGAGCATGAAAAGGTCTAAAAAATACTTGGAGCATGAAAAGATGTGAACAATATGAAGAGCACGAAAAAGTGTGAAAAATACAAAGAGCTTGAAAAGGTGTGAAAACACGAACAGCATGAAAAGGTCTCAAAAATATGAGGAGCCTGAAAAGGTGTGAATAATCCGAGAAGAACGAAAAGGTCTGAAATATACGAGGACCATGTAAAGGTCTGAAAAATACGAGAGACATGAAAAGATCTGAAAAAAACGAGGAGCATGAAAAGGTCTGAAAAATACGAGGAGCATGAAAAGGTCTGGAAAACAGGAGGAGTATAAAAAGGTGTGAAAAATACGAAGAGCATGAAAAGTTCTCAAAAATATGAGGAGCCTGAAAAGGTGTGAAAAATACGAGGATCCTGAAAAGGTGTGAAAAATATGAGGAGTATGAAAAGGTGTGAAAAATATAAGGAGCATGAAAAGGTGTGAAAAATAGGAGGAGCATGAAAAGGTGTGAAAAATATAAGGAGCATAAAAAGGTCTGGAAAACACGAGGAGCATGAAAAGTTGTGAAAAATACAAAGAGCATGAAAAGGTTTGAAAAATACAAAGTGCATGAAAAGGTGTGAAAAATATGAGGAGCATGAAACGGTGTGAAAAATGCGAAAGCATGAAATGCTGTGAAAAATACAAAGAGCATGAAAAGGTCTGAAAAATACGAGGAGCATGAAAAGGTGTCAAAAATACGAGGAGTAGGAAAAGGTCTGAAAAATACGAGGAGCATGAAAAGGTCTGGAAAACAGGAGGAGCATAAAAAGATGTGAAAAATACGAAGAGCATGAAAAGGTCTCAAAAATATAAGGAGCCTGAAAAGGTGTGAAAAATATAAGGAGCATGAAAAGGTGTGAAAAATATAAGGAGCATGAAAAGGTGTGAAAAATACGAGGAGCATGAAAAGATGTGAAAAAAAGAGGAGCATGGAAAGCTGTGAAAAACACGAGGAGCATGAATAGGTGTGAAAAACATGAAGAGCAGGAAACAGTGTGAAAAATACAGGAGCATGAAAAAGTTTGAAAAATACGAGAAGCATGGAAAGGTGTGAAAAATTTGAGGAGCATGAAACGGTCTGAAAAATATGAAGAGCATGAAATGGTGTGAAAAACACGAGCAGCATGAAAAGTTGTGGAAAACACGAAGTGCATGTAAATGTGTGAAAAATTTGAAGAGCATGAAAAGGTTTGCAAAATACGAAGAGCATGTAAAGGTGTGAAATATACGAGGAGCATTAAAGGTGTGAAAAATACGAGGAGCATGAAAAGGTGTGAAAAATAGTAGGAGCATGAAAAGGTCTGAAAAATACGAGGACCATGAAAAGTTGTGAAAAATACGTAGAGCATTAAAAGGTGTGAGAAAAACAAGGAGCATGAAAAGCTCTGTAAAATACGAGGAGCATGAAAAGGTGTGAAAAATACGATGAGAACGAAAATGTGCGAAAAATACGAGGAGCATGAAAAGGTGTGAAAAATAATAGGAGCATGAAAAGGTGTGAAAAATACGAGGAGCATATAAAGGTCTGAAAAATATGAGGAGCATGAAACGGTCTAAATAATGTGAGGAGCATGAAACGGTGTGAAAATATAAAGAGCATGAAATGGTGTGAAAAACATGAAGACCTTTAAAACATGTCAGAAATATGAGGACCATGAAAAGATATGAAAAATATGAGGAGCATGAAACGGTATGAAAAATAGGAGGAGCATGAAAATGTGTCAAAAATATGAAGAGCATGAAAAGTTGTGAAATATATGAGGAGCATGAAAAGGTGTGAAAAATACATGGAGCATGAAAAGGTGTGAAAAATACGAGGAGCACGAAAAGGTTTGAAAGTACGAGGACCATGAAAAGGTCTGAAAAATGCGTGGAGCATGAAAAGGTCTATAAAATATGAGGAGCATGTAAAGGTCAGAAAAATACGAGGAGCATGAAAAGGTGTGAAAAATACGAGGAGCATGAAAAGGTGTGAAATATATGAGGAGCATGAAAAAGTGTAAAAAACACGAATAGCATGAAAATGTGTGAAAAACACGAAGAGCATGAAAATGTATAAAAATTCGAAGAGCATGAAAAGGTTTGAAAAACACAAAGAGCATGAAAAGGTGGGAACAATACGAGGAGCATGAAAAGGTCTGTAAAATACGAGGAGCATGAAAAGATGTGAAAAATCCGAGGAGCACGAAAAGGTCTGAAATATACGAGGACCATGAAAAGTTCTAAAAAATACGACTGGCATGAAAAGGTGTGAAAAATACGATGAGAAAGAAAATGTGCAAAAAATACGAGGAGCACGAACAGGTGTGAACAATAGTAGGAGCATGAAAAGGTCTGAAAAATACGAGGAGCATGAAAAGTTGTGAAAAATAAGAGGAGCACGAAAAGGTCTGAAATATACGAGGACCATGAAAAGTTCTAAAAAATACGAGTAGCATGACAAGGTGTGAAAAATACGAGAAGCATGAAAACGTCGGAAAAATATGAGGAGCATGAAAAGGTGTGAAAAATACAAAGAGCATGAAGAGGTGTGAAAAATACAAGGAGCATGAAAAGGTGTGAAAAATACGATGAGAAAGAAAATGTGCGAAAAATACGAGGAGCATGAAAAGGTGGGAACAATAGTACGAGCATGAAAAGGTCTGAAAAATACGAGGAGCATGAAAAGTTGTGAAAATACGAGGAGCATGAAAAGGTGTGAAAAAAACAGGAGCATGAAAAGGTCTGTAAAATACAACGAGCATGAAAAGGTGTGAAAAATACGATGAGAAAGAAAATGTGCGAAAAATACGAGGAGCATGAAAAGGTGTGAAAAATACGAGGAGCATATAAAGGTCTGAAAAATATGAGGAGCATGAAAAGGTCTAAAAAATTTGAGGAGCATGAAACGGTGTGAAAATATGAAGATCATGAAACGGTGTGAAAAATATGAAGACCTTTTAAACGTGTCAAAAATATGAGGAGCATGAAAAGATGTGAAAAATATGAGAATATGAAAAGGTGTGAAAAATATGAGGAGCATGAAAAGGTGTGAAAATATGAAGAGCATGAAACGGTGTTAAAAATATGAAGAGCAAGAAACGGTGTGAAAAACACGAGCAGCATGAAAAAATGTGGAAAACATGAAGTGCATGAAAATGTGTGAAAAATTCGAAGAGCATGAAAAGGTTTGAAAAATACGAAGAGCATGTAAAGGTGTGAAAAATACGAGGAGCATTAAAGGTGTGAAAAATACGAGGAGCATGAAAAGGTGTGAAAAATACGATGAGAAAGAAAATCTGCTAAAAACACAAGGAGCATGAAAAGGTGGGAAAACTAGTAGGAGCATGAAAAGGTCTGAAAAATACGAGGAACATGAAACGGTGTGAAAATATAAAGAGCATGAAAGGGTGTGAAAAATATGAAGACCTTTAAAAGGTGTCAAAAATATGAGGAGCATGAAAAGATGTGAAAAATAAGAGGAGCATGAAATGGTATGAAAAATATGAGGAGAATGAAATATGTAAAAAATATGAAGAGCATGAAAAGTTGTGAAAAATATGAAGAGCATGAAATGGTTTTAAAAGTATGAAGAGCTTGAAAAGGTGTGAAAAATACAAAGAGCATGACTGGTGTGAAATATACGAAGACAATGAAAAGGTGTGAAAAATTATGAAAAGCATGAAAAGTTGTGAAAAATACAAAGAGCATGAAAAGGTTTGAAAAATACAAAGTGCATGAAAACATGTGAAAAATACGAGGAGCATGAAACGGTGTGAAATATGTGAAAGCATGAAATGCTGTGAAAAATATGAAGAGCATGAAAAGGTCTGAAAAATACAAGGAGAATTAATAGGTGTGAAAAATACGAGGAGCATGAAAAGGTGTGAACAATCCTAGGAGCATGAAAATGTCTGAAAAAAACGAGGAGCATGAAAAGGTTTGAAAAATACGAGGAGCATGAAAAGGTGTGAACAATACTAGGAGCATGAAAATGTCTGAAAAAAACGAGGAGCATGAAAAGGTTTGAAAAATACGAGGAGCATGAAAAGGTGTGAAAAATATGAGGAGAATGAAATGGTGTGATAAATACGAGGAGCACGAAAAGGTGTGAAAAATACGAGGAGCACGAAAAGGTGTGAAAAATACGAGGAGCACGAAAAGGTGTGAACAATAGTAGGAGCATGAAAAGGTCTGAAAAATACGAGTAGCATGAAAAGATGTGAAAAATCCGAGAAGCACGAAAAGGTCTGAAATATACGACGACCATGAAAAGTTCTAAAAAATACGAGTAGCGTGACAAGTTGTGAAAAATACGAGAAGCATGAAAAGGTCTGAAAAATACGAGGACCATGAAAAGGTGTGAAAAATACGAAGAGCATGAAAAGGTGTGAAAAATACAAGGAGCATGAAAAGGTGTGAAAAATACGATGAGAAAGAAAATGTGCGAAAAATACGAAGAGCATGAAAAGGTGTGAACAATAGTAGGAGCATGAAAAGGGCTGAAAAATACGAGGAGCATGAAAAGGTGTGAAAAATACGAGGAGCATGAAAATGTGTGAAAAAAACAGGAGCATGAAAAGGTCTGAAAAAAATACGAGGAGCATGAAAAGGTGTGAAAAACACGAGGAGCATGAAAAGGTGTGAAAAATACGAGGAGCATATAAAGGTCTGAAAAATATGAGGAGCATGAAAAAGTCTAAAAAATTTGATGAGCATGAAATGGTGTGAAAATATGAAGATCATGAAACGGTGTGAAAAATATGAAGACCTTTTAAACGTGTCAAAAATATGAGGAGCATGAAAAGATGTGAAAAATATGAGGAGCATTAAAATATGTCAATAATATGAAGAGCATGAAAAGTTGTGAAATATATGATGAGCATGAAAAGGTGTGAAAAATATGAGGAGTACGAAAAGGTCTGCAAATATGAGGAGCATGAAAAGGTCTGAAAAATATGAGGAGCATGTAAAGGTGTGAAAACTACGAGGTGCATGAAAACGTGTGAAAAATACTAGGAGCATGAAAATGTCTGAAAAATATGAGAAGCATGAAAAGATCTTAAAAATATGAGAAGCATGAAAAGGTGTGAAAAATATGAGGAGCATGAAACGGTGTGAAAATATGAAGAGCATGAAACGGTGTTAAAAATATGAAGAGCATGAAACGGTGTGAAAAACACGAGCAGCAAGAAAAAATGTGGAAAACACGAAGTGCATGAAAATGTGTGAAAAATTCGAAGAGCATGAAAAGGTTTGAAAAATACGAAGAGCATGTAAAGGTGTGAAAAATACGAGGAGCATTAAAGGTGTGAAAAATACGAGGAGCATGAAAAGGTGTGAAAAATACGATGAGAAAGAAAATGTGCTAAAAATACAAGGAGCATGAACAGGTGGGAAAAATAGTAGGAGCATGAAAAGGTCTGAAAAATACGAGGAACATGAAACGGTGTGAAAATATAAAGAGCATGAAACGGTGTGAAAAATATGAAGACTTCAAAAGGTGTCAAAAATATGAGGAGCATGAAAAGATGTGAAAAATATGAGGAGCATGAAATGGTATGAAAAATATGAGGAGCATGAAATATGTAAAAAATATGAAGAGCATGAAAAGTTGTGAAAAATATGAAGAGCATGAAATGGTTTTAAAAGTATGAAGAGCTTGAAAAGGTGTGAAAAATACAAAGAGCATGACTGGTGTGAAATATACGAAGACAATGAAAAGGTGTGAAAAATTATGAAAAGCATGAAAAGTTGTGAAAAATACAAAGAGCATGAAAAGGTTTGAAAAATACAAAGTGCATGAAAACATGTGAAAAATACGAGGAGCATGAAACGGTGTGAAATATGGGAAAGCATGAAATGCTGTGAAAAATATGAAGAGCATGAAAAGGTCTGAAAAATACAAGGAGAATTAATAGGTGTGAAAAATACGAGGAGCATGAAAAGGTGTGAACAATCCAAGGAGCATGAAAATGTCTGAAAAAAACGAGGAGCATGAAAAGGTTTGAAAAATACGAGGAGCATGAAAAGGTGTGAACAATACTACTAGGAGCATGAAAATGTCTGAAAAAAACGAGGAGCATGAAAAGGTTTGAAAAATACGAGGAACATGAAAAGGTGTGAAAAATATGAGGAGAATGAAATGGTGTGATAAATACGAGGAGCACGAAAAGGTGTGAAAAATACGAGGAGCACGAAAAGGTGTGAAAAATACGAGGAGCACGAAAAGGTGTGAACAATAGTAGGAGCATGAAAAGGTCTGAAAAATACGAGTAGCATGAAAAGATGTGAAAAATCCGAGAAGCACGAAAAGGTCTGAAATATACGACGACCATGAAAAGTTCTAAAAAATACGAGTAGCGTGACAAGGTGTGAAAAATACGAAAAGCATGAAAAGGTCTGAAAAATACGAGGACCATGAAAAGGTGTGAAAAATACGAAGAGCATGAAAAGGTGTGAAAAATACAAGGAGCATGAAAAGGTGTGAAAAATACGATGAGAAAGAAAATGTGCGAAAAATACGAAGAGCATGAAAAGGTGTGAACAATAGTAGGAGCATGAAAAGGGCTGAAAAATACAAGGAGCATGAAAAGGTGTGAAAAATACGAGGAGCATGAAAATGTGTGAAAAAAACAGGAGCATGAAAAGGTCTGAAAAAAATACGAGGAGCATGAAAAGGTGTGAAAAACACGAGGAGCATGAAAAGGTGTGAAAAATACGAGGAGCATATAAAGGTCTGAAAAATATGAGGAGCATGAAAAAGTCTAAAAAATTTGATGAGCATGAAATGGTGTGAAAATATGAAGATCATGAAACGGTGTGAAAAATATGAAGACCTTTTAAACGTGTCAAAAATATGAGGAGCATGAAAAGATGTGAAAAATATGAGGAGCATTAAAATATGTCAATAATATGAAGAGCATGAAAAGTTGTGAAATATATGATGAGCATGAAAAGGTGTGAAAAATATGAGGAGTACGAAAAGGTCTGCAAATATGAGGAGCATGAAAAGGTCTGAAAAATATGAGGAGCATGAAAAGGTGTGAAAACTACGAGGTGCATGAAAACGTGTGAAAAATACTAGGAGCATGAAAATGTCTGAAAAATACGAGAAGCATGAAAAGATCTTAAAAATATGAGAAGCATGAAAAGGTGTGAAAAATATGAGGAGCATGAAACGGTGTGAAAATATGAAGAGCATGAAACGGTGTTAAAAATATGAAGAGCATGAAACGGTGTGAAAAACACGAGCAGCAAGAAAAAATGTGGAAAACACGAAGTGCATGAAAATGTGTGAAAAATTCGAAGAGCATGAAAAGGTTTGAAAAATACGAAGAGCATGTAAAGGTGTGAAAAATACGAGGAGCATTAAAGGTGTGAAAAATACGATGAGAAAGAAAATGTGCTAAAAATACAAGGAGCATGAACAGGTGGGAAAAATAGTAGGAGCATGAAAAGGTCTGAAAAATACGAGGAAGATGAAACGGTGTGAAAATATAAAGAGCATGAAACGGTGTGAAAAATATGAAGACTTCAAAAGGTGTCAAAAATATGAGGAGCATGAAAAGATGTGAAAAATATGAGGAGCATGAAATGGTATGAAAAATATGAGGAGCATGAAATATGTAAAAAATATGAAGAGCATGAAAAGTTGTGAAAAATATGAAGAGCATGAAATGGTTTTAAAAGTATGAAGAGCTTGAAAAGGTGTGGAAAATACAAAGAGCATGACTGGTGTGAAATATACGAAGACAATGAAAAGGTGTGAAAAATTATGAAAAGCATGAAAAGTTGTGAAAAATAAAAAGAGCATGAAAAGGTTTGAAAAATACAAAGTGCATGACAAGGTGTGAAAAATACGAGGAGCTTGAAACGGTGTTAAAAATGCGAAAGCATGAAATGCTGTGAAAAATATGAAGAGCATGAAAAGGTCTGAAAAATACAAGGAGAATGAATAGGTGTGAAAAATACGAGGAATATGAAAAGGTGTGAAATAAACGAGGAGCATGAAAAGGTGTGAACAATACTAGGAGCATGAAAATGTCTGAAAAATATGAGGAGCATGAAAAGGTTTGAAAAATACGAGGAACATGAAAAGGTGTGAAAAATATGAGGAGTATGAAACGGTGTGATAAATATGAGGAACATGAAAAGGTTTCAAAAATATGAGGAGCATGAAAAGGTGTGAAAAATACGAAGAGCATGAAAAGGTCTGAAAAATACAAGGAGCATGAATGGGTGTGAAAAATACGAGGAGCATGAAAAGGTGTGAAAAATATGAGGAGCATGAAAAGCTGTGAAAAATACGATGTGAAAGGAAATGTGAGAAAAATACGAGGAGCATGAAAAGGTAGGAAAAAGAGTAGGAGCAAGAAAAGGTCTGAAAAATACAAGCAAAATGAAACGGTGTGAAAATATAAAGAGCATGAAACGGTGTGAAAAATATGAAGACCTTTAAAAGGTGTCAAAAATATGAGGAGCATGAAAAGGTCTGAAAAATACGAGGAGCATGAAAAGGTCTGCAAAACACGAGGAGCATGAAAAGGTCTGAAAAATATGAGGAGCATGAAAAGGTCTGAAAAATACGAGAAGCATGAAAATTTCTGAAAAACGCAAGGAGCATGAGAAGGTCTAAAAAATACGTGGAGCATGAAAAGGTGTGAACAATATGAAGAGCACGAAAAAGTGTGAAAAATACAAAGAGCTTGAAAAGGTGTGAAAACACGAAGAACATGAAAAGGACTCAAAAATATGAGGAGCCTGAAAAGGTGTGAAAAATATAGGGAGCATGAAAAGGTGTTAAAAACATAAGGAGCATGAATAGGTGTGAAAAACACGAAGAGCATGAAAATGTGTGAAAAATACGAGGAGCATGAAAAGGTCTGAAAAATACGAGGAGAATGAAAAGCTGTGAAAAATACGAGGAGCATGAAAAGGTCTGAAAAATACGAGAAGCATGAAAAGTTCTGAAAAACACGAGGAGCATGAAAAGGTCTAAAAAATACTTGGAGCATGAAAAGATGTGAACAATATGAAGAGCACGAAAAAGTGTGAAAAATACAAAGAGCTTGAAAAGGTGTGAAAACACGAACAGGATGAAAAGGTCTCAAAAATATGAGGAGCCTGAAAAGGTGTGAATAATCCGAGAAGAACGAAAAGGTCTGAAATATACGAGGACCATGTAAAGGTCTGAAAAATACGAGAGGCATGAAAAGATCTGAAAAATACTAGGAGTATGAAAAGGTCTGAAAAATACGAGGAGCATGACAAGGTCTGAAAAAAACGAGGAGCATGAAAAGGTCTGAAAAATACGAGGAGCATGAAAAGGTCTGGAAAACAGGAGGAGTATAAAAAGGTGTGAAAAATATGAAGAGCATGAAAAGTTCTCAAAAATAGGAGGAGCCTGAAAAGGTGTGAAAAATACGAGGAGCCTGAAAAGGTGTGAAAAATATAAGAAGCATGAAAAGGTGTGAAAAATACGAGGAGTATGAAAAGGTGTGAAAAATATAAGGAGCATGAAGAGGTGTGAAAAATAGGAGGAGCATGAAAAGGTGTGAAAAATATAAGGAGCATAAAAAGGTCTGGAAAACACGAGGAGCATGAAGTTGTGAAAAATACAAAGAGCATGAAAAGGTTTAAAAAATACAAAGTGCATGAAAAGGTGTGAAAAATATG
Source organism: Dama dama (assembly GCF_033118175.1). NCBI lineage: Eukaryota > Metazoa > Chordata > Mammalia > Artiodactyla > Cervidae > Dama > Dama dama. The sequence goes on from NW_026870899.1 coordinate 153,349, forward strand.
AGGAGCATGAAACGGTGTGAAATATGCGAAAGCATGAAATGCTGTGAAAAATACAAAGAGCATGAAAAGGTCTGAAAAATACGAGGAGCATGAAAAGGTGTCAAAAATACGAGGAGTAGGAAAAGGTCTGAAAAATACGAGGAGCATGAAAAGGTCTGGAAAACAGGAGGAGCATAAAAAGATGTGAAAAATACGAAGAGCATGAAAAGGTCTCAAAAATATAAGGAGCCTGAAAAGGTGTGAAAAATATAAGGAGCATGAAAAGGTGTGAAAAATATAAGGAGCATGAAAAGGTGTGAAAAATACGAGGAGCATGAAAAGATGTGAAAAAAAGAGGAGCATGGAAAGCTGTGAAAAACACGAGGAGCATGAATAGGTGTGAAAAACATGAAGAGCAGGAAACAGTGTGAAAAATACAGGAGCATGAAAAAGTTTGAAAAATACGAGAAGCATGGAAAGGTGTGAAAAATTTGAGGAGCATGAAACGGTCTGAAAAATATGAAGAGCATGAAATGGTGTGAAAAACACGAGCAGCATGAAAAGTTGTGGAAAACACGAAGTGCATGTAAATGTGTGAAAAATTTGAAGAGCATGAAAAGGTTTGCAAAATACGAAGAGCATGTAAAGGTGTGAAATATACGAGGAGCATTAAAGGTGTGAAAAATACGAGGAGCATGAAAAGGTGTGAAAAATAGTAGGAGCATGAAAAGGTCTGAAAAATACGAGGACCATGAAAAGTTGTGAAAAATACGTAGAGCATTAAAAGGTGTGAGAAAAACAAGGAGCATGAAAAGCTCTGTAAAATACGAGGAGCATGAAAAGGTGTGAAAAATACGATGAGAACGAAAATGTGCGAAAAATACGAGGAGCATGAAAAGGTGTGAAAAATAATAGGAGCATGAAAAGGTGTGAAAAATACGAGGAGCATATAAAGGTCTGAAAAATATGAGGAGCATGAAACGGTCTAAATAATGTGAGGAGCATGAAACGGTGTGAAAATATAAAGAGCATGAAATGGTGTGAAAAACATGAAGACCTTTAAAACATGTCAGAAATATGAGGACCATGAAAAGATATGAAAAATATGAGGAGCATGAAACGGTATGAAAAATAGGAGGAGCATGAAAATGTGTCAAAAATATGAAGAGCATGAAAAGTTGTGAAATATATGAGGAGCATGAAAAGGTGTGAAAAATACATGGAGCATGAAAAGGTGTGAAAACTACGAGGAGCACGAAAAGGTTTGAAAGTACGAGGACCATGAAAAGGTCTGAAAAATGCGTGGAGCATGAAAAGGTCTATAAAATATGAGGAGCATGTAAAGGTCAGAAAAATACGAGGAGCATGAAAAGGTGTGAAAAATACGAGGAGCATGAAAAGGTGTGAAATATATGAGGAGCATGAAAAAGTGTAAAAAACACGAATAGCATGAAAATGTGTGAAAAACACGAAGAGCATGAAAATGTATAAAAATTCGAAGAGCATGAAAAGGTTTGAAAAACACAAAGAGCATGAAAAGGTGGGAACAATACGAGGAGCATGAAAAGGTCTGTAAAATACGAGGAGCATGAAAAGATGTGAAAAATCCGAGGAGCACGAAAAGGTCTGAAATATACGAGGACCATGAAAAGTTCTAAAAAATACGAGTAGCATGACAAGGTGTGAAAAATACGAGAAGCATGAAAACGTCGGAAAAATATGAGGAGCATGAAAAGGTGTGAAAAATACAAAGAGCATGAAGAGGTGTGAAAAATACAAGGAGCATGAAAAGGTGTGAAAAATACGATGAGAAAGAAAATGTGCGAAAAATACGAGGAGCATGAAAAGGTGGGAACAATAGTACGAGCATGAAAAGGTCTGAAAAATACGAGGAGCATGAAAAGTTGTGAAAATACGAGGAGCATGAAAAGGTGTGAAAAAAACAGGAGCATGAAAAGGTCTGTAAAATACAACGAGCATGAAAAGGTGTGAAAAATACGATGAGAAAGAAAATGTGCGAAAAATACGAGGAGCATGAAAAGGTGTGAAAAATACGAGGAGCATATAAAGGTCTGAAAAATATGAGGAGCATGAAAAGGTCTAAAAAATTTGAGGAGCATGAAACGGTGTGAAAATATGAAGATCATGAAACGGTGTGAAAAATATGAAGACCTTTTAAACGTGTCAAAAATATGAGGAGCATGAAAAGATGTGAAAAATATGAGAATATGAAAAGGTGTGAAAAATATGAGGAGCATGAAAAGGTGTGAAAATATGAAGAGCATGAAACGGTGTTAAAAATATGAAGAGCAAGAAACGGTGTGAAAAACACGAGCAGCATGAAAAAATGTGGAAAACATGAAGTGCATGAAAATGTGTGAAAAATTCGAAGAGCATGAAAAGGTTTGAAAAATACGAAGAGCATGTAAAGGTGTGAAAAATACGAGGAGCATTAAAGGTGTGAAAAATACGAGGAGCATGAAAAGGTGTGAAAAATACGATGAGAAAGAAAATCTGCTAAAAACACAAGGAGCATGAAAAGGTGGGAAAACTAGTAGGAGCATGAAAAGGTCTGAAAAATACGAGGAACATGAAACGGTGTGAAAATATAAAGAGCATGAAAGGGTGTGAAAAATATGAAGACCTTTAAAAGGTGTCAAAAATATGAGGAGCATGAAAAGATGTGAAAAATAAGAGGAGCATGAAATGGTATGAAAAATATGAGGAGAATGAAATATGTAAAAAATATGAAGAGCATGAAAAGTTGTGAAAAATATGAAGAGCATGAAATGGTTTTAAAAGTATGAAGAGCTTGAAAAGGTGTGAAAAATACAAAGAGCATGACTGGTGTGAAATATACGAAGACAATGAAAAGGTGTGAAAAATTATGAAAAGCATGAAAAGTTGTGAAAAATACAAAGAGCATGAAAAGGTTTGAAAAATACAAAGTGCATGAAAACATGTGAAAAATACGAGGAGCATGAAACGGTGTGAAATATGTGAAAGCATGAAATGCTGTGAAAAATATGAAGAGCATGAAAAGGTCTGAAAAATACAAGGAGAATTAATAGGTGTGAAAAATACGAGGAGCATGAAAAGGTGTGAACAATCCAAGGAGCATGAAAATGTCTGAAAAAAACGAGGAGCATGAAAAGGTTTGAAAAATACGAGGAGCATGAAAAGGTGTGAACAATACTAGGAGCATGAAAATGTCTGAAAAAAACGAGGAGCATGAAAAGGTTTGAAAAATACGAGGAGCATGAAAAGGTGTGAAAAATATGAGGAGAATGAAATGGTGTGATAAATACGAGGAGCACGAAAAGGTGTGAAAAATACGAGGAGCACGAAAAGGTGTGAAAAATACGAGGAGCACGAAAAGGTGTGAACAATAGTAGGAGCATGAAAAGGTCTGAAAAATACGAGTAGCATGAAAAGATGTGAAAAATCCGAGAAGCACGAAAAGGTCTGAAATATACGACGACCATGAAAAGTTCTAAAAAATACGAGTAGCGTGACAAGTTGTGAAAAATACGAGAAGCATGAAAAGGTCTGAAAAATACGAGGACCATGAAAAGGTGTGAAAAATACGAAGAGCATGAAAAGGTGTGAAAAATACAAGGAGCATGAAAAGGTGTGAAAAATACGATGAGAAAGAAAATGTGCGAAAAATACGAAGAGCATGAAAAGGTGTGAACAATAGTAGGAGCATGAAAAGGGCTGAAAAATACGAGGAGCATGAAAAGGTGTGAAAAATACGAGGAGCATGAAAATGTGTGAAAAAAACAGGAGCATGAAAAGGTCTGAAAAAAATACGAGGAGCATGAAAAGGTGTGAAAAACACGAGGAGCATGAAAAGGTGTGAAAAATACGAGGAGCATATAAAGGTCTGAAAAATATGAGGAGCATGAAAAAGTCTAAAAAATTTGATGAGCATGAAATGGTGTGAAAATATGAAGATCATGAAACGGTGTGAAAAATATGAAGACCTTTTAAACGTGTCAAAAATATGAGGAGCATGAAAAGATGTGAAAAATATGAGGAGCATTAAAATATGTCAATAATATGAAGAGCATGAAAAGTTGTGAAATATATGATGAGCATGAAAAGGTGTGAAAAATATGAGGAGTACGAAAAGGTCTGCAAATATGAGGAGCATGAAAAGGTCTGAAAAATATGAGGAGCATGTAAAGGTGTGAAAACTACGAGGTGCATGAAAACGTGTGAAAAATACTAGGAGCATGAAAATGTCTGAAAAATATGAGAAGCATGAAAAGATCTTAAAAATATGAGAAGCATGAAAAGGTGTGAAAAATATGAGGAGCATGAAACGGTGTGAAAATATGAAGAGCATGAAACGGTGTTAAAAATATGAAGAGCATGAAACGGTGTGAAAAACACGAGCAGCAAGAAAAAATGTGGAAAACACGAAGTGCATGAAAATGTGTGAAAAATTCGAAGAGCATGAAAAGGTTTGAAAAATACGAAGAGCATGTAAAGGTGTGAAAAATACGAGGAGCATTAAAGGTGTGAAAAATACGAGGAGCATGAAAAGGTGTGAAAAATACGATGAGAAAGAAAATGTGCTAAAAATACAAGGAGCATGAACAGGTGGGAAAAATAGTAGGAGCATGAAAAGGTCTGAAAAATACGAGGAACATGAAACGGTGTGAAAATATAAAGAGCATGAAACGGTGTGAAAAATATGAAGACTTCAAAAGGTGTCAAAAATATGAGGAGCATGAAAAGATGTGAAAAATATGAGGAGCATGAAATGGTATGAAAAATATGAGGAGCATGAAATATGTAAAAAATATGAAGAGCATGAAAAGTTGTGAAAAATATGAAGAGCATGAAATGGTTTTAAAAGTATGAAGAGCTTGAAAAGGTGTGAAAAATACAAAGAGCATGACTGGTGTGAAATATACGAAGACAATGAAAAGGTGTGAAAAATTATGAAAAGCATGAAAAGTTGTGAAAAATAAAAAGAGCATGAAAAGGTTTGAAAAATACAAAGTGCATGAAAACATGTGAAAAATACGAGGAGCATGAAACGGTGTGAAATATGGGAAAGCATGAAATGCTGTGAAAAATATGAAGAGCATGAAAAGGTCTGAAAAATACAAGGAGAATTAATAGGTGTGAAAAATACGAGGAGCATGAAAAGGTGTGAACAATCCAAGGAGCATGAAAATGTCTGAAAAAAACGAGGAGCATGAAAAGGTTTGAAAAATACGAGGAGCATGAAAAGGTGTGAACAATACTAGGAGCATGAAAATGTCTGAAAAAAACGAGGAGCATGAAAAGGTTTGAAAAATACGAGGAGCATGAAAAGGTGTGAAAAATATGAGGAGAATGAAATGGTGTGATAAATACGAGGAGCACGAAAAGGTGTGAAAAATACGAGGAGCACGAAAAGGTGTGAAAAATACGAGGAGCACGAAAAGGTGTGAACAATAGTAGGAGCATGAAAAGGTCTGAAAAATACGAGTAGCATGAAAAGATGTGAAAAATCCGAGAAGCACGAAAAGGTCTGAAATATACGACGACCATGAAAAGTTCTAAAAAATACGAGTAGCGTGACAAGGTGTGAAAAATACGAAAAGCATGAAAAGGTCTGAAAAATACGAGGACCATGAAAAGGTGTGAAAAATACGAAGAGCATGAAAAGGTGTGAAAAATACAAGGAGCATGAAAAGGTGTGAAAAATACGATGAGAAAGAAAATGTGCGAAAAATACGAAGAGCATGAAAAGGTGTGAACAATAGTAGGAGCATGAAAAGGGCTGAAAAATACAAGGAGCATGAAAAGGTGTGAAAAATACGAGGAGCATGAAAATGTGTGAAAAAAACAGGAGCATGAAAAGGTCTGAAAAAAATACGAGGAGCATGAAAAGGTGTGAAAAACACGAGGAGCATGAAAAGGTGTGAAAAATACGAGGAGCATATAAAGGTCTGAAAAATATGAGGAGCATGAAAAAGTCTAAAAAATTTGATGAGCATGAAATGGTGTGAAAATATGAAGATCATGAAACGGTGTGAAAAATATGAAGACCTTTTAAACGTGTCAAAAATATGAGGAGCATGAAAAGATGTGAAAAATATGAGGAGCATTAAAATATGTCAATAATATGAAGAGCATGAAAAGTTGTGAAATATATGATGAGCATGAAAAGGTGTGAAAAATATGAAGACCTTTAAAAGGTGTCAAAAATATGAGGAGCATGAAAAGATGTGAAAAATATGAGTAGCATGAAATGGTATGAAAAATATGAGGAGCAAAAAAGGTCTGAAAATAGGAGGGGAATGAAAAGGTCTGAAAAATACGAGGAGCATGAAAAGGTCTGAAAAATACCAGGAGCATGAAAAGTTCTGAAAAATATGAGGAGCATGAATAGGTGTCAAAAATACGAGGAGCATGAAAAGGTCTGAAAAATACGAGGAGCATGAAAAGGTCTGCAAAACACGAAGAGCATGAAAAGGTCTGAAAAATACGAGAAGCATGAAAAGTTCTGAAAAACGCGAGGAGCATGAGAAGGTCTAAAAAATACGTGGAGCATGAAAAGGTGTGAACAATATGAAGAGCATGAAAAAGTGTGAAAAATACAAAGAGCTTGAAAAGGTGTGAAAACACGAAGAACATGAAAAGGTCTCAAAAATATGAGGAGCCTGAAAAGGTGTGAAAAATATAGGGAGCATGAAAAGGTGTTAAAAACATAAGGAGCATGAATAGGTGTGAAAAACACGAAGAGCATGAAAATGTGTGAAAAATACAAGGAGCATGAAAAGGTCTGAAAAATACGAGGAGAATGAAAAGCTGTGAAAAATACGAGGAGCATGAAAAGGTCTGAAAAATACGAGAAGCATAAAAGTTCTGAAAAACACGAGGAGCATGAAAAGGTCTAAAAAATACTTGGAGCATGAAAAGATGTGAACAATATGAAGAGCACGAAAAAGTGTGAAAAATACAAAGAGCTTGAAAAGGTGTGAAAACACGAACAGCATGAAAAGGTCTCAAAAATATGAGGAGCCTGAAAAGGTGTGAATAATCCGAGAAGAACGAAAAGGTCTGAAATATACGAGGACCATGTAAAGGTCTGAAAAATACGAGAGACATGAAAAGATCTGAAAAAAACGAGGAGCATGAAAAGGTCTGAAAAATACGAGGAGCATGAAAAGGTCTGGAAAACAGGAGGAGTATAAAAAGGTGTGAAAAATACGAAGAGCATGAAAAGTTCTCAAAAATATGAGGAGCCTGAAAAGGTGTGAAAAATACGAGGATCCTGAAAAGGTGTGAAAAATATGAGGAGTATGAAAAGGTGTGAAAAATATAAGGAGCATGAAAAGGTGTGAAAAATAGGAGGAGCATGAAAAGGTGTGAAAAATATAAGGAGCATAAAAAGGTCTGGAAAACACGAGGAGCATGAAAAGTTGTGAAAAATACAAAGAGCATGAAAAGGTTTGAAAAATACAAAGTGCATGAAAAGGTGTGAAAAATATGAGGAGCATGAAACGGTGTGAAAAATGCGAAAGCATGAAATGCTGTGAAAAATACAAAGAGCATGAAAAGGTCTGAAAAATACGAGGAGCATGAAAAGGTGTCAAAAATACGAGGAGTAGGAAAAGGTCTGAAAAATACGAGGAGCATGAAAAGGTCTGGAAAACAGGAGGAGCATAAAAAGATGTGAAAAATACGAAGAGCATGAAAAGGTCTCAAAAATATAAGGAGCCTGAAAAGGTGTGAAAAATATAAGGAGCATGAAAAGGTGTGAAAAATATAAGGAGCATGAAAAGGTGTGAAAAATACGAGGAGCATGAAAAGATGTGAAAAAAAGAGGAGCATGGAAAGCTGTGAAAAACACGAGGAGCATGAATAGGTGTGAAAAACATGAAGAGCAGGAAACAGTGTGAAAAATACAGGAGCATGAAAAAGTTTGAAAAATACGAGAAGCATGGAAAGGTGTGAAAAATTTGAGGAGCATGAAACGGTCTGAAAAATATGAAGAGCATGAAATGGTGTGAAAAACACGAGCAGCATGAAAAGTTGTGGAAAACACGAAGTGCATGTAAATGTGTGAAAAATTTGAAGAGCATGAAAAGGTTTGCAAAATACGAAGAGCATGTAAAGGTGTGAAATATACGAGGAGCATTAAAGGTGTGAAAAATACGAGGAGCATGAAAAGGTGTGAAAAATAGTAGGAGCATGAAAAGGTCTGAAAAATACGAGGACCATGAAAAGTTGTGAAAAATACGTAGAGCATTAAAAGGTGTGAGAAAAACAAGGAGCATGAAAAGCTCTGTAAAATACGAGGAGCATGAAAAGGTGTGAAAAATACGATGAGAACGAAAATGTGCGAAAAATACGAGGAGCATGAAAAGGTGTGAAAAATAATAGGAGCATGAAAAGGTGTGAAAAATACGAGGAGCATATAAAGGTCTGAAAAATATGAGGAGCATGAAACGGTCTAAATAATGTGAGGAGCATGAAACGGTGTGAAAATATAAAGAGCATGAAATGGTGTGAAAAACATGAAGACCTTTAAAACATGTCAGAAATATGAGGACCATGAAAAGATATGAAAAATATGAGGAGCATGAAACGGTATGAAAAATAGGAGGAGCATGAAAATGTGTCAAAAATATGAAGAGCATGAAAAGTTGTGAAATATATGAGGAGCATGAAAAGGTGTGAAAAATACATGGAGCATGAAAAGGTGTGAAAAATACGAGGAGCACGAAAAGGTTTGAAAGTACGAGGACCATGAAAAGGTCTGAAAAATGCGTGGAGCATGAAAAGGTCTATAAAATATGAGGAGCATGTAAAGGTCAGAAAAATACGAGGAGCATGAAAAGGTGTGAAAAATACGAGGAGCATGAAAAGGTGTGAAATATATGAGGAGCATGAAAAAGTGTAAAAAACACGAATAGCATGAAAATGTGTGAAAAACACGAAGAGCATGAAAATGTATAAAAATTCGAAGAGCATGAAAAGGTTTGAAAAACACAAAGAGCATGAAAAGGTGGGAACAATACGAGGAGCATGAAAAGGTCTGTAAAATACGAGGAGCATGAAAAGATGTGAAAAATCCGAGGAGCACGAAAAGGTCTGAAATATACGAGGACCATGAAAAGTTCTAAAAAATACGACTGGCATGAAAAGGTGTGAAAAATACGATGAGAAAGAAAATGTGCAAAAATACGAGGAGCACGAACAGGTGTGAACAATAGTAGGAGCATGAAAAGGTCTGAAAAATACGAGGAGCATGAAAAGTTGTGAAAAATAAGAGGAGCACGAAAAGGTCTGAAATATACGAGGACCATGAAAAGTTCTAAAAAATACGAGTAGCATGACAAGGTGTGAAAAATACGAGAAGCATGAAAACGTCGGAAAAATATGAGGAGCATGAAAAGGTGTGAAAAATACGAAGAGCATGAAGAGGTGTGAAAAATACAAGGAGCATGAAAAGGTGTGAAAAATACGATGAGAAAGAAAATGTGCGAAAAATACGAGGAGCATGAAAAGGTGGGAACAATAGTACGAGCATGAAAAGGTCTGAAAAATACGAGGAGCATGAAAAGTTGTGAAAATACGAGGAGCATGAAAAGGTGTGAAAAAAACAGGAGCATGAAAAGGTCTGTAAAATACAACGAGCATGAAAAGGTGTGAAAAATACGATGAGAAAGAAAATGTGCGAAAAATACGAGGAGCATGAAAAGGTGTGAAAAATACGAGGAGCATATAAAGGTCTGAAAAATATGAGGAGCATGAAAAGGTCTAAAAAATTTGAGGAGCATGAAACGGTGTGAAAATATGAAGATCATGAAACGGTGTGAAAAATATGAAGACCTTTTAAACGTGTCAAAAATATGAGGAGCATGAAAAGATGTGAAAAATATGAGAATATGAAAAGGTGTGAAAAATATGAGGAGCATGAAAAGGTGTGAAAATATGAAGAGCATGAAACGGTGTTAAAAATATGAAGAGCAAGAAACGGTGTGAAAAACACGAGCAGCATGAAAAAATGTGGAAAACATGAAGTGCATGAAAATGTGTGAAAAATTCGAAGAGCATGAAAAGGTTTGAAAAATACGAAGAGCATGTAAAGGTGTGAAAAATACGAGGAGCATTAAAGGTGTGAAAAATACGAGGAGCATGAAAAGGTGTGAAAAATACGATGAGAAAGAAAATCTGCTAAAAACACAAGGAGCATGAAAAGGTGGGAAAACTAGTAGGAGCATGAAAAGGTCTGAAAAATACGAGGAACATGAAACGGTGTGAAAATATAAAGAGCATGAAAGGGTGTGAAAAATATGAAGACCTTTAAAAGGTGTCAAAAATATGAGGAGCATGAAAAGATGTGAAAAATAAGAGGAGCATGAAATGGTATGAAAAATATGAGGAGAATGAAATATGTAAAAAATATGAAGAGCATGAAAAGTTGTGAAAAATATGAAGAGCATGAAATGGTTTTAAAAGTATGAAGAGCTTGAAAAGGTGTGAAAAATACAAAGAGCATGACTGGTGTGAAATATACGAAGACAATGAAAAGGTGTGAAAAATTATGAAAAGCATGAAAAGTTGTGAAAAATACAAAGAGCATGAAAAGGTTTGAAAAATACAAAGTGCATGAAAACATGTGAAAAATACGAGGAGCATGAAACGGTGTGAAATATGTGAAAGCATGAAATGCTGTGAAAAATATGAAGAGCATGAAAAGGTCTGAAAAATACAAGGAGAATTAATAGGTGTGAAAAATACGAGGAGCATGAAAAGGTGTGAACAATCCTAGGAGCATGAAAATGTCTGAAAAAAACGAGGAGCATGAAAAGGTTTGAAAAATACGAGGAGCATGAAAAGGTGTGAACAATACTAGGAGCATGAAAATGTCTGAAAAAAACGAGGAGCATGAAAAGGTTTGAAAAATACGAGGAGCATGAAAAGGTGTGAAAAATATGAGGAGAATGAAATGGTGTGATAAATACGAGGAGCACGAAAAGGTGTGAAAAATACGAGGAGCACGAAAAGGTGTGAAAAATACGAGGAGCACAAAAAGGTGTGAACAATAGTAGGAGCATGAAAAGGTCTGAAAAATACGAGTAGCATGAAAAGATGTGAAAAATCCGAGAAGCACGAAAAGGTCTGAAATATACGACGACCATGAAAAGTTCTAAAAAATACGAGTAGCGTGACAAGTTGTGAAAAATACGAGAAGCATGAAAAGGTCTGAAAAATACGAGGACCATGAAAAGGTGTGAAAAATACGAAGAGCATGAAAAGGTGTGAAAAATACAAGGAGCATGAAAAGGTGTGAAAAATACGATGAGAAAGAAAATGTGCGAAAAATACGAAGAGCATGAAAAGGTGTGAACAATAGTAGGAGCATGAAAAGGGCTGAAAAATACGAGGAGCATGAAAAGGTGTGAAAAATACGAGGAGCATGAAAATGTGTGAAAAAAACAGGAGCATGAAAAGGTCTGAAAAAAATACGAGGAGCATGAAAAGGTGTGAAAAACACGAGGAGCATGAAAAGGTGTGAAAAATACGAGGAGCATATAAAGGTCTGAAAAATATGAGGAGCATGAAAAAGTCTAAAAAATTTGATGAGCATGAAATGGTGTGAAAATATGAAGATCATGAAACGGTGTGAAAAATATGAAGACCTTTTAAACGTGTCAAAAATATGAGGAGCATGAAAAGATGTGAAAAATATGAGGAGCATTAAAATATGTCAATAATATGAAGAGCATGAAAAGTTGTGAAATATATGATGAGCATGAAAAGGTGTGAAAAATATGAGGAGTACGAAAAGGTCTGCAAATATGAGGAGCATGAAAAGGTCTGAAAAATATGAGGAGCATGTAAAGGTGTGAAAACTACGAGGTGCATGAAAACGTGTGAAAAATACTAGGAGCATGAAAATGTCTGAAAAATATGAGAAGCATGAAAAGATCTTAAAAATATGAGAAGCATGAAAAGGTGTGAAAAATATGAGGAGCATGAAACGGTGTGAAAATATGAAGAGCATGAAACGGTGTTAAAAATATGAAGAGCATGAAACGGTGTGAAAAACACGAGCAGCAAGAAAAAATGTGGAAAACACGAAGTGCATGAAAATGTGTGAAAAATTCGAAGAGCATGAAAAGGTTTGAAAAATACGAAGAGCATGTAAAGGTGTGAAAAATACGAGGAGCATTAAAGGTGTGAAAAATACGAGGAGCATGAAAAGGTGTGAAAAATACGATGAGAAAGAAAATGTGCTAAAAATACAAGGAGCATGAACAGGTGGGAAAAATAGTAGGAGCATGAAAAGGTCTGAAAAATACGAGGAACATGAAACGGTGTGAAAATATAAAGAGCATGAAACGGTGTGAAAAATATGAAGACTTCAAAAGGTGTCAAAAATATGAGGAGCATGAAAAGATGTGAAAAATATGAGGAGCATGAAATGGTATGAAAAATATGAGGAGCATGAAATATGTAAAAAATATGAAGAGCATGAAAAGTTGTGAAAAATATGAAGAGCATGAAATGGTTTTAAAAGTATGAAGAGCTTGAAAAGGTGTGAAAAATACAAAGAGCATGACTGGTGTGAAATATACGAAGACAATGAAAAGGTGTGAAAAATTATGAAAAGCATGAAAAGTTGTGAAAAATACAAAGAGCATGAAAAGGTTTGAAAAATACAAAGTGCATGAAAACATGTGAAAAATACGAGGAGCATGAAACGGTGTGAAATATGGGAAAGCATGAAATGCTGTGAAAAATATGAAGAGCATGAAAAGGTCTGAAAAATACAAGGAGAATTAATAGGTGTGAAAAATACGAGGAGCATGAAAAGGTGTGAACAATCCAAGGAGCATGAAAATGTCTGAAAAAAACGAGGAGCATGAAAAGGTTTGAAAAATACGAGGAGCATGAAAAGGTGTGAACAATACTAGGAGCATGAAAATGTCTGAAAAAAACGAGGAGCATGAAAAGGTTTGAAAAATACGAGGAGCATGAAAAGGTGTGAAAAATATGAGGAGAATGAAATGGTGTGATAAATACGAGGAGCACGAAAAGGTGTGAAAAATACGAGGAGCACGAAAAGGTGTGAAAAATACGAGGAGCACGAAAAGGTGTGAACAATAGTAGGAGCATGAAAAGGTCTGAAAAATACGAGTAGCATGAAAAGATGTGAAAAATCCGAGAAGCACGAAAAGGTCTGAAATATACGACGACCATGAAAAGTTCTAAAAAATACGAGTAGCGTGACAAGGTGTGAAAAATACGAAAAGCATGAAAAGGTCTGAAAAATACGAGGACCATGAAAAGGTGTGAAAAATACGAAGAGCATGAAAAGGTGTGAAAAATACAAGGAGCATGAAAAGGTGTGAAAAATACGATGAGAAAGAAAATGTGCGAAAAATACGAAGAGCATGAAAAGGTGTGAACAATAGTAGGAGCATGAAAAGGGCTGAAAAATACAAGGAGCATGAAAAGGTGTGAAAAATACGAGGAGCATGAAAATGTGTGAAAAAAACAGGAGCATGAAAAGGTCTGAAAAAAATACGAGGAGCATGAAAAGGTGTGAAAAACACGAGGAGCATGAAAAGGTGTGAAAAATACGAGGAGCATATAAAGGTCTGAAAAATATGAGGAGCATGAAAAAGTCTAAAAAATTTGATGAGCATGAAATGGTGTGAAAATATGAAGATCATGAAACGGTGTGAAAAATATGAAGACCTTTTAAACGTGTCAAAAATATGAGGAGCATGAAAAGATGTGAAAAATATGAGGAGCATTAAAATATGTCAATAATATGAAGAGCATGAAAAGTTGTGAAATATATGATGAGCATGAAAAGGTGTGAAAAATATGAGGAGTACGAAAAGGTCTGCAAATATGAGGAGCATGAAAAGGTCTGAAAAATATGAGGAGCATGAAAAGGTGTGAAAACTACGAGGTGCATGAAAACGTGTGAAAAATACTAGGAGCATGAAAATGTCTGAAAAATACGAGAAGCATGAAAATATCTTAAAAATATGAGAAGCATGAAAAGGTGTGAAAAATATGAGGAGCATGAAACGGTGTGAAAATATGAAGAGCATGAAACGGTGTTAAAAATATGAAGAGCATGAAACGGTGTGAAAAACACGAGCAGCAAGAAAAAATGTGGAAAACACGAAGTGCATGAAAATGTGTGAAAAATTCGAAGAGCATGAAAAGGTTTGAAAAATACGAAGAGCATGTAAAGGTGTGAAAAATACGAGGAGCATTAAAGGTGTGAAAAATACGATGAGAAAGAAAATGTGCTAAAAATACAAGGAGCATGAACAGGTGGGAAAAATAGTAGGAGCATGAAAAGGTCTGAAAAATACGAGGAAGATGAAACGGTGTGAAAATATAAAGAGCATGAAACGGTGTGAAAAATATGAAGACTTCAAAAGGTGTCAAAAATATGAGGAGCATGAAAAGATGTGAAAAATATGAGGAGCATGAAATGGTATGAAAAATATGAGAAGCATGAAATATGTAAAAAATATGAAGAGCATGAAAAGTTGTGAAAAATATGAAGAGCATGAAATGGTTTTAAAAGTATGAAGAGCTTGAAAAGGTGTGGAAAATACAAAGAGCATGACTGGTGTGAAATATACGAAGACAATGAAAAGGTGTGAAAAATTATGAAAAGCATGAAAAGTTGTGAAAAATAAAAAGAGCATGAAAAGGTTTGAAAAATACAAAGTGCATGACAAGGTGTGAAAAATACGAGGAGCTTGAAACGGTGTTAAAAATGCGAAAGCATGAAATGCTGTGAAAAATATGAAGAGCATGAAAAGGTCTGAAAAATACAAGGAGAATGAATAGGTGTGAAAAATACGAGGAATATGAAAAGGTGTGAAATAAACGAGGAGCATGAAAAGGTGTGAACAATACTAGGAGCATGAAAATGTCTGAAAAATATGAGGAGCATGAAAAGGTTTGAAAAATACGAGGAACATGAAAAGGTGTGAAAAATATGAGGAGTATGAAACGGTGTGATAAATATGAGGAACATGAAAAGGTTTCAAAAATATGAGGAGCATGAAAAGGTGTGAAAAATACGAAGAGCATGAAAAGGTCTGAAAAATACAAGGAGCATGAATGGGTGTGAAAAATACGAGGAGCATGAAAAGGTGTGAAAAATATGAGGAGCATGAAAAGCTGTGAAAAATACGATGTGAAAGGAAATGTGAGAAAAATACGAGGAGCATGAAAAGGTAGGAAAAAGAGTAGGAGCATGAAAAGGTCTGAAAAATACAAGCAAAATGAAACGGTGTGAAAATATAAAGAGCATGAAACGGTGTGAAAAATATGAAGACCTTTAAAAGGTGTCAAAAATATGAGGAGCATGAAAAGGTCTGAAAAATACGAGGAGCATGAAAAGGTCTGCAAAACACGAGGAGCATGAAAAGGTCTGAAAAATATGAGGAGCATGAAAAGGTCTGAAAAATACGAGAAGCATGAAAATTTCTGAAAAACGCAAGGAGCATGAGAAGGTCTAAAAAATACGTGGAGCATGAAAAGGTGTGAACAATATGAAGAGCACGAAAAAGTGTGAAAAATACAAAGAGCTTGAAAAGGTGTGAAAACACGAAGAACATGAAAAGGACTCAAAAATATGAGGAGCCTGAAAAGGTGTGAAAAATATAGGGAGCATGAAAAGGTGTTAAAAACATAAGGAGCATGAATAGGTGTGAAAAACACGAAGAGCATGAAAATGTGTGAAAAATACGAGGAGCATGAAAAGGTCTGAAAAATACGAGGAGAATGA
Source organism: Dama dama (assembly GCF_033118175.1). Classification (NCBI taxonomy): domain Eukaryota; kingdom Metazoa; phylum Chordata; class Mammalia; order Artiodactyla; family Cervidae; genus Dama; species Dama dama. The sequence goes on from NW_026870899.1 coordinate 169,118, forward strand.
AAAGCTGTGAAAAATACGAGGAGCATGAAAAGGTCTGAAAAATACGAGAAGCATGAAAAGTTCTGAAAAACACGAGGAGCATGAAAAGGTCTAAAAAATACTTGGAGCATGAAAAGATGTGAACAATATGAAGAGCACGAAAAAGTGTGAAAAATACAAAGAGCTTGAAAAGGTGTGAAAACACGAACAGGATGAAAAGGTCTCAAAAATATGAGGAGCCTGAAAAGGTGTGAATAATCCGAGAAGAACGAAAAGGTCTGAAATATACGAGGACCATGTAAAGGTCTGAAAAATACGAGAGGCATGAAAAGATCTGAAAAATACTAGGAGTATGAAAAGGTCTGAAAAATACGAGGAGCATGACAAGGTCTGAAAAAAACGAGGAGCATGAAAAGGTCTGAAAAATACGAGGAGCATGAAAAGGTCTGGAAAACAGGAGGAGTATAAAAAGGTGTGAAAAATATGAAGAGCATGAAAAGTTCTCAAAAATAGGAGGAGCCTGAAAAGGTGTGAAAAATACGAGGAGCCTGAAAAGGTGTGAAAAATATAAGAAGCATGAAAAGGTGTGAAAAATACGAGGAGTATGAAAAGGTGTGAAAAATATAAGGAGCATGAAGAGGTGTGAAAAATAGGAGGAGCATGAAAAGGTGTGAAAAATATAAGGAGCATAAAAAGGTCTGGAAAACACGAGGAGCATGAAGTTGTGAAAAATACAAAGAGCATGAAAAGGTTTAAAAAATACAAAGTGCATGAAAAGGTGTGAAAAATATGAGGAGCATGAAACGGTGTGAAAAATGCGAAAGCATGAAATGCTGTGAAAAATACAAAGAGCATGAAAAGGTCTGAAAAATACGAGGAGCATGAAAAGGTCTGGAAAACAGGAGGAGCATAAAAAGATGTGGAAAATACGAAGAGCATGAAAAGGTCTCAAAAATATAAGGAGCCTGAAAAGGTGTGAAAAATATAAGGAGCATGAAAAGGTGTGAAAAATATAAGGAGCATGAAAAGGTGTGAAAAATACGAGGAGCATGAAAAGATTTGAAAAAAAAGAGGAGCATGAAAAGCTGTGAAAAACACGAGGAGCATGAATAGGTGTGAAAAACATGAAGAGCAGGAAACAGTGTGAAAAATACAGGAGCATGAAAAAGTTTGAAAAATACGAGGAGCATGGAAAGGTGTGAAAAATTTGAGGAGCATGAAACGGTCTGAAAAATATGAAGAGCATGAAATGGTGTGAAAAACACGAGCAGCATGAAAAGTTGTGGAAAACACGAAGTGCATGTAAATGTGTGAAAAGTTTGAAGAGCATGAAAAGGTTTGCAAAATACGAAGAGCATGTAAAGGTGTGAAATATACGAGGAGCATTAAAGGTGTGAAAAATACGAGGAGCATGAAAAGGTGTGAAAAATAGTAGGAGCATGAAAAGGTCTGAAAAATACGAGGACCATGAAAAGTTGTGAAAAATACGTAGAGCATTAAAAGGTGTGAGAAAAACAAGGAGCATGAAAAGCTCAGTAAAATACGAGGAGCATGAAAATGTGTGAAAAATAGTAGGAGCATGAAAAGGTCTGAAAAATACGAGGACCATGAAAAGTTGTGAAAAATACGTAGAGCATTAAAAGGTGTGAGAAAAACAAGGAGCATGAAAAGCTCTGTAAAATACGAGGAGCATGAAAAGGTGTGAAAAATACGAGGAGCATATAAATGTCTGAAAAATATGAGGAGCATGAAACGGTCTAAATAATGTGAGGAGCATGAAACTGTGTGAAAATATAAAGAGCATGAAATGGTGTGAAAAACATGAAGACCTTTAAAACATGTCAGAAATATGAGGACCATGAAAAGATGTGAAAAATATGAGGAGCATGAAAAGGTATGAAAAATAGGAGGAGCATGAAAATGTATCAAAAATATGAAGAGCATGAAAAGTTGTGAAATATATGAGGAGCATGAAAAGGTGTGAAAAATACATGGAGCATGAAAAGGTGTGAAAAATACGAGGAGCACGAAAAGGTTTGAAAGTATGAGGACTATGAAAAGGTCTGAAAAATGAGTTGAGCATGAAAAGGTCTATAAAATATGAGGAGCATATAAAGGTCAGAAAAATACGAGGAGCATGAAAAGGTGTGAAAAATACGAGGAGCATGAAAAGGTGTGAAATATATGAGGAGCTTGAAAAAGTGTGAAAAACACGAATAGCATGAAAATGTGTGAAAAACACGAAGAGCATGAAAATGTATAAAAATTCGAAGAGCATGAAAAGGTTTGAAAAACACAAAGAGCACGAAAAGGTGTGAAAAATACGAGGAGCCTGAAAAGGTGTGAAAAATATAAGAAGCATGAAAAGGTGTGAAAAATACGAGGAGTATGAAAAGGTGTGAAAAATATAAGGAGCATGAAGAGGTGTGAAAAATAGGAGGAGCATGAAAAGGTGTGAAAAATATAAGGAGCATAAAAAGGTCTGGAAAACACGAGGAGCATGAAGTTGTGAAAAATACAAAGAGCATGAAAAGGTGTGAAAAATATGAGGAGCATGAAACGGTGTGAAAAATGCGAAAGCATGAAATGCTGTGAAAAATACAAAGAGCATGAAAAGGTCTGAAAAATACGAGGAGCATGAAAAGGTCTGGAAAACAGGAGGAGCATAAAAAGATGTGGAAAATACGAAGAGCATGAAAAGGTCTCAAAAATATAAGGAGCCTGAAAAGGTGTGAAAAATATAAGGAGCATGAAAAGGTGTGAAAAATATAAGGAGCATGAAAAGGTGTGAAAAATACGAGGAGCATGAAAAGATGTGAAAAAAAAGAGTAGCATGAAAAGCTGTGAAAAACACGAGGAGCATGAATAGGTGTGAAAAACATGAAGAGCAGGAAACAGTGTGAAAAATACAGGAGCATGAAAAAGTTTGAAAAATACGAGGAGCATGGAAAGGTGTGAAAAATTTGAGGAGCATGAAACGGTCTGAAAAATATGAAGAGCATGAAATGGTGTGAAAAACACGAGCATCATGAAAAGTTGTGGAAAACACGAAGTGCATGTAAATGTGTGAAAAGTTTGAAGAGCATGAAAAGGTTTGCAAAATACGAAGAGCATGTAAAGGTGTGAAATATACGAGGAGCATTAAAGGTGTGAAAAATACGAGGAGCATGAAAAGGTGTGAAAAATAGTAGGAGCATGAAAAGGTCTGAAAAATACGAGGACCATGAAAAGTTGTGAAAAATACGTAGAGCATTAAAAGGTGTGAGAAAAACAAGGAGCATGAAAAGCTCTGTAAAATACGAGGAGCATGAAAATGTTTGAAAAATAGTAGGAGCATGAAAAGGTCTGAAAAATACGAGGACCATGAAAAGTTGTGAAAAATACGTAGAGCATTAAAAGGTGTGAGAAAAACAAGGAGCATGAAAAGCTCTGTAAAATACGAGGAGCATGAAAAGGTGTGAAAAATACGAGGAGCATATAAATGTCTGAAAAATATGAGGAGCATGAAACGGTCTAAATAATGTGAGGAGCATGAAACGGTGTGAAAATATAAAGAGCATGAAATGGTGTGAAAAACATGAAGACCTTTAAAACATGTCAGAAATATGAGGACCATGAAAAGATGTGAAAAATATGAGGAGCATGAAAAGGTATGAAAAATAGGAGGAGCATGAAAATGTATCAAAAATATGAAGAGCATGAAAAGTTGTGAAATATATGAGGAGCATGAAAAGGTGTGAAAAATACATGGAGCATGAAAAGGTGTGAAAAACACGAGGAGCATGAAAAGGTGTGAAAAATACGAGGAGCATATAAAGGTCTGAAAAATATGAGGAGCATGAAAAGGTCTAAAAAATTTGAGGAGCATGAAACGGTGTGAAAATATGAAGATCATGAAACGGTGTGAAAAATATGAAGACCTTTTAAACGTGTCAAAAATATGAGGAGCATGAAAAGATGTGAAAAATATGAGGAGCATTAAAATATGTCAATAATATGAAGAGCATGAAAAGTTGTGAAATATATGATGAGCATGAAAAGGTGTGAAAAATATGAGGAGTACGAAAAGGTGTGAAAAATACGAGTACGAAAAGGTCTGCAAATACGAGAAGCACGAAGAGGTCTGAAAAATATGAGGAGCATGAAAAGGTGTGAAAACTACGAAGAGCATGAAAAGGTGTGAAAAATACGAGGTGCATGAAAATGTGTGAAAAATACGATGAGAAAGAAAATGTGCTAAAAATACGAGAAGCATGAAATGATCTGAAAAATATGAGAATATGAAAAGGTGTGAAAAATATGAGGAGCATGAAAAGATGTGAAAAATAAGAGGAGCATGAAATGGTATGAAAAATATGAGGAGCATGAAATATGTAAAAAATATGAAGAGCATGAAAAGTTGTGAAAAATATGAAGAGCATGAAATGGTTTTAAAAGTATGAAGAGCTTGAAAAGGTGTGAAAAATACAAAGAGCATGACTGGTGTGAAATATACGAAGACAATGAAAAGGTGTGAAAAATTATGAAAAGCATGAAAAGTTGTGAAAAATACAAAGAGCATGAAAAGGTTTGAAAAATACAAAGTGCATGAAAACATGTGAAAAATACGAGGAGCATGAAACGGTGTGAAATATGTGAAAGCATGAAATGCTGTGAAAAATATGAAGAGCATGAAAAGGTCTGAAAAATACAAGGAGCATTAATAGGTGTGAAAAATATGAGGAGCATGAAAAGGTGTGAACAATACTAGGAGCATGAAAATCTCTGAAAAAAACGAGGAGCATGAAAAGGTATGAAAAATACAAGGAGCATGAAAAGGTGTGAAAAAAACAGGAGCATGAAAAGATCTGAAAAAAATACGAGGAGCATGAAAAGGTGTGAAAAATACGATGAGAAAGAAAATGTGCGAAAAATACGAAGAGCATGAAAAGGTGTGAAAAATACGAGGAGCATGAAAATGTGTGAAAAAAACAGGAACATGAAAAGGTCTGAAAAAAATACGAGGAGCATGAAAAGGTGTGAAAAACACGAGGAGCATGAAAAGGTGTGAAAAATACGAGGAGCATATAAAGGTCTGAAAAATATGAGGAGCATGAAAAAGTCTAAAAAATTTGATGAGCATGAAATGGTGTGAAAATATGAAGATCATGAAACGGTGTGAAAAATATGAAGACCTTTTAAACGTGTCAAAAATATGAGGAGCATGAAAAGATGTGAAAAATATGAGGAGCATTAAAATATGTCAATAATATGAAGAGCATGAAAAGTTGTGAAATATATGATGAGCATGAAAAGGTGTGAAAAATATGAGGAGTACGAAAAGGTCTGCAAATATGAGGAGCACGAAAAGGTCTGAAAATATGAGGAGCATGAAAAGGTGTGAAAACTATGAAGAGCATGAAAAGGTGTGAAAAATACGAGGTGCATGAAAACGTTTGAAAAATACGAGAAGCATGAAAAGATCTTAAAAATATGAGAAGCATGAAAAGGTTTGAAAAATACGAACAGCATGTAAAGGTGTGAAAAATACGAGGAGCATTAAAGGAGTGAAAAATACGAGGAGCATGAAAAGGTGTGAAAAATACGATGAGAAAGAAAATGTGCTAAAAATACAAGGAGCATGAACAGGTGGGAAAAATAGTAGGAGCATGAAAAGGTCTGAAAAATACGAGGAACATGAAACGGTGTGAAAATATAAAGAGCATGAAACGGTGTGAAAAATATGAAGACTTCAAAAGGTGTCAAAAATATGAGGAGCATGAAAAGATGTGAAAAATATGAGGAGCATGAAATGGTATGAAAAATATGAGAAGCATGAAATATGTAAAAAATATGAAGAGCATGAAAAGTTGTGAAAAATATGAAGAGCATGAAATGGTTTTAAAAGTATGAAGAGCTTGAAAAGGTGTGAAAAATACAAAGAGCATGACTGGTGTGAAATATACGAAGACAATGAAAAGGTGTGAAAAATTATGAAAAGCATGAAAAGTTGTGAAAAATACAAAGAGCATGAAAAGGTTTGAAAAATACAAAGTGCATGAAAACATGTGAAAAATACGAGGAGCATGAAACGGTGTGAAATATGTGAAAGCATGAAATGCTGTGAAAAATACGAAGAGCATGAAAAGGTCTGAAAAATATGAGGAACATGAAAAGGTGTGAAAACTACAAAGAGCATGAAAAGGTGTGAAAAATACAAGGAGCATGAAAAGGTGTGAAAAATACGATGAGAAAGAAAATGTTCGAAAAATACGAGAAGCATGAAAAGGTGTGAACAATATTAGGAGCATGAAAAGGTCTGAAAAATACGAGGAGCATGAAAAGGTGTGAAAAATGCGAGGAGCATGAAAAGGTGTGAAAAAAACAGGAGCATGAAAAGGTCTAAAAAATTTGAAGAGCATGAAACGGTGTGAAAATATGAAGATCATGAAACAGTGTGAAAAATATGAAGACCTTTTAAACGTGTCAAAAATATGAGGAGCATGAAAAGATGGGAAAACTATGAGGAGCATTAAAATATGTCAATAATATGAAGAGCATGAAAAGTTGTGAAATATATGAGGAGCATGAAATGGTGTGAAAAACATGAGGAGTACGAAAATGTCTGCAAATATGAGGAGTATGAAAAGGTCTGAAAATATGAGGAGAATGAAAAGGTGTGAAAACAACGAAGTGCATGAAAATGTGTGAAAAATATGAAGAGCATGAAAAGGTTTGAAAAATACGAAGAGCATTTAAAGGTGTGAAAAATACGAGGAGAATTAAAGGTGTGAAAAATACGAGGAGCATGAAAATGTGTGAAAAATACGATGAGAAAGAAAATGTGCTAAAAATACGAGGCGCATGAAAAGGTGGGAAAAATAGTAGGAGCATGAAAAGGTCTGAAAAATACGAGGAACATGAAACGGTGTGAAAAATATGAAGACCTTTAAAAGGTGTCAAAAATATGAGGAGCATGAAAAGATGTGAAAAATATGAGGAGCATGAAATGGTATGAAAAATATGAGAAGCATGAAATATGTAAAAAATATGAAGAGCATGAAAAGTTGTGAAAAATATGAAGAGCATGAAACGGTGTGTAAAATATGAAGAGCATGAAAAGATGTGAAAATATGAAGAGCATGAAATGGTTTGAAAAGTATGAAGAGCGTGAAAAGTTGTGAAAAATACAAAGAGCATGAAAAGGTTGGAAAAATACAAAGTGCATGAAAAGGTGTGAAAAATACGAGGAGCATGAAACGGTGTGAAAAATACGAGGAGCATGAAAAGTTCTGAAAAACACGAGGAGCATGAAAAGGTCTAAAAAATACGAGGAGCATGAAAAGGTCTGAAAAATATGAGGAGCATGAAAAGTTCTGAAAAACACGAGGAGCATGAAAGGTCTGAAAAATATGTGGAGCATGAAAAGGTGTGAGAAATATGAAGAGCATGAAACGGTGTTAAAAATATGAAGAGCATGAAACGTTGTGAAAAACACGAGCAGCATGAAAAAATGTGGAAAACACGAAGTGCATGAAAATGTGTGAAAAATTCGAAGAGCATGAAAAGGTTTGAAAAATACAAAGAGCATGTAAAGGTGTGAAAAATACGAGGAGCATTAAAGGTGTGAAAAATACGAGGAGCATGAAAAGGTGTGAAAAATACGATGAGAAAGAAAATCTGCTAAAAAGACAAGGAGCATGAAAAGGTGGGAAAACTAGTAGGAGCATGAAAAGGTCTGAAAAATACGAGGAACATGAAACGGTGTGAAAATATAAAGAGCATGAAACGGTGTGAAAATATGAAGACCTTTAAAAGGTGTCAAAAATATAAGGAGCATGAAAAGATATGAAAAATATGAGGAGCATGAAATGGTATGAAAAATATGAGGAGCATGAAATATGTAAAAAATATGAAGAGCATGAAAAGTTGTGAAAAATATGAAGAGGATGAAAAGATGTGAAAAATATGAAGCGCATGAAGAGATGTGAAAAATATTTAGAGCATGAAAATATGTGAAAAATATGAAGAGCAAGAAACGGTTTGAAAAGTACGAAGAGCTTGAAAAGGTGTGAAAAATACGAAGAGCATGACTGGTGTGAAATCTACGAAGACCATGAAAAGGTCTGAAAAATTATGAAATGCATGAAAAGTTGTGAAAAATACAAAGAGAATGAAAAGGTTTGAAAAATACGAAGTGCATGAAAAGGTGTGAAAAATACGAGGGGCATGCAATGGTGTGAAAAATACGAGGAGCATGAAAAGGTGTGAAAAATACGAGGAGCATGAAACGGTGTGAAAATATGAAGAGCATGAAACGGTGTTAAAAATATGAGGAGCATGAAACGGTGTGAAAAACACGAGCAGCATGAAAAAATGTGGAAAACACGAAGTGAATGAAAATGTGTGAAAAATTCGAAGAGCATTAAAAGGTTTGAAAAACACGAAGAGCATGTAAAGGTGTGAAAAATACGAGGAGCATTAAAGGTGTGAAAAATACGAGGAGCATGAAAAGGTGTGAAAAATACGATGAGAAAGGAAATGTGAGAAAAATACGAGGAGCATGAAAAGGTAGGAAAAATAGTAGGAGCATGAAAAGGTCTGAAAAATACGAGCAACATGAAACGGTGTGAAAATATAAAGAGCATGAAACGGTGTGAAAAATATGAAGACCTTTAAAAGGTGTCAAAAATATGAGGAGCATGAAAAGATGTGAAAAATATGAGTAGCATGAAATGGTATGAAAAATATGAGGAGCAAAAAAGGTCTGAAAATAGGAGGGGAATGAAAAGTTCTGAAAAATACGAGGAGCATGAAAAGGTCTGAAAAATACGAGGAGCATGAAAAGTTCTGAAAAATATGAGGAGCATGAATAGGTGTCAAAAATACGAGGAGCATGAAAAGGTCTGAAAAATACGAGGAGCATGAAAAGGTCTGCAAAACACGAGGAGCATGAAAAGGTCTAAAAAATACTTGGAGCATGAAAAGATGTGAACAATATGAAGAGCACGAAAAAGTGTGAAAAATACAAAGAGCTTGAAAAGGTGTGAAAACACGAACAGGATGAAAAGGTCTCAAAAATATGAGGAGCCTGAAAAGGTGTGAAAAATATAGGGAGCATGAAAAGGTGTTAAAAACATAAGGAGCATGAATAGGTGTGAAAAACACGAAGAGCATGAAAATGTGTGAAAAATACAAGGAGCATGAAAAGGTCTGAAAAATACGAGGAGAATGAAAAGCTGTGAAAAATACGAGGAGCATGAAAAGGTCTGAAAAATACGAGAAGCATAAAAGTTCTGAAAAACACGAGGAGCATGAAAAGGTCTAAAAAATACTTGGAGCATGAAAAGATGTGAACAATATGAAGAGCACGAAAAAGTGTGAAAAATACAAAGAGCTTGAAAAGGTGTGAAAACACGAACAGCATGAAAAGGTCTCAAAAATATGAGGAGCCTGAAAAGGTGTGAATAATCCGAGAAGAACGAAAAGGTCTGAAATATACGAGGACCATGTAAAGGTCTGAAAAATACGAGAGACATGAAAAGATCTGAAAAAAACGAGGAGCATGAAAAGGTCTGAAAAATACGAGGAGCATGAAAAGGTCTGGAAAACAGGAGGAGTATAAAAAGGTGTGAAAAATACGAAGAGCATGAAAAGTTCTCAAAAATATGAGGAGCCTGAAAAGGTGTGAAAAATACGAGGATCCTGAAAAGGTGTGAAAAATATGAGGAGTATGAAAAGGTGTGAAAAATATAAGGAGCATGAAAAGGTGTGAAAAATAGGAGGAGCATGAAAAGGTGTGAAAAATATAAGGAGCATAAAAAGGTCTGGAAAACACGAGGAGCATGAAAAGTTGTGAAAAATACAAAGAGCATGAAAAGGTTTGAAAAATACAAAGTGCATGAAAAGGTGTGAAAAATATGAGGAGCATGAAACGGTGTGAAAAATGGGAAAGCATGAAATGCTGTGAAAAATACAAAGAGCATGAAAAGGTCTGAAAAATACGAGGAGCATGAAAAGGTGTCAAAAATACGAGGAGCAGGAAAAGGTCTGAAAAATACGAGGAGCATGAAAAGGTCTGGAAAACAGGAGGAGCATAAAAAGATGTGAAAAATACGAAGAGCATGAAAAGGTCTCAAAAATATAAGGAGCCTGAAAAGGTGTGAAAAATATAAGGAGCAGGAAAAGGTGTGAAAAATATAAGGAGCATGAAAAGGTGTGAAAAATACGAGGAGCATGAAAAGATGTGAAAAAAAAGAGGAGCATGGAAAGCTGTGAAAAACACGAGGAGCATGAATAGGTGTGAAAAACATGAAGAGCAGGAAAAAGTGTGAAAAATACAGGAGCATGAAAAAGTTTGAAAAATACGAGAAGCATGGAAAGGTGTGAAAAATTTGAGGAGCATGAAACGGTCTGAAAAATATGAAGAGCATGAAAAGGTGTGAAAAACACGAGCAGCATGAAAAGTTGTGGAAAACACGAAGTGCATGTAAATGTGTGAAAAATTTGAAGAGCATGAAAAGGTTTGCAAAATACGAAGAGCATGTAAAGGTGTGAAATATACGAGGAGCATTAAAGGTGTGAAAAATACGAGGAGCATGAAAAGGTGTGAAAAATAGTAGGAGCATGAAAAGGTCTGAAAAATACGAGGACCATGAAAAGTTGTGAAAAATACGTAGAGCATTAAAAGGTGTGAGAAAAACAAGGAGCATGAAAAGCTCTGTAAAATACGAGGAGCATGAAAAGGTGTGAAAAATACGATGAGAAAGAAAATGTGCGAAAAATACGAGGAGCATGAAAAGGTGTGAAAAATAATAGGAGCATGAAAAGGTGTGAAAAATACGAGGAGCATATAAAGGTCTGAAAAATATGAGGAGCATGAAATGGTCTAAATAATGTGAGGAGCATGAAACGGTGTGAAAATATAAAGAGCATGAAATGGTGTGAAAAACATGAAGACCTTTAAAACATGTCAGAAATATGAGGACCATGAAAAGATATGAAAAATATGAGGAGCATGAAACGGTATGAAAAATAGGAAGAGCATGAAAATGTGTCAAAAATATGAAGAGCATGAAAAGTTGTGAAATATATGAGGAGCATGAAAAGGTGTGAAAAATACATGGAGCATGAAAAGGTGTGAAAAATACGAGGAGCACGAAAAGGTTTGAAAGTACGAGGACCATGAAAAGGTCTGAAAAATGCGTGGAGCATGAAAAGGTCTATAAAATATGAGGAGCATGTAAAGGTCAGAAAAATACGAGGAGCATGAAAAGGTGTGAAAAATACGAGGAGCATGAAAAGGTGTGAAATATATGAGGAGCATGAAAAAGTGTAAAAAACACGAATAGCATGAAAATGTGTGAAAAACACGAAGAGCATGAAAATGTATAAAAATTCGAAGAGCATGAAAAGGTTTGAAAAACACAAAGAGCATGAAAAGGTGGGAACAATACGAGGAGCATGAAAAGGTCTGTAAAATACGAGGAGCATGAAAAGATGTGAAAAATCCGAGGAGCACGAAAAGGTCTGAAATATACGAGGACCATGAAAAGTTCTAAAAAATACGACTGGCATGAAAAGGTGTGAAAAATACGATGAGAAAGAAAATGTGCAAAAAATACGAGGAGCACGAACAGGTGTGAACAATAGTAGGAGCATGAAAAGGTCTGAAAAATACGAGGAGCATGAAAAGATGTGAAAAATCCGAGGAGCACGAAAAGGTCTGAAATATACGAGGACCATGAAAAGTTCTAAAAAATACGAGTAGCATGACAAGGTGTGAAAAATACGAGAAGCATGAAAACGTCGGAAAAATATGAGGAGCATGAAAAGGTGTGAAAAATACGAAGAGCATGAAGAGGTGTGAAAAATACAAGGAGCATGAAAAGGTGTGAAAAATACGATGAGAAAGAAAATGTGCGAAAAATACGAAGAGCATGAAAAGGTGGGAACAATAGTAGGAGCATGAAAAGGTCTGAAAAATACGAGGAGCATGAAAAGTTGTGAAAATACGAGGAGCATGAAAAGGTGTGAAAAAAACAGGAGCATGAAAAGGTCTGTAAAATACAACGAGCATGAAAAGGTGTGAAAAATACGATGAGAAAGAAAATGTGCGAAAAATACGAGGAGCATGAAAAGGTGTGAAAAATACGAGGAGCATATAAAGGTCTGAAAAATATGAGGAGCATGAAAAGGTCTAAAAAATTTGAGGAGCATGAAACGGTGTGAAAATATGAAGATCATGAAACGGTGTGAAAAATATGAAGACCTTTTAAACGTGTCAAAAATATGAGGAGCATGAAAAGATGTGAAAAATATGAGAATATGAAAAGGTGTGAAAAATATGAGGAGCATGAAAAGGTGTGAAAATATGAAGAGCATGAAACGGTGTTAAAAATATGAAGAGCAAGAAACGGTGTGAAAAACACGAGCAGCATGAAAAAATGTGGAAAACATGAAGTGCATGAAAATGTGTGAAAAATTCGAAGAGCATGAAAAGGTTTGAAAAATACGAAGAGCATGTAAAGGTGTGAAAAATACGAGGAGCATTAAAGGTGTGAAAAATACGAGGAGCATGAAAAGGTGTGAAAAATACGATGAGAAAGAAAATCTGCTAAAAACACAAGGAGCATGAAAAGGTGGGAAAACTAGTAGGAGCATGAAAAGGTCTGAAAAATACGAGGAACATGAAACGGTGTGAAAATATAAAGAGCATGAAACGGTGTGAAAAATATGAAGACTTCAAAAGGTGTCAAAAATATGAGGAGCATGAAAAAATGTGAAAAATAAGAGGAGCATGAAATGGTATGAAAAATATGAGGAGAATGAAATATGTAAAAAATATGAAGAGCATGAAAACTTGTGAAAAATATGAAGAGCATGAAATGGTTTTAAAAGTATGAAGAGCTTGAAAAGGTGTGAAAAATACAAAGAGCATGACTGGTGTGAAATATACGAAGACAATGAAAAGGTGTGAAAAATTATGAAAAGCATGAAAAGCTGTGAAAAATACAAAGAGCATGAAAAGGTTTGAAAAATACAAAGTGCATGAAAACATGTGAAAAATACGAGGAGCATGAAACGGTGTGAAATATGTGAAAGCATGAAATGCTGTGAAAAATACGAAGAGCATGAAAAGGTCTGAAAAATACAAGGAGCATTAATAGGTGTGAAAAATACGAGGAGCATGAAAAGGTGTGAACAATACTAGGAGCATGAAAATGTCTGAAAAAAACGAGGAGCATGAAAAGGTTTGAAAAATACGAGGAGCATGAAAAGGTGTGAAAAATATGAGGAGAATGAAATGGTGTGATAAATACGAGGAGCACGAAAAGGTGTGAAAAATACGAGGAGCACGAAAAGGTGTGAAAAATACGAGGAGCACGAAAAGGTGTGAACAATAGTAGGAGCATGAAAAGGTCTGAAAAATACGAGTAGCATGAAAAGATGTGAAAAATCCGAGAAGCACGAAAAGGTCTGAAATATACGACGACCATGAAAAGTTCTAAAAAATACGAGTAGCGTGACAAGGTGTGAAAAATACGAGAAGCATGAAAAGGTCTGAAAAATACGAGGACCATGAAAAGGTGTGAAAAATACGAAGAGCATGAAAAGGTGTGAAAAATACAAGGAGCATGAAAAGGTGTGAAAAATACGATGAGAAAGAAAATGTGCGAAAAATACGAAGAGCATGAAAAGGTGTGAACAATAGTAGGAGCATGAAAAGGGCGGAAAAATACGAGGAGCATGAAAAGGTGTGAAAAATACGAGGAGCATGAAAATGTGTGAAAAAAACAGGAGCATGAAAAGGTCTGAAAAAAATACGAGGAGCATGAAAAGGTGTGAAAAACACGAGGAGCATGAAAAGGTGTGAAAAATACGAGGAACATATAAAGGTCTGAAAAATATGAGGAGCATGAAAAAGTCTAAAAAATTTGATGAGCATGAAATGGTGTGAAAATATGAAGATCATGAAACGGTGCGAAAAATATGAAGACCTTTTAAACATGTCAAAAATATGAGGAGCATGAAAAGATGTGAAAAATATGAGGAGCATGAAACGGTGTGAAAATATGAAGAGCATGAAACGGTGTTAAAAATATGAAGAGCATGAAATGGTGTGAAAAACACGAGCAGCATGAAAAAATGTGGAAAACACGAAGTGCATGAAAATGTGTGAAAAATTCGAAGAGCATGAAAAGGATTGAAAATACGAAGAGCATATAAAGGTGTGAAAAATACGAGGAGCATTAAAGGTGTCACAAATACGAGGAGCATGAAAAGGTGTGAAAAATACGATGAGAAAGAAAATGTGCGAAAAATATGAGGAGCATGAAAAGGTGGGAAAACTAGTAGAAGCATGAAAAGGTCTGAAAAATACGAGGAGCATGAAACCGTGTGAAAATATCAAGAGCATGAAACGGTAGAAAAATATGATGACCTTTAAAAGGTGTCAAAAATATGAGGAGCATGAAAAGATGTAAAAAATATGAGTAGCATGAAATGGTATGAAAAATATGAGGAGCATGAAATATGTAAAAAATATGAAGAGCATAAAAAGTTGTGAAATATATGAGGAGCATGAAAAGGTGTGAAACATACGAGGAGCATGAAAAGGCCTGAAAATAGGAGGAGCCCGAAAAGGTCTGAAAAATACAAGGAGCGTGAAAAGGTCTGAAAAATACCAGGAGCATGAAAAGTTCTGAAAAATATGAGGAGCATGAAAAGGTGTCAAAAATACGAGGAACATGAAAAGATCTGAAAAATACGAGGAGCATGAAAAGCTCTGCAAAACACGAGGAGCATGAAAAGATGTTAAATACACAAGGAGCATGAATAGGTGTGAAAAACACGAAGAGCATGAAAATGTGTGAAAAATACGAGGAGCATGTAAAGGTCTGAAAAATACGAGGAGCATGAAAAGGTCTGAAAAATACGAGGAGCATGAAAAGGTCTGAAAAATACGAGGAGCATGAAAAGTTCTGAAAAACACGAGGAGCATGAAGAGGTCTAAAAATTACTTGGAGCATGAAAAGGTGTGAACAATATGAAGAGCACGAAAAGGTGTGAAAAATACAAAGGGCTTGAAATGGTGTGAAAACACGAAGAACGTGAAACGGTGGGCAAAATACGAGGAGCATGAAAAGGTCTGAAAAATATGAAGAGCATGAAACGGTGTGAAAATATGAAGAGCATGAAACGGTGTGAAAATTATGAAGAGCATGGAAAGGTGTGATAAATAGGAGGAGCATGAAACGGTCTGAAAAATAGGAAGAGCATGAAATGGTGTGAAAAACACGAGCAGCATGAAAAGTTGTGGATAAAACGAAGTGCATGAATGTGTGAAAAATTCGAAGAGCAGGAAAAGGTGTGAAAAATGCGAGGAGCACAAAAAGGTCTGAAATATACGAGGACCATGAAAAGGTGTGAAAAATACTAAGAGCACGAAAAGGTTTGAAAAATATGAGGACCATGAAAGAGTGTAAAAAACACGAAGAGCATGAAACTGTGTGAAAAACACGAAGAGCATGAAAATGTGTGAAAAACACGAAGAGCATGAAATTGTATGAAAAATTCAAAGAGCATGAAAAGGGTTGAAAAATACGAAGAGCATGAAAAGGTGTGAAAAATACGAGGAGCATGAAAAGGTGTGAAAAACACGAGGAGCATGAATAGGTGAGAAAAACACGAAGAGCATGAACATGTGTGAAAAAAACGAGGAGCATGAAAAGGTGTGAAAAATCCGAGGAGCATGAAAAGGTCTGGAAAACATGAGGAGCATGGAAAGGTTTGAAAAATATGAGGAGCATGAAAAGGTGTGAAAAACACGAAGAGCATGAAAATGTGTGGAAAAATACGAGGAGCATGAAAAGGTGTGAAAAATCCGAGGAGTACGAAGAGTCTGAAATATACGAGGACCATGAAAAGGTCTGAAAAATACTAGGAGCATGAAAAGATCTGAAAAATTCTAGGAGAATGAACAGGTGTGAAAAATATGAGGAGCATGAAAAGGTCTGAAAAATATGAGGACCATGAAAAGGTGTCAAAAATACGAGGAGCATGAAAAGGTCTGAAAAATACGAGGAGCATGAAAAGGTCTGGAAAACAGGAGGAGCATTAAAAAGTGTGAAAAATACGAAGAGCATGAAAAGGTCTCAAAAATATGAGGAGCCTGAAAAGGTGTGAAAAAATGAAGAGCATGAAACGGTGTGAAAATTATGAAGAGCATAGAAAGGTGTGATAAATATGAGGAGCAAGAAACGGTCTGAAAAATATGAAGAGCATGAAATGGTGTGAAAAACACTAGCAGCATGAAAAGTTGTGGATAAAACGAAGTGCATGAAAATGTGTGAAAAATTCGAAGAGGATGAAAAGGTGTGAAAAATCCGAGGAGCACGAAAAGGTCTGAAATATACGTGGACCATGAAAAGCTGTGAAAACTATGATGAGCATGAAAAGGTTTGAAAAATATGAGGACCATGAAAAAGTGTAAAAAATACGAAGAGCATGAAAATGTGTGAAAAACACGAAGACCATGAAAATGTATGAAAAATTCAAAAAGCATGAAAAGGTTTGAAAAATATGAAGAGCATGAAAAGGTGGGAAAAATACGAAGAGCATGAAAAGGTGTGAAAAATATGAAAAGCATGAAACTGTGTGAAAAATATGAAAAGCATGAAAACGTGTGAAAAATATGAAGAGCATGAAAAGGTGTGAAAAATATGAAGAGCATGAAACTGTGTGAAAAATATGAAGAGCATGAAACGGTGGGAAAAATATGAAAAGCATGAAAACGTGTGAAAAATATGAAGAGCATGAAAAGATGTGAAAAATCTGAAGAGCATGAAACGGTGTGAAAAATACGAAGAGCAAGAAAAGGTGTGAAATATATGAAGAGCATGAAAAGGTGTGAAAAATAACGAAAAGCATGAAAAGGTGTGAAAAATTACCAAGAGCATGAAAATGTCTGAAAAATACAAAGAGCATGAAAATGTGTGAAAAATACAAAGAGCATGAAAAGGTGTGAAAATATGAGGAACATGAAAAGGTCTGAAAATATGAGGAGCATAGAACAGAGTGAAAAATATGAAGAGCAAGAAAAGGTGTGAAAATTATGAAGAGCATGAAACTGTATGAAAAATATGAAAAGCATGAAAAAGTGTGAAAAATATGAAGAGCATGAAAAGGTGTGAAAATATGAAGAGCATGAAACTGTGTGAAAAATATGAAGAACATGAAACGGTGTGAAAAAAACGAAGAGCATGAAAAGGTGTGAAATATACAAAGATCATGAAAAGGTGTGAAAAATACGAAGAGCATGAAATGGTTTGAAAAATATGAAGAGCATGAAACGGGGTGAAAATATGAGGATCATAAAATGGTCTGAAAATATGAGGAGCATAGAACGGAGTGAAAAATATGAAGAGCATGAAAAGGTGTGAAAATTATGAAGAGCATGAAACTGTGTGAAAAATATGAAAAGCATGAAACTGTGTGAAAAATATGAAAAGCATGAAAACGTGTGAAAAATATGAAGAGCATGAAAAGGTGTGAAAAATAGGAGGAGCATGAAACGGTGTAAAAATATGAAGAGCATGAAACGTGTGAAAAATATGAGGAGCATGAAATGGTGTAAAAATGAAGACCATGAAAAGGTGTGAAAATATGAAGAGCATGAAACTGTGTGAAAAATATGAAGAACATGAAACAGTGTGAAAAAAACGAAGAGCATGAAAAGATGTGAAATATACAAAGACCATGAAAAGGTGTGAAAAATACGAAGAGCATGAAATGGTTTGAAAAATATGAAGAGCATGAAACGGGGTGAAAATATGAGGATCATAAAATGGTCTGAAAATATGAGGAGCATAGAAAGGAGCGAAAAATATGAAGAGCATGAAAAGGTGTGAAAATTATGAAGAGCATGAAACTGTGTGAAAAATATGAAAAGCATGAAAAAGTGTGAAAAATATGAAGAGCATGAAAAGGTGTGAATAATATGAAGAGCATGAAACTGTGTGAGAAATATGAGGAACATGAAAAGGTGTGAAATATACGAAGAGCATTTACAGGTGTGAAAAATTACGAAAAGCATGAAAAGGTGTGAAAAATTACCAAGAGCTTGAAAATGTCTGAAAAATACAAAGAACATGAAAATGTGTGAAAAATAGGAGGAGCATGAAACGGTGTAAAAATATGAAGAGCATGAAACGTGTGAAAAATATGAGGAGCATGAGATGGTGTAAAAATGAAGACCATGAAAAGGTGTGAAAAATATGAAGAGCATGAAATGGTGTGAAAAATATGAAGAGCATGAAAAGATGTGAAAAATATAAAGAGCATGAAACGGTTTGAAAAGTATGAAGAGCTTGAAAAAGTGTGAAAAATACGAAGAGCATGACTGGTGTGAAATATATGAAGACCATGAAAAGGTGTGCAAAATTATGAAAAGTTGTGAAAAATACAAAGAGCATGAAAAGGTTTGAAAAATACGAAGTGCATGAAAAGGTGTGAAAAATATGCAGAGCATGACATGGTGTGAAAAATGCGAAAGCATGAAATGTTTTGAAAAATATGAAGAGCATGAAAAGGTCTGAAAAATACAAGGAGCATGAAAAGGTGTGAAAAATACAAGGAGCATGAAAAGGTGTGAAAAATACGAGGAGCATGAAAAGGTCTGAAAAATATGAGGAGCATGAAAAGTTCTGAAAAACACGAGGAGCATGAACAGGTGTGAATAATATGAGGAGCATGATAAGGTGTGAAACATACGAAGTGCATGAAAAGGTGTGAAATATACAAAGAGCATGAAAAGGTGTGAAAAATATGAAAAGCATGAAATGGTGTGAAAAATATGAATACATGAAACGGTGTGAAAATATGAGGAGCATGAAACGGTGTGAAAAATATGAGGAGCATGAAAAGGTCTGAAAAATATGAAGAGCAATAAAAGATGTGAAAAATATGATGAGCATGAAAAGGTGTGAATAATATGAGAAGCATGATAAGGTGTGAAACATACGAAGTGCATGAAAAGTTGTAAAATATATAAAGAGCATGAAAAGGTGTGAAAAATACGAAGAGCATGATATGGTGTGAAAAAGATGAAGAGCATGAAACGGTGTAAAAATATGAGGAGCATGAAACGATGTGAAAATATGAGGAGCATAGAACGGAGTGAAAAATATGAAGAGCATGAAAAGGTGTGAAAAATATGAAGAGCATGAAACTGTGTGAAAAATATGAAAAGCATGAAACTGTGTGAAAAATATGAAAAGCATGAAAACGTGTGAAAAACATGAAGAGCATGAAAAGGTGTGAAAATATGAAGAGCATGAAACGGTGTGAAAAATATGAAGAGCAGGAAAAGGTGTGAAAAATACGAAGAGCATGAAAAGGTGTGAAATATATGAAGAGCATGAAAAGGTGTGAAAAATTACCAAGAGCATGAAAATGTCTGAAAACTACAAAGAGCATGAAAATGTGTGAAAAATACGAAGAGCATGAAAATGTGTGAAAATGTGAGGAGCATGAAAAGGTGTGAAAAATAGTAGGAGCATGAAAAGGTCTGAAAAATACGAGGAGCATGAAAAGGTGTGAAAAATACGAGGAGCATGAAAAGGTCTGAAAAATACGAGGAGCATGAAAATGTCTGAAAAATACGAGGAACATGAAAAGGTGTGAAAAATACGAGTAGCATAAAAAGGTGTGAAAAATAGTAGGAGCATGAAAAGGTCTGAAAATATGGGGAGCATGAAAAGGTCTGAAAAATACGAGTAGCATGAAAAGGTGTGAAAAATACAAGGAGCATGAAAAGGTGTGAAAAATACAAGGATCATGAAAAGCTCTGTAAAATACTAGAAGCATGAAAAGGTGTGAAAAATACGAGGAGCATATAAAGGTCTGAAAAATATGAGGAGCATGAAAAGGTCTAAAAAACGTGAGGAGCATGAAACGGTGTGAAAATATGAAGACGTTTAAAACGTGTCAAAAACATGAGGACCATGAAAAGATGTGAAAAATATGAGGAGCATGAAATGCTATGAGAAAAATGAGGAGCATGAAAATATGTAAAAAATATGAAGAGCATGAAAAGTTGTGAAATATGAGGAGCATGAAAAGGTGTGAAAAATACGAGGAGCATGGAAAGGTGTGAAACATACGAAGTGCATGAAAAGTTGTAAAATATATAAAGAGCATGAAAAGGTGTGAAAAATACGAAGAGCATGATATGGTGTGAAAAAGATGAAGAGCATGAAACGGTGTAAAAATATGAGGAGCATGAAACGATGTGAAAATATGAGGAGCATAGAACGGAGTGAAAAATATGAAGAGCATGAAAAGGTGTGAAAAATATGAAGAGCATGAAACTGTGTGAAAAATATGAAAAGCATGAAACTGTGTGAAAAGTATGAAAAGCATGAAAACGTGTGAAAAACATGAAGAGCATGAAAAGGTGTGAAAATATGAAGAGCATGAAACGGTGTGAAAAATATGAAGAGCAGGAAAAGGTGTGAAAATTATGAAGAGCATGAAACTGTGTGAAAAATATGAAAAGCATGAAACTGTGTGAAAAATATGAAAAGCATGAAAACGTGTGAAAAATATGAAGAGCATGAAAAGGTGTGAAAAATAGGAGGAGCATGAAACGGTGTAAAAATATGAAGAGCATGAAACGTGTGAAAAATATGAGGAGCATGAAATGGTGTAAAAATGAAGACCATGAAAAGGTGTGAAAATATGAAGAGCATGAAACTGTGTGAAAAATATGAAGAACATGAAACAGTGTGAAAAAAACGAAGAGCATGAAAAGGTGTGAAAAATATGAAGAGCATGAAAAGGTGTGAAAAATACGAAGAGCATGAAATGGTTTGAAAAATATGAAGAGCATGAAACGGGGTGAAAATATGAGGATCATAAAATGGTCTGAAAATATGAGGAGCATAGAAAGGAGCGAAAAATATGAAGAGCATGAAAAGGTGTGAAAATTATGAAGAGCATGAAACTGTGTGAAAAATATGAAAAGCATGAAAAAGTGTGAAAAATATGAAGAGCATGAAAAGGTGTGAATAATATGAAGAGCATGAAACTGTGTGAGAAATATGAGGAACATGAAAAGGTGTGAAATATACGAAGAGCATTTACAGGTGTGAAAAATTACGAAAAGCATGAAAAGGTGTGAAAAATTACCAAGAGCTTGAAAATGTCTGAAAAATACAAAGAACATGATAATGTGTGAAAAATATGAGGAGCATGAGACGGTGTAAAAATGAAGACCATGAAAAGGTGTGAAAAATATGAAGAGCATGAAATGGTGTGAAAAATATGAAGACCATGAAAAGGTGTGAAAAATATGAAGAGCATGAAACGGTTTGAAAAGTATGAAGAGCTTGAAAAAGTGTGAAAAATACGAAGAGCATGACTGGTGTGAAATATATGAAGACCATGAAAAGGTGTGCAAAATTATGAAAAGTTGTGAAAAATACAAAGAGCATGAAAAGGTTTGAAAAATACGAAGTGCATGAAAAGGTGTGAAAAATATGCAGAGCATGACATGGTGTGAAAAATGCGAAAGCATGAAATGTTTTGAAAAATATGAAGAGCATGAAAAGGTCTGAAAAATACAAGGAGCATGAAAAGGTGTGAAAAATACAAGGAGCATGAAAAGGTGTGAAAAATACGAGGAGCATGAAAAGGTCTGAAAAATATGAGGAGCATGAAAAGTTCTGAAAAACACGAGGAGCATGAACAGGTGTGAATAATATGAGGAGCATGATAAGGTGTGAAACATACGAAGTGCATGAAAAGGTGTGAAATATACAAAGAGCATGAAAAGGTGTGAAAAATATGAAAAGCATGAAATGGTGTGAAAAATATGAATACATGAAACGGTGTGAAAATATGAGGAGCATGAAACGGTGTGAAAAATATGAGGAGCATGAAAAGGTCTGAAAAATATGAAGAGCAATAAAAGATGTGAAAAATATGATGAGCATGAAAAGGTGTGAATAATATGAGAAGCATGATAAGGTGTGAAACATACGAAGTGCATGAAAAGTTGTAAAATATATAAAGAGCATGAAAAGGTGTGAAAAATACGAAGAGCATGATATGGTGTGAAAAAGATGAAGAGCATGAAACGGTGTAAAAATATGAGGAGCATGAAACGATGTGAAAATATGAGGAGCATAGAACGGAGTGAAAAATATGAAGAGCATGAAAAGGTGTGAAAAATATGAAGAGCATGAAACTGTGTGAAAAATATGAAAAGCATGAAACTGTGTGAAAAATATGAAAAGCATGAAAACGTGTGAAAAACATGAAGAGCATGAAAAGGTGTGAAAATATGAAGAGCATGAAACGGTGTGAAAAATATGAAGAGCAGGAAAAGGTGTGAAAAATACGAAGAGCATGAAAAGGTGTGAAATATATGAAGAGCATGAAAAGGTGTGAAAAATTACCAAGAGCATGAAAATGTCTGAAAACTACAAAGAGCATGAAAATGTGTGAAAAATACGAAGAGCATGAAAATGTGTGAAAATGTGAGGAGCATGAAAAGGTGTGAAAAATAGTAGGAGCATGAAAAGGTCTGAAAAATACGAGGAGCATGAAAAGGTGTGAAAAATACGAGGAGCATGAAAAGGTCTGAAAAATACGAGGAGCATGAAAATGTCTGAAAAATACGAGGAACATGAAAAGGTGTGAAAAATACGAGTAGCATAAAAAGGTGTGAAAAATAGTAGGAGCATGAAAAGGTCTGAAAATATGGGGAGCATGAAAAGGTCTGAAAAATACGAGTAGCATGAAAAGGTGTGAAAAATACAAGGAGCATGAAAAGGTGTGAAAAATACAAGGATCATGAAAAGCTCTGTAAAATACTAGAAGCATGAAAAGGTGTGAAAAATACGAGGAGCATATAAAGGTCTGAAAAATATGAGGAGCATGAAAAGGTCTAAAAAACGTGAGGAGCATGAAACGGTGTGAAAATATGAAGACGTTTAAAACGTGTCAAAAACATGAGGACCATGAAAAGATGTGAAAAATATGAGGAGCATGAAATGCTATGAGAAAAATGAGGAGCATGAAAATATGTAAAAAATATGAAGAGCATGAAAAGTTGTGAAATATGAGGAGCATGAAAAGGTGTGAAAAATACGAGGAGCATGGAAAGGTGTGAAAAATACGAGGAGCATGAAAAGGTCTGAAAAATACGAGGACCATGAAAGGTATGAAAAATACGGGGAGCATGAATCGTTCTGTAAAATACGAGGACCATGAAAGGTATGAAAAATACGGGGAGCTTGAAAAGGTCTGAAAAATACGAGGAGCATGAAAAGGTCTGAAAAATAAGAGGAGTATGAAACGGTATCAAAATTATGACGAGCATGAAACGGTGTGAAAATATAAAGAGCATGAAACGGTGTGAAAAATATGAAGAGCATGAGGGGTGTGAGAAATATGAGGAGCATGAAAAGTTCTGAAAAGTACAAGGAGCATGAAAAGTTGTGAAAAGTACGAGGAGCATGAAAAGGTCTGGAAAATACGAGGAGCATGAAAATATCTGAAAAATATGAGGAGCATGAAACAGTATGGAAACATGAAGAGAATGAAACGGTGTGAAAAATATGAAGAGCATGAAAAGGTGTGAAAAATATGAGGAGCATGAAACGGCCTGAAAAATATGAAGAGCATTAAAAGGTGTGAAAAATATGAGGATCATGAAAAGGTATGAAAAATACGATGATCATGAAAAGTTCTGAAAGATACGAGGAGCATGAAAAGGTGTGAAAAATATGAGAAGCATGAAACAGTCTGAAAAATACAAGGATCATGAAAAGGTGTCAAAAATATGAGAAGCATGAAAAGGTGTGAAATATATGAGGATCATGAAACGGTATGAAAAATATGAGGAGCATGAAAAGATGTGAAAAATATGAAGAGCATGAAAAGTTGTGAACAATATGAGGAGCATGAAAAGGTGTGAAAAATACGAGGAGCATGAAAAGGTCTGAAAAATACGAGGGGCCTTAATGTCTGAAAAATACGAGGAGCGTGCAAAGGTGTGAAAAATACGAGGAATATGAAAATGTGTGAAAAATACGAGGAGCATGAAAAGGTCTGAAAAATACGAGGACCATGAAAAGTTCTGAAAAATACGAGGGGCCTGAATGTCTGAAAAATACGAGGAGCGTGAAAAGGTCTGAAAAACACGAGGAGCATGAAAATGTCTGAAAAATACGAGGGGCCTGAATGTCTGAAAAATATGAGGAGCGTGAAAAGGTCTGAAAAACACAAGGAGCATGAAAAGGTCTGAAAAATATGAGGAGCATGAAAAGGTGTCAAAAATATGACTAGAATGAAATGCTGTGAAAATATGAAGAGCATGAAATGGTGTGAAGAAATATGAGGAGCAGGAAAAGGTGTGGAAAACACAAAGAGCAAGAAAAGGTGTGAAAAACACGGAGAGCATGAAAAGGTGAGAAAAATATCAAGAGCGTGAAAAGTCCTGAAAAATACGAAGAGCATTAAAAGGAGTGAAAAACACGAAGAGCATGAAAAGGTGTGAAAAACAGGAAGAGCATGAAAAGGTGTGAAAAATATGAGAAGCATGAAACGGTCTGAAAAATACGAGGACCATGAAAGGTATGAAAAATACAGGGAGCATGAAAAGGTCTGAAAAATACGAGGAGCATGAAAAGGTATGAAAAATATGAGGAGCATTAAAAGATGTGAAAAATATGAAGAGCAAGAAAAGGTGTGAACAATATGAGGAGCATGAAAAGGTGTGAAAAATACGAGGAGCATGAAAAGGTGTGAAAAGTACGAGGGGCCTTAATGTCTGAAAAATACAAGGAGCATGAAAAGGTGTGAAAAATAGGAGGAATATGAAAATGTGTGAAAAATACGAGGAGCATGAAAAGGTCTGAAAAACACGAGGAGCATGTAAATGTCTGAAAAATACGAGGAGCATGAAAAGGTCTGGAAAATACGGGAAGCATGAAAAGGTGTGAAAAATAAGAGGAGCATGAAATGTTATCAAAAATATGAGGAGCATGAAACGGTGTGAGTATATCATGAGCATGAAACCGTGTGAAAAATATGAAGAGCATGAAAGGTGTGAGAAATATGAGGAGCATGAAAAGGTCTGAAAAGTACAAGGAGCAGGAAAAGATCGGAAAAATACTAGGAGAATGAAAAGGTCTGAAAAATATGAGGAGCATGAAATGGTCTGAAAATTACGAGGAGCATGAAAAGATGTCAAAAATACGAGAAAAATGAAAAGGTCTGAAAAATACGGGGAGCATGAATAGGTCTGGAAAATACGAGGAGCATGAAAAGGTCTGGAAAATACGAGGAGCATGAAAATGTGTGAAAAACATGAGGAGCATGAAAACGTCTCAAAAATATGAGGAGGATGAAACGGTGTGAAAATATGAAGAGCATGAAACGCTGTGAAAAATATGAAGAGCATGAAAGGTGTGGAAAACATGAGGAGCATGAAAAGGTGTGAAAAATACGAGGAGCAAGAAAAGGTGTGAAAAATTCGAGGAGCATGAAAAGGTCTGAAAATACGAGGAGCACGAAAAGTTCTGAAAAATACGAGGAGCATGAAAAGCTCTGTAAAATACGAGGAGCATGAAAAGGTCTGAAAAATACGAGGAGCGTGAAACGGTCTGAAAAATACAAGGAGCATGAAAAGGTGTAAAAATACGAGGAGCAAAAAAAGGTCTGAAAAATACGAGGAGCATGAAAAGGTCTGAAAAATACTCGGAGCATGAAAAGGTCTATAAAATACGAGGAGCATGAAAAGGTCTGAAAATTACAAGGAGCATGAAAAGGTCTGAAAAATGCGAGGAGCATGAAAAGGTGTGAAAAACACAAGAACATGCAAATGTGTGAAAAATACGAGGAGCATGAAAAGGTTTGAAAAATACGAGGAGCATGAAAAGTTGTGAAAAATACGAGGAGCATGAAAAGGTGTGAAAAATACGAGAAGCATGAAACGGTCTGAAAAAGACGAGGATCATGAAAAGGTGTCAAAAATAGGAGAAGCATGAAAAGGTGTGAAATATATGAGGAACATGAAACGGTCTGAAAAATATGAGGAGCATGAAACGTTGTGAAAATATGAAGAGCATGAAATGGTATGAAAAATATGAAGAGCTTTAAATCGTATCAAATATATGACGAACATAAAAAGATGTGAAAAATATGAGGAGCATGAAACGGTATGAAAAATATGAGGAGCATGAAACGATGTGAAAAATATGAAGAGCATGAAAAGTTGTGAACAATATGAGGAGCATGAAAAGGTGTGAAAAATACGAGGAGCATGAAAAGGTCTGAAAAATACGAGGGCCTTAATGTTTGAAAAATACGAGGAGCGTGAAAAGGTGTGAAAAATCGGAGGAATATGAAAATGTGTGAAAAATACGAGGAGCATGAAAAGTTCTGAAAAACACGAGGAGCATGAAACTGTCTGAAAAATACGAGGTGCCTAAATGTCTGAAAAATACGAGGAGCGTGAAAAGGTCTGAAAAACACGAGGAGCATGAAAAGGTCAGAAAAATACGAAGACCATGAAAGGTATGAAAAATACAGGGAGCATGAAAAGGTCTGAAAAATACGAGGAGCATGAAAGGTATGAAAAATACAGGGAGCATGAAATGGTCTGAAAAATACAAGGACCATGAAAATGTCTGAAAAATATGAGGGGCCTGAATGTCTGAAAAATATGAGGAGCGTGAAAAAGTCTGAAAAACACGAGGAGCATGAAAAGGTCTGAAAAATATGAGGAGCATGAAAAGGTGTCAAAAATATGACTAGCATGAAATGCTGTGAAAATATGAAGAGCATGAAATGGTGTGAAGAAATATGAGGAGCATGAAAAGGTGTGGAAAACACGAAGAGCAAGAAAAGGTGTGAAAAACACGGAGAGCATGAAAAGGTGAGAAAAATATCAAGAGCGTGAAAAGGCCTGAAAGATATGAAGAGCATTAAAAGGAGTGAAAAACACGAAGAGCATGAAAAGGTGTGAAAAACAGGAAGAGCATGAAAAGGTGTGAATAATACGAGAAGCATGAAACGGTCTGAAAAATATGAGGACCATGAAAGGTATGAAAGATACAGGGAGCATGAAAAGGTCTGAAAAATATGAGGAGCATGAAAAGGTGTGAAAAATAAGAGGAGCATGAAAAGTTATCAAAAATATGAGGAGCATGAAACGGTGTGAAAATATCATGAGCATGAAACTGTGTGAAAAATATGAAGAGCATGAAAGGTGTGGAAAACATGAGGAGCATGAAAAGGTGTGAAAAATTCGAGGAACACGAAAAGGTCTGAAAATACGAGGAGCACGAAAAGTTCTGAAAAATACGAGGAGCATGAAAAGCTCTGTAAAATACGAGGAGCATGAAAAGGTCTGAAAAATACGAGGAGCATGAAAAGGTGTAAAAATACGAGGGGCAAAAAAAGGTCTGAAAAATACGAGGAGCATGAAAATGTCTGAAAAATACTAGGAGCATGAAAAGGTCTATATAATACGAGGACCATGAAAAGGTCTGAAAATTACAAAGAGCATGAAAAGGTCTGAAAAATTCGAGGAGCATGAAAAGGAGTGAAAAACACAAGAGCATGAAAATGTGTGAAAAATAAGAGGAGCATGAAAAGGTTTGAAAAATATGAGGAGCATGAAAAGTTGTGAAAAATACGAGGAGCATGAAAAGGTGTGAAAAATACGAGGATCATGAAAAGGTGTCAAAAATATGAGGAGCATGAAAATGTGTGAAATATATGAGGAACATGAAACGGTCTGAAAAATATGAGGAGCATGAAACGTTGTGAAAATATGAAGAGCATGAAATGGTATGAAAAATATGAAGAGCTTTAAATCGTATCAAATATATGACGAACATAAAAAGATGTGAAAAATATGAGGAGCATGAAACGGTATGAAAAATATGAGGAGCATGAAACGATGTGAAAAATATGAAGAGCATGAAAAGTTGTGAACAATATGAGGAGCATGAAAAGGTGTGAAAAATACGAGGAGCATGAAAAGGTCTGAAAAATACGAGGGGCCTTAATGTCTGAAAAATACGAGGAGCGTGAAAAGGTGTGAAAAATAGGAGGAATATGAAAATGTGTGAAAAATACGAGGAGCATGAAAAGTTCTGAAAAACACGAGGAGCATGAAAATGTCTGAAAAATACGAGGGGCCTGAATGTCTGAAAAATACGAGGAGCGTGAAAAGGTCTGAAAAACCCGAGGAGCATGAAAATGTCTGAAAAATATGAGGAGCATGAAAAGGTGTCAAAAATATGACTAGCATGAAATGCTGTGAAAATATGAAGAGCATGAAATGGTGTGAAGAATATGAGGAGCAGGACAAGGTGTGGAAACACGAAGAGCAAGAAAAGGAGTGAAAAACACGAAGAGCATGAAAAGGTGTGAAAAACAGGAAGAGCATGAAAAGGTGTGAAAAATTCGAGAAGCATGAAACGGTCTGAAAAATACGAGGACCATGAAAGGTATGAAAATACAGGGAGCATGAAAAGGTCTGAAAAATACGAGGAGCATGAAAAGGTATGAAAAATATGAAAAGCATGAAAAGATGTGAAAAATATGAAGAGCATGAAAAGTTGTGAACAATATGAGGAGCATGAAAAGGTGTGAAAAATACGAGGAGCATGAAAAGGTCTGAAAAATACGAGGGGCCTTAATGTCTGAAAAATACGAGGAGCGTGAAAAGGTGTGAAAAATCGGAGGAATATGAAAATGTGTTAAAAATACGAGGAGCATGAAAAGGTCTGAAAAATACGAGGAGCATGAAAAGGTGGAAAAATACGAGGAGCAAAAAAAGGTCTGAAAAATACGAGGAGCATGAAAATGTCTGAAAAATACTAGGAGCATGAAAAGGTCTATATAATACGAGGAGCATGAAAAGGTCTGAAAATTGCAAGGAGCATGAAAAGGTCTGAAAAATACGAGGAGCATGAAAAGGAGTGAAAAACACAAGAGCATGAAAATGTGTGAAAAATAAGAGGAGCATGAAAAGGTTTGAAAAATATGAGGAGCATGAAAAGTTGTGAAAAATACGAGGAGCATGAAAAGGTGTGAAAAATACGAGGATCATGAAAAGGTGTCAAAAATATGAGGAGCATGAAAATGTGTGAAATATATGAGGAACATGAAACGGTCTGAAAAATATGAGGAGCATGAAACGTTGTGAAAATATGAAGAGCATGAAATGGTATGAAAAATATGAAGAGCTTTAAATCGTATCAAATATATGACGAACATAAAAAGATGTGAAAAATATGAGGAGCATGAAACGGTATGAAAAATATGAGGAGCATGAAACGATGTGAAAAATATGAAGAGCATGAAAATTTGTGAACAATATGAGGAGCATGAAAAGGTGTGAAAAATACGAGGAGCATGAAAAGGTCTGAAAAACACGAGGAGCATGAAAATGTCTGAAAAATATGAGGGGCCTGAATGTCTGAAAAATACGAGGAGCGTGAAAAGGTCTGAAAAATACGAGGAGCATGAAAAGGTCTGAAAAATATGAGGAGCATAAAAAGGTGTCAAAAATATGACTAGCATGAAATGCTGTGAAAATATGAAGAGCATGAAGTGCTGTGAAGAAATATCAGGAGCATGAAAAGGTGTGGAAAACACGAAGAGCAAGAAAAGGTGTGAAAAACTTGGAGAGCATGAAAAGGTGTGTAAAATATCAAGAGCGTGAAAAGGCCTGAAAAATATGAAGAGCATTAAAAGGAGTGAAAAACACGAAGAGCATGAAAAGGTGTGAAAAACAGGAAGAGCATGAAAAGGTGTGAAAAATACGAGAAGCATGAAACGGTCTGAAAAATACGAGGACCATGAATGTTATGAAAAATAAAGGGAGCATGAAAAGGTCTGAAAAATACGAGGAGCATGAAAAGTTGTGAAAAATAAGAGGAGCATGAAAAGTTATCAAAACTATGAGGAGCATGAAACGGTGTGAAAATATCATGAGCATGAAACCGTGTGAAAAATATGAAGAGCATGAAAGGTGTGAGAAATATGAGGAGCATGAAAAGGTTTGAAAAGTACAAGGAGCATGAAAAGATCGGAAAAATACTAGGAGAATGAAAAGGTCTGAAAAATATGAGGAGCATGAAATGGTCTGAAAAATACGAGGAGCATGAAAAGGTCTGAAAAATACGAGGAGCATGAAAAGGTCTGAAAAATATGAGGAGCAAGAAAAGGTGTGAAAAATACGAGGAGCATGAAAATGTCTGGAAAATACGAGGAGCATGAAAATGTGTGAAAAACATGAGGAGCATGAAAACGTCTCAAAAATATGAGGAGGATCAAACGGTGTGAAAATATGAAGAGCATGAAACGCTGTGAAAAATATGAAGAGCATGAAAGGTGTGGAAAATACGAGGAGCAAGAAAAGGTGTGAAAAATTCGAGGAGCATGAAAAGGTCTGAAAATACGAGGAGCACGAAAAGTTCTGAAAAATACGAGGAGCATGAAAAGCTCTGTAAAATACGAGGAGCATGAAAAGGTCTGAAAAATACGAGGAGCATGAAACGGTCTGAAAAATACAAGGAGCATGAAAAGGTGTAAATATACGAGGAGCAAAAAAAGGTCTGAAAAATACGAGGAGCATGAAAAGGTCTATATAATACGAGGAGCATGAAAAGGTCTGAAAAATACGAGGCACAAGAAAAGGTGTGAAAAATACGAGAAGCATGAATCGTTCTGAAAAATACGAGGACCAAGAAAGGTATGAAAAATACGGGGAGCCTGAAAAGGTCTGAAAAATACGACTAGCATGAAAAGGTCTGAAAAATACGAGGAGCATGAAAAGGAGTGAAAAACACAAGAGCATGAAAATGTGTGAAAAATAAGAGGAGCATGAAAAGGTTTGAAAAATATGAGGAGCATGAAAAGTTGTGAAAAATACGAGGAGCATGAAAAGGTGTGAAAAATACGAGGATCATGAAAAGGTGTCAAAAATATGACTAGCATGAAAAGGTCTGAAAAATAAGAGGAGCATGAAAAGGTGTCAAAAATATGAGGAGCATGAAACAGTGTGAAAATATAAAGAGCATGAAACGGTGTGAAAAATATGAAGAACATGAAAGGTGTGAGAAATATGAGGAGCATGAAAAGGTCTGAAAACTACAAGGAGCATGAAAAGTTGTGAAAATTACGAGGAGCATGAAAAGGTCTGGAAAATACGAGGAGCTTGAAAATATCTAAAAAATATGAGGAGCATGAAACAGTGTGGAAACATGAAGAGCATGAAACGGTGTGAAAAATATGAAGAGCATGAAAAGGTGTGAAAAATATGAGGAGCATGAAACGGCCTGAAAAAAAAATAAGAGCATTAAAAGGTGTGAAAAATATGAGGATCATGAAAAGGTATGAAAAATACGATGAGCATGGAAAGGTCTGAAAAATACGAGGGGCCTTAATGTCTGAAAAATACGATGAGCGTGATAAGGTGTGAAAAATAGGAGGAGTATGAAAATGTGTGAAAAATACGAGGAGCATGAAAAGGTCTGAAAAACACGAGGAGCATGAAAAGTTCTGAAAAATACGAGAAGCATGAAAATGTCTGTAAAACACAAGGAGCACGAAACGGTGTGATAAATATGAGGAGCATGAAACGGTTTGAAAAATATGAGGAGCATGAAATGGTCTGAAAATATGAGGAGCATGAAAAGGTCTGAAAAATACGAGGGGCCAGAATGTCTGAAAAATACGAGGAGCGTGAATACGTCTGAAAAACACGAGGAGCATTAAAAGGTCTGAAAAATATTAGGAGCATGAAAAGGTGTCAAAAATATGACTAGCATGAAACGGTGTGAAAATATGAAGAGCATGAAATGGTGTGAAAAATATGAGGAGCATGAAAACGTGTGAAAAACACGTAGAGCAAGAAAAGGTGTGAAAAACACAGAGAGCATGAAAAGGTGTGAAAAATATCAAGAGCGTGAAAAGGCCTGAAAAATATGAAGAGCATGAAAAGGTGTGAAAAACATGAGCATGAAAAGGTGTGAAAAATACGAAGAGCATGAAAAGGTGTGAAAAATATGAGGAGCATGAAAAAGTGTGAAAAATACGAAGAGCATGAAAAGGTCTGAAAAATACGAAGAGCTTGAAAACATGGGACAAATACGAAGAGCATGAAAAGATGTAAAAAATATGAAGTGCATGACAAGGTGTGAAAAATAAGTAGAGCATGAAACGGAGTGAAAAAAGAGAAGAGGATGAAAAGGTGTGAAAAATATGAAGAGCATAAAAAGGTGTGAAAAATTTCGAAGAACCTGAAAAGGTGTGAAAAATACGAAGAGCATGAAAATTTGTGAAAAATACGAAGTGCATTAAAGGTGTGAAACATACGAATAGCCTGAACGGTGTGTAAAATATGAAGAGCATGAAAAGTTGTGAATAATATGAGGTTAATGAAATGGTGTGAAAAATATGAAGAGCATGAAAAGATGTGAAAAATATGCGGAGCATGAAAAGGTTTGAAAAATACGAGGAGCATGAAGAGGAGTGAAAAATACGAAGAGCATGAAAAGGTCTGAAAAATAGGAGGAGCATGAATAGGTCTGAAAATACGAAGAGCATGAAGAGAATGAAAAGTTCTGAAAAATATGAAGAGCATGAAAAGTTGTGTAAAATATGAAGAGCAAGAAAAGGTTTAAAAAATACGAAGAGCATGAAAAGGTGTGAAAAATTGAAAAGCATGACAAGGTGTGAAAAATATGAAGAGCATCTAACGGTGTGAAAAATAGGAAGAGTAAGAAAAGGTTTAAAAAATAAGAAGAGCATGAGAAGTTGTGTAAAATATGAAGAGCATGTAAACGTGTGAAAAATATGTGGAGCATGAAAAGGTCTGAAAAATACGAGGAGCATGAAGAGGAGTGAAAAATACGAAGAGCATGAAAAGGTCTGAAAAATAGGAGGAGCATGAATCGGTCTGAAAATACGAAGAGCATGAAGAGAATGAAAAGTTCTGAAAAATATGAAGAGCATGAAAAGTTGTGTAAAATATGAGGAGGAAGAAAAGGTTTAAAAAATACGAAGAGCGTGAAAAGGTGTGAAAAATTTGAAATGCATGACAAGGTGTGAAAAATAAGAAGAGCATGAAACGGTGTGAAAAATAAGAAGAGCAAGAAAAGGTTTAAAAAATAAGAAGAGCATGAGAAGTTGTGTAAAATATGAAGAGCATGTAAACGTGTGAAAAATATGTGGAGCATGAAAAGGTCTGAAAAATGTGAAGAGCATGAAAAGCTGTGAAAAATCTGAGGAGCATGAAACGGTGTGACAATATGAAGCTCATGAAAAGATGTGAAAAATATGAGGAGCATGAAATGGTGTGAAAAATAAGAAGAGCATGAAAAGCTCTAAAAAATATGAAGAGCATGAAAAGGTGTGAAAAATATGAAGAGCATGAAAAGGTGTGAAAAATACAAAGAGCATGAAAAGGTGGGAAAAATACGAAGAGCATGAAAAGTTCTGAAAAATAGGAGGAGCATGAAAAGGTCTGAAAAATATCAAGAGATTGAAAAGGTCTGAAAAATATGAAAGGCATGAAAAGATGTGAAAAATTGAAGAGCATGAAAAGGTCTGAAAAATATCAAGAACATGAAAACTTCTGAAAAATATCAAGAGCATGAAAAGGTATGAAAAATATGAAGAGCATGAAAAGTTCTGAAAATACGAAGAGCATGAAGAGCATGAAAATTTCTGAAAAATATGAAGAGCTGAAAAGGTGTGAAAAATATAATGAGCATGAAAAGTTGTGAATAATATGAGGAGTATGAAAGTTGTGAACAATATGAGGAGGATGAGAAGTTGTGAAAAATACGAGGAGCGTGAAAAGTTCAGAAAAATACGAGGAGCATTCAAAGGTCTGAAAAATACGAGGAGCATGAAAAGGTCTGAAAAATACAAAGAGCATGAAAAGGTCTGAAAAATACAAAAAGCATGAAACGGAAAAATGAGAAGAGGATGAAAAGGTGTGAAAAATATGAAAAGGTGTGAAAAATTTCGAAGAGCCTGAAGAGGTGTGAAAAATACGAAGAGCATGAAAAGTTGTGAAAAATACGAAGTGCTTGAAAAGGTGTGAAACATACGAAGAGCCTGAAATGGTGTGAAAAATGTGCAGAGCATGAAAGGTTGTGAAAACTACGAAGAGCTTGAAAAGGTCTGAAAAATATCAAGAGCTTGAAAAGTTCTGAAGTATATGAAGAGCATGAAAAGGTGTGAAAAATACCAGGAGCATGAAAAGCTGTGAAAAATACGAAGAGCAAGAAAAATTCTGAAAAATACGAAGAGCATGTAAAGGTCTGAAAACTATGAAGAGCATGAAAAGTTGTGAACAATATGAGGTTCATGAAATGGTGTGAAAAATATGAAGAGCATGAAACGGTGTGTAAAATATGAAGAGCATGAAAAGGTTTGAAAAATACCAGGAGCATGAAAAGCTGTGATTTACGAGGAGAATGAAAAGTTCTGAAAAATAGGAGGAGCATGAAAAGGTGTGAAAAATGCGAGGAGCATGAAAAGGTCTGAAAAATACCAGGAGCATAAAAAGTTGTGAATAATATGAGGAGTATGAAAAGGTGTGAACAATATGAGGAGCATGAGAAGTTGTGAAAAACACGAGGAGCATGAAAAGTTCTGAAAAATACGAGGAGCATGCAAAGCTCTGAAAAATACGAGGAGCTTGCAAACGTCTGAAAAATACGAGAAGCATGAAAAGGTCTAAAATATACGAGGAGCATGAAAAGGTGTGAATAATACGAGGAGCATGAACAGGTCTAAAATATACAAGGAGCATGAAAAGGTGTGAATAATACGAAAAGCATGAAAAGGTGTGAAAAATACGAAGAGCATGAAAAGGTGTGAAAAATTACAAAGTGCGTGAAAAATTACGAAGACCATGAAAAGATGTGAAAAATAAAAAGAGCATGAAAAAGTGTGAAAAATACGAAGAGCATGAAAAGGTGTGAAAAATATGAAGAGCATGAAAAGGTGTGAAAAATACGAAGTGCATGAAACGCTGTGAAAAATACGAAGCATCAGAATGTCTGAAAAATACGAAGAGCATGAAATAGTGTGAAAAATACGAAGAACATGAAAAGATGGGACAAATACGAAGAGGATGAAAAGATGTAAAAAATATGAAGAGCACAACAGGGTGTGAAAAATACGAAGAGCATGAAAAGGGGTGAAAAATTTCGAAGAGCCTGAAAAGGTGTGAAAAATACGAAGAGCATGAAAATTTGTGAAAAATACGAAGTGCATGAAAAGGTGTGAAACATACGAAGAGCCTGAAACGGTGTGTAAAATATGAAGAGCATGAAAAGGTGTGAATAATATAAGGTTAATGAAATGGTGTGAAAAACATGAAGAGCATGAAACGGTGTGTAAAATATGAAGAGCAAGAAAAGGTGTGAAAAATACGCAGAATATGAAAAGGTCTGAATAATAGGAGGAGCATGAATAGGTCTGAAAATACGAAGAGCATGAAGAGAATGAAAAGTTCTGAAAAATATGAAGAGCATGAAAAGTTGTGAAAAATATGAAGAGCATGAAAATGTGTGAATATTATGATGAGCATGAAAAGGTGTGAACAATATGAGGAGCATGAAAAGGTCTGAAAAATAAGAGGAGCTTGAAAGGTCTGAAAAATTTGAGGAGCATGAAAAGATCTGAAAAATACAAGGAGGTTGAAAAATTCTGAAAAATATGAAGAGCATGAAAAGTTCTGAAAAATACAAAGAGCATGAAAAGGCGTGAAAATCACGAAGAGCATGCAAAGGTGTGAAAAATACGAGGAGCATGAAAAGGTCTGAAAAAAAACGAGGAACATGAAATGTTGTAAAAAATACGAGAACCATGAAAATGCGTGAAAATCACGAAGAGCATGCAAAGGTGTGAAAAATACGAGGAGCTTTAAAATGTGTGAAAAATACGAGGAGCATGAAAAGGTCTGAAAAAAAACGAGGAACATGAAATGGTGTAAAAAATACGAGAACCATGAAAATGCGTGAAAATCACGAAGAGCATGAAAAGGTGTGAAAAATACGAGGAGCATGTAAAGGTCTGAAAAATAGAAGTAGCATAAAAAGGTCTGAAAAATACGGGGAGCATGAAAAGGTCTGAAAAATACGAGGAGCATGAAAAGGTGTGAAAAATACGAGGAGTATGAAAAGGTGTCAAAAATACGAAGAGCATGAACAGGTGTGAAATATTACAAAGAGCATGAAAAGGTGTGAAAAATATGAGGAGCATGAAATGGTCTGAAAAATATCAAGAATTTGAAAAGGTCTGAAATATACGAAGAGCATGAAAACGTGTGAACAGTATGAAGAGCATGAAGAGTTCTGAAAAATACGAGTAGCATGAAGAGTTCTGAAAAATACGAAGAGCATGAATAGGTCTGAAAAATAAGAGGAGCATGAAGATGTCTGAAAAATAGTAAGAGCATGGAAAGGTCTATAAAATACGAGGACCAGGCAAGGTCTGAAAAATACGAGGAACATGAAAAGGTGTGAAAAATACGAGGAGCATGAAAAGGTGTGAAAAACACGAAGAGCATGAAAATGAATGAAAAATTCGAAGAGCATGAAAAGGTTTGAAAAATATGAGGAGTATGAAAAAGTGTGAAAAATACGAGGAGCATGAAAAGGTGTGAAAAATATGAAGAGCATGAAAAGTGTGAAAAATAGGAGCATGAAATGTGTGAAAAACACGAAGAGCAAGAAACGGTGTGAAAAACATGGAGAGCATGAAAAGGTGTGGAAAATATCAAGAGCATGAAAAGGCCTGAAAAATATGAAGAGCATTAAAAGGAGTGAAAACCACGAAGAGCATGAAAAGGTGTGAAAAACAGGAAGAGCATGAAAAGGTGTGAAAAATACAAAGAGCATATAAAGGTGTGAAAAATACGAGGAGAATGAAAAAGTGTGAAAAATACGAGGAGCATGAAAAGGTGTGAAAAATACGAGAAGCATGAAAAGGTCTGATAAATACGAGGAGGATGAAAAGGTCTGAAAAATACGAGGAGCATGAAAAGGTCTGAAAAACACAAGGAGCATGAAAAGGTTTGAAAAATACGGGGAGCCTGAAAAGTTGTGAACAATATGAACAGCATGAAACGGTGTGAAAAATATGAAGAGCATGAAAAGGTGTGAAAAATACGAAGTGCATGAAACGCTGTGAAAAATACGAAGCATCAGAATGTCTGAAAAATACGAAGAGCATGAAATAGTGTGAAAAATACGAAGAGCATGAAAAGTTCTGAAAAATACGAAGAACATGAAAAGATGGGACAAATACGAAGAGGATGAAAAGATGTAAAAAATATGAAGAGCACGACAGGGTGTGAAAAATACGAAGAGCATGAAAAGGGGTGAAAAATTTCGAAGAGCCTGAAAAGGTGTGAAAAATACGAAGAGCATGAAAATTTGTGAAAAATACGAAGTGCATGAAAAGGTGTGAAACATACGAAGAGCCTGAAACGGTGTGTAAAATATGAAGAGCATGAAAAGGTGTGAATAATATAAGGTTAATGAAATGGTGTGAAAAACATGAAGAGCATGAAACGGTGTGTAAAATATGAAGAGCAAGAAAAGGTGTGAAAAATATGCAGAATATGAAAAGGTCTGAATAATAGGAGGAGCATGAATAGGTCTGAAAATACGAAGAGCATGAAGAGAATGAAAAGTTCTGAAAAATATGAAGAGCATGAAAAGTTGTGAAAAATATGAAGTGCATGAAAATGTGTGAATATTATGATGAGCATGAAAAGGTGTGAACAATATGAGGAGCATGAAAAGGTCTGAAAAATAAGAGGAGCTTGAAAGGTCTGAAAAATTTGAGGAGCATGAAAAAATCTGAAAAATACGAGGAGGTTGAAAAATTCTGAAAAATATGAAGAGCATGAAAAGTTCTGAAAAATACAAAGAGCATGAAAAGGCGTGAAAATCACGAAGAGCATGCAAAGGTGTGAAAAATACTAGGAGCATGAAAATGTGTGAAAAATACGAGGAGCATGAAAAGGTCTGAAAAAAAAACGAGGAACATGAAATGTTGTAAAAAATACGAGAACCATGAAAATGCGTGAAAATCACGAAGAGCATGCAAAGGTGTGAAAAATACGAGGAGCTTTAAAATGTGTGAAAAATACGAGGAGCATGAAAAGGTCTGAAAAAAAACGAGGAACATGAAATGGTGTAAAAAATACGAGAACCATGAAAATGCGTGAAAATCACGAAGAGCATGAAAAGGTGTGAAAAATACGAGGAGCATGTAAAGGTCTGAAAAATAGAAGTAGCATAAAAAGGTCTGAAAAATACGGGGAGCATGAAAAGGTCTGAAAAATACGAGGAGCATGAAAAGGTGTGAAAAATACGAGGAGTATGAAAAGGTGTCAAAAATACGAAGAGCATGAACAGGTGTGAAATATTACAAAGAGCATGAAAAGGTGTGAAAAATATGAGGAGCATGAAATGGTCTGAAAAATATCAAGAATTTGAAAAGGTCTGAAATATACGAAGAGCATGAAAACGTGTGAACAGTATGAAGAGCATGAAGAGTTCTGAAAAATACGAGTAGCATGAAGAGTTCTGAAAAATACGAAGAGCATGAATAGGTCTGAAAAATAAGAGGAGCATGAAGATGTCTGAAAAATAGTAAGAGCATGGAAAGGTCTATAAAATACGAGGACCAGGCAAGGTCTGAAAAATACGAGGAGCATGAAAAGGTCTGAAAAATACGAGGAGCATGAAAAGGTGTGAAAAATATGAGGAGCATGAAAAAGTGTGAAAAATACGAGGAGCATGAAAAGGTGTGAAAAACACGAAGAGCATGAAAATGAATGAAAAATTCGAAGAGCATGAAAAGGTTTGAAAAATATGAGGAGCATGAAAAAGTGTGAAAAATACGAGGAGCATGAAAAGGTGTGAAAAATATGAAGAGCATGAAAAGTGTGAAAAATAGGAGCATGAAATGTGTGAAAAACACGAAGAGCAAGAAACGGTGTGAAAAACATGGAGAGCATGAAAAGGTGTGAAAAACAGGAAGAGCATGAAAAGGTGTGAAAAATACAAAGAGCATATAAAGGTGTGAAAAATACGAGGAGAATGAAAAAGTGTGAAAAATACGAGGAGCATGAAAAGGTGTGAAAAATACGAGAAGCATGAAAAGGTCTGATAAATACGAGGAGGATGAAAAGGTCTGAAAAATACGAGGAGCATGAAAAGGTCTGAAAAACACAAGGAGCATGAAAAGGTCTGAAAAATACGGGGAGCCTGAAAAGTTGTGAACAATATGAACAGCATGAAACGGTGTGAAAAATATGAAGAGCATGAAAAGGTGTGAAATATACGAAGAGCATGAAAAAGTGTCAAAAATACGAAGAGCATGAAACAGTGTGAAAAATATGAAGAGCATGAAATGGTGTGAAAAATATGAAGAGCATGAAAAGGTGTGAAAAATATGAAGAGCATGAAACGGTGTGAAAAATATGAAGAGCATGAAAAGGTGTGAATCATACGAAGTGCATGAAAAGGTGTGAAATATACGAAGAGCATTAAAATGTGTGAAAAATACAAAGAGCATGAAAAAGTGTGAAAAGTACAAACGCATCAAACGGTGTGAAAAATATGAAGAGCATGAAACGTTGTGAAAAATCACGAAAAGCATGAAAAGTTGTGAAAAATTCAGAGAGCATTAAAAGATGTGAAAAATTACCAAGAACATGAAAAAGTCTGAAAAATACAAAGAGCTTTCTGAAAAATATGAAGAGCATGAAACGTGTGAAAAATATGAGGAGCATGAAACTATCTGAAAATATGAAGAGCATGAAACGGTGTGAAAAATACGAGGAGCATGGAAAGGTCTGAAAAATACAAGGGTCGTGAA
The DNA here is from genome assembly GCF_033118175.1 of Dama dama. Lineage (NCBI taxonomy): Eukaryota > Metazoa > Chordata > Mammalia > Artiodactyla > Cervidae > Dama > Dama dama. The sequence goes on from NW_026870899.1 coordinate 209,024, forward strand.
AAGGTGTGAAAAATACGAGGAGCATGGAAATGTGTGAAAAATACGAGGAGCATGAAAAGGTCTGAAAAATACGAGGAGCCTGAAAAGGTTTCAAAACTATCAAGAGCATGAAAAGGTCTGAAAAATACGAAGAGCATGCAAACGTCTGAAAAATACGAAGAGCATGAAAAGGTGTGCAAAATATGAGGAGCATGAAAAGTTCTGAAAAATACGAGGAGCATGAAAATGTGTGAAAAATACAGGGAGCATGCAAAGGCCTGAAAAATACGAAGAGCGTGAAAGGGTGTGAAAAATATGAGGAGGATGAAAAGGTCTGGAAAATACGAGGAGCATGCCAAGGTCTGAAAATTATGAGGAGCATGAAAAGGTCTGAAAAATACGAGGACCATGAAAAGGTCTGAAAAATATGAGGAGCATGAAACAGTGTGAGAATATGAAGAGCATGAAACGGTATGAAAAATATGAAGAGCAGGAAAAGGTGTGAAAAATATGAAGAGCATGAAACGGTGTGAAAAATATGAGGAGCAAGAAAAGGTGTCAAAAATATGAGGAGCATGTAAAGGTGTGAAAAATATGAAGAGCATGAAAAGTTCTGAAAAATACGAGGAGCAAGAAATGGTGTCAAAAATATGAGGAGCATGAAAAGGTCTGAAAAAAAACGAGGAACATGAAATGGTGTAAAAAATACGAGAACCATGAAAATGCGTGAAAATCACGAAGAGCATGAAAAGGTGTGAAAAATACGAGGAGCATGTAAAGGTCTGAAAAATAGAAGTAGCATAAAAAGGTCTGAAAAATACGGGGAGCATGAAAAGGTCTGAAAAATACGAGGAGCATGAAAAGGTGTGAAAAATACGAGGAGTATGAAAAGGTGTCAAAAATACGAAGAGCATGAACAGGTGTGAAATATTACAAAGAGCATGAAAAGGTGTGAAAAATATGAGGAGCATGAAATGGTCTGAAAAATATCAAGAATTTGAAAAGGTCTGAAATATACGAAGAGCATGAAAACGTGTGAACAGTATGAAGAGCATGAAGAGTTCTGAAAAATACGAGTAGCATGAAGAGTTCTGAAAAATACGAAGAGCATGAATAGGTCTGAAAAATAAGAGGAGCATGAAGATGTCTGAAAAATAGTAAGAGCATGGAAAGGTCTATAAAATACGAGGACCAGGCAAGGTCTGAAAAATACGAGGAGCATGAAAAGGTCTGAAAAATACGAGGAGCATGAAAAGGTGTGAAAAATATGAGGAGCATGAAAAAGTGTGAAAAATACGAGGAGCATGAAAAGGTGTGAAAAACACGAAGAGCATGAAAATGAATGAAAAATTCGAAGAGCATGAAAAGGTTTGAAAAATATGAGGAGCATGAAAAAGTGTGAAAAATACGAGGAGCATGAAAAGGTGTGAAAAATATGAAGAGCATGAAAAGTGTGAAAAATAGGAGCATGAAATGTGTGAAAAACACGAAGAGCAAGAAACGGTGTGAAAAACATGGAGAGCATGAAAAGGTGTGGAAAATATCAAGAGCATGAAAAGGCCTGAAAAATATGAAGAGCATTAAAAGGAGTGAAAAACACGAAGAGCATGAAAAGGTGTGAAAAACAGGAAGAGCATGAAAAGGTGTGAAAAATACAAAGAGCATATAAAGGTGTGAAAAATACGAGGAGAATGAAAAAGTGTGAAAAATACGAGGAGCATGAAAAGGTGTGAAAAATACGAGAAGCATGAAAAGGTCTGAGAAATACGAGGAGGATGAAAAGGTCTGAAAAATACGAGGAGCATGAAAAGGTCTGAAAAACACAAGGAGCATGAATAGGTCTGAAAAATACGGGGAGCCTGAAAAGTTGTGAACAATATGAACAGCATGAAACGGTGTGAAAAATATGAAGAGCATGAAAAGGTGTGAAATATACGAAGAGCATGAAAAAGTGTCAAAAATACGAAGAGCATGAAACAGTGTGAAAAATATGAAGAGCATGAAATGGTGTGAAAAATATGAAGAGCATGAAAAGGTGTGAAAAATATGAAGAGCATGAAACGGTGTGAAAAATATGAAGAGCATGAAAAGGTGTGAATCATACGAAGTGCATGAAAAGGTGTGAAATATACGAAGAGCATTAAAATGTGTGAAAAATACAAAGAGCATGAAAAAGTGTGAAAAGTACAAACGCATCAAACGGTGTGAAAAATATGAAGAGCATGAAACGTTGTGAAAAATCACGAAAAGCATGAAAAGTTGTGAAAAATTCAGAGAGCATTAAAAGATGTGAAAAATTACCAAGAACATGAAAAAGTCTGAAAAATACAAAGAGCTTTCTGAAAAATATGAAGAGCATGAAACGTGTGAAAAATATGAGGAGCATGAAACTATCTGAAAATATGAAGAGCATGAAACGGTGTGAGAAATACGAGGAGCATGGAAAGGTCTGAAAAATACAAGGGTCGTGAAAAGGTGTGAAAAATACGAGGAGCATGGAAATGTGTGAAAAATACGAGGAGCATGAAAAGGTCTGAAAAATACGAGGAGCCTGAAAAGGTTTCAAAACTATCAAGAGCATGAAAAGGTCTGAAAAATACGAAGAGCATGCAAACGTCTGAAAAATACGAAGAGCATGAAAAGGTGTGCAAAATATGAGGAGCATGAAAAGTTCTGAAAAATACGAGGAGCATGAAAATGTGTGAAAAATACAGGGAGCATGCAAAGGCCTGAAAAATACGAAGAGCGTGAAAAGGTGTGAAAAATATGAGGAGGATGAAAAGGTCTGGAAAATACGAGGAGCATGCCAAGGTCTGAAAATTATGAGGAGCATGAAAAGGTCTGAAAAATACGAGGACCATGAAAAGGTCTGAAAAATATGAGGAGCATGAAACAGTGTGAGAATATGAAGAGCATGAAACGGTATGAAAAATATGAAGAGCAGGAAAAGGTGTGAAAAATATGAAGAGCATGAAACGGTGTGAAAAATATGAGGAGCAAGAAAAGGTGTCAAAAATATGAGGAGCATGTAAAGGTGTGAAAAATATGAAGAGCATGAAAAGTTCTGAAAAATACGAGGAGCAAGAAATGGTGTCAAAAATATGAGGAGCATGAAAAGGTCTGAAAAAAAACGAGGAACATGAAATGGTGTAAAAAATACGAGAACCATGAAAATGCGTGAAAATCACGAAGAGCATGAAAAGGTGTGAAAAATACGAGGAGCATGTAAAGGTCTGAAAAATAGAAGTAGCATAAAAAGGTCTGAAAAATACGGGGAGCATGAAAAGGTCTGAAAAATAAGAGGAGCATGAAGATGTCTGAAAAATAGTAAGAGCATGGAAAGGTCTATAAAATACGAGGACCAGGCAAGGTCTGAAAAATACGAGGAGCATGAAAAGGTCTGAAAAATACGAGGAGCATGAAAAGGTGTGAAAAATATGAGGAGCATGAAAAAGTGTGAAAAATACGAGGAGCATGAAAAGGTGTGAAAAACACGAAGAGCATGAAAATGAATGAAAAATTCGAAGAGCATGAAAAGGTTTGAAAAATATGAGGAGCATGAAAAAGTGTGAAAAATACGAGGAGCATGAAAAGGTGTGAAAAATATGAAGAGCATGAAAAGTGTGAAAAATAGGAGCATGAAATGTGTGAAAAACACGAAGAGCAAGAAACGGTGTGAAAAACATGGAGAGCATGAAAAGGTGTGGAAAATATCAAGAGCATGAAAAGGCCTGAAAAATATGAAGAGCATTAAAAGGAGTGAAAAACACGAAGAGCATGAAAAGGTGTGAAAAACAGGAAGAGCATGAAAAGGTGTGAAAAATACAAAGAGCATATAAAGGTGTGAAAAATACGAGGAGAATGAAAAAGTGTGAAAAATACGAGGAGCATGAAAAGGTGTGAAAAATACGAGAAGCATGAAAAGGTCTGAGAAATACGAGGAGGATGAAAAGGTCTGAAAAATACGAGGAGCATGAAAAGGTCTGAAAAACACAAGGAGCATGAATAGGTCTGAAAAATACGGGGAGCCTGAAAAGTTGTGAACAATATGAACAGCATGAAACGGTGTGAAAAATATGAAGAGCATGAAAAGGTGTGAAATATACGAAGAGCATGAAAAAGTGTCAAAAATACGAAGAGCATGAAACAGTGTGAAAAATATGAAGAGCATGAAATGGTGTGAAAAATATGAAGAGCATGAAAAGGTGTGAAAAATATGAAGAGCATGAAACGGTGTGAAAAATATGAAGAGCATGAAAAGGTGTGAATCATACGAAGTGCATGAAAAGGTGTGAAATATACGAAGAGCATTAAAATGTGTGAAAAATACAAAGAGCATGAAAAAGTGTGAAAAGTACAAACGCATCAAACGGTGTGAAAAATATGAAGAGCATGAAACGTTGTGAAAAATCACGAAAAGCATGAAAAGTTGTGAAAAATTCAGAGAGCATTAAAAGATGTGAAAAATTACCAAGAACATGAAAAAGTCTGAAAAATACAAAGAGCTTTCTGAAAAATATGAAGAGCATGAAACGTGTGAAAAATATGAGGAGCATGAAACTATCTGAAAATATGAAGAGCATGAAACGGTGTGAGAAATACGAGGAGCATGGAAAGGTCTGAAAAATACAAGGGTCGTGAAAAGGTGTGAAAAATACGAGGAGCATGGAAATGTGTGAAAAATACGAGGAGCATGAAAAGGTCTGAAAAATACGAGGAGCCTGAAAAGGTTTCAAAACTATCAAGAGCATGAAAAGGTCTGAAAAATACGAAGAGCATGCAAACGTCTGAAAAATACGAAGAGCATGAAAAGGTGTGCAAAATATGAGGAGCATGAAAAGTTCTGAAAAATACGAGGAGCATGAAAATGTGTGAAAAATACAGGGAGCATGCAAAGGCCTGAAAAATACGAAGAGCGTGAAAAGGTGTGAAAAATATGAGGAGGATGAAAAGGTCTGGAAAATACGAGGAGCATGCCAAGGTCTGAAAATTATGAGGAGCATGAAAAGGTCTGAAAAATACGAGGACCATGAAAAGGTCTGAAAAATATGAGGAGCATGAAACAGTGTGAGAATATGAAGAGCATGAAACGGTATGAAAAATATGAAGAGCAGGAAAAGGTGTGAAAAATATGAAGAGCATGAAACGGTGTGAAAAATATGAGGAGCAAGAAAAGGTGTCAAAAATATGAGGAGCATGTAAAGGTGTGAAAAATATGAAGAGCATGAAAAGTTCTGAAAAATACGAGGAGCAAGAAATGGTGTCAAAAATATGAGGAGCATGAAAAGGTCTGAAAAAAAACGAGGAACATGAAATGGTGTAAAAAATACGAGAACCATGAAAATGCGTGAAAATCACGAAGAGCATGAAAAGGTGTGAAAAATACGAGGAGCATGTAAAGGTCTGAAAAATAGAAGTAGCATAAAAAGGTCTGAAAAATACGGGGAGCATGAAAAGGTCTGAAAAATAAGAGGAGCATGAAGATGTCTGAAAAATAGTAAGAGCATGGAAAGGTCTATAAAATACGAGGACCAGGCAAGGTCTGAAAAATACGAGGAGCATGAAAAGGTCTGAAAAATACGAGGAGCATGAAAAGGTGTGAAAAATATGAGGAGCATGAAAAAGTGTGAAAAATACGAGGAGCATGAAAAGGTGTGAAAAACACGAAGAGCATGAAAATGAATGAAAAATTCGAAGAGCATGAAAAGGTTTGAAAAATATGAGGAGCATGAAAAAGTGTGAAAAATACGAGGAGCATGAAAAGGTGTGAAAAATATGAAGAGCATGAAAAGTGTGAAAAATAGGAGCATGAAATGTGTGAAAAACACGAAGAGCAAGAAACGGTGTGAAAAACATGGAGAGCATGAAAAGGTGTGGAAAATATCAAGAGCATGAAAAGGCCTGAAAAATATGAAGAGCATTAAAAGGAGTGAAAAACACGAAGAGCATGAAAAGGTGTGAAAAACAGGAAGAGCATGAAAAGGTGTGAAAAATACAAAGAGCATATAAAGGTGTGAAAAATACGAGGAGAATGAAAAAGTGTGAAAAATACGAGGAGCATGAAAAGGTGTGAAAAATACGAGAAGCATGAAAAGGTCTGAGAAATACGAGGAGGATGAAAAGGTCTGAAAAATACGAGGAGCATGAAAAGGTCTGAAAAACACAAGGAGCATGAATAGGTCTGAAAAATACGGGGAGCCTGAAAAGTTGTGAACAATATGAACAGCATGAAACGGTGTGAAAAATATGAAGAGCATGAAAAGGTGTGAAATATACGAAGAGCATGAAAAAGTGTCAAAAATACGAAGAGCATGAAACAGTGTGAAAAATATGAAGAGCATGAAATGGTGTGAAAAATATGAAGAGCATGAAAAGGTGTGAAAAATATGAAGAGCATGAAACGGTGTGAAAAATATGAAGAGCATGAAAAGGTGTGAATCATACGAAGTGCATGAAAAGGTGTGAAATATACGAAGAGCATTAAAATGTGTGAAAAATACAAAGAGCATGAAAAAGTGTGAAAAGTACAAACGCATCAAACGGTGTGAAAAATATGAAGAGCATGAAACGTTGTGAAAAATCACGAAAAGCATGAAAAGTTGTGAAAAATTCAGAGAGCATTAAAAGATGTGAAAAATTACCAAGAACATGAAAAAGTCTGAAAAATACAAAGAGCTTTCTGAAAAATATGAAGAGCATGAAACGTGTGAAAAATATGAGGAGCATGAAACTATCTGAAAATATGAAGAGCATGAAACGGTGTGAAAAATACGAGGAGCATGGAAAGGTCTGAAAAATACAAGGGTCGTGAAAAGGTGTGAAAAATACGAGGAGCATGGAAATGTGTGAAAAATACGAGGAGCATGAAAAGGTCTGAAAAATACGAGGAGCCTGAAAAGGTTTCAAAACTATCAAGAGCATGAAAAGGTCTGAAAAATACGAAGAGCATGCAAACGTCTGAAAAATACGAAGAGCATGAAAAGGTGTGCAAAATATGAGGAGCATGAAAAGTTCTGAAAAATACGAGGAGCATGAAAATGTGTGAAAAATACAGGGAGCATGCAAAGGCCTGAAAAATACGAAGAGCGTGAAAAGGTGTGAAAAATATGAGGAGGATGAAAAGGTCTGGAAAATACGAGGAGCATGCCAAGGTCTGAAAATTATGAGGAGCATGAAAAGGTCTGAAAAATACGAGGACCATGAAAAGGTCTGAAAAATATGAGGAGCATGAAACAGTGTGAGAATATGAAGAGCATGAAACGGTATGAAAAATATGAAGAGCAGGAAAAGGTGTGAAAAATATGAAGAGCATGAAACGGTGTGAAAAATATGAGGAGCAAGAAAAGGTGTCAAAAATATGAGGAGCATGTAAAGGTGTGAAAAATATGAAGAGCATGAAAAGTTCTGAAAAATACGAGGAGCAAGAAATGGTGTCAAAAATATGAGGAGCATGAAAAGGTCTGAAAAAAAACGAGGAACATGAAATGGTGTAAAAAATACGAGAACCATGAAAATGCGTGAAAATCACGAAGAGCATGAAAAGGTGTGAAAAATACGAGGAGCATGTAAAGGTCTGAAAAATAGAAGTAGCATAAAAAGGTCTGAAAAATACGGGGAGCATGAAAAGGTCTGAAAAATACGAGGAGCATGAAAAGGTGTGAAAAATACGAGGAGTATGAAAAGGTGTCAAAAATACGAAGAGCATGAACAGGTGTGAAATATTACAAAGAGCATGAAAAGGTGTGAAAAATATGAGGAGCATGAAATGGTCTGAAAAATATCAAGAATTTGAAAAGGTCTGAAATATACGAAGAGCATGAAAACGTGTGAACAGTATGAAGAGCATGAAGAGTTCTGAAAAATACGAGTAGCATGAAGAGTTCTGAAAAATACGAAGAGCATGAATAGGTCTGAAAAATAAGAGGAGCATGAAGATGTCTGAAAAATAGTAAGAGCATGGAAAGGTCTATAAAATACGAGGACCAGGCAAGGTCTGAAAAATACGAGGAGCATGAAAAGGTGTGAAAAATACGAGGAGCATGAAAAGGTGTGAAAAACACGAAGAGCATGAAAATGAATGAAAAATTCGAAGAGCATGAAAAGGTTTGAAAAATATGAGGAGCATGAAAAAGTGTGAAAAATACGAGGAGCATGAAAAGGTGTGAAAAATATGAAGAGCATGAAAAGTGTGAAAAATAGGAGCATGAAATGTGTGAAAAACACGAAGAGCAAGAAACGGTGTGAAAAACATGGAGAGCATGAAAAGGTGTGGAAAATATCAAGAGCATGAAAAGGCCTGAAAAATATGAAGAGCATTAAAAGGAGTGAAAAACACGAAGAGCATGAAAAGGTGTGAAAAACACGAAGAGCATGAAAAGGTGTGAAAAATACAAAGAGCATATAAAGGTGTGAAAAATACGAGGAGAATGAAAAAGTGTGAAAAATACGAGGAGCATGAAAAGGTGTGAAAAATACGAGAAGCATGAAAAGGTCTGATAAATACGAGGAGGATGAAAAGGTCTGAAAATTACGAGGAGCATGAAAAGGTCTGAAAAACACAAGGAGCATGAAAAGGTCTGAAAAATACGGGGAGCCTGAAAAGTTGTGAACAATATGAACAGCATGAAACGGTGTGAAAAATATGAAGAGCATGAAAAGGTGTGAAAAATACGAAGTGCATGAAACGCTGTGAAAAATACGAAGCATCAGAATGTCTGAAAAATACGAAGAGCATGAAATAGTGTGAAAAATACGAAGAGCATGAAAAGTTCTGAAAAATACGAAGAACATGAAAAGATGGGACAAATACGAAGAGGATGAGAAGATGTAAAAAATATGAAGAGCACGACAGGGTGTGAAAAATACGAAGAGCATGAAAAGGGGTGAAAAATTTCCAAGAGCCTGAAAAGGTGTGAAAAATACGAAGAGCATGAAAATTTGTGAAAAATACGAAGTGCATGAAAAGGTGTGAAACATACGAAGAGCCTGAAACGGTGTGTAAAATATGAAGAGCATGAAAAGGTGTGAATAATATAAGGTTAATGAAATGGTGTGAAAAACATGAAGAGCATGAAACGGTGTGTAAAATATGAAGAGCAAGAAAAGGTGTGAAAAATACGCAGAATATGAAAAGGTCTGAAAAATAGGAGAAGCATGAATAGGTCTGAAAATACGAAGAGCATGAAGAGAATGAAAAGTTCTGAAAAATATGAAGAGCATGAAAAGTTGTGAAAAATATGAAGAGCATGAAAATGTGTGAATATTATGACGAGCATGAAAAGGTGTGAACAATATGAGGAGCATGAAAAGGTCTGAAAAATAAGAGGAGCTTGAAAGGTCTGAAAAATTTGAGGAGCATGAAAAGATCTGAAAAATACGAGGAGGTTGAAAAATTCTGAAAAATATGAAGAGCATGAAAAGTTCTGAAAAATACAAAGAGCATGAAAAGGCGTGAAAATCACGAAGAGCATGCAAAGGTGTGAAAAATACAAGGATCATGAAAAGCTCTGTAAAATACTAGAAGCATGAAAAGGTGTGAAAAATACGAGGAGCATATAAAGGTCTGAAAAAAAACGAGGAACATGAAATGGTGTAAAAAATACGAGAACCATGAAAATGCGTGAAAATCACGAAGAGCATGAAAAGGTGTGAAAAATACGAGGAGCATGTAAAGGTCTGAAAAATAGAAGTAGCATAAAAAGGTCTGAAAAATACGGGGAGCATGAAAAGGTCTGAAAAATACGAGGAGCATGAAAAGGTGTGAAAAATACGAGGAGTATGAAAAGGTGTCAAAAATACGAAGAGCATGAACAGGTGTGAAATATTACAAAGAGCATGAAAAGGTGTGAAAAATATGAGGAGCATGAAATGGTCTGAAAAATATCAAGAATATGAAACGGTCTGAAATATACGAAGAGCATGAAAACGTGTGAACAGTATGAAGAGCATGAAGAGTTCTGAAAAATACGAGTAGCATGAAGAGTTCTGAAAAATACGAAGAGCATGAATAGGTCTGAAAAATAAGAGGAGCATGAAGATGTCTGAAAAATAGTAAGAGCATGGAAAGGTCTATAAAATACGAGGACCAGGCAAGGTCTGAAAAATACGAGGAGCATGAAAAGGTCTGAAAAATACGAGGAGCATGAAAAGGTGTGAAAAATATGAGGAGCATGAAAAAGTGTGAAAAATACGAGGAGCATGAAAAGGTGTGAAAAACACGAAGAGCAAGAAACGGTGTGAAAAACATGGAGAGCATGAAAAGGTGTGGAAAATATCAAGAGCATGAAAAGGCCTGAAAAATATGAAGAGCATTAAAAGGAGTGAAAAACACGAAGAGCATGAAAAGGTGTGAAAAACACGAAGAGCATGAAAAGGTGTGAAAAATACAAAGAGCATATAAAGGTGTGAAAAATACGAGGAGAATGAAAAAGTGTGAAAAATACGAGGAGCATGAAAAGATGGGACAAATACGAAGAGGATGAGAAGATGTAAAAAATATGAAGAGCACGACAGGGTGTGAAAAATACGAAGAGCATGAAAAGGGGTGAAAAATTTCCAAGAGCCTGAAAAGGTGTGAAAAATACGAAGAGCATGAAAATTTGTGAAAAATACGAAGTGCATGAAAAGGTGTGAAACATACGAAGAGCCTGAAACGGTGTGTAAAATATGAAGAGCATGAAAAGGTGTGAATAATATAAGGTTAATGAAATGGTGTGAAAAACATGAAGAGCATGAAACGGTGTGTAAAATATGAAGAGCAAGAAAAGGTGTGAAAAATACGCAGAATATGAAAAGGTCTGAAAAATAGGAGAAGCATGAATAGGTCTGAAAATACGAAGAGCATGAAGAGAATGAAAAGTTCTGAAAAATATGAAGAGCATGAAAAGTTGTGAAAAATATGAAGAGCATGAAAATGTGTGAATATTATGACGAGCATGAAAAGGTGTGAACAATATGAGGAGCATGAAAAGGTCTGAAAAATAAGAGGAGCTTGAAAGGTCTGAAAAATTTGAGGAGCATGAAAAGATCTGAAAAATACGAGGAGGTTGAAAAATTCTGAAAAATATGAAGAGCATGAAAAGTTCTGAAAAATACAAAGAGCATGAAAAGGCGTGAAAATCACGAAGAGCATGCAAAGGTGTGAAAAATACGAGGAGCATGAAAATGTGTGAAAAATACGAGGAGCATGAAAAGGTCTGAAAAAAAACGAGGAACATGAAATGGTGTAAAAAATACGAGAACCATGAAAATGCGTGAAAATCACGAAGAGCATGAAAAGGTGTGAAAAATACGAGGAGCATGTAAAGGTCTGAAAAATAGAAGTAGCATAAAAAGGTCTGAAAAATACGGGGAGCATGAAAAGGTCTGAAAAATACGAGGAGCATGAAAAGGTGTGAAAAATACGAGGAGTATGAAAAGGTGTCAAAAATACGAAGAGCATGAACAGGTGTGAAATATTACAAAGAGCATGAAAAGGTGTGAAAAATATGAGGAGCATGAAATGGTCTGAAAAATATCAAGAATATGAAAAGGTCTGAAATATACGAAGAGCATGAAAACGTGTGAACAGTATGAAGAGCATGAAGAGTTCTGAAAAATACGAGTAGCATGAAGAGTTCTGAAAAATACGAAGAGCATGAATAGGTCTGAAAAATAAGAGGAGCATGAAGATGTCTGAAAAATAGTAAGAGCATGGAAAGGTCTATAAAATACGAGGACCAGGCAAGGTCTGAAAAATACGAGGAGCATGAAAAGGTCTGAAAAATACGAGGAGCATGAAAAGGTGTGAAAAATATGAGGAGCATGAAAAAGTGTGAAAAATACGAGGAGCATGAAAAGGTGTGAAAAACACGAAGAGCATGAAAATGAATGAAAAATTCGAAGAGCATGAAAAGGTTTGAAAAATATGAGGAGCATGAAAAAGTGTGAAAAATACGAGGAGCATGAAAAGGTGTGAAAAATATGAAGAGCATGAAAAGTGTGAAAAATAGTAGCATGAAATGTGTGAAAAACACGAAGAGCAAGAAACGGTGTGAAAAACATGGAGAGCATGAAAAGGTGTGGAAAATATCAAGAGCATGAAAAGGCCTGAAAAATATGAAGAGCATTAAAAGGAGTGAAAAACACGAAGAGCATGAAAAGGTGTGAAAAACAGGAAGAGCATGAAAAGGTGTGAAAAATACAAAGAGCATATAAAGGTGTGAAAAATACGAGGAGAATGAAAAAGTGTGAAAAATACGAGGAGCATGAAAAGGTGTGAAATATACGAGAAGCATGAAAAGTTCTGAGAAATACGAGGAGGATGAAAAGGTCTGAAAAATACGAGGAGCATGAATAGGTCTGAAAAATACGGGGAGCCTGAAAAGTTGTGAACAATATGAACAGCATGAAACGGTGTGAAAAATATGAAGAGCATGAAAAGGTGTGAAATATACGAAGAGCATGAAAAAGTGTCAAAAATACGAAGAGCATGAAACAGTGTGAAAAATATGAAGAGCATGAAATGGTGTGAAAAATATGAAGAGCATGAAAAGGTGTGAAAAATATGAAGAGCATGAAACGGTGTGAAAAATATGAAGAGCATGAAAAGGTGTGAATCATACGAAGTGCATGAAAAGGTGTGAAATATACGAAGAGCATTAAAATGTGTGAAAAATACAAAGAGCATGAAAAAGTGTGAAAAGTACAAACGCATCAAACGGTGTGAAAAATATGAAGAGCATGAAACGTTGTGAAAAATCACGAAAAGCATGAAAAGTTGTGAAAAATTCAGAGAGCATTAAAAGATGTGAAAAATTACCAAGAACATGAAAAAGTCTGAAAAATACAAAGAGCTTTCTGAAAAATATGAAGAGCATGAAACGTGTGAAAAATATGAGGAGCATGAAACTATCTGAAAATATGAAGAGCATGAAACGGTGTGAAAAATACGAGGAGCATGGAAATGTGTGAAAAATACGAGGAGCATGAAAAGGTCTGAAAAATACGAGGAGCCTGAAAAGGTTTCAAAACTATCAAGAGCATGAAAAGGTCTGAAAAATACGAAGAGCATGCAAACGTCTGAAAAATACGAAGAGCATGAAAAGGTGTGCAAAATATGAGGAGCATGAAAAGTTCTGAAAAATACGAGGAGCATGAAAATGTGTGAAAAATACAGGGAGCATGCAAAGGCCTGAAAAATACGAAGAGCGTGAAAAGGTGTGAAAAATATGAGGAGGATGAAAAGGTCTGGAAAATACGAGGAGCATGCCAAGGTCTGAAAATTATGAGGAGCATGAAAAGGTCTGAAAAATACGAGGACCATGAAAAGGTCTGAAAAATATGAGGAGCATGAAACAGTGTGAGAATATGAAGAGCATGAAACGGTATGAAAAATATGAAGAGCAGGAAAAGGTGTGAAAAATATGAAGAGCATGAAACGGTGTGAAAAATATGAGGAGCAAGAAAAGGTGTCAAAAATATGAGGAGCATGTAAAGGTGTGAAAAATATGAAGAGCATGAAAAGTTCTGAAAAATACGAGGAGCAAGAAATGGTGTCAAAAATATGAGGAGCATGAAAAGGTCTGAAAAAAAACGAGGAACATGAAATGGTGTAAAAAATACGAGAACCATGAAAATGCGTGAAAATCACGAAGAGCATGAAAAGGTGTGAAAAATACGAGGAGCATGTAAAGGTCTGAAAAATAGAAGTAGCATAAAAAGGTCTGAAAAATACGGGGAGCATGAAAAGGTCTGAAAAATACGAGGAGCATGAAAAGGTGTGAAAAATACGAGGAGTATGAAAAGGTGTCAAAAATACGAAGAGCATGAACAGGTGTGAAATATTACAAAGAGCATGAAAAGGTGTGAAAAATATGAGGAGCATGAAATGGTCTGAAAAATATCAAGAATTTGAAAAGGTCTGAAATATACGAAGAGCATGAAAACGTGTGAACAGTATGAAGAGCATGAAGAGTTCTGAAAAATACGAGTAGTATGAAGAGTTCTGAAAAATACGAAGAGCATGAATAGGTCTGAAAAATAAGAGGAGCATGAAGATGTCTGAAAAATAGTAAGAGCATGGAAAGGTCTATAAAATACGAGGACCAGGCAAGGTCTGAAAAATACGAGGAGCATGAAAAGGTCTGAAAAATACGAGGAGCATGAAAAGGTGTGAAAAATATGAGGAGCATGAAAAAGTGTGAAAAATACGAGGAGCATGAAAAGGTGTGAAAAACACGAAGAGCATGAAAATGAATGAAAAATTCGAAGAGCATGAAAAGGTTTGAAAAATATGAGGAGCATGAAAAAGTGTGAAAAATACGAGGAGCATGAAAAGGTGTGAAAAATATGAAGAGCATGAAAAGTGTGAAAAATAGGAGCATGAAATGTGTGAAAAACACGAAGAGCAAGAAACGGTGTGAAAAACATGGAGAGCATGAAAAGGTGTGGAAAATATCAAGAGCATGAAAAGGCCTGAAAAATATGAAGAGCATTAAAAGGAGTGAAAAACACGAAGAGCATGAAAAGGTGTGAAAAACAGGAAGAGCATGAAAAGGTGTGAAAAATACAAAGAGCATATAAAGGTGTTAAAAATACGAGGAGAATGAAAAGGTGTGAAAAATACGAGAAGCATGAAAAGGTCTGAGAAATACGAGGAGGATGAAAAGGTCTGAAAAATACGAGGAGCATGAAAAGGTCTGAAAAACACAAGGAGCATGAATAGGTCTGAAAAATACGGGGAGCCTGAAAAGTTGTGAACAATATGAACAGCATGAAACGGTGTGAAAAATATGAAGAGCATGAAAAGGTGTGAAATATACGAAGAGCATGAAAAAGTGTCAAAAATACGAAGAGCATGAAACAGTGTGAAAAATATGAAGAGCATGAAATGGTGTGAAAAATATGAAGAGCATGAAAAGGTGTGAAAAATATGAAGAGCATGAAACGGTGTGAAAAATATGAAGAGCATGAAAAGGTGTGAATCATACGAAGTGCATGAAAAGGTGTGAAATATACGAAGAGCATTAAAATGTGTGAAAAATACAAAGAGCATGAAAAAGTGTGAAAAGTACAAACGCATCAAACGGTGTGAAAAATATGAAGAGCATGAAACGTTGTGAAAAATCACGAAAAGCATGAAAAGTTGTGAAAAATTCAGAGAGCATTAAAAGATGTGAAAAATTACCAAGAACATGAAAAAGTCTGAAAAATACAAAGAGCTTTCTGAAAAATATGAAGAGCATGAAACGTGTGAAAAATATGAGGAGCATGAAACTATCTGAAAATATGAAGAGCATGAAACGGTGTGAAAAATACGAGGAGCATGGAAAGGTCTGAAAAATACAAGGGTCGTGAAAAGGTGTGAAAAATACGAGGAGCATGGAAATGTGTGAAAAATACGAGGAGCATGAAAAGGTCTGAAAAATACGAGGAGCCTGAAAAGGTTTCAAAACTATCAAGAGCATGAAAAGGTCTGAAAAATACGAAGAGCATGCAAACGTCTGAAAAATACGAAGAGCATGAAAAGGTGTGCAAAATATGAGGAGCATGAAAAGTTCTGAAAAATACGAGGAGCATGAAAATGTGTGAAAAATACAGGGAGCATGCAAAGGCCTGAAAAATACGAAGAGCGTGAAAGGGTGTGAAAAATATGAGGAGGATGAAAAGGTCTGGAAAATACGAGGAGCATGCCAAGGTCTGAAAATTATGAGGAGCATGAAAAGGTCTGAAAAATACGAGGACCATGAAAAGGTCTGAAAAATATGAGGAGCATGAAACAGTGTGAGAATATGAAGAGCATGAAACGGTATGAAAAATATGAAGAGCAGGAAAAGGTGTGAAAAATATGAAGAGCATGAAACGGTGTGAAAAATATGAGGAGCAAGAAAAGGTGTCAAAAATATGAGGAGCATGTAAAGGTGTGAAAAATATGAAGAGCATGAAAAGTTCTGAAAAATACGAGGAGCAAGAAATGGTGTCAAAAATATGAGGAGCATGAAAAGGTCTGAAAAAAAACGAGGAACATGAAATGGTGTAAAAAATACGAGAACCATGAAAATGCGTGAAAATCACGAAGAGCATGAAAAGGTGTGAAAAATACGAGGAGCATGTAAAGGTCTGAAAAATAGAAGTAGCATAAAAAGGTCTGAAAAATACGGGGAGCATGAAAAGGTCTGAAAAATACGAGGAGCATGAAAAGGTGTGAAAAATACGAGGAGTATGAAAAGGTGTCAAAAATACGAAGAGCATGAACAGGTGTGAAATATTACAAAGAGCATGAAAAGGTGTGAAAAATATGAGGAGCATGAAATGGTCTGAAAAATATCAAGAATTTGAAAAGGTCTGAAATATACGAAGAGCATGAAAACGTGTGAACAGTATGAAGAGCATGAAGAGTTCTGAAAAATACGAGTAGCATGAAGAGTTCTGAAAAATACGAAGAGCATGAATAGGTCTGAAAAATAAGAGGAGCATGAAGATGTCTGAAAAATAGTAAGAGCATGGAAAGGTCTATAAAATACGAGGACCAGGCAAGGTCTGAAAAATACGAGGAGCATGAAAAGGTGTGAAAAATACGAGGAGCATGAAAAGGTGTGAAAAACACGAAGAGCATGAAAATGAATGAAAAATTCGAAGAGCATGAAAAGGTTTGAAAAATATGAGGAGCATGAAAAAGTGTGAAAAATACGAGGAGCATGAAAAGGTGTGAAAAATATGAAGAGCATGAAAAGTGTGAAAAATAGGAGCATGAAATGTGTGAAAAACACGAAGAGCAAGAAACGGTGTGAAAAACATGGAGAGCATGAAAAGGTGTGGAAAATATCAAGAGCATGAAAAGGCCTGAAAAATATGAAGAGCATTAAAAGGAGTGAAAAACACGAAGAGCATGAAAAGGTGTGAAAAACACGAAGAGCATGAAAAGGTGTGAAAAATACAAAGAGCATATAAAGGTGTGAAAAATACGAGGAGAATGAAAAAGTGTGAAAAATACGAGGAGCATGAAAAGGTGTGAAAAATACGAGAAGCATGAAAAGGTCTGATAAATACGAGGAGGATGAAAAGGTCTGAAAATTACGAGGAGCATGAAAAGGTCTGAAAAACACAAGGAGCATGAAAAGGTCTGAAAAATACGGGGAGCCTGAAAAGTTGTGAACAATATGAACAGCATGAAACGGTGTGAAAAATATGAAGAGCATGAAAAGGTGTGAAAAATACGAAGTGCATGAAACGCTGTGAAAAATACGAAGCATCAGAATGTCTGAAAAATACGAAGAGCATGAAATAGTGTGAAAAATACGAAGAGCATGAAAAGTTCTGAAAAATACGAAGAACATGAAAAGATGGGACAAATACGAAGAGGATGAAAAGATGTAAAAAATATGAAGAGCACGACAGGGTGTGAAAAATACGAAGAGCATGAAAAGGGGTGAAAAATTTCGAAGAGCCTGAAAAGGTGTGAAAAATACGAAGAGCATGAAAATTTGTGAAAAATACGAAGTGCATGAAAAGGTGTGAAACATACGAAGAGCCTGAAACGGTGTGTAAAATATGAAGAGCATGAAAAGGTGTGAATAATATAAGGTTAATGAAATGGTGTGAAAAACATGAAGAGCATGAAACGGTGTGTAAAATATGAAGAGCAAGAAAAGGTGTGAAAAATACACAGAATATGAAAAGGTCTGAAAAATAGGAGAAGCATGAATAGGTCTGAAAATACGAAGAGCATGAAGAGAATGAAAAGTTCTGAAAAATATGAAGAGCATGAAAAGTTGTGAAAAATATGAAGTGCATGAAAATGTGTGAATATTATGACGAGCATGAAAAGGTGTGAACAATATGAGGAGCATGAAAAGGTCTGAAAAATAAGAGGAGCTTGAAAGGTCTGAAAAATTTGAGGAGCATGAAAAGATCTGAAAAATACGAGGAGGTTGAAAAATTCTGAAAAATATGAAGAGCATGAAAAGTTCTGAAAAATACAAAGAGCATGAAAAGGCGTGAAAATCACGAAGAGCATGCAAAGGTGTGAAAAATACGAGGAGCATGAAAATGTGTGAAAAATACGAGGAGCATGAAAAGGTCTGAAAAAAAAACGAGGAACATGAAATGTTGTAAAAAATACGAGAACCATGAAAATGCGTGAAAATCACGAAGAGCATGCAAAGGTGTGAAAAATACGAGGAGCTTTAAAATGTGTGAAAAATACGAGGAGCATGAAAAGGTCTGAAAAAAAACGAGGAACATGAAATGGTGTAAAAAATACGAGAACCATGAAAATGCATGAAAATCACGAAGAGCATGAAAAGGTGTGAAAAATACAAGGAGCATGTAAAGGACTGAAAAATAGAAGTAGCATAAAAAGGTCTGAAAAATTCGGGGAGCATGAAAAGGTCTGAAAAATACGAGGAGCATGAAAAGGTGTGAAAAATACGAGGAGTATGAAAAGGTGTCAAAAATACGAAGAGCATGAACAGGTGTGAAATATTACAAAGAGCATGAAAAGGTGTGAAAAATATGAGGAGCATGAAATGGTCTGAAAAATATCAAGAATTTGAAAAGGTCTGAAATATACGAAGAGCATGAAAACGTGTGAACAGTATGAAGAGCATGAAGAGTTCTGAAAAATACGAGTAGCATGAAGAGTTCTGAAAAATACGAAGAGCATGAATAGGTCTGAAAAATAAGAGGAGCATGAAGATGTCTGAAAAATAGTAAGAGCATGGAAAGGTCTATAAAATACGAGGACCAGGCAAGGTCTGAAAAATACGAGGAGCATGAAAAGGTCTGAAAAATACGAGGAGCATGAAAAGGTGTGAAAAATATGAGGAGCATGAAAAAGTGTGAAAAATACGAGGAGCATGAAAAGGTGTGAAAAACACGAAGAGCATGAAAATGAATGAAAAATTCGAAGAGCATGAAAAGGTTTGAAAAATATGAGGAGCATGAAAAAGTGTGAAAAATACGAGGAGCATGAAAAGGTGTGAAAAATATGAAGAGCATGAAAAGTGTGAAAAATAGGAGCATGAAATGTGTGAAAAACACGAAGAGCAAGAAACGGTGTGAAAAACATGGAGAGCATGAAAAGGTGTGGAAAATATCAAGAGCATGAAAAGGCCTGAAAAATATGAAGAGCATTAAAAGGAGTGAAAAACACGAAGAGCATGAAAAGGTGTGAAAAACAGGAAGAGCATGAAAATGTGTGAAAAATACAAAGAGCATATAAAGGTGTGAAAAATACGAGGAGAATGAAAAAGTGTGAAAAATACGAGGAGCATGAAAAGGTGTGAAATATACGAGAAGCATGAAAAGGTCTGAGAAATACGAGGAGGATGAAAAGGTCTGAAAAATACGAGGAGCATGAATAGGTCTGAAAAATACGGGGAGCCTGAAAAGTTGTGAACAATATGAACAGCATGAAACGGTGTGAAAAATATGAAGAGCATGAAAAGGTGTGAAATATACGAAGAGCATGAAAAAGTGTCAAAAATACGAAGAGCATGAAACAGTGTGAAAAATATGAAGAGCATGAAATGGTGTGAAAAATATGAAGAGCATGAAAAGGTGTGAAAAATATGAAGAGCATGAAACGGTGTGAAAAATATGAAGAGCATGAAAAGGTGTGAATCATACGAAGTGCATGAAAAGGTGTGAAATATACGAAGAGCATTAAAATGTGTGAAAAATACAAAGAGCATGAAAAAGTGTGAAAAGTACAAACGCATCAAACGGTGTGAAAAATATGAAGAGCATGAAACGTTGTGAAAAATCACGAAAAGCATGAAAAGTTGTGAAAAATTCAGAGAGCATTAAAAGATGTGAAAAATTACCAAGAACATGAAAAAGTCTGAAAAATACAAAGAGCTTTCTGAAAAATATGAAGAGCATGAAACGTGTGAAAAATATGAGGAGCATGAAACTATCTGAAAATATGAAGAGCATGAAACGGTGTGAAAAATACGAGGAGCATGGAAATGTGTGAAAAATACGAGGAGCATGAAAAGGTCTGAAAAATACGAGGAGCCTGAAAAGGTTTCAAAACTATCAAGAGCATGAAAAGGTCTGAAAAATACGAAGAGCATGCAAACGTCTGAAAAATACGAAGAGCATGAAAAGGTGTGCAAAATATGAGGAGCATGAAAAGTTCTGAAAAATACGAGGAGCATGAAAATGTGTGAAAAATACAGGGAGCATGCAAAGGCCTGAAAAATACGAAGAGCGTGAAAAGGTGTGAAAAATATGAGGAGGATGAAAAGGTCTGGAAAATACGAGGAGCATGCCAAGGTCTGAAAATTATGAGGAGCATGAAAAGGTCTGAAAAATACGAGGACCATGAAAAGGTCTGAAAAATATGAGGAGCATGAAACAGTGTGAGAATATGAAGAGCATGAAACGGTATGAAAAATATGAAGAGCAGGAAAAGGTGTGAAAAATATGAAGAGCATGAAACGGTGTGAAAAATATGAGGAGCAAGAAAAGGTGTCAAAAATATGAGGAGCATGTAAAGGTGTGAAAAATATGAAGAGCATGAAAAGTTCTGAAAAATACGAGGAGCAAGAAATGGTGTCAAAAATATGAGGAGCATGAAAAGGTCTGAAAAAAAACGAGGAACATGAAATGGTGTAAAAAATACGAGAACCATGAAAATGCGTGAAAATCACGAAGAGCATGAAAAGGTGTGAAAAATACGAGGAGCATGTAAAGGTCTGAAAAATAGAAGTAGCATAAAAAGGTCTGAAAAATACGGGGAGCATGAAAAGGTCTGAAAAATAAGAGGAGCATGAAGATGTCTGAAAAATAGTAAGAGCATGGAAAGGTCTATAAAATACGAGGACCAGGCAAGGTCTGAAAAATACGAGGAGCAAGAAAAGGTCTGAAAAATACGAGGAGCATGAAAAGGTGTGAAAAATATGAGGAGCATGAAAAAGTGTGAAAAATACGAGGAGCATGAAAAGGTGTGAAAAACACGAAGAGCATGAAAATGAATGAAAAATTCGAAGAGCATGAAAAGGTTTGAAAAATATGAGGAGCATGAAAAAGTGTGAAAAATACGAGGAGCATGAAAAGGTGTGAAAAATATGAAGAGCATGAAAAGTGTGAAAAATAGGAGCATGAAATGTGTGAAAAACACGAAGAGCAAGAAACGGTGTGAAAAACATGGAGAGCATGAAAAGGTGTGGAAAATATCAAGAGCATGAAAAGGCCTGAAAAATATGAAGAGCATTAAAAGGAGTGAAAAACACGAAGAGCATGAAAAGGTGTGAAAAACAGGAAGAGCATGAAAAGGTGTGAAAAATACAAAGAGCATATAAAGGTGTGAAAAATACGAGGAGAATGAAAAAGTGTGAAAAATACGAGGAGCATGAAAAGGTGTGAAAAATACGAGAAGCATGAAAAGGTCTGAGAAATACGAGGAGGATGAAAAGGTCTGAAAAATACGAGGAGCATGAAAAGGTCTGAAAAACACAAGGAGCATGAATAGGTCTGAAAAATACGGGGAGCCTGAAAAGTTGTGAACAATATGAACAGCATGAAACGGTGTGAAAAATATGAAGAGCATGAAAAGGTGTGAAATATACGAAGAGCATGAAAAAGTGTCAAAAATACGAAGAGCATGAAACAGTGTGAAAAATATGAAGAGCATGAAATGGTGTGAAAAATATGAAGAGCATGAAAAGGTGTGAAAAATATGAAGAGCATGAAACGGTGTGAAAAATATGAATAGCATGAAAAGGTGTGAATCATACGAAGTGCATGAAAAGGTGTGAAATATACGAAGAGCATTAAAATGTGTGAAAAATACAAAGAGCATGAAAAAGTGTGAAAAGTACAAACGCATCAAACGGTGTGAAAAATATGAAGAGCATGAAACGTTGTGAAAAATCACGAAAAGCATGAAAAGTTGTGAAAAATTCAGAGAGCATTAAAAGATGTGAAAAATTACCAAGAACATGAAAAAGTCTGAAAAATACAAAGAGCTTTCTGAAAAATATGAAGAGCATGAAACGTGTGAAAAATATGAGGAGCATGAAACTATCTGAAAATATGAAGAGCATGAAACGGTGTGAAAAATACGAGGAGCATGGAAAGGTCTGAAAAATACAAGGGTCGTGAAAAGGTGTGAAAAATACGAGGAGCATGGAAATGTGTGAAAAATACGAGGAGCATGAAAAGGTCTGAAAAATACGAGGAGCCTGAAAAGGTTTCAAAACTATCAAGAGCATGAAAAGGTCTGAAAAATACGAAGAGCATGCAAACGTCTGAAAAATACGAAGAGCATGAAAAGGTGTGCAAAATATGAGGAGCATGAAAAGTTCTGAAAAATACGAGGAGCATGAAAATGTGTGAAAAATACAGGGAGCATGCAAAGGCCTGAAAAATACGAAGAGCGTGAAAAGGTGTGAAAAATATGAGGAGGATGAAAAGGTCTGGAAAATACGAGGAGCATGCCAAGGTCTGAAAATTATGAGGAGCATGAAAAGGTCTGAAAAATACGAGGACCATGAAAAGGTCTGAAAAATATGAGGAGCATGAAACAGTGTGAGAATATGAAGAGCATGAAACGGTATGAAAAATATGAAGAGCAGGAAAAGGTGTGAAAAATATGAAGAGCATGAAACGGTGTGAAAAATATGAGGAGCAAGAAAAGGTGTCAAAAATATGAGGAGCATGTAAAGGTGTGAAAAATATGAAGAGCATGAAAAGTTCTGAAAAATACGAGGAGCAAGAAATGGTGTCAAAAATATGAGGAGCATGAAAAGGTCTGAAAAAAAACGAGGAACATGAAATGGTGTAAAAAATACGAGAACCATGAAAATGCGTGAAAATCACGAAGAGCATGAAAAGGTGTGAAAAATACGAGGAGCATGTAAAGGTCTGAAAAATAGAAGTAGCATAAAAAGGTCTGAAAAATACGGGGAGCATGAAAAGGTCTGAAAAATACGAGGAGCATGAAAAGGTGTGAAAAATACGAGGAGTATGAAAAGGTGTCAAAAATACGAAGAGCATGAACAGGTGTGAAATATTACAAAGAGCATGAAAAGGTGTGAAAAATATGAGGAGCATGAAATGGTCTGAAAAATATCAAGAATTTGAAAAGGTCTGAAATATACGAAGAGCATGAAAACGTGTGAACAGTATGAAGAGCATGAAGAGTTCTGAAAAATACGAGTAGCATGAAGAGTTCTGAAAAATACGAAGAGCATGAATAGGTCTGAAAAATAAGAGGAGCATGAAGATGTCTGAAAAATAGTAAGAGCATGGAAAGGTCTATAAAATACGAGGACCAGGCAAGGTCTGAAAAATACGAGGAGCATGAAAAGGTGTGAAAAATACGAGGAGCATGAAAAGGTGTGAAAAACACGAAGAGCATGAAAATGAATGAAAAATTCGAAGAGCATGAAAAGGTTTGAAAAATATGAGGAGCATGAAAAAGTGTGAAAAATACGAGGAGCATGAAAAGGTGTGAAAAATATGAAGAGCATGAAAAGTGTGAAAAATAGGAGCATGAAATGTGTGAAAAACACGAAGAGCAAGAAACGGTGTGAAAAACATGGAGAGCATGAAAAGGTGTGGAAAATATCAAGAGCATGAAAAGGCCTGAAATATATGAAGAGCATTAAAAGGAGTGAAAAACACGAAGAGCATGAAAAGGTGTGAAAAACACGAAGAGCATGAAAAGGTGTGAAAAATACAAAGAGCATATAAAGGTGTGAAAAATACGAGGAGAATGAAAAAGTGTGAAAAATACGAGGAGCATGAAAAGGTGTGAAAAATACGAGAAGCATGAAAAGGTCTGATAAATACGAGGAGGATGAAAAGGTCTGAAAAATACGAGGAGCATGAAAAGGTCTGAAAAACACAAGGAGCATGAAAAGGTCTGAAAAATACGGGGAGCCTGAAAAGTTGTGAACAATATGAACAGCATGAAACGGTGTGAAAAATATGAAGAGCATGAAAAGGTGTGAAAAATACGAAGTGCATGAAACGCTGTGAAAAATACGAAGCATCAGAATGTCTGAAAAATACGAAGAGCATGAAATAGTGTGAAAAATACGAAGAGCATGAAAAGTTCTGAAAAATACGAAGAACATGAAAAGATGGGACAAATACGAAGAGGATGAGAAGATGTAAAAAATATGAAGAGCACGACAGGGTGTGAAAAATACGAAGAGCATGAAAAGGGGTGAAAAATTTCCAAGAGCCTGAAAAGGTGTGAAAAATACGAAGAGCATGAAAATTTGTGAAAAATACGAAGTGCATGAAAAGGTGTGAAACATACGAAGAGCCTGAAACGGTGTGTAAAATATGAAGAGCATGAAAAGGTGTGAATAATATAAGGTTAATGAAATGGTGTGAAAAACATGAAGAGCATGAAACGGTGTGTAAAATATGAAGAGCAAGAAAAGGTGTGAAAAATACGCAGAATATGAAAAGGTCTGAAAAATAGGAGAAGCATGAATAGGTCTGAAAATACGAAGAGCATGAAGAGAATGAAAAGTTCTGAAAAATATGAAGAGCATGAAAAGTTGTGAAAAATATGAAGAGCATGAAAATGTGTGAATATTATGACGAGCATGAAAAGGTGTGAACAATATGAGGAGCATGAAAAGGTCTGAAAAATAAGAGGAGCTTGAAAGGTCTGAAAAATTTGAGGAGCATGAAAAGATCTGAAAAATACGAGGAGGTTGAAAAATTCTGAAAAATATGAAGAGCATGAAAAGTTCTGAAAAATACAAAGAGCATGAAAAGGCGTGAAAATCACGAAGAGCATGCAAAGGTGTGAAAAATACGAGGAGCATGAAAATGTGTGAAAAATACGAGGAGCATGAAAAGGTCTGAAAAAAAACGAGGAACATGAAATGGTGTAAAAAATACGAGAACCATGAAAATGCGTGAAAATCACGAAGAGCATGAAAAGGTGTGAAAAATACGAGGAGCATGTAAAGGTCTGAAAAATAGAAGTAGCATAAAAAGGTCTGAAAAATACGGGGAGCATGAAAAGGTCTGAAAAATACGAGGAGCATGAAAAGGTGTGAAAAATACGAGGAGTATGAAAAGGTGTCAAAAATACGAAGAGCATGAACAGGTGTGAAATATTACAAAGAGCATGAAAAGGTGTGAAAAATATGAGGAGCATGAAAAAGTGTGAAAAATACGAGGAGCATGAAAAGGTGTGAAAAATATGAAGAGCATGAAAAGTGTGAAAAATAGGAGCATGAAATGTGTGAAAAACACGAAGAGCAAGAAACGGTGTGAAAAACATGGAGAGCATGAAAAGGTGTGGAAAATATCAAGAGCATGAAAAGGCCTGAAAAATATGAAGAGCATTAAAAGGAGTGAAAAACACGAAGAGCATGAAAAGGTGTGAAAAACACGAAGAGCATGAAAAGGTGTGAAAAATACAAAGAGCATATAAAGGTGTGAAAAATAAGAGGAGAATGAAAAAGTGTGAAAAATACGAGGAGCATGAAAAGGTGTGAAAAATACGAGAAGCATGAAAAGGTCTGATAAATACGAGGAGGATGAAAAGGTCTGAAAAATACGAGGAGCATGAAAAGGTCTGAAAAACACAAGGAGCATGAAAAGGTCTGAAAAATACGGGGAGCCTGAAAAGTTGTGAACAATATGAACAGCATGAAACGGTGTGAAAAATATGAAGAGCATGAAAAGGTGTGAAAAATACGAAGTGCATGAAACGCTGTGAAAAATACGAAGCATCAGAATGTCTGAAAAATACGAAGAGCAGGAAATAGTGTGAAAAATACGAAGAGCATGAAAAGTTCTGAAAAATACGAAGAACATGAAAAGATGGGACAAATACGAAGAGGATGAGAAGATGTAAAAAATATGAAGAGCACGACAGGGTGTGAAATATACGAAGAGCATGAAAAGGG
The DNA here is from genome assembly GCF_033118175.1 of Dama dama. Classification (NCBI taxonomy): domain Eukaryota; kingdom Metazoa; phylum Chordata; class Mammalia; order Artiodactyla; family Cervidae; genus Dama; species Dama dama. The sequence continues at coordinate 234,874 of NW_026870899.1, forward strand.
GTGAAAAATTTCCAAGAGCCTGAAAAGGTGTGAAAAATACGAAGAGCATGAAAATTTGTGAAAAATACGAAGTGCATGAAAAGGTGTGAAACATACGAAGAGCCTGAAACGGTGTGTAAAATATGAAGAGCATGAAAAGGTGTGAATAATATAAGGTTAATGAAATGGTGTGAAAAACATGAAGAGCATGAAACGGTGTGTAAAATATGAAGAGCAAGAAAAGGTGTGAAAAATACGCAGAATATGAAAAGGTCTGAAAAATAGGAGAAGCATGAATAGGTCTGAAAATACGAAGAGCATGAAGAGAATGAAAAGTTCTGAAAAATATGAAGAGCATGAAAAGTTGTGAAAAATATGAAGAGCATGAAAATGTGTGAATATTATGACGAGCATGAAAAGGTGTGAACAATATGAGGAGCATGAAAAGGTCTGAAAAATAAGAGGAGCTTGAAAGGTCTGAAAAATTTGAGGAGCATGAAAAGATCTGAAAAATACGAGGAGGTTGAAAAATTCTGAAAAATATGAAGAGCATGAAAAGTTCTGAAAAATACAAAGAGCATGAAAAGGCGTGAAAATCACGAAGAGCATGCAAAGGTGTGAAAAATACGAGGAGCATGAAAATGTGTGAAAAATACGAGGAGCATGAAAAGGTCTGAAAAAAAACGAGGAACATGAAATGGTGTAAAAAATACGAGAACCATGAAAATGCGTGAAAATCACGAAGAGCATGAAAAGGTGTGAAAAATACGAGGAGCATGTAAAGGTCTGAAAAATAGAAGTAGCATAAAAAGGTCTGAAAAATACGGGGAGCATGAAAAGGTCTGAAAAATACGAGGAGCAAGAAAAGGTGTGAAAAATACGAGGAGTATGAAAAGGTGTCAAAAATACGAAGAGCATGAACAGGTGTGAAATATTACAAAGAGCATGAAAAGGTGTGAAAAATATGAGGAGCATGAAAAAGTGTGAAAAATACGAGGAGCATGAAAAGGTGTGAAAAATATGAAGAGCATGAAAAGTGTGAAAAATAGGAGCATGAAATGTGTGAAAAACACGAAGAGCAAGAAACGGTGTGAAAAACATGGAGAGCATGAAAACGTGTGGAAAATATCAAGAGCATGAAAAGGCCTGAAAAATATGAAGAGCATTAAAAGGAGTGAAAAACACGAAGAGCATGAAAAGGTGTGAAAAACACGAAGAGCATGAAAAGGTGTGAAAAATACAAAGAGCATATAAAGGTGTGAAAAATACGAGGAGAATGAAAAAGTGTGAAAAATACGAGGAGCATGAAAAGGTGTGAAAAATACGAGAAGCATGAAAAGGTCTGATAAATACGAGGAGGATGAAAAGGTCTGAAAAATACGAGGAGCATGAAAAGGTCTGAAAAACACAAGGAGCATGAAAAGGTCTGAAAAATACGGGGAGCCTGAAAAGTTGTGAACAATATGAACAGCATGAAACGGTGTGAAAAATATGAAGAGCATGAAAAGGTGTGAAAAATACGAAGTGCATGAAACGCTGTGAAAAATACGAAGCATCAGAATGTCTGAAAAATACGAAGAGCATGAAATAGTGTGAAAAATACGAAGAGCATGAAAAGTTCTGAAAAATACGAAGAACATGAAAAGATGGGACAAATACGAAGAGGATGAGAAGATGTAAAAAATATGAAGAGCACGACAGGGTGTGAAAAATACGAAGAGCATGAAAAGGGGTGAAAAATTTCCAAGAGCCTGAAAAGGTGTGAAAAATACGAAGAGCATGAAAATTTGTGAAAAATACGAAGTGCATGAAAAGGTGTGAAACATACGAAGAGCCTGAAACGGTGTGTAAAATATGAAGAGCATGAAAAGGTGTGAATAATATAAGGTTAATGAAATGGTGTGAAAAACATGAAGAGCATGAAACGGTGTGTAAAATATGAAGAGCAAGAAAAGGTGTGAAAAATACGCAGAATATGAAAAGGTCTGAAAAATAGGAGAAGCATGAATAGGTCTGAAAATACGAAGAGCATGAAGAGAATGAAAAGTTCTGAAAAATATGAAGAGCATGAAAAGTTGTGAAAAATATGAAGAGCATGAAAATGTGTGAATATTATGACGAGCATGAAAAGGTGTGAACAATATGAGGAGCATGAAAAGGTCTGAAAAATAAGAGGAGCTTGAAAGGTCTGAAAAATTTGAGGAGCATGAAAAGATCTGAAAAATACGAGGAGGTTGAAAAATTCTGAAAAATATGAAGAGCATGAAAAGTTCTGAAAAATACAAAGAGCATGAAAAGGCGTGAAAATCACGAAGAGCATGCAAAGGTGTGAAAAATACGAGGAGCATGAAAATGTGTGAAAAATACGAGGAGCATGAAAAGGTCTGAAAAAAAACGAGGAACATGAAATGGTGTAAAAAATACGAGAACCATGAAAATGCGTGAAAATCACGAAGAGCATGAAAAGGTGTGAAAAATACGAGGAGCATGTAAAGGTCTGAAAAATAGAAGTAGCATAAAAAGGTCTGAAAAATACGGGGAGCATGAAAAGGTCTGAAAAATACGAGGAGCATGAAAAGGTGTGAAAAATACGAGGAGTATGAAAAGGTGTCAAAAATACGAAGAGCATGAACAGGTGTGAAATATTACAAAGAGCATGAAAAGGTGTGAAAAATATGAGGAGCATGAAATGGTCTGAAAAATATCAAGAATATGAAACGGTCTGAAATATACGAAGAGCATGAAAACGTGTGAACAGTATGAAGAGCATGAAGAGTTCTGAAAAATACGAGTAGCATGAAGAGTTCTGAAAAATACGAAGAGCATGAATAGGTCTGAAAAATAAGAGGAGCATGAAGATGTCTGAAAAATAGTAAGAGCATGGAAAGGTCTATAAAATACGAGGACCAGGCAAGGTCTGAAAAATACGAGGAGCATGAAAAGGTCTGAAAAATACGAGGAGCATGAAAAGGTGTGAAAAATATGAGGAGCATGAAAAAGTGTGAAAAATACGAGGAGCATGAAAAGGTGTGAAAAACACGAAGAGCAAGAAACGGTGTGAAAAACATGGAGAGCATGAAAAGGTGTGGAAAATATCAAGAGCATGAAAAGGCCTGAAAAATATGAAGAGCATTAAAAGGAGTGAAAAACACGAAGAGCATGAAAAGGTGTGAAAAACACGAAGAGCATGAAAAGGTGTGAAAAATACAAAGAGCATATAAAGGTGTGAAAAATACGAGGAGAATGAAAAAGTGTGAAAAATACGAGGAGCATGAAAAGGTGTGAAAAATACGAGAAGCATGAAAAGGTCTGATAAATACGAGGAGGATGAAAAGGTCTGAAAAATACGAGGAGCATGAAAAGGTCTGAAAAACACAAGGAGCATGAAAAGGTCTGAAAAATACGGGGAGCCTGAAAAGTTGTGAACAATATGAACAGCATGAAACGGTGTGAAAAATATGAAGAGCATGAAAAGGTGTGAAAAATACGAAGTGCATGAAACGCTGTGAAAAATACGAAGCATCAGAATGTCTGAAAAATACGAAGAGCATGAAATAGTGTGAAAAATACGAAGAGCATGAAAAGTTCTGAAAAATACGAAGAACATGAAAAGATGGGACAAATACGAAGAGGATGAGAAGATGTAAAAAATATGAAGAGCACGACAGGGTGTGAAAAATACGAAGAGCATGAAAAGGGGTGAAAAATTTCCAAGAGCCTGAAAAGGTGTGAAAAATACGAAGAGCATGAAAATTTGTGAAAAATACGAAGTGCATGAAAAGGTGTGAAACATACGAAGAGCCTGAAACGGTGTGTAAAATATGAAGAGCATGAAAAGGTGTGAATAATATAAGGTTAATGAAATGGTGTGAAAAACATGAAGAGCATGAAACGGTGTGTAAAATATGAAGAGCAAGAAAAGGTGTGAAAAATACGCAGAATATGAAAAGGTCTGAAAAATAGGAGAAGCATGAATAGGTCTGAAAATACGAAGAGCATGAAGAGAATGAAAAGTTCTGAAAAATATGAAGAGCATGAAAAGTTGTGAAAAATATGAAGAGCATGAAAATGTGTGAATATTATGACGAGCATGAAAAGGTGTGAACAATATGAGGAGCATGAAAAGGTCTGAAAAATAAGAGGAGCTTGAAAGGTCTGAAAAATTTGAGGAGCATGAAAAGATCTGAAAAATACGAGGAGGTTGAAAAATTCTGAAAAATATGAAGAGCATGAAAAGTTCTGAAAAATACAAAGAGCATGAAAAGGCGTGAAAATCACGAAGAGCATGCAAAGGTGTGAAAAATACGAGGAGCATGAAAATGTGTGAAAAATACGAGGAGCATGAAAAGGTCTGAAAAAAAACGAGGAACATGAAATGGTGTAAAAAATACGAGAACCATGAAAATGCGTGAAAATCACGAAGAGCATGAAAAGGTGTGAAAAATACGAGGAGCATGTAAAGGTCTGAAAAATAGAAGTAGCATAAAAAGGTCTGAAAAATACGGGGAGCATGAAAAGGTCTGAAAAATACGAGGAGCATGAAAAGGTGTGAAAAATACGAGGAGTATGAAAAGGTGTCAAAAATACGAAGAGCATGAACAGGTGTGAAATATTACAAAGAGCATGAAAAGGTGTGAAAAATATGAGGAGCATGAAATGGTCTGAAAAATATCAAGAATATGAAACGGTCTGAAATATACGAAGAGCATGAAAACGTGTGAACAGTATGAAGAGCATGAAGAGTTCTGAAAAATACGAGTAGCATGAAGAGTTCTGAAAAATACGAAGAGCATGAATAGGTCTGAAAAATAAGAGGAGCATGAAGATGTCTGAAAAATAGTAAGAGCATGGAAAGGTCTATAAAATACGAGGACCAGGCAAGGTCTGAAAAATACGAGGAGCATGAAAAGGTCTGAAAAATACGAGGAGCATGAAAAGGTGTGAAAAATATGAGGAGCATGAAAAAGTGTGAAAAATACGAGGAGCATGAAAAGGTGTGAAAAACACGAAGAGCAAGAAACGGTGTGAAAAACATGGAGAGCATGAAAAGGTGTGGAAAATATCAAGAGCATGAAAAGGCCTGAAAAATATGAAGAGCATTAAAAGGAGTGAAAAACACGAAGAGCATGAAAAGGTGTGAAAAACACGAAGAGCATGAAAAGGTGTGAAAAATACAAAGAGCATATAAAGGTGTGAAAAATACGAGGAGAATGAAAAAGTGTGAAAAATACGAGGAGCATGAAAAGGTGTGAAAAATACGAGAAGCATGAAAAGGTCTGATAAATACGAGGAGGATGAAAAGGTCTGAAAAATACGAGGAGCATGAAAAGGTCTGAAAAACACAAGGAGCATGAAAAGGTCTGAAAAATACGGGGAGCCTGAAAAGTTGTGAACAATATGAACAGCATGAAACGGTGTGAAAAATATGAAGAGCATGAAAAGGTGTGAAAAATACGAAGTGCATGAAACGCTGTGAAAAATACGAAGCATCAGAATGTCTGAAAAATACGAAGAGCATGAAATAGTGTGAAAAATACGAAGAGCATGAAAAGTTCTGAAAAATACGAAGAACATGAAAAGATGGGACAAATACGAAGAGGATGAGAAGATGTAAAAAATATGAAGAGCACGACAGGGTGTGAAAAATACGAAGAGCATGAAAAGGGGTGAAAAATTTCCAAGAGCCTGAAAAGGTGTGAAAAATACGAAGAGCATGAAAATTTGTGAAAAATACGAAGTGCATGAAAAGGTGTGAAACATACGAAGAGCCTGAAACGGTGTGTAAAATATGAAGAGCATGAAAAGGTGTGAATAATATAAGGTTAATGAAATGGTGTGAAAAACATGAAGAGCATGAAACGGTGTGTAAAATATGAAGAGCAAGAAAAGGTGTGAAAAATACGCAGAATATGAAAAGGTCTGAAAAATAGGAGAAGCATGAATAGGTCTGAAAATACGAAGAGCATGAAGAGAATGAAAAGTTCTGAAAAATATGAAGAGCATGAAAAGTTGTGAAAAATATGAAGAGCATGAAAATGTGTGAATATTATGACGAGCATGAAAAGGTGTGAACAATATGAGGAGCATGAAAAGGTCTGAAAAATAAGAGGAGCTTGAAAGGTCTGAAAAATTTGAGGAGCATGAAAAGATCTGAAAAATACGAGGAGGTTGAAAAATTCTGAAAAATATGAAGAGCATGAAAAGTTCTGAAAAATACAAAGAGCATGAAAAGGCGTGAAAATCACGAAGAGCATGCAAAGGTGTGAAAAATACGAGGAGCATGAAAATGTGTGAAAAATACGAGGAGCATGAAAAGGTCTGAAAAAAAACGAGGAACATGAAATGGTGTAAAAAATACGAGAACCATGAAAATGCGTGAAAATCACGAAGAGCATGAAAAGGTGTGAAAAATACGAGGAGCATGTAAAGGTCTGAAAAATAGAAGTAGCATAAAAAGGTCTGAAAAATACGGGGAGCATGAAAAGGTCTGAAAAATACGAGGAGCATGAAAAGGTGTGAAAAATACGAGGAGTATGAAAAGGTGTCAAAAATACGAAGAGCATGAACAGGTGTGAAATATTACAAAGAGCATGAAAAGGTGTGAAAAATATGAGGAGCATGAAATGGTCTGAAAAATATCAAGAATATGAAAAGGTTTGAAATATACGAAGAGCATGAAAACGTGTGAACAGTATGAAGAGCATGAAGAGTTCTGAAAAATACGAGTAGCATGAAGAGTTCTGAAAAATACGAAGAGCATGAATAGGTCTGAAAAATAAGAGGAGCATGAAGATGTCTGAAAAATAGTAAGAGCATGGAAAGGTCTATAAAATACGAGGACCAGGCAAGGTCTGAAAAATACGAGGAGCATGAAAAGGTCTGAAAAATACGAGGAGCATGAAAAGGTGTGAAAAATATGAGGAGCATGAAAAAGTGTGAAAAATACGAGGAGCATGAAAAGGTGTGAAAAACACGAAGAGCATGAAAATGAATGAAAAATTCGAAGAGCATGAAAAGGTTTGAAAAATATGAGGAGCATGAAAAAGTGTGAAAAATACGAGGAGCATGAAAAGGTGTGAAAAATATGAAGAGCATGAAAAGTGTGAAAAATAGGAGCATGAAATGTGTGAAAAACACGAAGAGCAAGAAACGGTGTGAAAAACATGGAGAGCATGAAAAGGTGTGGAAAATATCAAGAGCATGAAAAGGCCTGAAAAATATGAAGAGCATTAAAAGGAGTGAAAAACACGAAGAGCATGAAAAGGTGTGAAAAACAGGAAGAGCATGAAAAGGTGTGAAAAATACAAAGAGCATATAAAGGTGTGAAAAATACGAGGAGAATGAAAAAGTGTGAAAAATACGAGGAGCATGAAAAGGTGTGAAATATACGAGAAGCATGAAAAGGTCTGAGAAATACGAGGAGGATGAAAAGGTCTGAAAAATACGAGGAGCATGAATAGGTCTGAAAAATACGGGGAGCCTGAAAAGTTGTGAACAATATGAACAGCATGAAACGGTGTGAAAAATATGAAGAGCATGAAAAGGTGTGAAATATACGAAGAGCATGAAAAAGTGTCAAAAATACGAAGAGCATGAAACAGTGTGAAAAATATGAAGAGCATGAAATGGTGTGAAAAATATGAAGAGCATGAAAAAGTGTGAAAAGTACAAACGCATCAAACGGTGTGAAAAATATGAAGAGCATGAAACGTTGTGAAAAATCACGAAAAGCATGAAAAGTTGTGAAAAATTCAGAGAGCATTAAAAGATGTGAAAAATTACCAAGAACATGAAAAAGTCTGAAAAATACAAAGAGCTTTCTGAAAAATATGAAGAGCATGAAACGTGTGAAAAATATGAGGAGCATGAAACTATCTGAAAATATGAAGAGCATGAAACGGTGTGAAAAATACGAGGAGCATGGAAATGTGTGAAAAATACGAGGAGCATGAAAAGGTCTGAAAAATACGAGGAGCCTGAAAAGGTTTCAAAACTATCAAGAGCATGAAAAGGTCTGAAAAATACGAAGAGCATGCAAACGTCTGAAAAATATGAAGAGCATGAAAAGGTGTGCAAAATATGAGGAGCATGAAAAGTTCTGAAAAATACGAGAACCATGAAAATGCGTGAAAATCACGAAGAGCATGAAAAGGTGTGAAAAATACGAGGAGCATGTAAAGGTCTGAAAAATAGAAGTAGCATAAAAAGGTCTGAAAAATACGGGGAGCATGAAAAGGTCTGAAAAATACGAGGAGCATGAAAAGGTGTGAAAAATACGAGGAGTATGAAAAGGTGTCAAAAATACGAAGAGCATGAACAGGTGTGAAATATTACAAAGAGCATGAAAAGGTGTGAAAAATATGAGGAGCATGAAAAAGTGTGAAAAATACGAGGAGCATGAAAAGGTGTGAAAAATATGAAGAGCATGAAAAGTGTGAAAAATAGGAGCATGAAATGTGTGAAAAACACGAAGAGCAAGAAACGGTGTGAAAAACATGGAGAGCATGAAAAGGTGTGGAAAATATCAAGAGCATGAAAAGGCCTGAAAAATATGAAGAGCATTAAAAGGAGTGAAAAACACGAACAGCATGAAAAGGTGTGAAAAACACGAAGAGCATGAAAAGGTGTGAAAAATACAAAGAGCATATAAAGGTGTGAAAAATACGAGGAGAATGAAAAAGTGTGAAAAATACGAGGAGCATGAAAAGGTGTGAAAAATACGAGAAGCATGAAAAGGTCTGATAAATACGAGGAGGATGAAAAGGTCTGAAAAATACGAGGAGCATGAAAAGGTCTGAAAAACACAAGGAGCATGAAAAGGTCTGAAAAATACGGGGAGCCTGAAAAGTTGTGAACAATATGAACAGCATGAAACGGTGTGAAAAATATGAAGAGCATGAAAAGGTGTGAAAAATACGAAGTGCATGAAACGCTGTGAAAAATACGAAGCATCAGAATGTCTGAAAAATACGAAGAGCATGAAATAGTGTGAAAAATACGAAGAGCATGAAAAGTTCTGAAAAATACGAAGAACATGAAAAGATGGGACAAATACGAAGAGGATGAGAAGATGTAAAAAATATGAAGAGCACGACAGGGTGTGAAAAATACGAAGAGCATGAAAAGGGGTGAAAAATTTCCAAGAGCCTGAAAAGGTGTGAAAAATACGAAGAGCATGAAAATTTGTGAAAAATACGAAGTGCATGAAAAGGTGTGAAACATACGAAGAGCCTGAAACGGTGTGTAAAATATGAAGAGCATGAAAAGGTGTGAATAATATAAGGTTAATGAAATGGTGTGAAAAACATGAAGAGCATGTAACGGTGTGTAAAATATGAAGAGCAAGAAAAGGTGTGAAAAATACGCAGAATATGAAAAGGTCTGAAAAATAGGAGAAGCATGAATAGGTCTGAAAATACGAAGAGCATGAAGAGAATGAAAAGTTCTGAAAAATATGAAGAGCATGAAAAGTTGTGAAAAATATGAAGAGCATGAAAATGTGTGAATATTATGACGAGCATGAAAAGGTGTGAACAATATGAGGAGCATGAAAAGGTCTGAAAAATAAGAGGAGCTTGAAAGGTCTGAAAAATTTGAGGAGCATGAAAAGATCTGAAAAATACGAGGAGGTTGAAAAATTCTGAAAAATATGAAGAGCATGAAAAGTTCTGAAAAATACAAAGAGCATGAAAAGGCGTGAAAATCACGAAGAGCATGCAAAGGTGTGAAAAATACGAGGAGCATGAAAATGTGTGAAAAATACGAGGAGCATGAAAAGGTCTGAAAAAAAACGAGGAACATGAAATGGTGTAAAAAATACGAGAACCATGAAAATGCGTGAAAATCACGAAGAGCATGAAAAGGTGTGAAAAATACGAGGAGCATGTAAAGGTCTGAAAAATAGAAGTAGCATAAAAAGGTCTGAAAAATACGGGGAGCATGAAAAGGTCTGAAAAATACGAGGAGCATGAAAAGGTGTGAAAAATACGAGGAGTATGAAAAGGTGTCAAAAATACGAAGAGCATGAACAGGTGTGAAATATTACAAAGAGCATGAAAAGGTGTGAAAAATATGAGGAGCATGAAATGGTCTGAAAAATATCAAGAATATGAAAAGGTTTGAAATATACGAAGAGCATGAAAACGTGTGAACAGTATGAAGAGCATGAAGAGTTCTGAAAAATACGAGTAGCATGAAGAGTTCTGAAAAATACGAAGAGCATGAATAGGTCTGAAAAATAAGAGGAGCATGAAGATGTCTGAAAAATAGTAAGAGCATGGAAAGGTCTATAAAATACGAGGACCAGGCAAGGTCTGAAAAATACGAGGAGCATGAAAAGGTCTGAAAAATACGAGGAGCATGAAAAGGTGTGAAAAATATGAGGAGCATGAAAAAGTGTGAAAAATACGAGGAGCATGAAAAGGTGTGAAAAACACGAAGAGCATGAAAATGAATGAAAAATTCGAAGAGCATGAAAAGGTTTGAAAAATATGAGGAGCATGAAAAAGTGTGAAAAATACGAGGAGCATGAAAAGGTGTGAAAAATATGAAGAGCATGAAAAGTGTGAAAAATAGGAGCATGAAATGTGTGAAAAACACGAAGAGCAAGAAACGGTGTGAAAAACATGGAGAGCATGAAAAGGTGTGGAAAATATCAAGAGCATGAAAAGGCCTGAAAAATATGAAGAGCATTAAAAGGAGTGAAAAACACGAAGAGCATGAAAAGGTGTGAAAAACAGGAAGAGCATGAAAAGGTGTGAAAAATACAAAGAGCATATAAAGGTGTGAAAAATACGAGGAGAATGAAAAAGTGTGAAAAATACGAGGAGCATGAAAAGGTGTGAAATATACGAGAAGCATGAAAAGTTCTGAGAAATACGAGGAGGATGAAAAGGTCTGAAAAATACGAGGAGCATGAATAGGTCTGAAAAATACGGGGAGCCTGAAAAGTTGTGAACAATATGAACAGCATGAAACGGTGTGAAAAATATGAAGAGCATGAAAAGGTGTGAAATATACGAAGAGCATGAAAAAGTGTCAAAAATACGAAGAGCATGAAACAGTGTGAAAAATATGAAGAGCATGAAATGGTGTGAAAAATATGAAGAGCATGAAAAGGTGTGAAAAATATGAAGAGCATGAAACGGTGTGAAAAATATGAAGAGCATGAAAAGGTGTGAATCATACGAAGTGCATGAAAAGGTGTGAAATATACGAAGAGCATTAAAATGTGTGAAAAATACAAAGAGCATGAAAAAGTGTGAAAAGTACAAACGCATCAAACGGTGTGAAAAATATGAAGAGCATGAAACGTTGTGAAAAATCACGAAAAGCATGAAAAGTTGTGAAAAATTCAGAGAGCATTAAAAGATGTGAAAAATTACCAAGAACATGAAAAAGTCTGAAAAATACAAAGAGCTTTCTGAAAAATATGAAGAGCATGAAACGTGTGAAAAATATGAGGAGCATGAAACTATCTGAAAATATGAAGAGCATGAAACGGTGTGAAAAATACGAGGAGCATGGAAATGTGTGAAAAATACGAGGAGCATGAAAAGGTCTGAAAAATACGAGGAGCCTGAAAAGGTTTCAAAACTATCAAGAGCATGAAAAGGTCTGAAAAATACGAAGAGCATGCAAACGTCTGAAAAATATGAAGAGCATGAAAAGGTGTGCAAAATATGAGGAGCATGAAAAGTTCTGAAAAATACGAGGAGCATGAAAATGTGTGAAAAATACAGGGAGCATGCAAAGGCCTGAAAAATACGAAGAGCGTGAAAGGGTGTGAAAAATATGAGGAGGATGAAAAGGTCTGGAAAATACGAGGAGCATGCCAAGGTCTGAAAATTATGAGGAGCATGAAAAGGTCTGAAAAATACGAGGACCATGAAAAGGTCTGAAAAATATGAGGAGCATGAAACAGTGTGAGAATATGAAGAGCATGAAACGGTATGAAAAATATGAAGAGCAGGAAAAGGTGTGAAAAATATGAAGAGCATGAAACGGTGTGAAAAATATGAGGAGCAAGAAAAGGTGTCAAAAATATGAGGAGCATGTAAAGGTGTGAAAAATATGAAGAGCATGAAAAGTTCTGAAAAATACGAGGAGCAAGAAATGGTGTCAAAAATATGAGGAGCATGAAAAGGTCTGAAAAAAAACGAGGAACATGAAATGGTGTAAAAAATACGAGAACCATGAAAATGCGTGAAAATCACGAAGAGCATGAAAAGGTGTGAAAAATACGAGGAGCATGTAAAGGTCTGAAAAATAGAAGTAGCATAAAAAGGTCTGAAAAATACGGGGAGCATGAAAAGGTCTGAAAAATACGAGGAGCATGAAAAGGTGTGAAAAATACGAGGAGTATGAAAAGGTGTCAAAAATACGAAGAGCATGAACAGGTGTGAAATATTACAAAGAGCATGAAAAGGTGTGAAAAATATGAGGAGCATGAAATGGTCTGAAAAATATCAAGAATTTGAAAAGGTCTGAAATATACGAAGAGCATGAAAACGTGTGAACAGTATGAAGAGCATGAAGAGTTCTGAAAAATACGAGTAGCATGAAGAGTTCTGAAAAATACGAAGAGCATGAATAGGTCTGAAAAATAAGAGGAGCATGAAGATGTCTGAAAAATAGTAAGAGCATGGAAAGGTCTATAAAATACGAGGACCAGGCAAGGTCTGAAAAATACGAGGAGCATGAAAAGGTCTGAAAAATACGAGGAGCATGAAAAGGTGTGAAAAATATGAGGAGCATGAAAAAGTGTGAAAAATACGAGGAGCATGAAAAGGTGTGAAAAACACGAAGAGCATGAAAATGAATGAAAAATTCGAAGAGCATGAAAAGGTTTGAAAAATATGAGGAGCATGAAAAAGTGTGAAAAATACGAGGAGCATGAAAAGGTGTGAAAAATATGAAGAGCATGAAAAGTGTGAAAAATAGGAGCATGAAATGTGTGAAAAACACGAAGAGCAAGAAACGGTGTGAAAAACATGGAGAGCATGAAAAGGTGTGGAAAATATCAAGAGCATGAAAAGGCCTGAAAAATATGAAGAGCATTAAAAGGAGTGAAAAACACGAAGAGCATGAAAAGGTGTGAAAAACAGGAAGAGCATGAAAAGGTGTGAAAAATACAAAGAGCATATAAAGGTGTTAAAAATACGAGGAGAATGAAAAAGTGTGAAAAATACGAGGAGAATGAAAAGGTGTGAAAAATACGAGAAGCATGAAAAGGTCTGATAAATACGAGGAGGATGAAAAGGTCTGAAAATTACGAGGAGCATGAAAAGGTCTGAAAAACACAAGGAGCATGAATAGGTCTGAAAAATACGGGGAGCCTGAAAAGTTGTGAACAATATGAACAGCATGAAACGGTGTGAAAAATATGAAGAGCATGAAAAGGTGTGAAATATACGAAGAGCATGAAAAAGTGTCAAAAATTCGAAGAGCATGAAACAGTGTGAAAAATATGAAGAGCATGAAATGGTGTGAAAAATATGAAGAGCATGAAAAGGTGTGAAAAATATGAAGAGCATGAAACGGTGTGAAAAATATGAAGAGCATGAAAAGGTGTGAATCATACGAAGTGCATGAAAAGGTGTGAAATATACGAAGAGCATTAAAATGTGTGAAAAATACAAAGAGCATGAAAAAGTGTGAAAAGTACAAACGCATCAAACGGTGTGAAAAATATGAAGAGCATGAAACGTTGTGAAAAATCACGAAAAGCATGAAAAGTTGTGAAAAATTCAGAGAGCATTAAAAGATGTGAAAAATTACCAAGAACATGAAAAAGTCTGAAAAATACAAAGAGCTTTCTGAAAAATATGAAGAGCATGAAACGTGTGAAAAATATGAGGAGCATGAAACTATCTGAAAATATGAAGAGCATGAAACGGTGTGAAAAATACGAGGAGCATGGAAAGGTCTGAAAAATACAAGGGTCGTGAAAAGGTGTGAAAAATACGAGGAGCATGGAAATGTGTGAAAAATACGAGGAGCATGAAAAGGTCTGAAAAATACGAGGAGCCTGAAAAGGTTTCAAAACTATCAAGAGCATGAAAAGGTCTGAAAAATACGAAGAGCATGCAAACGTCTGAAAAATACGAAGAGCATGAAAAGGTGTGCAAAATATGAGGAGCATGAAAAGTTCTGAAAAATACGAGGAGCATGAAAATGTGTGAAAAATACAGGGAGCATGCAAAGGCCTGAAAAATACGAAGAGCGTGAAAGGGTGTGAAAAATATGAGGAGGATGAAAAGGTCTGGAAAATACGAGGAGCATGCCAAGGTCTGAAAATTATGAGGAGCATGAAAAGGTCTGAAAAATACGAGGACCATGAAAAGGTCTGAAAAATATGAGGAGCATGAAACAGTGTGAGAATATGAAGAGCATGAAACGGTATGAAAAATATGAAGAGCAGGAAAAGGTGTGAAAAATATGAAGAGCATGAAACGGTGTGAAAAATATGAGGAGCAAGAAAAGGTGTCAAAAATATGAGGAGCATGTAAAGGTGTGAAAAATATGAAGAGCATGAAAAGTTCTGAAAAATACGAGGAGCAAGAAATGGTGTCAAAAATATGAGGAGCATGAAAAGGTCTGAAAAAAAACGAGGAACATGAAATGGTGTAAAAAATACGAGAACCATGAAAATGCGTGAAAATCACGAAGAGCATGAAAAGGTGTGAAAAATACGAGGAGCATGTAAAGGTCTGAAAAATAGAAGTAGCATAAAAAGGTCTGAAAAATACGGGGAGCATGAAAAGGTCTGAAAAATACGAGGAGCATGAAAAGGTGTGAAAAATACGAGGAGTATGAAAAGGTGTCAAAAATACGAAGAGCATGAACAGGTGTGAAATATTACAAAGAGCATGAAAAGGTGTGAAAAATATGAGGAGCATGAAATGGTCTGAAAAATATCAAGAATTTGAAAAGGTCTGAAATATACGAAGAGCATGAAAACGTGTGAACAGTATGAAGAGCATGAAGAGTTCTGAAAAATACGAGTAGCATGAAGAGTTCTGAAAAATACGAAGAGCATGAATAGGTCTGAAAAATAAGAGGAGCATGAAGATGTCTGAAAAATAGTAAGAGCATGGAAAGGTCTATAAAATACGAGGACCAGGCAAGGTCTGAAAAATACGAGGAGCATGAAAAGGTGTGAAAAATACGAGGAGCATGAAAAGGTGTGAAAAACACGAAGAGCATGAAAATGAATGAAAAATTCGAAGAGCATGAAAAGGTTTGAAAAATATGAGGAGCATGAAAAAGTGTGAAAAATACGAGGAGCATGAAAAGGTGTGAAAAATATGAAGAGCATGAAAAGTGTGAAAAATAGGAGCATGAAATGTGTGAAAAACACGAAGAGCAAGAAACGGTGTGAAAAACATGGAGAGCATGAAAAGGTGTGGAAAATATCAAGAGCATGAAAAGGCCTGAAAAATATGAAGAGCATTAAAAGGAGTGAAAAACACGAAGAGCATGAAAAGGTGTGAAAAACACGAAGAGCATGAAAAGGTGTGAAAAATACAAAGAGCATATAAAGGTGTGAAAAATACGAGGAGAATGAAAAAGTGTGAAAAATACGAGGAGCATGAAAAGGTGTGAAAAATACGAGAAGCATGAAAAGGTCTGATAAATACGAGGAGGATGAAAAGGTCTGAAAATTACGAGGAGCATGAAAAGGTCTGAAAAACACAAGGAGCATGAAAAGGTCTGAAAAATACGGGGAGCCTGAAAAGTTGTGAACAATATGAACAGCATGAAACGGTGTGAAAAATATGAAGAGCATGAAAAGGTGTGAAAAATACGAAGTGCATGAAACGCTGTGAAAAATACGAAGCATCAGAATGTCTGAAAAATACGAAGAGCATGAAATAGTGTGAAAAATACGAAGAGCATGAAAAGTTCTGAAAAATACGAAGAACATGAAAAGATGGGACAAATACGAAGAGGATGAAAAGATGTAAAAAATATGAAGAGCACGACAGGGTGTGAAAAATACGAAGAGCATGAAAAGGGGTGAAAAATTTCGAAGAGCCTGAAAAGGTGTGAAAAATACGAAGAGCATGAAAATTTGTGAAAAATACGAAGTGCATGAAAAGGTGTGAAACATACGAAGAGCCTGAAACGGTGTGTAAAATATGAAGAGCATGAAAAGGTGTGAATAATATAAGGTTAATGAAATGGTGTGAAAAACATGAAGAGCATGAAACGGTGTGTAAAATATGAAGAGCAAGAAAAGGTGTGAAAAATACACAGAATATGAAAAGGTCTGAAAAATAGGAGGAGCATGAATAGGTCTGAAAATACGAAGAGCATGAAGAGAATGAAAAGTTCTGAAAAATATGAAGAGCATGAAAAGTTGTGAAAAATATGAAGTGCATGAAAATGTGTGAATATTATGACGAGCATGAAAAGGTGTGAACAATATGAGGAGCATGAAAAGGTCTGAAAAATAAGAGGAGCTTGAAAGGTCTGAAAAATTTGAGGAGCATGAAAAGATCTGAAAAATACGAGGAGGTTGAAAAATTCTGAAAAATATGAAGAGCATGAAAAGTTCTGAAAAATACAAAGAGCATGAAAAGGCGTGAAAATCACGAAGAGCATGCAAAGGTGTGAAAAATACGAGGAGCATGAAAATGTGTGAAAAATACGAGGAGCATGAAAAGGTCTGAAAAAAAAACGAGGAACATGAAATGTTGTAAAAAATACGAGAACCATGAAAATGCGTGAAAATCACGAAGAGCATGCAAAGGTGTGAAAAATACGAGGAGCTTTAAAATGTGTGAAAAATACGAGGAGCATGAAAAGGTCTGAAAAAAAACGAGGAACATGAAATGGTGTAAAAAATACGAGAACCATGAAAATGCGTGAAAATCACGAAGAGCATGAAAAGGTGTGAAAAATACAAGGAGCATGTAAAGGACTGAAAAATAGAAGTAGCATAAAAAGGTCTGAAAAATACGGGGAGCATGAAAAGGTCTGAAAAATACGAGGAGCATGAAAAGGTGTGAAAAATACGAGGAGTATGAAAAGGTGTCAAAAATACGAAGAGCATGAACAGGTGTGAAATATTACAAAGAGCATGAAAAGGTGTGAAAAATATGAGGAGCATGAAATGGTCTGAAAAATATCAAGAATTTGAAAAGGTCTGAAATATACGAAGAGCATGAAAACGTGTGAACAGTATGAAGAGCATGAAGAGTTCTGAAAAATACGAGTAGCATGAAGAGTTCTGAAAAATACGAAGAGCATGAATAGGTCTGAAAAATAAGAGGAGCATGAAGATGTCTGAAAAATAGTAAGAGCATGGAAAGGTTTATAAAATACGAGGACCAGGCAAGGTCTGAAAAATACGAGGAGCATGAAAAGGTCTGAAAAATACGAGGAGCATGAAAAGGTGTGAAAAATATGAGGAGCATGAAAAAGTGTGAAAAATACGAGGAGCATGAAAAGGTGTGAAAAACACGAAGAGCATGAAAATGAATGAAAAATTCGAAGAGCATGAAAAGGTTTGAAAAATATGAGGAGCATGAAAAAGTGTGAAAAATACGAGGAGCATGAAAAGGTGTGAAAAATATGAAGAGCATGAAAAGTGTGAAAAATAGGAGCATGAAATGTGTGAAAAACACGAAGAGCAAGAAACGGTGTGAAAAACATGGAGAGCATGAAAAGGTGTGGAAAATATCAAGAGCATGAAAAGGCCTGAAAAATATGAAGAGCATTAAAAGGAGTGAAAAACACGAAGAGCATGAAAAGGTGTGAAAAACAGGAAGAGCATGAAAAGGTGTGAAAAATACAAAGAGCATATAAAGGTGTGAAAAATACGAGGAGAATGAAAAAGTGTGAAAAATACGAGGAGCATGAAAAGGTGTGAAAAATACGAGAAGCATGAAAAGGTCTGATAAATACGAGGAGGATGAAAAGGTCTGAAAAATACGAGGAGCATGAAAAGGTCTGAAAAACACAAGGAGCATGAAAAGGTCTGAAAAATACGGGGAGCCTGAAAAGTTGTGAACAATATGAACAGCATGAAACGGTGTGAAAAATATGAAGAGCATGAAAAGGTGTGAAATATACGAAGAGCATGAAAAAGTGTCAAAAATACGAAGAGCATGAAACAGTGTGAAAAATATGAAGAGCATGAAATGGTGTGAAAAATATGAAGAGCATGAAAAGGTGTGAAAAATATGAAGAGCATGAAACGGTGTGAAAAATATGAAGAGCATGAAAAGGTGTGAATCATACGAAGTGCATGAAAAGGTGTGAAATATACGAAGAGCATTAAAATGTGTGAAAAATACAAAGAGCATGAAAAAGTGTGAAAAGTACAAACGCATCAAACGGTGTGAAAAATATGAAGAGCATGAAACGTTGTGAAAAATCACGAAAAGCATGAAAAGTTGTGAAAAATTCAGAGAGCATTAAAAGATGTGAAAAATTACCAAGAACATGAAAAAGTCTGAAAAATACAAAGAGCTTTCTGAAAAATATGAAGAGCATGAAACGTGTGAAAAATATGAGGAGCATGAAACTATCTGAAAATATGAAGAGCATGAAACGGTGTGAGAAATACGAGGAGCATGGAAAGGTCTGAAAAATACAAGGGTCGTGAAAAGGTGTGAAAAATACGAGGAGCATGGAAATGTGTGAAAAATACGAGGAGCATGAAAAGGTCTGAAAAATACGAGGAGCCTGAAAAGGTTTCAAAACTATCAAGAGCATGAAAAGGTCTGAAAAATACGAAGAGCATGCAAACGTCTGAAAAATACGAAGAGCATGAAAAGGTGTGCAAAATATGAGGAGCATGAAAAGTTCTGAAAAATACGAGGAGCATGAAAATGTGTGAAAAATACAGGGAGCATGCAAAGGCCTGAAAAATACGAAGAGCGTGAAAAGGTGTGAAAAATATGAGGAGGATGAATAGGTCTGGAAAATACGAGGAGCATGCCAAGGTCTGAAAATTATGAGGAGCATGAAAAGGTCTGAAAAATACGAGGACCATGAAAAGGTCTGAAAAATATGAGGAGCATGAAACAGTGTGAGAATATGAAGAGCATGAAACGGTATGAAAAATATGAAGAGCAGGAAAAGGTGTGAAAAATATGAAGAGCATGAAACGGTGTGAAAAATATGAGGAGCAAGAAAAGGTGTCAAAAATATGAGGAGCATGTAAAGGTGTGAAAAATATGAAGAGCATGAAAAGTTCTGAAAAATACGAGGAGCAAGAAATGGTGTCAAAAATATGAGGAGCATGTAAAGGTGTGAAAAATTTGAAGAGCATGAAACTATGATAAATATGAGGAGCATGTAATGGTGTGAACATATGAAGAGCATGAAACAGTGTGAAATATATGAAGAGCATGAAAAGAAGTGAAAAATATGAAGATTATGAAACAGTGTGAAAAATATGAATAGCATGAAAAGGTGTGAAAAATATGAAGTGCATGAAACGGTGTGAAAAATGCGAAGAGCATGAAAAGTTCTGAAACATATGGAGATCACGAAAAGTTCTGATAAATACGAAAAGCATGAAACGGTGTGAAAAATAAGAAGATCATGAAAGCATCTGATAAATACGAAGAGCATGAAACGGTGTGAAAAATACAAAGAGCATGAAAAGATCTGAAAAATACGAAGAGAATGATAAAACCTGAAAAATACGAAGAGCATGAAAAGGTGTAAAAAATTTGAAAAGCATGACAAGGTGTGAAAAATATGAAGAGCATGAAACGGTGTGTAAAATATGAAGAGCAAGAAAAGGTTTAAAAAATATGAAGAGCATGAAAAGTTGTGTAAAATATGAGGAGCAAGAAAAGGTTTAAAAAATACGAAGAGCATGAAAAGGTGTGAAAAATTTGAAAAGCATGACAAGGTGTGAAAAATATGAAGAGCATGAAACGGTGTGAAAAATAAGAAGAGCAAGAAAAGGTTTAAAAAATAAGAAGAGCATGAGAAGTTGTGTAAAATATGAAGAGCACGTAAACGTTTGAAAAATATGTGGAGCATTAAAAGGTCTGAAAAATGTGAAGAGCATGAAAAGCTGTGAAAAATCTGAGGAGCATGAAACGGTGTGACAATATGAAGCTCATGAAAAGATGTGAAAAATATGAGGAGCATGAAATGGTGTGAAAAATAAGAAGAGCATGAAAAGCTCTAAAAAATATGAAGAGCATGAAAAGGTGTGAAAAATATGAAGAGCATGAAAAGGTGTGAAAAATACAAAGAGCATGAAAAGGTGGGAAAAATACGAAGAGCATGAAAAGTTCTGAAAAATAGGAGGAGCATGAAAAGGTCTGAAAAATATCAAGAGATTGAAAAGGTCTGAAAAATATGAAAGGCATGAAAAGTTGTGAAAAATTGAAGAGCATGAAAAGGTCTGAAAAATATCAAGAACATGAAAACTTCTGAAAAATATCAAGAGCATGAAAAGGTATGAAAAATATGAAGAGCATGAAAAGTTCTGAAAATACGAAGAGCATGAAGAGCATGAAAATTTCTGAAAAATATGAAGAGCTGAAAAGGTGTGAAAAATATAATGAGCATGAAAAGTTGTGAATAATATGAGGAGTATGAAAGTTGTGAACAATATGAGGAGGATGAGAAGTTGTGAAAAATACGAGGAGCGTGAAATGTTCAGAAAAATACGAGGAGCATGCAAAGGTCTGAAAAATACGAGGAGCATGAAAAGGTCTGAAAAATACAAAAAGCATGAAACGGAAAAATGAGAAGAGGATGAAAAGGTGTGAAAAATATGAAAAGGTGTGAAAAATTTCGAAGAGCCTGAAGAGGTGTGAAAAATACGAAGAGCATGAAAAGTTGTGAAAAATACGAAGTGCTTGAAAAGGTGTGAAACATACGAAGAGCCTGAAATGGTGTGAAAAATGTGCAGAGCATGAAAGGTTGTGAAAACTACGAAGAGCTTGAAAAGGTCTGAAAAATATCAAGAGCTTGAAAAGTTCTGAAGTATATGAAGAGCATGAAAAGGTGTGAAAAATACCAGGAGCATGAAAAGCTGTGAAAAATACGAAGAGCAAGAAAAATTCTGAAAAATACGAAGAGCATGTAAAGGTCTGAAAACTATGAAGAGCATGAAAAGTTGTGAACAATATGAGGTTCATGAAATGGTGTGAAAAATATGAAGAGCATGAAACGGTGTGTAAAATATGAAGAGCATGAAAAGGTTTGAAAAATACCAGGAGCATGAAAAGCTGTGATTTACGAGGAGAATGAAAAGTTCTGAAAAATAGGAGGAGCATGAAAAGGTGTGAAAAATGCGAGGAGCATGAAAAGGTCTGAAAAATACCAGGAGCATAAAAAGTTGTGAATAATATGAGGAGTATGAAAAGGTGTGAACAATATGAGGAGCATGGGAAGTTGTGAAAAACACAAGGAGCGTGAAAAGGTCTGAAAAATAGGAGGAGCATGCAAAGGTCTGAAAAATACGAGGAGCTTGCAAAGGTCTGAAAAATACGAGTAGCATGAAAAGGTCTAAAATATACGAGGAGCATGAAAAGGTGTGAATAATACGAGGAGCATGAAAAGGTCTAAAATATACAAGGAGCATGAAAAGGTGTGAATAATACAAAAAGCACGAAAAGTTGTGAAAAATACGAAGAGCATGAAAAGGTGTGAAAAATTACGAAGTGCAAGAAAAGTTGTGAAAAATTACGAGGAACATGAAAAGATGTGAAAAATACAAAGAGCATGAAAAGGTGAAAAATACAAAGAGCATGAAAAGGTGTGATAAATATGAAGAGCATTAAACGGTGTGAAAAATACGAAGTGCATGAAACGCTGTGAAAAATAGGAAGAGCTTGAAAAGTTCTGAAAAATATGAAGAGCATGAAAAGGTGTGAAGAATCCCAGGAGCATGAAAAGCTGTGAACAATACGAAGAGCATGAAAAATTCTGAAACATACGAAGAGCATGTAAAGGTTTGAAAACTATGAAGAGCATGAAAAGTTGTGAACAATATGAGGTTCATGAAATGCTGTGAAAAATATGAAGAGCATGAAACGGTGTGTAAAATATGAAGAGCATGAAACGGTGTGAAAAATACCAGGAGCATGAAAAGCTGTGATTTACAAGGACAATGAAAAGTTCTGAAAAATAGGAGGAGCATGAAAAGGTCTGAAAAATACCAGAAGCATAAAAAGTTGTGAATAATATGAGGAGTATGAAAAGGTGTGAACAATATGAGGAGCATGAGAAGTTGTGAAAAACACGAGGAGCGTGAAAAGTTCTGAAAAATACGAGGAGCATGCTAAGGTCTGAAAAATACGAGGAGCTTGCAAACGTCTGAAAAATACGAGTAGCATGAAAAGGTCTAAAATATACGAGGAGCATGAAAAGGTGTGAATAATACGAGGAGCATGAAAAGGTCTAAAATATACAAGGAGCATGAAAAGGTGTGAATAATACGAAAAGCATGAAAAGGTGTGAAAAATACGAAGAGCATGAAAAGGTGTGAAAAATTACAAAGTGCATGAAAATTTGTGAAAAATTACGAAGACCATGAACAGATGTGAAAAATAAAAAGAGCATGAAAAGGTGTGAAAAATACGAAGAGCATGAAAAGGTGTGAAAAATACGAGGAGCATGAAAAGGTGTGAAAAATATGAAGAGCATGAAAAGTGTGAAAAATAGGAGCATGAAATGTGTGAAAAACATGAAGAGCAAGAAACGGTGTGAAAAACATGGAGAGCATGAAAAGGTGTGGAAAATATCAAGAGCATGAAAAGGCCTGAAAAATATGAAGAGCATTAAAAGGAGTGAAAAACACGAAGAGCATGAAAAGGTGTGAAAAACAGGAAGAGCATGAAAAGGTGTGAAAAATACAAAGAGCATATAAAGGTGTGAAAAATACGAGGAGAATGAAAAAGTGTGAAAAATACGAGGAGCATGAAAAGGTGTGAAAAATACGAGAAGCATGAAAAGGTCTGATAAATACGAGGAGGATGAAAAGGTCTGAAAATTACGAGGAGCATGAAAAGGTCTGAAAAACACAAGGAGCATGAAAAGGTCTGAAAAATACGGGGAGCCTGAAAAGTTGTGAACAATATGAACAGCATGAAACGGTGTGAAAAATATGAAGAGCATGAAAAGGTGTGAAATATACGAAGAGCATGAAAAAGTGTCAAAAATACGAAGAGCATGAAACAGTGTGAAAAATATGAAGAGCATGAAATGGTGTGAAAAATATGAAGAGCATGAAAAGGTGTGAAAAATATGAAGAGCATGAAACGGTGTGAAAAATATGAAGAGCATGAAAAGGTGTGAATCATACGAAGTGCATGAAAAGGTGTGAAATATACGAAGAGCATTAAAATGTGTGAAAAATACAAAGAGTATGAAAAAGTGTGAAAAGTACAAACGCATCAAACGGTGTGAAAAATATGAAGAGCATGAAACGTTGTGAAAAATCACGAAAAGCATGAAAAGTTGTGAAAAATTCAGAGAGCATTAAAAGATGTGAAAAATTACCAAGAACATGAAAAAGTCTGAAAAATACAAAGAGCTTTCTGAAAAATATGAAGAGCATGAAACGTGTGAAAAATATGAGGAGCATGAAACTATCTGAAAATATGAAGAGCATGAAACGGTGTGAGAAATACGAGGAGCATGGAAAGGTCTGAAAAATACAAGGGTCGTGAAAAGGTGTGAAAAATACGAGGAGCATGGAAATGTGTGAAAAATACGAGGAGCATGAAAAGGTCTGAAAAATACGAGGAGCCTGAAAAGGTTTCAAAACTATCAAGAGCATGAAAAGGTCTGAAAAATACGAAGAGCATGCAAACGTCTGAAAAATACGAAGAGCATGAAAAGGTGTGCAAAATATGAGGAGCATGAAAAGTTCTGAAAAATACGAGGAGCATGAAAATGTGTGAAAAATACAGGGAGCATGTAAAGGCCTGAAAAATACGAAGAGCGTGAAAAGGTGTGAAAAATATGAGGAGGATGAAAAGGTCTGGAAAATACGAGGAGCATGCCAAGGTCTGAAAATTATGAGGAGCATGAAAAGGTCTGAAAAATACGAGGACCATGAAAAGGTCTGAAAAATATGAGGAGCATGAAACAGTGTGAGAATATGAAGAGCATGAAACGGTATGAAAAATATGAAGAGCAGGAAAAGGTGTGAAAAATATGAAGAGCATGAAACGGTGTGAAAAATATGAGGAGCAAGAAAAGGTGTCAAAAATATGAGGAGCATGTAAAGGTGTGAAAAATATGAAGAGCATGAAAAGTTCTGAAAAATACGAGGAGCAAGAAATGGTGTCAAAAATATGAGGAGCATGTAAAGGTGTGAAAAATTTGAAGAGCATGAAACTATGATAAATATGAGGAGCATGTAATGGTGTGAACATATGAAGAGCATGAAACAGTGTGAAATATATGAAGAGCATGAAAAGAAGTGAAAAATATGAAGATTATGAAACAGTGTGAAAAATATGAATAGCATGAAAAGGTGTGAAAAATATGAAGTGCATGAAACGGTGTGAAAAATGCGAAGAGCATGAAAAGTTCTGAAACATATGGAGATCACGAAAAGTTCTGATAAATACGAAAAGCATGAAACGGTGTGAAAAATAAGAAGATCATGAAAGCATCTGATAAATACGAAGAGCATGAAACGGTGTGAAAAATACAAAGAGCATGAAAAGATCTGAAAAATACGAAGAGAATGATAAAACCTGAAAAATACGAAGAGCATGAAAAGGTGTAAAAAATTTGAAAAGCATGACAAGGTGTGAAAAATATGAAGAGCATGAAACGGTGTGTAAAATATGAAGAGCAAGAAAAGGTTTAAAAAATATGAAGAGCATGAAAAGTTGTGTAAAATATGAGGAGCAAGAAAAGGTTTAAAAAATACGAAGAGCATGAAAAGGTGTGAAAAATTTGAAAAGCATGACAAGGTGTGAAAAATATGAAGAGCATGAAACGGTGTGAAAAATAAGAAGAGCAAGAAAAGGTTTAAAAAATAAGAAGAGCATGAGAAGTTGTGTAAAATATGAAGAGCACGTAAACGTTTGAAAAATATGTGGAGCATTAAAAGGTCTGAAAAATGTGAAGAGCATGAAAAGCTGTGAAAAATCTGAGGAGCATGAAACGGTGTGACAATATGAAGCTCATGAAAAGATGTGAAAAATATGAGGAGCATGAAATGGTGTGAAAAATAAGAAGAGCATGAAAAGCTCTAAAAAATATGAAGAGCATGAAAAGGTGTGAAAAATATGAAGAGCATGAAAAGGTGTGAAAAATACAAAGAGCATGAAAAGGTGGGAAAAATACGAAGAGCATGAAAAGTTCTGAAAAATAGGAGGAGCATGAAAAGGTCTGAAAAATATCAAGAGATTGAAAAGGTCTGAAAAATATGAAAGGCATGAAAAGTTGTGAAAAATTGAAGAGCATGAAAAGGTCTGAAAAATATCAAGAACATGAAAACTTCTGAAAAATATCAAGAGCATGAAAAGGTATGAAAAATATGAAGAGCATGAAAAGTTCTGAAAATACGAAGAGCATGAAGAGCATGAAAATTTCTGAAAAATATGAAGAGCTGAAAAGGTGTGAAAAATATAATGAGCATGAAAAGTTGTGAATAATATGAGGAGTATGAAAGTTGTGAACAATATGAGGAGGATGAGAAGTTGTGAAAAATACGAGGAGCGTGAAATGTTCAGAAAAATACGAGGAGCATGCAAAGGTCTGAAAAATACGAGGAGCATGAAAAGGTCTGAAAAATACAAAAAGCATGAAACGGAAAAATGAGAAGAGGATGAAAAGGTGTGAAAAATATGAAAAGGTGTGAAAAATTTCGAAGAGCCTGAAGAGGTGTGAAAAATACGAAGAGCATGAAAAGTTGTGAAAAATACGAAGTGCTTGAAAAGGTGTGAAACATACGAAGAGCCTGAAATGGTGTGAAAAATGTGCAGAGCATGAAAGGTTGTGAAAACTACGAAGAGCTTGAAAAGGTCTGAAAAATACGAAGAGCATGAAAAGGTCTGAAAAATATCAAGAGATTGAAAAGGTCTGAAAAATATGAAAGGCATGAAAAGTTGTGAAAAATTGAAGAGCATGAAAAGGTCTGAAAAATATCAAGAACATGAAAACTTCTGAAAAATATCAAGAGCATGAAAAGGTATGAAAAATATGAAGAGCATGAAAAGTTCTGAAAATACGAAGAGCATGAAGAGCATGAAAATTTCTGAAAAATATGAAGAGCTGAAAAGGTGTGAAAAATATAATGAGCATGAAAAGTTGTGAATAATATGAGGAGTATGAAAATTGTGAACAATATGAGGAGGATGAGAAGTTGTGAAAAATACGAGGAGCGTGAAAAGTTCAGAAAAATACGAGGAGCATGCAAAGGTCTGAAAAATACGAGGAGCATGCAAAGGTCTGAAAAATACAAAAAGCATGAAACGGAAAAATGAGAAGAGGATGAAAAGGTGTGAAAAATATGAAAAGGTGTGAAAAATTTCGAAGAGCCTGAAGAGGTGTGAAAAATACGAAGAGCATGAAAAGTTGTGAAAAATACGAAGTGCTTGAAAAGGTGTGAAACATACGAAGAGCCTGAAATGGTGTGAAAAATGTGCAGAGCATGAAAGGTTGTGAAAACTACGAAGAGCTTGAAAAGGTCTGAAAAATATCAAGAGCTTGAAAAGTTCTGAAGTATATGAAGAGCATGAAAAGGTGTGAAAAATACCAGGAGCATGAAAAGCTGTGAAAAATACGAAGAGCAAGAAAAATTCTGAAAAATATGAAGAGCATGTAAAGGTCTGAAAACTATGAAGAGCATGAAAAGTTGTGAACAATATGAGGTTCATGAAATGGTGTGAAAAATATGAAGAGCATGAAACGGTGTGTAAAATATGAAGAGCATGAAAAGGTTTGAAAAATACCAGGAGCATGAAAAGCTGTGATTTACGAGGAGAATGAAAAGTTCTGAAAAATAGGCGGAGCATGAAAAGGTGTGAAAAATGCGAGGAGCATGAAAAGGTCTGAAAAATACCAGGAGCATAAAAAGTTGTGAATAATATGAGGAGTATGAAAAGGTGTGAACAATATGAGGAGCATGGGAAGTTGTGAAAAACACAAGGAGCGTGAAAAGGTCTGAAAAATACGAGGAGCATGCAAAGGTCTGAAAAATACGAGGAGCTTGCAAAGGTCTGAAAAATACGAGTAGCATGAAAAGGTCTAAAATATACGAGGAGCATGAAAAGGTGTGAATAATACGAGGAGCATGAAAAGGTCTAAAATATACAAGGAGCATGAAAAGGTGTGAATAATACAAAAAGCACGAAAAGTTGTGAAAAATACGAAGAGCATGAAAAGGTGTAAAAAATTACGAAGTGCAAGAAAAGTTGTGAAAAATTACGAGGAACATGAAAAGATGTGAAAAATACAAAGAGCATGAAAAGGTGAAAAATACAAAGAGCATGAAAAGGTGTGATAAATATGAAGAGCATTAAACGGTGTGAAAAATACGAAGTGCATGAAACGCTGTGAAAAATAGGAAGAGCTTGAAAAGTTCTGAAAAATATGAAGAGCATGAAAAGGTGTGAAAAATCCCAGGAGCATGAAAAGCTGTGAACAATACGAAGAGCATGAAAAATTCTGAAACATACGAAGAGCATGTAAAGGTTTGAAAACTATGAAGAGCATGAAAAGTTGTGAACAATATGAGGTTCATGAAATGCTGTGAAAAATATGAAGAGCATGAAACGGTGTGTAAAATATGAAGAGCATGAAACGGTGTGAAAAATACCAGGAGCATGAAAAGCTGTGATTTACAAGGACAATGAAAAGTTCTGAAAAATAGGAGGAGCATGAAAAGGTCTGAAAAATACCAGAAGCATAAAAAGTTGTGAATAATATGAGGAGTATGAAAAGGTGTGAACAATATGAGGAGCATGAGAAGTTGTGAAAAACACGAGGAGCGTGAAAAGTTCTGAAAAATACGAGGAGCATGCAAAGGTCTGAAAAATACGAGGAGCTTGCAAACGTCTGAAAAATACGAGTAGCATGAAAAGGTCTAAAATATACGAGGAGCATGAAAAGGTGTGAATAATACGAGGAGCATGAAAAGGTCTAAAATATACAAGGAGCATGAAAAGGTGTGAATAATACGAAAAAGCATGAAAAGGTGTGAAAAATACGAAGAGCATGAAAAGGTGTGAAAAATTACAAAGTGCATGAAAATTTGTGAAAAATTACGAAGACCATGAACAGATGTGAAAAATAAAAAGAGCATGAAAAGGTGTGAAAAATACGAAGAGCATGAAAAGGTGTGAAAAATACGAGGAGCATGAAAAGGTGTGAAAAATATGAAGAGCATGAAAAGTGTGAAAAATAGGAGCATGAAATGTGTGAAAAACATGAAGAGCAAGAAACGGTGTGAAAAACATGGAGAGCATGAAAAGGTGTGGAAAATATCAAGAGCATGAAAAGGCCTGAAAAATATGAAGAGCATTAAAAGGAGTGAAAAACACGAAGAGCATGAAAAGGTGTGAAAAACACGAAGAGCATGAAAAGGTGTGAAAAATACAAAGAGCATATAAAGGTGTGAAAAATACGAGGAGAATGAAAAAGTGTGAAAAATACGAGGAGCATGAAAAGGTGTGAAAAATACGAGAAGCATGAAAAGGTCTGATAAATACGAGGAGGATGAAAAGGTCTGAAAATTACGAGGAGCATGAAAAGGTCTGAAAAACACAAGGAGCATGAAAAGGTCTGAAAAATACGGGGAGCCTGAAAAGTTGTGAACAATATGAACAGCATGAAACGGTGTGAAAAATATGAAGAGCATGAAAAGGTGTGAAATATACGAAGAGCATGAAAAAGTGTCAAAAATACGAAGAGCATGAAACAGTGTGAAAAATATGAAGAGCATGAAATGGTGTGAAAAATATGAAGAGCATGAAAAGGTGTGAAAAATATGAAGAGCATGAAACGGTGTGAAAAATATGAAGAGCATGAAAAGGTGTGAATCATACGAAGTGCATGAAAAGGTGTGAAATATACGAAGAGCATTAAAATGTGTGAAAAATACAAAGAGTATGAAAAAGTGTGAAAAGTACAAACGCATCAAACGGTGTGAAAAATATGAAGAGCATGAAACGTTGTGAAAAATCACGAAAAGCATGAAAAGTTGTGAAAAATTCAGAGAGCATTAAAAGATGTGAAAAATTACCAAGAACATGAAAAAGTCTGAAAAATACAAAGAGCTTTCTGAAAAATATGAAGAGCATGAAACGTGTGAAAAATATGAGGAGCATGAAACTATCTGAAAATATGAAGAGCATGAAACGGTGTGAGAAATACGAGGAGCATGGAAAGGTCTGAAAAATACAAGGGTCGTGAAAAGGTGTGAAAAATACGAGGAGCATGGAAATGTGTGAAAAATACGAGGAGCATGAAAAGGTCTGAAAAATACGAGGAGCCTGAAAAGGTTTCAAAACTATCAAGAGCATGAAAAGGTCTGAAAAATACGAAGAGCATGCAAACGTCTGAAAAATACGAAGAGCATGAAAAGGTGTGCAAAATATGAGGAGCATGAAAAGTTCTGAAAAATACGAGGAGCATGAAAATGTGTGAAAAATACAGGGAGCATGCAAAGGCCTGAAAAATACGAAGAGCGTGAAAAGGTGTGAAAAATATGAGGAGGATGAAAAGGTCTGGAAAATACGAGGAGCATGCCAAGGTCTGAAAATTATGAGGAGCATGAAAAGGTCTGAAAAATACGAGGACCATGAAAAGGTCTGAAAAATATGAGGAGCATGAAACAGTGTGAGAATATGAAGAGCATGAAACGGTATGAAAAATATGAAGAGCAGGAAAAGGTGTGAAAAATATGAAGAGCATGAAACGGTGTGAAAAATATGAGGAGCAAGAAAAGGTGTCAAAAATATGAGGAGCATGTAAAGGTGTGAAAAATATGAAGAGCATGAAAAGTTCTGAAAAATACGAGGAGCAAGAAATGGTGTCAAAAATATGAGGAGCATGTAAAGGTGTGAAAAATTTGAAGAGCATGAAACTATGATAAATATGAGGAGCATGTAATGGTGTGAACATATGAAGAGCATGAAACAGTGTGAAATATATGAAGAGCATGAAAAGAAGTGAAAAATATGAAGATTATGAAACAGTGTGAAAAATATGAATAGCATGAAAAGGTGTGAAAAATATGAAGTGCATGAAACGGTGTGAAAAATGCGAAGAGCATGAAAAGTTCTGAAACATATGGAGATCACGAAAAGTTCTGATAAATACGAAAAGCATGAAACGGTGTGAAAAATAAGAAGATCATGAAAGCATCTGATAAATACGAAGAGCATGAAACGGTGTGAAAAATACAAAGAGCATGAAAAGATCTGAAAAATACGAAGAGAATGATAAAACCTGAAAAATACGAAGAGCATGAAAAGGTGTAAAAAATTTGAAAAGCATGACAAGGTGTGAAAAATATGAAGAGCATGAAACGGTGTGTAAAATATGAAGAGCAAGAAAAGGTTTAAAAAATATGAAGAGCATGAAAAGTTGTGTAAAATATGAGGAGCAAGAAAAGGTTTAAAAAATACGAAGAGCATGAAAAGGTGTGAAAAATTTGAAAAGCATGACAAGGTGTGAAAAATATGAAGAGCATGAAACGGTGTGAAAAATAAGAAGAGCAAGAAAAGGTTTAAAAAATAAGAAGAGCATGAGAAGTTGTGTAAAATATGAAGAGCACGTAAACGTTTGAAAAATATGTGGAGCATTAAAAGGTCTGAAAAATGTGAAGAGCATGAAAAGCTGTGAAAAATCTGAGGAGCATGAAACGGTGTGACAATATGAAGCTCATGAAAAGATGTGAAAAATATGAGGAGCATGAAATGGTGTGAAAAATAAGAAGAGCATGAAAAGCTCTAAAAAATATGAAGAGCATGAAAAGGTGTGAAAAATATGAAGAGCATGAAAAGGTGTGAAAAATACAAAGAGCATGAAAAGGTGGGAAAAATACGAAGAGCATGAAAAGTTCTGAAAAATAGGAGGAGCATGAAAAGGTCTGAAAAATATCAAGAGATTGAAAAGGTCTGAAAAATATGAAAGGCATGAAAAGTTGTGAAAAATTGAAGAGCATGAAAAGGTCTGAAAAATATCAAGAACATGAAAACTTCTGAAAAATATCAAGAGCATGAAAAGGTATGAAAAATATGAAGAGCATGAAAAGTTCTGAAAATACGAAGAGCATGAAGAGCATGAAAATTTCTGAAAAATATGAAGAGCTGAAAAGGTGTGAAAAATATAATGAGCATGAAAAGTTGTGAATAATATGAGGAGTATGAAAGTTGTGAACAATATGAGGAGGATGAGAAGTTGTGAAAAATACGAGGAGCGTGAAATGTTCAGAAAAATACGAGGAGCATGCAAAGGTCTGAAAAATACGAGGAGCATGAAAAGGTCTGAAAAATACAAAAAGCATGAAACGGAAAAATGAGAAGAGGATGAAAAGGTGTGAAAAATATGAAAAGGTGTGAAAAATTTCGAAGAGCCTGAAGAGGTGTGAAAAATACGAAGAGCATGAAAAGTTGTGAAAAATACGAAGTGCTTGAAAAGGTGTGAAACATACGAAGAGCCTGAAATGGTGTGAAAAATGTGCAGAGCATGAAAGGTTGTGAAAACTACGAAGAGCTTGAAAAGGTCTGAAAAATACGAAGAGCATGAAAAGGTCTGAAAAATATCAAGAGATTGAAAAGGTCTGAAAAATATGAAAGGCATGAAAAGTTGTGAAAAATTGAAGAGCATGAAAAGGTCTGAAAAATATCAAGAACATGAAAACTTCTGAAAAATATCAAGAGCATGAAAAGGTATGAAAAATATGAAGAGCATGAAAAGTTCTGAAAATACGAAGAGCATGAAGAGCATGAAAATTTCTGAAAAATATGAAGAGCTGAAAAGGTGTGAAAAATATAATGAGCATGAAAAGTTGTGAATAATATGAGGAGTATGAAAATTGTGAACAATATGAGGAGGATGAGAAGTTGTGAAAAATACGAGGAGCGTGAAAAGTTCAGAAAAATACGAGGAGCATGCAAAGGTCTGAAAAATACGAGGAGCATGCAAAGGTCTGAAAAATACAAAAAGCATGAAACGGAAAAATGAGAAGAGGATGAAAAGGTGTGAAAAATATGAAAAGGTGTGAAAAATTTCGAAGAGCCTGAAGAGGTGTGAAAAATACGAAGAGCATGAAAAGTTGTGAAAAATACGAAGTGCTTGAAAAGGTGTGAAACATACGAAGAGCCTGAAATGGTGTGAAAAATGTGCAGAGCATGAAAGGTTGTGAAAACTACGAAGAGCTTGAAAAGGTCTGAAAAATATCAAGAGCTTGAAAAGTTCTGAAGTATATGAAGAGCATGAAAAGGTGTGAAAAATACCAGGAGCATGAAAAGCTGTGAAAAATACGAAGAGCAAGAAAAA
The DNA here is from genome assembly GCF_033118175.1 of Dama dama. Classification (NCBI taxonomy): domain Eukaryota; kingdom Metazoa; phylum Chordata; class Mammalia; order Artiodactyla; family Cervidae; genus Dama; species Dama dama. Next base: position 267,310 of record NW_026870899.1, read on the forward strand.
TTCTGAAAAATATGAAGAGCATGTAAAGGTCTGAAAACTATGAAGAGCATGAAAAGTTGTGAACAATATGAGGTTCATGAAATGGTGTGAAAAATATGAAGAGCATGAAACGGTGTGTAAAATATGAAGAGCATGAAAAGGTTTGAAAAATACCAGGAGCATGAAAAGCTGTGATTTACGAGGAGAATGAAAAGTTCTGAAAAATAGGCGGAGCATGAAAAGGTGTGAAAAATGCGAGGAGCATGAAAAGGTCTGAAAAATACCAGGAGCATAAAAAGTTGTGAATAATATGAGGAGTATGAAAAGGTGTGAACAATATGAGGAGCATGGGAAGTTGTGAAAAACACAAGGAGCGTGAAAAGGTCTGAAAAATACGAGGAGCATGCAAAGGTCTGAAAAATACGAGGAGCTTGCAAAGGTCTGAAAAATACGAGTAGCATGAAAAGGTCTAAAATATACGAGGAGCATGAAAAGGTGTGAATAATACGAGGAGCATGAAAAGGTCTAAAATATACAAGGAGCATGAAAAGGTGTGAATAATACAAAAAGCACGAAAAGTTGTGAAAAATACGAAGAGCATGAAAAGGTGTAAAAAATTACGAAGTGCAAGAAAAGTTGTGAAAAATTACGAGGAACATGAAAAGATGTGAAAAATACAAAGAGCATGAAAAGGTGAAAAATACAAAGAGCATGAAAAGGTGTGATAAATATGAAGAGCATTAAACGGTGTGAAAAATACGAAGTGCATGAAACGCTGTGAAAAATAGGAAGAGCTTGAAAAGTTCTGAAAAATATGAAGAGCATGAAAAGGTGTGAAAAATCCCAGGAGCATGAAAAGCTGTGAACAATACGAAGAGCATGAAAAATTCTGAAACATACGAAGAGCATGTAAAGGTTTGAAAACTATGAAGAGCATGAAAAGTTGTGAACAATATGAGGTTCATGAAATGCTGTGAAAAATATGAAGAGCATGAAACGGTGTGTAAAATATGAAGAGCATGAAACGGTGTGAAAAATACCAGGAGCATGAAAAGCTGTGATTTACAAGGACAATGAAAAGTTCTGAAAAATAGGAGGAGCATGAAAAGGTCTGAAAAATACCAGAAGCATAAAAAGTTGTGAATAATATGAGGAGTATGAAAAGGTGTGAACAATATGAGGAGCATGAGAAGTTGTGAAAAACACGAGGAGCGTGAAAAGTTCTGAAAAATACGAGGAGCATGCAAAGGTCTGAAAAATACGAGGAGCTTGCAAACGTCTGAAAAATACGAGTAGCATGAAAAGGTCTAAAATATACGAGGAGCATGAAAAGGTGTGAATAATACGAGGAGCATGAAAAGGTCTAAAATATACAAGGAGCATGAAAAGGTGTGAATAATACGAAAAAGCATGAAAAGGTATGAAAAATACGAAGAGCATGAAAAGGTGTGAAAAATTACAAAGTGCATGAAAATTTGTGAAAAATTACGAAGACCATGAACAGATGTGAAAAATAAAAAGAGCATGAAAAGGTGTGAAAAATACGAAGAGCATGAAAAGGTGTGAAAAATATGAAGAGCATGAAAAGGTGTGAAAAATACGAAGTGCATGAAACGCTGTGAAAAATACGAAGCATCAGAATGTCTGAAAAATACGAAGAGCATGAAATAGTGTGAAAAATACGAAGAGCATGAAAAGTTCTGAAAAATACGAAGAACATGAAAAGATGGGACAAATACGAAGAGGATGAAAAGATGTAAAAATTATGAAGAGCACGACAGGGTGTGAAAAATACGAAGAGCATGAAAAGTGGTGAAAAATTTCGAAGAGCATGAAAATTTGTGAAAAATTCGAAGTGCATGAAAAGGTGTGAAACATACGAAGAGCCTGAAACGGTGTGTAAAATATGAAGAGCATGAAAAGGTGTGAATAATATAAGGTTAATGAAATGGTGTGAAAAACATGAAGAGCATGAAACGGTGTGTAAAATATGAAGAGCAAGAAAAGGTGTGAAAAATACGCAGAATATGAAAAGGTCTGAAAAATAGGAGGAGCATGAATAGGTCTGAAAATACGAAGAGCATGAAGAGAATGAAAACTTCTGAAAAATATGAAGAGCATGAAAAGTTGTGAAAAACATGAAGAGCATGAAAATGTGTGAATATTATGACGAGCATGAAAAGGTGTGAACAATATGAGGAGCATGAGAAGTTGTGAAAAATACGAGGAGCATGAAAAGTTCTGAACAATATGAAGAGCATGAAAAGGTGTGAACTATATGAAGAGCATGAAAAGGTGTGAAAAATATGAGGAGCATGAAAAGGTCTGAAAAATAAGAGGAGCTTGAAAGGTCTGAAAAATTTGAGGAGCATGAAAAGATCTGAAAAATACGAGGAGGTTGAAAAATTCTGAAAAATATGAAGAGCATGCAAAGTTCTGAAAAATACCCGGAGCATGAAAAGGTCTGAAAAATACAAAGAGCATGAAAAGGCGTGAAAATCATGAAGAGCATGCAAAGGTGTGAAAAATACGAGGAGCATGAAAATGTGTGAAAAATACGAGGAGCATGAAAAGGTCTGAAAAAAAACGAGGAACATGAAATGGTGTAAAAAATACGAGAACCATGAAAATGCGTGAAAATCACGAAGAGCATGAAAAGGTGTGAAAAATACGAGGAGCATGTAAAGGTCTGAAAAATAGAAGTAGCATAAAAAGGTCTGAAAAATACGGGGAGCATGAAAAGGTCTGAAAAATACGAGGAGCATGAAAAGGTGTGAAAAATACGAGGAGTATGAAAAGCTGTCAAAAATACGAAGAGCATGAACAGGTGTGAAATATTACAAAGAGCATGAAAAGGTGTGAAAAATATGAGGAGCATGAAATGGTCTGAAAAATATCAAGAATTTGAAAAGGTCTGAAATATACGAAGAGCATGAAAACGTGTGAACAGTATGAAGAGCATGAAGAGTTCTGAAAAATACGAGTAGCATGAAGAGTTCTGAAAAATACGAAGAGCATGAATAGGTCTGAAAAATAAGAGGAGCATGAAGATGTCTGAAAAATAGTAAGAGCATGGAAAGGTCTATAAAATACGAGGACCAGGCAAGGTCTGAAAAATACGAGGAGCATGAAAAGGTCTGAAAAATACGAGGAGCATGAAAAGGTGTGAAAAATATGAGGAGCATGAAAAAGTGTGAAAAATACGAGGAGCATGAAAAGGTGTGAAAAACACGAAGAGCATGAAAATGAATGAAAAATTCGAAGAGCATGAAAAGGTTTGAAAAATATGAGGAGCATGAAAAAGTGTGAAAAATACGAGGAGCATGAAAAGGTGTGAAAAATATGAAGAGCATGAAAAGTGTGAAAAATAGGAGCATGAAATGTGTGAAAAACACGAAGAGCAAGAAACGGTGTGAAAAACATGGAGAGCATGAAAAGGTGTGGAAAAAATCAAGAGCATGAAAAGGCCTGAAAAATATGAAGAGCATTAAAAGGAGTGAAAAACACGAAGAGCATGAAAAGGTGTGAAAAACAGGAAGAGCATGAAAAGGTGTGAAAAATACAAAGAGCATATAAAGGTGTGAAAAATACGAGGAGAATGAAAAAGTGTGAAAAATACGAGGAGCATGAAAAGGTGTGAAAAATACGAGAAGCATGAAAAGGTCTGATAAATACGAGGAGGATGAAAAGGTCTGAAAAATACGAGGAGCATGAAAAGGTCTGAAAAACACAAGGAGCATGAAAAGGTCTGAAAAATACGGGGAGCCTGAAAAGTTGTGAACAATATGAACAGCATGAAACGGTGTGAAAAATATGAAGAGCATGAAAAGGTGTGAAATATACGAAGAGCATGAAAAAGTGTCAAAAATACGAAGAGCATGAAACAGTGTGAAAAATATGAAGAGCATGAAATGGTGTGAAAAATATGAAGAGCATGAAAAGGTGTGAAAAATATGAAGAGCATGAAACGGTGTGAAAAATATGAAGAGCATGAAAAGGTGTGAATCATACGAAGTGCATGAAAAGGTGTGAAATATACGAAGAGCATTAAAATGTGTGAAAAATACAAAGAGCATGAAAAAGTGTGAAAAGTACAAACGCATCAAACGGTGTGAAAAATATGAAGAGCATGAAACGTTGTGAAAAATCACGAAAAGCATGAAAAGTTGTGAAAAATTCAGAGAGCATTAAAAGATGTGAAAAATTACCAAGAACATGAAAAAGTCTGAAAAATACAAAGAGCTTTCTGAAAAATATGAAGAGCATGAAACGTGTGAAAAATATGAGGAGCATGAAACTATCTGAAAATATGAAGAGCATGAAACGGTGTGAGAAATACGAGGAGCATGGAAAGGTCTGAAAAATACAAGGGTCGTGAAAAGGTGTGAAAAATACGAGGAGCATGGAAATGTGTGAAAAATACGAGGAGCATGAAAAGGTCTGAAAAATACGAGGAGCCTGAAAAGGTTTCAAAACTATCAAGAGCATGAAAAGGTCTGAAAAATACGAAGAGCATGCAAACGTCTGAAAAATACGAAGAGCATGAAAAGGTGTGCAAAATATGAGGAGCATGAAAAGTTCTGAAAAATACGAGGAGCATGAAAATGTGTGAAAAATACAGGGAGCATGCAAAGGCCTGAAAAATACGAAGAGCGTGAAAAGGTGTGAAAAATATGAGGAGGATGAAAAGGTCTGGAAAATACGAGGAGCATGCCAAGGTCTGAAAATTATGAGGAGCATGAAAAGGTCTGAAAAATACGAGGACCATGAAAAGGTCTGAAAAATATGAGGAGCATGAAACAGTGTGAGAATATGAAGAGCATGAAACGGTATGAAAAATATGAAGAGCAGGAAAAGGTGTGAAAAATATGAAGAGCATGAAACGGTGTGAAAAATATGAGGAGCAAGAAAAGGTGTCAAAAATATGAGGAGCATGTAAAGGTGTGAAAAATATGAAGAGCATGAAAAGTTCTGAAAAATACGAGGAGCAAGAAATGGTGTCAAAAATATGAGGAGCATGTAAAGGTGTGAAAAATTTGAAGAGCATGAAACTATGATAAATATGAGGAGCATGTAATGGTGTGAACATATGAAGAGCATGAAACAGTGTGAAATATATGAAGAGCATGAAAAGAAGTGAAAAATATGAAGATTATGAAACAGTGTGAAAAATATGAATAGCATGAAAAGGTGTGAAAAATATGAAGTGCATGAAACGGTGTGAAAAATGCGAAGAGCATGAAAAGTTCTGAAAAATATGGAGATCACGAAAAGTTCTGATAAATATGAAAAGCATGAAACGGTGTGAAAAATAAGAAGATCATGAAAACATCTGATAAATACGAAGAGCATGAAATGGTGTGAAAAATACAAAGAGCATGAAAAGATCTGAAAAATACGAAGAGAATGATAAAACCTGAAAAATACGAAGAGCATGAAAAGGTGTAAAAAATTTGAAAAGCATGACAAGGTGTGAAAAATATGAAGAGCATGAAACGGTGTGTAAAATATGAAGAGCAAGAAAAGGTTTAAAAAATATGAAGAGCATGAAAAGTTGTGTAAAATATGAGGAGCAAGAAAAGGTTTAAAAAATACGAAGAGCATGAAAAGGTGTGAAAAATTTGAAAAGCATGACAAGGTGTGAAAAATATGAAGAGCATGAAACGGTGTGAAAAATAAGAAGAGCAAGAAAAGGTTTAAAAAATAAGAAGAGCATGAGAAGTTGTGTAAAATATGAAGAGCATGTAAACGTGTGAATAATATGTGGAGCATGAAAAGGTCTGAAAAATATGAAGAGCATGAAAAGGTGTGAAAAATCTGAGGAGCATGAAACGGTGTGACAACATGAAGCTCATGAAAAGATGTGAAATATATGAGGAGCATGAAATGGTGTGAAAAATAAGAAGAGCATGAAAAGCTGTAAAAAATATGAAGAGCATGAAAAGGTCTGAAAAATACGAAGAGCATGAAAAGGTCTGAAAAATATCAAGAGATTGAAAAGGTCTGAAAAATATGAAAGGCATGAAAAGTTGTGAAAAATTGAAGAGCATGAAAAGGTCTGAAAAATATCAAGAACATGAAAACTTCTGAAAAATATCAAGAGCATGAAAAGGTATGAAAAATATGAAGAGCATGAAAAGTTCTGAAAATACGAAGAGCATGAAGAGCATGAAAATTTCTGAAAAATATGAAGAGCTGAAAAGGTGTGAAAAATATAATGAGCATGAAAAGTTGTGAATAATATGAGGAGTATGAAAGTTGTGAACAATATGAGGAGGATGAGAAGTTGTGAAAAATACGAGGAGCGTGAAAAGTTCAGAAAAATACGAGGAGCATGCAAAGGTCTGAAAAATACGAGGAGCATGCAAAGGTCTGAAAAATACGAGGAGCATGAAAAGGTCTGAAAAATACAAAAAGCATGAAACGGAAAAATGAGAAGAGGATGAAAAGGTGTGAAAAATATGAAAAGGTGTGAAAAATTTCGAAGAGCCTGAAGAGGTGTGAAAAATACGAAGAGCATGAAAAGTTGTGAAAAATACGAAGTGCTTAAAAAGGTGTGAAACATACGAAGAGCCTGAAATGGTGTGAAAAATGTGCAGAGCATGAAAGGTTGTGAAAACTACGAAGAGCTTGAAAAGGTCTGAAAAATATCAAGAGCTTGAAAAGTTCTGAAGTATATGAAGAGCATGAAAAGGTGTGAAAAATACCAGGAGCATGAAAAGCTGTGAAAAATACGAAGAGCAAGAAAAATTCTGAAAAATACGAAGAGCATGTAAAGGTCTGAAAACTATGAAGAGCATGAAAAGTTGTGAACAATATGAGGTTCATGAAATGGTGTGAAAAATATGAAGAGCATGAAACGGTGTGTAAAATATGAAGAGCATGAAAAGGTTTGAAAAATACCAGGAGCATGAAAAGCTGTGATTTACGAGGAGAATGAAAAGTTCTGAAAAATAGGAGGAGCATGAAAAGGTGTGAAAAATGCGAGGAGCATGAAAAGGTCTGAAAAATACCAGGAGCATAAAAAGTTGTGAATAATATGAGGAGTATGAAAAGGTGTGAACAATATGAGGAGCATGGGAAGTTGTGAAAAACACAAGGAGCGTGAAAAGGTCTGAAAAATACGAGGAGCATGCAAAGGTCTGAAAAATACGAGGAGCTTGCAAAGGTCTGAAAAATACGAGTAGCATGAAAAGGTCTAAAATATACGAGGAGCATGAAAAGGTGTGAATAATACGAGGAGCATGAAAAGGTCTAAAATATACAAGGAGCATGAAAAGGTGTGAATAATACAAAAAGCATGAAAAGTTGTGAAAAATACGAAGAGCATGAAAAGGTGTGAAAAATTACGAAGTGCAAGAAAAGTTGTGAAAAATTACGAGGAACATGAAAAGATGTGAAAAATACAAAGAGCATGAAAAGGTGAAAAATACAAAGAGCATGAAAAGGTGTGATAAATATGAAGAGCATTAAACGGTGTGAAAAATACGAAGTGCATGAAACGCTGTGAAAAATAGGAAGAGCTTGAAAAGTTCTGAAAAATATGAAGAGCATGAAAAGGTGTGAAAAATCCCAGGAGCATGAAAAGCTGTGAACAATACGAAGAGCATGAAAAATTCTGAAACATACGAAGAGCATGTAAAGGTTTGAAAACTATGAAGAGCATGAAAAGTTGTGAACAATATGAGGTTCATGAAATGGTGTGAAAAATATGAAGAGCATGAAACGGTGTGTAAAATATGAAGAGCATGAAACGGTGTGAAAAATACCAGGAGCATGAAAAGCTGTGATTTACAAGGACAATGAAAAGTTCTGAAAAATAGGAGGAGCATGAAAAGGTCTGAAAAATACCAGAAGCATAAAAAGTTGTGAATAATATGAGGAGTATGAAAAGGTGTGAACAATATGAGGAGCATGAGAAGTTGTGAAAAACACGAGGAGCGTGAAAAGTTCTGAAAAATACGAGGAGCATGCAAAGGTCTGAAAAATACGAGGAGCTTGCAAACGTCTGAAAAATACGAGTAGCATGAAAAGGTCTAAAATATACGAGGAGCATGAAAAGGTGTGAATAATACGAGGAGCATGAAAAGGTCTAAAATATACAAGGAGCATGAAAAGGTGTGAATAATACGAAAAGCATGAAAAGGTGTGAAAAATACGAAGAGCATGAAAAGGTGTGAAAAATTACAAAGTGCATGAAAATTTGTGAAAAATTATGAAGACCATGAACGGATGTGAAAAATAAAAAGAGCATGAAAAGGTGTGAAAAATACGAAGAGCATGAAAAGGTCTAAAATATACAAGGAGCATGAAAAGGTGTGAATAATACGAAAAGCATGAAAAGGTCTGAAAAATACGAGGAGCATGAAAAGGTGTGAAAATTATGAGGAGCATGAAACGGTGTGAACAATACGAGGAGCATGAAATGGTGTGAACAATACGAGGAGCAGGAAAAGTTGTGAACAATACGAAGAGCATGAAAAGGTCTGAAAAATATAAGGAGCATGAAAAGGTCTGAAAAATAAGAAGAGCATGGAAAGGTGTGTTAAATATGAGGAGCATAAAAAGGTGTGGAAAATATTAACAGCATGAAAAGGTGTGAAAAATATGAAGAGCATGCTAAGGTGTGAAATATATGAAGAGCATGAAAAGGTCTGAAAAATATGAAGAGCGTGAAGAGCGACGTCAGGACTTGTGCCTAGATGCGAGCGACACCTCGGGACTCTCCTCGAGGCTTGGCAGGGCAATTGGGATGTCTCTCCAGCTGAGGGGGGAGACCAGGGGTCCCGTTCCACTTGCCACAGGAATCCTGGGACTACTATCCATATTAAAGAGGTGTCAGGCATCGTCTCCTTTTGAAGCACTGACGTCCGGGTACCTCTGGAGTTTTCAAAGGATGTGAGGCCTCCGGTCGCGATGAGGCGGGGAACTAGGTCTTTCTCTGTGGTCTCCACAGGGGATTCAGACATCCCTTCGTCTTGGGAGATGCAAGACGAGCCTGCATTCAATTCACTGCAGGGATATCCGGCCTTACTTCGAGTCAGAGCATCTCGGTGTCCATTCCACTTGAGGCCACAAACTCAGGGTCCCTCTCACATACATGTAGCTGAGAGAAGCCTCCTCTTGAGGCGCTTGTGGAAAGTTGGTATTCCTCTTGAGTCGAAGCCAGGGACTAAGCTCTCATCTCGAGTTGATTTCGGGTCCGCGGAGCCCTTTCGTGTTGCTACATTGACCTCAGGATCCCTCTAGACTTGAGACAGTGATCTTGGGTTTTCTCTGGAGTGCCATCAAGGAAATCAAGGCTCCTTTCATGTTTGATGTGGAACACGAAATTGCTCTGCACGCAGTGCACGGGAATCGGGCCTCATCTCGCGGCGAGGGGGAAGTCTCATGGTTTTTCTCGAGTTGCGGCCGGAACCTGGGGTATATTTTCGAGTTATGACGGGGAGGGCCCTTCTAGACACCTGTTTGTTCAGGGATGTCAGGACTCCTGTCTAGGTGCGAGGGACACTTCGGGATTCTCCTCGAGTCTTGGCATGGCAATTGGGACGCGTCTCCATGTGAGGCGGGAGACCCAGGGTCCCTTTCCACGTGCCACAGGGATCCTGGGACTCCTATCCATTTTCAAGAGGAGTCAGGCATCGTCTCCTTTGGAAGCATTGATCTCCGCGGACCTCTCGAGTTTTCAAAGGATGTGAGGCCTCCGTTCGCGTTCAGGCGGAGGACTAGGTCTTTCTCTGTGGTCTCCACAGGGGATTCAGACAACCCTTCGTCTTGGGAGATGCAAGAGGAGCCTGCATTCAATGCATTGCAGGGATATCCGGCCTTACTTCGAGTCAGAGCATCTCCGTGTCCATTCCACTTGAGGCCACAAACTCAGGGTACCTCTCACATACCTGTAGCTGAGAGAAGCCTCCTCTTGAGGTGCTTGTGGAAAGTTGGTATTCCTCTTGAGTCGAAGCCAAGGACTAAGCTCTCATCTCGAGTTGATTTGGGGTCCACGGAGCCCTTTCGTGTTGCTCCAGTGACCTCAGGATCCCTCTAGACTTGAGACAGTGATCTTGGGTTTTCTCTGGAGTGCCATCAAGGAAATCAAGGCTCCTTTCACGTTTGATGTGGAACACGGAATTGCTCTGCACGCAGTGCAGGGGAATCGGGCCTCATCTCGCGGCGAGGGGGAAGTCTCATGGTTTTTCTCGAGTTGCGGCCGGAACCTGGGGTATATTCTCGAGTTACGACGGGGAGGGCCCTTCCAGACACGTGTTTGTTCAGCGAAGTCAGGACTCCTGCCTAGGTGCGAGGGACACCTCGGGATTCTCCTCGAGTCTTGGCATGGCATTTGGGACGCGTCTCCACGTGAGGCGGGAGACCCAGGGTCCCTTTCCACGTGCCACAGGGATCCTGGGACTACTATCCATTTTCAAGAGGAGTCAGGCATCGTCTCTTTTGGAAATATTGAATTCCGCGGACCTCTCGAGTTTTCAAAGGATGTGAGGCCTCCGGTCGCATTGAGGCGGAGGACTAGGTCTTTCTCTGTGGTCTCCACAGGGTATTCAGACATCCCTTCGTCTTGGGAGATGCAAGACGAGCCTGCATTCAATTCACTGCAGGGATATCCAGCCTTACTTCGAGGCAGAACATCTCGGTGTCCTTTCCACTTGAGGCCACAAACTCAGGGTCCCTCTCACATACCTGTAGCTGAGAGACGCCTCCACTTGAGGTGCTGTGGAAAGTTGGTATTCCTCTTGAGACGAAGCTAGGGACTAAGCTCTCATCTCGAGTTGATTTGGGGTCCACAGAGCCCTTTCGTGTTGCTCCGGTGACCTCAGGATCCCTCTAGACTTGAGCCAGTGATCTTGTGTTTTCTCTGGAGTGCCATCAAGGAAATCAAGGCTCCTTTCATATTTGAGGTGGAACACGGAATTGCTCTGCATGCAGTGCAGGGGAATCGGGCCTTATCTCGAGATGAGGGGGAAGTCTCATGGTTTTTCTCGAGTTGCGGCCGGAACCTGGGGTATATTCTCGAGTTATGACGGGGAGGGCCCTTCCTGACACGTGTTTGTTCAGCGACCTCAGGACTCCGGCCTAGGTGCGAGGGACACCTCGGGATTCTCCTCGAGTCTTGGCATGGCAATTGGGACGCGTCTCCACATGAGGCGGGAGACCCAGGGTCCCTTACCTCGTGCCACAGGGATCCTGGGACTCCTATTCATTTTCAGGAGGAGTCAGGCATTGTCTCCTTTGGAAGCATTGATCTCCGCAGACCTCTCAAGTTTTCAAAGGATGTGAGGCCTCTGGTCGCGATGAGGCGGAGGACTAGTTCTTTCTCTGTCGTCTCCACAGGGGATTCAGACATCCCTTCGTCTTGGGAGATGCAAGACGAGCCTGCATTCAATTCACTGCAGGGATATCCGGCCTTACTTCAAGTCAGAGCATCTTGGTGTCCATTCCACTTGAGGCCACAAACTCATGGTCATTCTCACATACCTGTAGCTGAGAGAAGCCTCCTCTGGAAGTCCTTGTGGAAAGTTGGTATTCCTCTTGAGTCGAAGCCAGGGACTAAGCTCTCATCTCGAGTTGATTTCGGGTCCACGGAGCCCTTTCGTGTTGCTCCAGTGACCTCAGGATCCATCTAGACTTGAGACAGTGATTTTGGGTTTTCTCTGGAGTGCCATCAAGGAAATCAAGGCTCCTTTCACGTTTGATGTGGAACACGGAATTGCTCTGCACGCAGTGCATGGGAATCGGGCCTCATCTCGGGGCGAGGGGAAATCTCATGGTTTTTCTCGAGTTGCGGCCAGAACCTGGGGTATATTCTCGAGTTACGACGGGGAGGGCCCTTCCAGACACGTGTTTGTTCAGCGACGTCAGGACTCCTGCCTAGGTGCGAGGGACATGTCGGGATTCTCCTCGAGTCTTGGCATGGCAATTGGGACGCGTCTCCACGTGAGGCGGGAGACCCAGTGTCCCTTTCCACGTGCCACAGGGATCCTGTGACTCCTATCCATTTTCAAGAGGAGTCAGCCATCGTCTCCTTTGGAAGCATTCATCTCCGTGGACCTCTCGAGTTTTCAAAGGATGTGAGGCCTCTGGTCGCGTTGAGGCGGAGGACTAGGTCTTTCTCTGTGGTCTCCACAGGGGATTCAGACATCCCTTCGTCTTGGGAGATGCAAGAGGAGCCTGCATTCAATTCACTGCAGGGATATCCGGCCTTACTTCGATTCAAAGCATCTCGGTGTCCATTCCACTTGAGGCCACAAACTCAGCGTCCCTCTCACATACCTGTAGCTGAGAGAAGCCTCCTCTTGAGGTGCTTGTGGAAAGTTGGTATTCCTCTTAAGTCGAAGCCAGGGACTAAGCTCTCATCTCGAGTTGATTTGGGGTCCACGGAGCGCTTTCGTGTTGCTCCAGTGACCTCAGGATCCCTCTAGACTTTAGACAGTGATCTTGGGTTTTCTCTGGAGTGCCATCAAGGAAATCAAGGTCCTTTCACGTTTAATGTGGAACACGGAATTGCTCTGCACGCAGTGCAGGGGAATCGGGCCTCATCTTGCGACGAGGGGGAAGTCTCATGGTTTTTCTCGAGTTGCGGCCGGAACCTGGGGTATATTCTCGAGTTACAACGGGGAGGGCCCTTCCAGGCACGTGTTTGTTCAGTGACGTCAGGACTCCTGCCTAGGTGCGAGGGACACCTCTGGATTCTCCTCGAGTGTTGGCATGGCAATTGGGACGCGTCTCCACGTGAAGTGGTAGACCCAGGGTCCCTTTCCACGTGCCACAGGGATCCTGGGACTCCTATCCACTTTCAAGAGGAGTCAGGCATCGTCTCCTTGGGAAGCATTGATCTCCTCGGACCTCTCGAGTTTTCAAAGGATGTGAGGCCTCCGTTCGCGTTGAGGCGGAGGACTAGGTCTTTCTCTGTGGTCTCCACAGGGGATTCAGACATCCCTTCGTCTTGGCAGATGCAAGACGAGCCTGCATTCAATTCACTGCAGGGATATCCGGCCTTACTTCGAGTCAGAGCATCTCGGTGTCCATTCCACTTGCGGCCACAAAGTCAGGGTCCCTCTCACATACCTGTAGCTGAGAGAAGCCTCCTCTTGAGGTGCTTGTGGAAAGTTGGTATTCCTCTTGAGTCGAAGCCAGGGACTAAGCTCTCATCTCGAGTTGATTTGGGGTCCGCGGAGCCCTTTCGTGTTGCTCCAGTGACCTCAGGATCCCTCTAGACTTGAGACAGTGATCTTGGGTTTTTTCTGGAGTGCCATCAAGGAAATCAAGGCTCCTTTCACGTTTGATGTGGAACACGCAATTGCTCGGCACGCAGTGCAGGGGAATCGGGCCTCATCTCAAGGCGAGTGGGAAGTCTCATGGTTTTTCTCGAGTTGCGGCCGGAACATGGGTTATATTCCCTAGTTACGACGGGGAGGACCCTCCCAGACACGTGTTTGTTCAGCGACATCAGGACTCCTGCCTAGGTGCGAGGGACACCTCGGGATTCTCCTTGAGTCTTGGCATGGCAATTGGGACGGGTCTCCACGTGAGGCGGGAGACCCAGTGTCCCTTTCCAAGTGCCACAGGAATCCTGGGACTCCTATCCATTTTCAAGAGGAGTCAGGCATCGTTTCCTTGGGAGGCATTGATCTCCGCAGACCTCTCGAGTTTTCAAAAGATGTGAGGCTTCCGGTCGAGATGAGGCGGTGAACTAGGTCTTTCTCTGTGGTCTCCACAGGGGATTCAGACATCCCTTCGTCTTGGGAGATGCAAGACGAGCCTGCATTCAATTCACTGCAGGGATATCCGGCCTTACTTCGAGTCAGAGCATCTCGGTGTCCATTCCACTTGAGGCCACAAACTCAGGGTCCCTCTCCCATACCTGTAGCTGACAGAAGCCTCCTCGTGAGGTGCTTGTGTAAAGTTGGTATTGCTCTTGAGTCAAAGCTAGGGACTAAGCTCTCAATTTGAGTTGATTTGGGTCCATGGAGCCCTTTCGTCTTGCTACAGTCACCTCAGGATCCCTCTAGACTTGAGACAGTGATCTTGGGGTTTTCTCTGGAGTGCCATCAAGGAAATCAAGGCTCCTTTCACGTTTGATGTGGAACACGGAATTGCTCTGCACGCAGTGCAGGGGAATCGGGCCTCATCTCGCGGCGAGGGGGAAGTCTCATGGTTTTTCTCGAGTTGCGGCCGGAACATGGGGTATATTCTCGAGTTATGATGGGGAGGGCCCTTCCAGACACGTGTTTGTTCAGCGACGTCAGGACTCCTGCCTAGGTGCAAGGGACACCTCGGGATTCTCCACGAGTCTTGGCATGGCAATTGGGACGCGTCTCCACGTGAGGCGGGAGACCCAGTGTCCCTTTCCACGTGCCACAGGGATCCTGGGACTCCTATCCATTTTCAAGAGGAGTCAGGCATCGTCTCCTTTGGAAGCATTGATCTCTGCGGACTTCTCGAGTTTTCAAAGGATGTGAGGCCTCCGGTCGCGATGAGAAGGAGAACTAGGTCTTTCTCTGTGGTCTCCACAGGGGATTCAGACATCCCTTCGTCTTGGGAGATGCAAGAGGAGCCTGCATTCAATTCACTGTAGGGATATCCAGCCTTACTTTCAGTCAGAGCATCTCGGTGTCCATTCCACTTGAGGCCACAAACTCAGTTTCCCTCTCACATACCTGTAGCTGAGAGAAGCCTTCTCTTGATGTGCTTGTGGAAAGTTGGTATTCCTCTTGAGTCGAAGCCAGGGACTAAGCTCTCATCTCGAGGTGATTGGGGTCCACAGAGCCCTTTCGTGTTGCTACAGTGACCTCAGGATCCCTCTAGACTTGAGACAGTGATCTTGGGTTTTCTCTGGAGTGCCATCAAGGAAATCAAGGCTCCTTTCACGTTTGATGTGGAACACGGAATTGCTCTGCACGCAGTGCAGGGGAATCGAGCCTCATCTCGCGGCGAGGGGGAAGTCTCATGGTTTTTCTCGAGTTGCGGCCGGAACCTGGGGTAAATTCTCGAGTTACGATGGGAGGGTGCTCTTCCAGACACGTGTTTGTTCAGCGACGTCAGGACTCCTGCCTAGGTGCAAGAGACACCTCGGGATTCTCATCGAGTCTTGGCATGGCAATTGGGACGCGTATCCACATGAGGCGGGAGACCCAGGGTCCCTTTCCACGTGCCACAGGGATCCTGGGACTCCTATCCATTTTAAAGAGGAGTCAGGCACCGTCTCCTTTGGAAGCATTGATCTCCGCGGACCTCTCAAGTTTTCAAAGGATGTGAGGCATCCGGTCGCGATGAAGCGGAGAACTAGGTCTTTTCTGTGGTCTCCACAGGGGATTCAGACATCCATTCGTCTTTGGAGATGCAAGAGGAGCCTGCATTCAATTCACTGCAGGGATATCCGGCCTTACTTCCAGTCAGAGCATCTCGGTGTCCATTCCACTTGAGGCCACAAACTCAGGGTCCCTCTCACATACCTGTAGCTGAGAGAAGCCTCCTCTTGAGGTGCTTGTGGAAAGTTGGTATTCCTCTTGAGTCGAAGCCAGGGACTAAGCTCTCATCTCGAGTTGATTTGGGGTCCACGGAGCCCTTTCGTGTTGCTACAGTGACCTCAGTATCCCACTAGACTTGAGACAGTGATCTTGGGTTTTCTCTGGAGTGCCATCAAGGAAATCAAGGCTCCTTTCACGTTTGATGTGGAACACGGAATTGCTCTGCACGCAGTGCAGGGGAATCGGGCCTCATCTCGCGGCGAGGGGGAAGTCTCATGGTTTTTCTCGAGTTGCGGCCGGAACCTGGGGTAAATTCTCGAGTTAAGATGGGGGGTCCCTTCCAGACACGTGTTTGTTCAGCGAAGTCAGGACTCCTGCCTAGGTGCGAGGGACACCTCGGGATTCTCCACGAGTCTTGGCATGGCAATTGGGACGCGTCTCCACGTGAGGCGGGAGACCCAGTGTCCCTTTCCATGTGCCACAGGGATCCTGGGACTCCTATCCATTTTCAAGAGGAGTCAGGCATCGTCTCCTTTGGAAGCATTGATCTCCGCGGACCTCTCGAGTTTTCAAAGGATGTGAGGCCTCCGGTCGCGATGAGGGGGAGAACTAGGTCTTTTTCTGTGGTCTCCAAAGGGGATTCAGACATCCCTTCGTCTTGGGAGATGCAAGAAGAGCCTGCATTCAATTCACTGCAGGGATATCCGGCCCTACTTTGAGTCAGAGAATCTCGGTGTCCATTCCACTTGAGGCCACAAACTCAGGGTCCCTCTCACATACCTGTAGCTGAGAGAAGCCTCCTCTTGAGGTGCTTGTGGAAAGTTGGTATTTCTACTGAGTTGAAGTCAGGGACTAAGCTCTCATCTCGAGTTGATTTGGGGTCCACGGAGCCCTTTCGTGTTGCTACAGTGACCTCAGGATCCCTCTAGATTTGACACAGTGATCTTGGGTTTTCTCTGGAGTGCCATCAAGGAAATCAAGGCTCCTTTCACGTTTGATGTGGAACACGGAATTGCTCTGCACACAGTGCAGGGGAATCGGGCCTCCTCTCATGGCGAGGGGGAAGTCTCATAGTTTTTCTCGAGTTGCGGACGGAACCTGGCGTATATTCTCGAGTTACAACGGGGAGCGCCGTTCCAGACTCGTGTTTGTTCAGTGACGTCAGGACTCCTGCCTAGGTGCGAGGGACACCTCGGGATTCTCATCAAGTCTTGGCATGGCAATTGGGACGCGTCTCCACGTGAGGCGGGAGACCCAGGGTCCCTTTCCACGTGCCACAGGGATCCGGGAATCCTATCCATTTTCAAGAGGAGTCAGGCATCGTCTCCTTTGGAAGCATTGATCTCCGCGAACCTCTCGAGTTTTCAAAGGATGTGAGGCCTCCGGTCGCGATGAGGCGGAGAACTGGGTCTTTCTCTGTGGTCTCCAAAGGGGATTCAGACATCCCTTCGTCTTGGGAGATGCAAGACGAGCCTGCATACAAGTCACTGCAGGGATATCCGGCCTTACTTCGAGTCAGAGCATCTCGGTGTCCATTCCACTTGAGGCCACAAACTCAGGGTCCCTCACACATACCTGTAGCTGAGAGAAGCCTCCTCTTGAGGTGCTTGTGGAAAGTTGGTATTCCTCTTGAGTCGAAGCCAGGGACTAAGCTCTCATCTCGAGTTGATTTGGGGTCCACGGAGCCCTTTCATGTTGCTCCAGTGACCTCAGGATCCCTCTAGACTTGAAATAGTGATCTTGGGTTTTCTGAAGATCTGAAATGTTGTGAAAAACATGAAGAGCCTAAAAGGTGTGAAAAATATGAAGAGCTTCAAAAGGTGTGAAAAATATGAGGACAATGAAACGGTCTGAAAAATAGGTGGAGCATGAAACAGTGTTTAAAAACATGAAGAGCCTGAAAAGGTGTGAAAAATATGAAGAGCTCAAAAGGTGCCAAAAATATGAGGAGCATGAAACGGTCTGAAAAATAGCAGGAGCATGAAGTGGTGTTGAAAAATATGAAGAGCCTGAAAAGGTGTGAAATATATGAAGAGATTCAAAATGTGTCAAAAATATGAGGAGTATGAAAGGGTCTGAAAAATAGGAGCAGCATGAAACGCTGTTCAAAATCATGAAGAGCCTGAAAAGGTGGGAAAAATATGAAGAGCTTCAACGGTGTGAAATACATGAGGAGCTTGAAACGGTCTGAAAATAGTAGGAGCATGAAGTGTTGTTGAAAAACATGAAGAGCGTGAAAAGATGTGTAAAATATGAAGAGCTTCAAAAGGTGGGAAAAATAGGAGGACCATGAAGCGTTGTTGAAAAACATGAGGAGACTGAAAATGTGTGAAAAAATATGAAGAGCTTCAAAACCTGTGAAAAATAGGAGGAGCATGAAACGGTGCTCAAAAACATGAAGAGCCTGAAAAGGTGTGAAAAATATGAAGACCTTCAAAAGGTACGAAAAATATGAGGAACATGAAACGATCTTAAAAATAGGAGGAGCATGAAGTGGTGTTGTAAAACATGAACAGCCTGAAAAGGTGTGAAAAATATGAAGAGCTTCTAAAGGCGTCAAAAATATGAGGAGCATGAAACGGTCTGAAAAATAGGAGGAGCATGAAACGGTTTTCAAAAACACCAAGAACCTGAACTGTTTGAAAAATATGAAGAGCTCAAAACGTGTCAAAAATATGAGGAGCATGAAACGGTCTGAAAAACAGGAGGAGCATGAAATGATGTTGAAAAAGATGAAGAGCCTGAAAACGTGTGAAAAATATGAAGAGCTTCAAAATTATGAAAAATATGAAGAGCTTCAATAGGTGTGAAAAATGTGAAGAGATTCAAAATGTGTCAAAAATGACATGAGCATGAAACGGTCTGAAAAATAGGAGGAGCATTAAACGGTGTTCAAAAACATGAAGAGCCTGAAATGGTGTGAAAAATATGAAGAGCTTCAAAAGCTGTCAAAAATAGGAGGAGCATGAAACGGTCTGAAAAATAGGAGGAGCATGAAGCGGTGTAAAAAACATGAAGACCCTGAAAAGGTGTGAAAAATATGAAGAGCTTCAAAAGGTGTCAAAAATATGAGGATCACGAAACGGTCTGAAAAATAGGAGGAGCATGAAGCGGTGTTCAAAAACATGAAGAGCCTGAAAAGGTGTGAAAAATATGAAGAGCTTCAAAAGGTGTCAAAAATATGAGGATCATGAAACGTTCTGGAAAATAGGAGGAGCATGAAGCGGTGTTGAAAAACATGAAGAGTCTGAAAGGTGTGAAAATTATGAAGAGATTCAAAAGATTTCAAAAATATGAGGATCATGAAAATTTCTGAAGAATAGGAGGAGCATGAAGCTGTGTTGAAAAACATGAAGAGCCTGAAATGGTGTGAAAAATATGAAGCGCTTCAAAAGGTGTCAAATATATGAGGAGCATGAAACGGTCTGAAAAATAGGAGGAGCATGAAGTGGTGTTGAAGAACATGAAGAGCCTGAAAAGGTGTGAAAAATATGAAGCGCTTCAAAAGATGTCAAAATTATGAGGAGCATGAAACAGTCTGAAAAATAGGAGGAGCATGAATTGGTTTCGAAAAACATGAATATCCTGAAAACATGTGAAATATATGAAGCGCTTCAAAAGGTGTGAAATACATGAGGAGCATGAAACAGTCTAAAAAATAGGAGGAGCATGAAGCAGTGTTCAAAAACATGAAGAACCTGAAAAGGTGTGAAAAATATGAAGAGCTTCAAAAGGTGTGAAAATTATGAGGAGCATGAAACGGTCTGAAAAATACGAGGAGCATGAAGCGGTGTTGAAAAACATGAAGAGCCTGAAAAGGTGGGTAAAATATGAAGAGCTTTAAAAGTTGTCAAAAATATGAGGAGCATGAAACGGTCTTAAAAATAGGAGGAGCATTAAACGGTGTTCAAAAACATGAAGAGCCTGAAATGGTGTGAAAAATATGAAGAGCTTCAAAAGGTGTCAAAAATATGAGGAGCATGAAACGGTGTGAAAAATAGGAGGACCACAAGTGGTGTTCAAAAACATGAAGAGCCTGAAAACGTGTGAAATATATGAAGAGCTTCAAAAGGTGTCAAAAATATGAGGAGCATGAAACGGTGTGAAAAATAGGAGGACCACAAGTGGTGTTCAAAAACATGAAGAGCCTGAAAAGGTGTGAAATATATGAAGAGATTCAAAAGGTGTCAAAAATATGAGGAGCATGTATCGGTCTGAAAAATATGAGGAGCATGAAGCGGTGTTGAAAAACATGAAGAGCCTGAAAAAGTGTGAAAAATATGAAGAGCTTCAAAAGTTGTCAAAAATATGACGAGCATGATTCAGTTTGAACAATAGGGGGAGCATGAAGTGGTGTTGAAAATCATGAAGAACCTGAAAAGTTGTGAAAAATATGAAGAACTTTAATAGGTGTCAAAAATATGAGGAGCATGAAACGGTGTGAAAAATAGGAGGACCACAAGTGGTGTTCAAAAACATGAAGAGCCTGAAAAGATGTGAAAAATATGAAGAGCTTCAAAAGGTGTGAAAAATATGAATAGCATGATACTGTCTGAAAAATAGGAGGAGCATGCAGTGATGTTCAAAAACATGAAGAGCCTGAAAAGTTGTGAAAAATACGCATAGCTTCAAAAGGTGTCAAAAATTAGATGAGCATGAAACGGTCTGAAAAATTGGAGGAGCAAGAAGTAGTGTTGAAAAATACGAGGAGCATGAAGAGGTGTTGAAAAAAATGAAGAGCCTGAAAAGGTGTGACAAATATGAAGAGCTTCAAAAGGTGTCAAAAATGAGATGAGCATGAAACGGTCTGAAAAAGAGGAGAAGCATGAAGTGGTGTGGAAAAAGATGAAGAGCCTAAAAAAGTGTGAAAAATATGAAGAGCTTCAAAAGGAGTGAAATATATGAGGAGCATGAAACGGTCTGAAAAATATGAGGAGCATAAAGAGGTGTTGAAAAACGTGAAGAGCCTGAAATGGTGTTTAATATATGAAGAGCTTCAAAAGGTATCAAAAATATGAGGAGAATGAAACGGTCTGAAAAATAGGAGGAGCATGAAGTGTTGTTGAAAAACATGAAGATCCTGAAATGGTGTGAAAATTATGAAGAGCTTCAAAAGGCGTGAATAATATGAAGAGATTCAAAAGGAGTCAAGAATATGAGGAGCATGAAACGGTCTGAAAAATAGGAGGAGCATGAAGCGGTGTTGAAAAACATGAAGAGCATGAAAATGCATGAAAAATATGAAGAGCTTCAAAAGGTGTGAAAAATATGAAGAGCTTCAAAAGGTGTCAAAAATGATATGAGCATGAAACGGTCTGAAAAATAGGAGGAGCATGAAGTGGTGTTGAAAAAAAAGAAGAGCCTGAAAAGGTGTGAAATATATGAAGATCTTCAAAAGGTGTCAAAAATATGAGAAGAATGAAACGGTATGAAAAATAGGAGAAGCATGAAGTGGTGTGGAAAAACATGAAGAGCCTGAAAATGTGTGAAAAATATGAAAAGTTTCTAAATGCGTCAAAAATATGAGGAGCATGAAACGGTCTGAAAAATAGGAGGAGCATGAAACGGTGATCAAAAACATGAATACCTGAAAAGGTGTGAAAAATATGAAGAGCTTCAAAAGGTGTGAAACACATGAGGAGCATGAAACGGTCTGAAAATAGGAGAAGCATGAAGTGGTGTGGAAAAACATGAAGAGCCTTAAAATGTGTGAAAAATATGAAGAGATTCAAAAGGTGTGAAATACATGAGGAGCATGAAACTCTCTGAAAAATAGGAGGAACATGAAGTGGTGTTCAAAAACATGAAGAGCCTGAAAAGTTGTGAAAAATACGAAGAGCTTCAAGTGTTGTGAAAAATATGAGTATCATGAAACGGTATGAAAAATAGGAGGAGTATGAAGTGATGTTGAAAAATATGAAGAGCCTGAAATGGTGTGAAAAATATGAAGAGATTCAAAAGCTGTGAAATACATGTGGAGCATAAAACGGTCTCAAAATAGGAGGAGCATGAAGCGGTGTTGAAAAACATGAAGAGCCTGAAAAGGTGTGAAAAATATGAAGAGCTTCACAAGGTGTCAAAAATAGGAGGAGCATGAAACGGTCTGAGAAATAGGAGGAGCATAAAACGATGATCAAAAACATGAAGAGCCTGAAAAGGTGTGAAAAATATGAAGAGCTTCAAAAGGTGTGAAATACATGAGGAGTTTGAAACGGGCTGACAAATAGGAGAAGCATGAAGTGGTGTGGAAAAATTTGAAGAGCCTGAAAAGTTGTGAAATAAATGAAGAGCTTCAAAAGGTGGGAAATATATGAGGAGCATGAAACGGGCTGAAAAATAGGAGAAGCATGAAGTGGTGTGAAAAACATGAAGAGCCTGAAAAGTTGTGAAAAATATGAAGAGCTTCAAAAGGTGTGAAATACATGAGGATCATGAAACTCTCTGAAAAATAGGAGGAGCATGAAGTGGTGTTCAAAAACATGAAGAGCCTGAAAAGATGTGAAAAATATGAAGAGCTTCAAAAGGTGTGAAAAATATAAATAGCATGATACGGTCTGAAAAATAGGAGGAGCATGCAGTGGTGTTCAAATACATGAAGAGCCTGAAAAGTTGTGAAAAATACGCATAGCTTCAAAAGGTGTCAAAAATTAGATGAGCATGAAACGGTCTGAAAAATTGGAGGAGCAAGAAGTAGTGTTGAAAAATACGAGGAGCATGAAGAGGTGTTGAAAAAAATGAAGAGCCTGAAAAGGTGTGACAAATATGAAGAGCTTCAAAAGGTGTCAAAAATGAGATGAGCATGAAACGGTCTGAAAAATAGGAGAAGCATGAAGTGGTGTGGAAAAAGATGAAGAGCCTGAAAAAGTGTGAAAAATATGAAGAGCTTCAAAAGGAGTGAAATATATGAGGAGCATGAAACGGTCTGAAAAATATGAGGAGCATAAATAGGTGTTGAAAACCGTGAAGAGCCTGAAATGGTGTTTAATATATGAAGAGCTTCAAAAGATGTGAAATACATGTGGAGCATAAAACGGTCTCAAAATTAGGAGGAGCATGAAGCGGTGTTGAAAAACATGAAGAGCCTGAAAAGGTGTGAAAAATATGAAGAGCTTCAGAAGGTGTCAAAAATATGAGGAGCATGAAACGGTCTGAAAAATATGAGGAGCATGAAGCGGTGTTGAAAATCATGAAGAGCCTGAAAAGGTGTGAAAATGATGAAGAGCTTCAAAAGCTGTCAAAAATATGAGGAGCATGAAACGGTCTGAAAAATAGGAGGAGCATGAAGCGGTGTTAAAAAACATGAAGAGCATGAAAACGCGTGAAAAATATGAAGAGCTTCAAAAGGTGTGAAAAATATGAAGAGCTTCAAAAGGTGTCAAAAATGAGATGAGCATGAAACGGTCTGAAAAATAGAGGAGCATGAAGTGGTGTTGAAAAAAAAGAAGAGCCTGAAAAGGTGTGAAATATATGAAGATCTTCAAAAGGTGTCAAAAATATGAGGAGCATGAAAAGGTCTGAAAAATAGGAGGAGCATGAAACGGTGATCAAAAACATGAATACCTGAAAAGGTGTGAAAAATATGAAGAGCTTCAAAAGTAGTGAAATACATGAGGAGCATGAAACGGTCTGAAAAATAGGAGAAGCATGAAGTGGTGTGGAAAAACATGAAGAGCCTGAAAATGTGTGAAAAATATGAAGAGCTTCAAAAGGTGTGAAATACATGAGGAGCATGAAACTCTCTGAAAAATAGGAGGAACATGAAGTGGTGTTCAAAAACATGAAGAGCCTGAAAAGGTGTGAAAAATATGAAGAGCTTCAAAAGGTGTGAAAAATATGAGTATCATGAAACGGCCTGAAAAATAGGAGGAGCATGAAGTGATGTTGAAAAACATGAAGAGCCTGAAATGGTGTGAAAAATATGAAGAGATTCAAAAGCTGTGAAATACATGTGGAGCATAAAACGGTCTCAAAAAGAGGAGGAGCATGAAGCGGTGTTGAAAAACATCAAGAGCCTGAAAAGGTGTGAAAAATTTGAAGAGCTTCAAAGGTGTGAAAAATATGAGGACTATGAAACGGTCTGAATAATAGGAGGAGCATGAAACCGTGTTCAAAAACCTGAAGAGCCTGAAAAGGCGTGAAAAATATGAAGAGCTTCAAAAGGTGTCAAAAATATGAGGAGCATGAAACGCTCGAAAAAAAGGAGGACCTTGAAGCGGTGTTCAAAAACATGAAGAGTCTGAAAAGGTGTGAAATATAAGAAGAGCTTCAAATGGTGTCAAAATTAGGAGGAGCATGAAGCGGTCTGAAAAATAGGAGGAGCATGAAACAGTGTTGAAAAGCATGAAGAGCCTGAAACGCTGTGAAAAATATGAAGAGCTTCAAAACGTGTCAAAAATAAGAGGAGCATGAAACGGTCTGAAAAATAGGAGGAGCATGATGCGGTGTTGAAAAATATGAAGAGCTTGAAAACGTGTGAAAAATATGAAGACCTTTAAAAGCTATGAAAAATATCAAGAGCTTAAAAAGGTGTCAAAAAAGAGATGAGCATGAAACGGTCTGAAAAATAGGAGGAGCATGAAGTGGTGTCCAAAAACATGAAGAGACTGAAAACGTGTGAAAAACATGAAGAGCCTGAAAAGGTGTGAAAAATATGAAGAGCTTCAAAAGGTGAGAAAAATATGAGGAGCATGAAATGGTCTGAAAAATAGGAGGATCATGAAGCGGTGTTGAAAAACATGAAGAGCCTGAAAAGGTGTGAAAAATATGAAGAGCTTCAAAAGGTGTAAAAAATATGAGGAGCATGAAACGGTCTGAAAAAAAGGAGGATCAAGAAACGGTTTTGAAAACATGAAGAGCCTGAAAACGTGTGAAAAATATGAAGAGCTATAAAAGGTGTCAAAAATGAGATGAGCATGAAACGGTCTGAAAGATGGAGGAGGGAGAAGTGGTGTTCAAAAACATGAAGAGCGTGAAAAGGTGTGAAAAATATGAAGAGCTTCAAAAGGTGTGAAAAACATGAACAGCCTGAAAACGTGTGAAAAATATGAAGAGCTTCAAAAGGTGTGAAAAATATGAAGAGCTTCAAAAGGTGTCAAAAATCGATGAGCAGGAAATGGTCTGAAAAATAGGAGGAGCATGAAGTGGTGTTAAAAACATGAAGAGCCTGAAAAGCTGTGAAATATATGAAGAGCTTCAAAATGTGCCAAAAATATGAGGAGAATGAAACGGTGTGAAAATAGGAGGAGCATTAAGTGTTGTTGAAAAACATGAAGAGCCGGAAAAGGTGTGAAAAATATGAAGAGCTTCAAAAGGTGTGAAATACATGACGAGCATGAAATGGTCTGAAAAATAGAAGCGGCATGAAGTGGTGTGAAAAAACATGAAGAGCCTGAAAAGGTGTGAGAAATATGAAGAGCTTCAAAAGGTGTCAAATATATGAAGAGCATGAACCGGTCTGAAAAATAGGAGGAGCATGAAGCTGTGTTCAAAAACATGAAGAGCCTGAAAAGGTGTGTAAAATATACGAAGAGCTTAAAATGGTGTCAAAATATGAGGAGCATGAAACGGTCTGAAGAAGAGGAGGAGCATGAAGCGGTGTTGAAAAACATGAAGAGCCTGAAAAGGTGTGAAAAATATGAAGAGCTTAAAAAGGTGTCAAAAACATGAGGACCA
Organism: Dama dama; assembly: GCF_033118175.1. NCBI lineage: Eukaryota > Metazoa > Chordata > Mammalia > Artiodactyla > Cervidae > Dama > Dama dama. Next base: position 292,440 of record NW_026870899.1, read on the forward strand.
TGATACGGTTTAAAAAATAGGAGGAGCATGAAGAGGTGTTGAAAAACATGTAGAGCCTGAAAAGGTGTGAAAAATATGAAGAGCTTGAAAAGGTGTGAAATATATGAAGAGCTTCAAAAGGTGTCAGAAATTAGATGGGCATGGAACGGTGTGAAATATAGGAGGAGCAAGAAGTAGTGTTGAAGAAAATGAAGAGCCTGAAAAGGTGTGAAAAATATGAAGAGCTTCAAAAAGTGTCAAAAATATGAGGAGCACGTAACGGTCTGAAAATTAGGAGGAGCATGAAGCGGTGTTGAAAAACATGAAGAGCCTGAAAAGGTGTGAAAAATATGAAGAGCTTGAAAAGGTGTGAAATATATGAAGAGCTTCAAAAGGTGTCAAAAATGAGATGAGCATGAAACGGTCTGAAAAATAGGGGGAGCATGATGTGGTGTTGAAAAAAATGAAGAGCCTTAAAAGGTGTGAAATATATGAAGAGCTTCAAAAGGTGTCAAAAATATGAGGAGCATGAAATGGTCTGAAAAATAGGAGGAGCATGAAACTGTGCTCAAAAACAAGAAGAGCCTGAAAACGTGTGAAAAACATGAAGAACCTGAAAAGGTGTGCAAAATATGAAGAGCTTCAAAAGGTGTCAAAATATGAGGAGCATGAAACGGTCTGAAAAATAGGAGGAGAATGAAGCTATGTTCAAAAACATGGCGAACCTGAAAAGGTGTGAAAAATATGAAGAGCGTCAAAACGTGTCAAAAATATGAGAAGCATGAAACGGTCTGAAAAATAGGAGGAGCATGAAACGGTGTTCAAAAACAAGAAGAGCCTGAAAACGTGTGAAAAACATGAAGAACATGAAAAGGTGTGCAAATATGAAGAGCTTAAAAAGTGTCAAAAATATGAGGAGCATGAAACGGTCTGAAAAATAGGAGGAGCATGAAACAGTTTAAAAATAGGAGGAGCATCAAGTGGTGTAGAAAAACATGACGAGCCTGAAAACGTGTGAAAAATAAAAAGAGCTTCAAAAATATGAAAAAAATGAAGAGCTTCAAAAGGTGTGAAAAATATGAAGAGCTTCAAAAGGTGTCAAAAATATTAGGAGCATGAAACGGTCTGAAAAATAGGAGGAACATGAAGCGGTTTTCAAAAACATGAAGAGCCTGAAAAGGTGTGAAAAATATGAAGAGCTTCAATAGGTGTCAAAAATATGAGGAGCATGAAACGGTCTGAAAAATAGGAGGAGCATGTAACGGTGACCAAAAACATGAAGAGCCAGAAAAGGTGTGAAAAATATGAAGAGCTTCAAAATGTGTGAAATACATGGGGAGCATGAAACGGGCTGAAAATTAGGAGAAGCATGAAGTGGTGTGGAAAAACCTGAAGAGCCTGAAAAGGTGTGAAAAATATGAAGAGCTTCAAAAGGTGTGAGAAATATGAGGAGCATGATATGGTTTGAAAAATAGGATTAGCATGAAGCGGTGTTCAAAAACCTGAAGAGCCTGAAAAGTTGTGAAAAATATGAAAAGCTTCAAAAGTTGTCAAAAATGAGATGAGCATGAAACTTTCAGAAAAATAGGAGGTGCATGAAGTGGTGTTGAAAAACATGAACAGCCTGAAAGGTGTGAGAAATATGAAGAGCTTCAAAAGGTGTCAAAAATATGAGGAGCATGACAGGGTCTGAAAAAAAGGAGGAGCAAGAAAGGGTGTTGAAAAACATGAAGAGCCTGAAAACGTGTGAAAAATATGAAGAGCTTCAAAAGATGTGAAAAATATGAAGAGCTTCAAAAGGTGTCAAAAATGAGATGAGCATGAAACGGTCTGAAAAATAGTAGGAGCATGAAGCGGTGTTGAAAAACCTGAAGAACCTGAAAAGGTGTGAGAAATATGAAGAGCTTCAAAAAGTGTCAAAAATATGAGGAGCATGAAACGGTCTGAAAAAGAGGAGGAGCATGAAGCGGTATTGAAAAACATGAAGAGCCTGAAAAGGTGTGAAAAATATGAAGAGCTTCTAAAGGAGTCAAAAATATGAGGAGCATGTAACGGTCTTAAAAATACGAGGAGCATGAAGTGGTGTTGAAAATCATGAAGAGACTGAAAAGGTGTGAAATATATGAAGAGCTTCAAAAGGTTTGAAATACATGAGGAGCATGAAACGGTCTGAAATATAGGAGGAGCATGAAGCTGTGCTCAAAAACATGAAGAGCCTCAGAAGGCGTGAAAAATATGAAGAACTGCAAAAAGTGTGAAAAATATGAGGAGCATGAAACCGTCTGAAAAATAGGAGCATGAAGCGGTGTTCAGTAATATGAAGAGCCTGAAAACGTGTGAAAAATATGAAGAACTTCAAAATTTTCAAAAATATGAGGAGCATGAAAAGGTCTGAAAAATAGGAGGAGCATGAAACGGTGTTGAAAAACATGAAGAGCCTGAAAAGGTTTGAAAAATATGAAGAGTTCCAAAAGTTGTCAAAAATAAGAGGAGCATGAAACGGTCTGAAAAATAGGAGGAGCATGAAGCGGTGTTGAAAAACATGAAGAGTCTGAAAACGTGGGAAAGTATGAAGAGCTTCAAAAATATGAAAAATATGAAGAGCTTCAAAAGGTGTGAAAAATATGAAGAGCTTCAAAAGGTGTAAAAAATGAGATGAGCATGAAACGGTCTGAAAAATACGAGGAGCATGAAGAGGTATTGAAAATCATGAAGAGCCTGAAAAGGCGTGAAAAATATGAAGAGCTTCAAAAGATGTGAAAAATATGAAGAGCTTCAAAAGGTGTCAAAATGAGATGAGCATGAAACGGTCTGAAAAATAGAACCAGCATGAAACGGTGTTGAAAAACATGAAGAGCCTGAAAAAGTGTGAAAAATATGAAGAGCTTCAAAAGGTGTGAAAAATATGAAGAGCTTCAAAAGGTGTCAAAATTTAGATGAGCATGAAACGATCTGAAATATAGGAGGGCATGAAGCGGTGTTGAAAAACATGAAGAGCCTGAAAAGGCGTGAAAAATATGAAGAGCTTCAAAACGTGTCAAAAATATGAGGAGCATGAAACGGTCTGAAAAATAGGAGGAGTATGAAACGGTGTTCAAAAACATGAAGAGTCTGAAAAGGTGTGAAAAATATGAAGAGCTTCAAAAAGTGTCAAATATATGAGGAGCATGAAACGGTCTGAAAAATAGGAGGAGCAAGAAGTGGCGTTGAAAAACATGAAGAGTCTGAAAAGGTGTGAAAAATATGAAGAGCTTCAAAAGGTGTCAAAATGAGATGAGCATGAAAAGGTCTGAAAAATAGAAGCAGCATGAAACGGTGTTGAAAAACATGAAGAGCCTGAAAAAGTGTGAAAAATATGAAGAGCTTCAAAAGATGTGAAAAATATGAAGAGCTTCAAAAGGTGTCAAAATGAGATGAGCATGAAACGTTCTGAAAAATAAAACCAGCATGAAACTGGGTTGAAAAATATGAAGAGCCTGAAAAAGTGTGAAAAATATGAAGAGCTTCAAAAGGTGTGAAAAATATGAAGAGCTTCAAAAGGTGTGAAAAATATGAAGAGCTTCAAAAGTTGTCAAAAATATGAGGAGCATGAAACGGTCTGAAAAAGAGGAGGAGTATGAAGCGGTGTTGAAAAACATGAAGAGCCTGAAAAGGTGTGTAAAATATTAAGAGGTTCTAAAGGTGTCAAAAATATGAGGAGCATGAAACGGTCTGAAAAATACGAGGAGCATGAAGTGACGTTGAAAATCATGAAGAGCCTGAAAACGCGTGAAAAATATGAAGAGCTTCAAAAGGTGTCAAAATGAGATGAGCATGAAACGGTCTAAAAAATAGGAGGAGCATGAAATGGTGTTGAAAAAAATGAAAAGCCTGAAAAGGTGTGAAATATATGAAGAGCTTCAAAAGGTTTAAAAATATGAGGAGAATGAAACGGTCTGCAAAATAGGAGGAGCATGAAATGGTGTTCAAAAACATGAAGAGCATGAAAAGGTGTGAAAAATATGAAGAGCTTCAATAGTTGTGAAATACATGAGGAGGATTAAATGGTCTGAAAAATAGGAGGAGCATGAAGCGGTGTTCAAAAACATGAAGAGCCTGAAAAGGTGTGAAAAATATGAAGAGCTTCAATAGGTGTCAAAAATATGAGGAGCATGAAACGGTCTGAAAAATAGGAGGAGCATGTAACGGTGACCAAAAACATGAAGAGCCAGAAAAGGTGTGAAAAATATGAAGAGCTTCAAAATGTGTGAAATACATGGGGAGCATGAAACGGGCTGAAAATTAGGAGAAGCATGAAGTGGTGTGGAAAAACCTGAAGAGCCTGAAAAGGTGTGAAAAATATGAAGAGCTTCAAAAGGTGTGAGAAATATGAGGAGCATGATATGGTTTGAAAAATAGGATTAGCATGAAGCGGTGTTCAAAAACCTGAAGAGCCTGAAAAGTTGTGAAAAATATGAAAAGCTTCAAAAGTTGTCAAAAATGAGATGAGCATGAAACTTTCAGAAAAATAGGAGGTGCATGAAGTGGTGTTGAAAAACATGAACAGCCTGAAAGGTGTGAGAAATATGAAGAGCTTCAAAAGGTGTCAAAAATATGAGGAGCATGACAGGGTCTGAAAAAAAGGAGGAGCAAGAAAGGGTGTTGAAAAACATGAAGAGCCTGAAAACGTGTGAAAAATATGAAGAGCTTCAAAAGATGTGAAAAATATGAAGAGCTTCAAAAGGTGTCAAAAATGAGATGAGCATGAAACGGTCTGAAAAATAGTAGGAGCATGAAGCGGTGTTGAAAAACCTGAAGAACCTGAAAAGGTGTGAGAAATATGAAGAGCTTCAAAAAGTGTCAAAAATATGAGGAGCATGAAACGGTCTGAAAAAGAGGAGGAGCATGAAGCGGTATTGAAAAACATGAAGAGCCTGAAAAGGTGTGAAAAATATGAAGAGCTTCTAAAGGAGTCAAAAATATGAGGAGCATGTAACGGTCTTAAAAATACGAGGAGCATGAAGTGGTGTTGAAAATCATGAAGAGACTGAAAAGGTGTGAAATATATGAAGAGCTTCAAAAGGTTTGAAATACATGAGGAGCATGAAACGGTCTGAAATATAGGAGGAGCATGAAGCTGTGCTCAAAAACATGAAGAGCCTCAGAAGGCGTGAAAAATATGAAGAACTGCAAAAAGTGTGAAAAATATGAGGAGCATGAAACCGTCTGAAAAATAGGAGCATGAAGCGGTGTTCAGTAATATGAAGAGCCTGAAAACGTGTGAAAAATATGAAGAACTTCAAAATTTTCAAAAATATGAGGAGCATGAAAAGGTCTGAAAAATAGGAGGAGCATGAAACGGTGTTGAAAAACATGAAGAGCCTGAAAAGGTTTGAAAAATATGAAGAGTTCCAAAAGTTGTCAAAAATAAGAGGAGCATGAAACGGTCTGAAAAATAGGAGGAGCATGAAGCGGTGTTGAAAAACATGAAGAGTCTGAAAACGTGGGAAAGTATGAAGAGCTTCAAAAATATGAAAAATATGAAGAGCTTCAAAAGGTGTGAAAAATATGAAGAGCTTCAAAAGGTGTAAAAAATGAGATGAGCATGAAACGGTCTGAAAAATACGAGGAGCATGAAGCGGTATTGAAAATCATGAAGAGCCTGAAAAGGCTTGAAAAATATGAAGAGCTTCAAAAGGTGTGAAAAATATGAAGAGCTTCAAAAGGTGTGAAAAATATGAAGAGCTTCAAAAGGTGTCAAAATGAGATGAGCATGAAACGGTCTGAAAAATAGAACCAGCATGAAACGGTGTTGAAAAACATGAAGAGCCTGAAAAAGTGTGAAAAATATGAAGAGCTTCAAAAGGTGTGAAAAATATGAAGAGCTTCAAAAGGTGTCAAAATTTAGATGAGCATGAAACGATCTGAAATATAGGAGGGCATGAAGCGGTGTTGAAAAACATGAAGAGCCTGAAAAGGCGTGAAAAATATGAAGAGCTTCAAAACGTGTCAAAAATATGAGGAGCATGAAACGGTCTGAAAAATAGGAGGAGCATGAAACGGTGTTGAAAAACATGAAGAGCCTGAAAAAGTGTGAAAAATATGAAGAGCTTCAAAAGGTGTGAAAAATATGAAGAGCTTCAAAAGGTGTGAAAAATATGAAGAGCTTCAAAAGTTGTCAAAAATATGAGGAGCATGAAACGGTCTGAAAAAGAGGAGGAGTATGAAGCGGTGTTGAAAAACATGAAGAGCCTGAAAAGGTGTGTAAAATATTAAGAGGTTCTAAAGGTGTCAAAAATATGAGGAGCATGAAACGGTCTGAAAAATACGAGGAGCATGAAGCGATGTTGAAAATCATGAAGAGCCTGAAAACGCGTGAAAAATATGAAGAGCTTCAAAAGGTGTCAAAATGAGATGAGCATGAAACGGTCTGAAAAATAGGAGGAGCATGAAATGGTGTTGAAAAAAATGAAAAGCCTGAAAAGGTGTGAAATATATGAAGAGCTTCAAAAGGTTTAAAAATATGAGGAGAATGAAACGGTCTGCAAAATAGGAGGAGCATGAAATGGTGTTCAAAAACATGAAGAGCATGAAAAGGTGTGAAAAATATGAAGAGCTTCAATAGTTGTGAAATACATGAGGAGGATTAAATGGTCTGAAAAATAGGAGGAGCATGAAGCGGTGTTCAAAAACATGAAGAGCCAGAAGAGGTGTGAAAAATATGAAGAGCTTCAAAATGTGTGAAAAATATGAGGAGCATGAAACGGTCTGAAAAATAGGAGGAGCAAGAAGCGGTGTTCAAAAACATGAAGAGCCTGAAAAGGTGTGAAAAATATGAACAGCTTCAAAACGTGTCAAAAATATTAGGAGCAAGAAACGGTCTGAAAAATAGGAGGAGCAAGAAACAATGTTGAAAAACATGAAGAGCCTGAAAAGGTGTGAGAAATATGAAGAGCTTCAAAAGGTGTCAAAAATATGAGGAGCATGAAACGGTGTAAAAAATAGGAGGAGCAGGAAGGGGTGTTGAAAAACATGAAGAGCCTGAAAATGTGTGAAAAATATAAAGAGATTCAAAAGATGTGAAAAATATGAAGAGCTTCAAAAGGGGTCAAAAATGAGATGAGCATGAAACGCTCTGAAAAATAGGAGGAGCATGAAGCGGTGTTGAAAAACATGAAGAACCTGAAAAGTTGTGAGAAATATGAAGAGCTTCAACAGGTGTCAAAAATATGAGGAGCATGAAACGGTCTGAAGAAGAGGAGGAGCAAGAAGCGGTGTTGAAAAACATGAAGAGCCTGAAAAGGTGTGAAAAATATGAAGAGCTTCTAAAGGTGTCAAAAATATGAGGAGCATGAAAGGGTCTGAAAAAGAAGAGGAGCATGAAGTGGTGTTGACAAACATGAAGAGCCTGAAAAGGTGTGAAAAATATGAAGAGCTTCAAAAGTTGTCAAAATATGAGGAGCATGAAACGGCCTGAAAAATAGGAGGAGCATGAAACGGTCTGAAAAATAGGAGGAGCATGAGTCGGTGATGAAAACATTAAGAGCATGAAAAGGTGTGAAATATATGAAGAGATTCAAAAGGTGTGATAAATATCATGAGCTTCAAGAGCTGTCAAAAAAGAGATGAGCATGAAACGGTCTGAAAAATAGGAGGAGCAAGAAGCGGTGTTGAAAAACATGAAGAGCCTGAAAAGGAGTGAAAAATATGAAGAGCTTCAAAAGGTGTGAAAAATATGAGGAGCGTGAAACGGTCTGAAAAAGAAGACAGCATGAAGCGGTGTTCAAAAATATGAAGAGCTTCAAAAGGTGTGAAAAATATGAGGAGCATGAAACGATCTGAAAAATAGGAGGAACATGAAACCCTGTTCTAAAACATGAAGAGCCTGAAAAGGTGGGAAAAGTATGAAGAGCTTCAAAAATTGTGAAATACATGAGGAGCATGAAACGGTTTGAAAAATAGGAGGAGCATGAAGCCTTGTTCAAAAACATGAAGAGCCTGAAAAGCTGAGAAAAATATGAAGAGCTTCTAAAGGAGTCAAAAATATGAGGAGCATGAAACGGTCTGAAAAATAGGAGGAACATGAAGCGGTTTTCAAAAACATGAAGAGTCTGAAAACGTGTGAAAGTATGAAGAGCTTCAAAAATATGAAAAATATGAAGAGCTTCAAAAGGAGTGAAAAATATGAAGAGCTTCTAAAGGAGTCAAAAATATGAGGAGCATGAAACGGTCTGAAAAATAGGAGGAACATGAAACGGTGTTCAAAAACATGAAGAGCCTGAAAAGGTGTGAAAAATATGAAGAGCTTCAAACCGTGTCAAAAATATGAGGAGCATGAAACGGTCTGAAAAATAGGAGGAGCATGACACGGTGTTCAAAAACATGAAGAGCCTGAAAAGGTGTGAAAAATATGAAGAGCTTCAAAACGTGTCAAAAATATGAGGAGCACGAAACGGTCTGAAAAATAGCAGGAGTATGAAGCGGTGTTTCAAAACATGAAGAGCCTGAAAAAGTGTGAAAAATATGAAGACCTTCAAAAGGTGTCAAAAATATGAGGAGCATGAAACGGTCTTAAAAATAGGAGGAGCATGAAGTGTTGTTGAAAAACATGAAGAGCCTGGAAACGTGTGATAAATATGAAGAGCTTCAAAAGGTGTCAAAAATATGAGGAGCATGAAACGGTCTGAAAAATAAGAGGAGCATGAAGCGGTGTTGAAAAACATGAAGAGTCTGAAAAGGTGTGAAAAATATGAAGAGCTTCAAAAGGTGTGAAAAATATGAAGAGCTTTAAAAGGTGTCAAAAATGAGATGAGCATGAAACGGTCTGAATAATAGGAGGAGCATGAAGTGGTGTTGAAAAAAATGAAGAGCCTGAAAAGGTGTGAAATATAAGAAGAGCTTCAAAAGGTGGCAAAAATATGAGGAGAATGAAATGGTCTGAAAAATAGGAGGAGCATGAATCGGTGTTTAAAAACATGAAGAGCGTGAAAAGGTGTGAAAATTATGAGGAGTTTCTAAAGGTGTCAAAAATATGAGGAGCATTAAAAGGTCTGAAAAATAGGAGGAGCATGAAGTGGTGTTGAAAAACATGAAGAGCATGAAAAGGTGCGAAAAATATGAAGAGCTTCAAAAGGTGTCAAAAATATGAGGAGCATGAAACGGTCTGAAAAATAGGAGGAAGATAAAGCGGTGTTCAAAAACATGAAGAGCCTGAAAAGGTGTGAAAAATATGAAGAGCTTCAATAGGTGTCAAAAATATGAGGAGCATGAAACGGTCTGAAAAATAGGAGGAGCATGTAACGGTGACCAAAAACATGAAGAGCCAGAAAAGGTGTGAAAAATATGAAGAGCTTCAAAAGGTGTGAAATACATGGGGAGCATGAAATGGGCTGAAAAATATGAGAAGCATGAAGTGGTGTGGAAAAACCTGAAGAGCCTGAAAATGTGTGAAAAATATGAAAAGCTTCAAAAGGTGTGAGAAATATGAGGAGCATGATATGGTTTGAAAAATAGGATTAGCATGAAGCGGTGTTCAAAAACCTGAAGAGCCTGAAAAGTTGTGAAAAATATGAAGAGCTTCAATAGGTGTGAAAAATATGAAGAGCTTCAAAAGGTGTCAAAAATGAGATGAGCATGAAACGGTCTGAAAAATAGTAGGAGCATGAAGCGGTGTTGAAAAACATGAAGAGCCTGAAAAGGTGTGAAAAATATGAAGAGCTTCTAAAGGAGTCAAAAATATGAGGAGCATGAAACGGTCTTATAAATACAAGGAGCATGAAGTGGTGTTGAAAATCATGAAGAGCCTGAAAAGGTGTGAAATATATGAAGAGCTTCAAAAGGTTTGAAATACATGAGGAGGATGAAACGGTCTGAAATATAGGAGGAGCATGAAGCTGTGCTCAAAAACATGAAGAGCCTCAGAAGTCGTGAAAAATATGAAGAACTTCAAAAGGTGTGAAAAATATGAGGAGCATGAAACCGTCTGAAAAATAGGAGGAGCAAGAAGCGGTGTTCAATAATATGAAGAGCCTGAAAACGTGTGAAAAATATGAAGAACTTCAAAATTTTCAAAAATATGAGGAGCATGCAAAGGTCTGAAAAATAGGAGGAGCATGAAGCGGTGTTGAAAAACATGAAGAGCCTGAAAAGGTGTGAAAAATATGAAGAGTTCCAAAAGTTGTCAAAAATATGAGGAGCATGAAACGGTCTGAAAAATAGTAGGAGAATGAAGCGGTGTTTAAAAACATGAAGAACCTGAAAAGGTGTGAGAAATATGAAGAACTTCAAAAGTGTCAAATATATGAGGAGCATGAAACGGTCTGAAAAAGATGAGGAGTATGAAGCGGTGTTGAAAAACATGAAGAGCCTGAAAAGGTGTGTAAAATATTAAGAGCTTCAAAAGGTGGCAAAAATATGAGGAGAATGAAATGGTCTGAAAAATAGGAGGAGCATGAATCGGTGTTTAAAAACATGAAGAGCCTGAAAAGGTGTGAAAATTATGAGGAGTTTCTAAAGGTGTCAAAAATATGACGAGCATTAAACGGTCTGAAAAATAGGAGGAGCATGAAGTGGTGTTGAAAAACATGAAGAGCATGAAAAGGTGCGAAAAATATGAAGAGCTTCAAAAGGTGTCAAAATATGAGGAGCATGAAACGGTCTGAAAAATAGGAGGAAGATAAAGCGGTGTTCAAAAACATGAAGAGCCTGAAAAGGTGTGAAAAATATGAAGAGCTTCAATAGGTGTCAAAAATATGAGGAGCATGAAACGGTCTGAAAAATAGGAGGAGCATGTAACGGTGACCAAAAACATGAAGAGCCTGAAAAGGTGTGAGAAATATGAAGAGCTTCAAAAGGTGTCAAAAATATGAGGAGCATGAAACGGTGTGAAAAATAGGAGGAGCAAGAAGGGGTGTTGAAAAACATGAAGAGCCTGAAAATGTGTGAAAAATATAAAGAGCTTCAAAAGATGTGAAAAATATGAAGAGCTTCAAAAGGAGTCAAAAATGAGATGAGCAAGAAACGCTCTGAAAAATAGGAGGAGCATGAAGCAGTGTTGAAAAACATGAAGAACCTGAAAAGTTGTGAGAAATATGAAGAGCTTCAACAGGTGTCAAAAATATGAGGAGAATGAAACGGTCTGAAAAAGAGGAGGAGCAAGAAGCGGTGTTGAAAAACATGAAGAGCCTCAAAAGGTGTGAAAAATATGAAGAGCTTCTAAAGGTGTCAAAAATATGAGGAGCATGAATCGGTCTGAAAAAGAGGAGGAGCATGAAACGGTCTGAAAAATAGGAGGAGCATGAGTCGGTGATGAAAACATTAAGAGCATGAAAAGGTATGAAATATATGAAGAGCTTCAAAAGGTATGATAAATATCATGAGCTTCAAAAGCTGTCAAAAAAGAGATGAGCATGAAACGGTCTGAAAAATAGGAGGAGCATGAAGCGGTGTTGAAAAACATGAAGAGCCTAAAAAAGTGTGAAATATATGAAGAGCTTCAAAAGGAGTGAAAAATATGAGGAGCTTCAAAAGGTGTCAAAAATATGAGGAGCATGAAATGGTTTGAAAAACAGGAGGAGCATGAAACGGTGTTCAAAAACATGAAGCCTGAAAAGGTGTGAAAAATATGAAGAGCTTCAAAAGGAGTGAAAAATATGAGGAGCGTGAAACGGTCTGAAAAAGAGGAGGAGCATGAAGCGGTGTTCAAAAATATGAAGAGCTTCAAAAGGTGTGAAAAATATGAGGAGCATGAAACGGTCTGAAAAATAGGAGGAGCATGAAACCGTGTTCTAAAACATGAAGAGCCTGAAAAGGTGTGAAAAATATGAGGAGTTCCAAAAGTTGTCAAAAATATGAGGAGCATGAAACGGTCTGAAAAATAGGAGGAGCATGAAGCGGTGTTGAAAAACATGAAGAGTCTGAAAACGTGTGAAAGTATGAAGAGCTGCAAAAATATGAAAAATATGAACAGCTTCAAAAGGTGTGAAAAATATGAAGAGCTTCAAAAGGTGTCAAAAATGAGATGAGCATGAAACGGTCTGAAAAATACGAGGAGCATGAAGCGGTGTTGAAAATCATGAAGAGCCTGAAAAGGCGTGAAAAATATGAAGAGCTTCAAAGATGTGAAAAATATGAAGAGCTTCAAAAGGTGTCAAAATGAGATGAGCATGAAACGGTCTGAAAAATAGAAGCAGCATGAAACGGTGTTGAAAAGCATGAAGAGCTTGAAAAAGTGTGAAAAATATGAAGAGCTTCAAAAGGTGTGAAAAATATGAAGAGCTTCAAAAGGTGTCAAAAATTAGATGAGCATGAAACGGTCTGAAATATAGGAGGGCATGAAGCAGTGCTGAAAAACATGAAGAGCCTGAAAAGGTGTGAAAAATATGAAGAGCTTCAAAACGTGTCAAAAATATGAGGAGCACGAAACGGTCTGAAAAATAGGAGGAGCATGAAACGGTGTTCAAAAACATGAAGAGCCTGTAAAGGTGTGAAAAATATGAAGAGCTTCAAAAGTTGTCAAAAATATGAGGAGCATGAAACGGTCTGAAAAAGAGGAGGAGCAAGAAGCAGGGTTGAAAAACATGTAGAGCCTGAAAACGTGTGAAAAATACGAAGAGCTTCAAAAGATGTGAAAAATATGAAGAGCTTTAAAAGGTGTCAAAAATGAGATGAGCATGAAACGGTCTGAAAAATAGTAGGAGAATGAAGCGGTGTTGAAAAACATGAAGAGCCTGAAAAGGTGTGTAAAATATTAAGAGGTTCTAAAGGTGTAAAAAATATGAGGAGCATGAAACGGTCTTAAAAATACGAGGAGAATGAAGTGGAGTTGAAAAACATGAAGAGCGTGAAAATGTGTGAAATATATGAAAAGCCTCAAATCCTGTCAAAAATATGAGGAGCATGAAACGGTCTGAAAAAGAGGAGGAACATGAAGCGGTGTTGAAAAACATGAAGAGCCTGAAAAGGTGTGTAAAATATTAAGAGCTTCAAAAGGTGGCAAAAATATGAGGAGAATGAAATGGTCTGAAAAATAGGAGGAGCATGAATCGGTGTTTAAAAACATGAAGAGCCTGAAAAGGTGTGAAAATTATGAGGAGTTTCTAAAGGTGTCAAAAATATGAGGAGCATTAAACCGTCTGAAAAATAGGAGGAGCATGAAGTGGTGTTGAAAAACATGAAGAGCATGAAAAGGTGCGAAAAATATGAGGAGCTTCAAAAGGTGTCAAAAATATGAGGAGCATGAAATGGTTTGAAAAACAGGAGGAGCATGAAACGGTGTTCAAAAACATGAAGCCTGAAAAGGTGTGAAAAATATGAAGAGCTTCAAAAGGTGTGAAAAATATGAGGAGCGTGAAACGGTCTGAAAAAGAGGAGGAGCATGAAGCGGTGTTCAAAAATATGAAGAGCTTCAAAAGGTGTGAAAAATATGAGGAGCATGAAACGGTCTGAAAAATAGGAGGAACATGAAACCGTGTTCTAAAACATGAAGAGCCTGAAAAGGTGTGAAAAATATGAGGAGTTCCAAAAGTTGTCAAAAATATGAGGAGCATGAAACGGTCTGAAAAATAGGAGGAGCATGAAGCGGTGTTGAAAAACATGAAGAGTCTGAAAACGTGTGAAAGTATGAAGAGCTTCAAAAATATGAAAAATATGAACAGCTTCAAAAGGTGTGAAAAATATGAAGAGCTTCAAAAGGTGTCAAATATGAGATGAGCATGAAACGGTCTGAAAAATACGAGGAGCATGAAGCGGTGTTGAAAATCATGAAGAGCCTGAAAAGGCGTGAAAAATATGAAGAGCTTCAAAGATGTGAAAAATATGAAGAGCTTCAAAAGGTGTCAAAATGAGATGAGCATGAAACGGTCTGAAAAATAGAAGCAGCATGAAACGGTGTTGAAAAGCATGAAGAGCCTGAAAAAGTGTGAAAAATATGAAGAGCTTCAAAAGGTGTGAAAAATATGAAGAGCTTCAAAAGGTGTCAAAAATTAGATGAGCATGAAACGGTCTGAAATATAGGAGGGCATGAAGCGGTGTTGAAAAACATGAAGAGCCTGAAAAGGTGTGAAAAATATGAAGAGCTTCAAAACGTGTCAAAAATATGAGGAGCACGAAACGGTCTGAAAAATAGGAGGAGCATGAAACGGTGTTCAAAAACATGAAGAGCCTGAAAAGGTGTGAAAAATACGAAGAGCTTCAAAAGTTGTGAAAAATATGAGGTGGATGAAACGGTCTGAACAATAGGAGGAACATGAAACTATCTGAAAAATAGAGGAGCAAAAAGTGGTGTTAAACAACATGAAGAGCCTGAAAAGGTGTGAAATATCTGAAGAGCTTCAAAAGGTGTCAAATATATGAGGAGCATAAAACAGTCTGAAAAATAGGAGGAGCATGAAACGGTGTTCAAAAACATGGAGAGCCTGAAAAGGTGTGAAAAATATGAAGAGCTTCAAGGGTGTTAAAATTAGGAGGAACATAAAACGGTCTGAAAAATAGGAGGAGCATGAAGCGGTGTTCAAAAACATGAAGAGCCTGAAAAGGTGTGAAAAATATAAAGAGCTTCAAGGGTGTTAAAATTAGGAGGAGCATAAAACGGTCTGAAAAATAGGAGGAGCATGAAGCTGTGTTGAAAAACATGAAGAGCCTGAAAAGGTGTGAAAAATATGAAGAGCTTCAAAAGGTTTCAAAAATATGAGGTGCATGAAACATTCTGAAAAATAGCAGGGGCATGAAGCAGACGTCAAAAATATGAAGATCCTGAAAAGGTGTGAAAAATATGAAGAGCTTCAAAAGGTGTCAAAAATATGAGAAGCATGAAACGACTGAAAAATAGGAGGAGCATGAAGCGGTGTTGAAAAACATGAGGAGCCTTAAAAGTTGTGAAATATGTGAAGAGCTTCAAAGGTGTAAAAATATGAGGGGAATGAAATGGTCTGAAAAATAGGAGGAGCATGAAGCCGTGTAAAAAAACATGAAGATCCTGAAAAGGTTTGAAATATATGAAGAACTTCAAAAGGTCTCAAAAATATGAGGAGCATGAAACGGTCATAAAAATAGGAGCAGCATGAAGCGGTGGTCAAAAATATGAAGAGCCTGAAAAGGTTTGAAAAATATGAAGAGCTTCAAAAGGGGTAAAAAATATGAGGTGCAAGAAAGATTATGAAAAATACGATGAGAATTAAGCGGTGTTGAAACACATGAAGAGCCTGAAAAAGTGTGAAAAATATGAAGAGCTTAAAAAGGTGTCAAGAATATGAGGAGCATGAAACGGTCTGTAAAACAGGAGGAGCATGAAGCGGTCCTCAAATACATGAAGAGACTGAAAAGGTGTGAAAAATATGCAGAGCTTAAAAAGGAGAGAAAATTATGACGAGCATAAAACTGTCTGAAAAATACGAGGAGCATGAACCGGTGGTGAAAAACATGAAGAGCCTGAACAGGTGTGAAAAATATGAAGAGCTTCAAAAGGTGTCAAAAATATGAGGAGCATGAAACGGTCTCAAAAATAGGAGGAGAATGAAGCGGTGTTTAAAAACATGAAGAGCTTGAAAAGGTGTGAAAAATATGAAGAGCTTCAAAACGTGTCAAAAATATGAGTAGCATAAAACGGTCTGAAAAATAGGAGGAGCATGAAGCGGTGGTCAAAAACACGAAGAGCATGAAAAGGTGTGAAAAATATGAAAAGCTTCAAAATGTGTAAAAAATTTGAGGAGCATGAAACGGTCTGAAAAATAGGAGGAGCATGAAGCGTTGCTCAAAAACATGAAGAGCCTGAAAAGGTGTGAAAAATATTGAGAGCTTCAAAAGGTGTCAAAAATATGAGGAGCATGAAACGGTCTGAAAAATAGAAGCAGCATGAAACGGTGTTGAAAAGCATGAAGAGCCTGAAAAAGTGTGAAAAATATGAAGAGCTTCAAAAGGTGTGAAAAATATGAAGAGCTTCAAAAGGTGTCAAAAATTAGATGAGCATGAAACGGTCTGAAATATAGGAGGGCATGAAGCGGTGTTGAAAAACATGAAGAGCCTGAAAAGGTGTGAAAAATATGAAGAGCTTCAAAACGTGTCAAAAATATGAGGAGCACGAAACGGTCTGAAAAATAGGAGGAGCATGAAACGGTGTTCAAAAACATGAAGAGCCTGAAAAGGTGTGAAAAATATGAAGAGCTTCAAAAGTTGTCAAAAATATGAGGAGCATGAAACGGTGTGAACAATAGGAGGAACATGAAACTATCTGAAAAATAGAGGAGCAAAAAGCGGTGTTAAACAACATGAAGAGCCTGAAAAGGTGTGAAATATCTGAAGAGCTTCAAAAGGTGTCAAATATATGAGGAGCATAAAACAGTCTGAAAAATAGGAGGAGCATGAAGCGGTGTTCAAAACATGAAACCCTGAAAAGGTGTGAAAAATATGAAAAGCTTCAAAAGGTTTCAAAAATATGAGGAGCATGAATCGGTCTGACAAATACGAGGAGCATGAAGCGGTGTTCAAAAACATGAAGAGCCTGAAAAGGTGTGAAAAATATGAAGAGCTTCAAGGGTGTTAAAATTAGGAGGAGCATAAAACGGTCTGAAAAATAGGAGGA
Organism: Dama dama; assembly: GCF_033118175.1. Taxonomy (NCBI): domain Eukaryota; kingdom Metazoa; phylum Chordata; class Mammalia; order Artiodactyla; family Cervidae; genus Dama; species Dama dama. Next base: position 308,974 of record NW_026870899.1, read on the forward strand.
GCCTGAAGCGGTGTTGAAAAACATGAAGAGCCTGAAAAGGTGTGAAAAATATGAAGAGCTTCAAAAGGTGTGAAAAATATGAGGTGCATGAAACATTCTGAAAAATAGCAGGGGCATGAAGCAGACGTCAAAAATATGAAGATCCTGAAAAGGTGTGAAAAATATGAAGAGCTTCAAAAGGTGTCAAAAATATGAGAAGCATGAAACGACTGAAAAATAGGAGGAGCATGAAGCGGTGTTGAAAAACATGAGGAGCCTTAAAAGTTGTGAAATATGTGAAGAGCTTCAAAGGTGTCAAAAATATGAGGGGAATGAAATGGTCTGAAAAATAGGAGGAGCATGAAGCCGTGTAAAAAAACATGAAGATCCTGAAAAGGTTTGAAATATATGAAGAACTTCAAAAGGTCTCAAAAATATGAGGAGCATGAAACGGTCATAAAAATAGGAGCAGCATGAAGCGGTGGTCAAAAATATGAAGAGCCTGAAAAGGTTTGAAAAATATGAAGAGCTTCAAAAGGTGTCAAAAATATGAGGTGCAAGAAAGATTCTGAAAAATACGATGAGAATTAAGCGGTGTTGAAACACATGAAGAGCCTGAAAAAGTGTGAAAAATATGAAGAGCTTAAAAAGGTGTCAAAAATATGAGGAGCATGAAACGGTCTGAAAAACAGGAGGAGCATGAAGCGGTCCTCAAATACATGAAGAGACTGAAAAGGTGTGAAAAATATGCAGAGCTTAAAAAGGAGAGAAAATTATGACGAGCATAAAACTGTCTGAAAAATACGAGGAGCATGAACCGGTGGTGAAAAACATGAAGAGCCTGAACAGGTGTGAAAAATATGAAGAGCTTCAAAAGGTGTCAAAAATATGAGGAGCATGAAACGGTCTCAAAAATAGGAGGAGAATGAAGCGGTGTTTAAAAAAAAAAAGAGCTTGAAAAGGTGTGAAAAATATGAAGAGCTTCAAAACGTGTCAAAAATATGAGGAGCATGAAACGGTCTCAAAAATAGGAGGAGCATGAAGCGGTGGTCAAAAACACGAAGAGCATGAAAAGGTGTGAAAAATATGAAAAGCTTCAAAATGTGTAAAAAATTTGAGGAGCATGAAACGGTCTGAAAAATAGGAGGAGCATGAAGCGTTGCTCAAAAACATGAAGAGCCTGAAAAGGTGTGAAAAATATTGAGAGCTTCAAAAGGTGTCAAAAATATGAGGAGCATGAAACGGTCTGAAAAAGAGAAGCAGCATGAAACGGTGTTGAAAAGCATGAAGAGCCTGAAAAAGTGTGAAAAATATGAAGAGCTTCAAAAGGTGTGAAAAATATGAAGAGCTTCAAAAGGTGTCAAAAATTAGATGAGCATGAAACGGTCTGAAATATAGGAGGGCATGAAGCGGTGTTGAAAAACATCAAGAGCCTGAAAAGGTGTGAAAAATATGAAGAGCTTCAAAACGTGTCAAAAATATGAGGAGCACGAAACGGTCTGAAAAATAGGAGGAGCATGAAACGGTGTTCAAAAACATGAAGAGCCTGAAAAGGTGTGAAAAATATGAAGAGCTTCAAAAGTTGTCAAAAATATGAGGAGCATGAAACGGTGTGAACAATAGGAGGAACATGAAACTATCTGAAAAATAGAGGAGCAAAAAGCGGTGTTAAACAACATGAAGAGCCTGAAAAGGTGTGAAATATCTGAAGAGCTTCAAAAGGTGTCAAATATATGAGGAGCATAAAACAGTCTGAAAAATAGGAGGAGCATGAAGCGGTGTTCAAAACATGAAACCCTGAAAAGGTGTGAAAAATATGAAAAGCTTCAAAAGGTTTCAAAAATATGAGGAGCATGAATCGGTCTGACAAATAGGAGGAGCATGAAGCGGTGTTCAAAAACATGAAGAGCCTGAAAAGGTGTGAAAAATATGAAGAGCTTCAAGGGTGTTAAAATTAGGAGGAGCATAAAACGGTCTGAAAAATAGGAGGAGCCTGAAGCGGTGTTGAAAAACATGAAGAGCCTGAAAAGGTGTGAAAAATATGAAGAGCTTCAAAATGTTTCAAAAATATGAGGTGCATGAAACATTCTGAAAAATAGCAGGGGCATGAAGTAGACGTCAAAAATATGAAGATCCTGAAAAGGTGTGAAAAATATGAAGAGCTTCAAAAGGTGTCAAAATATGAGAAGCATGAAACGACTGAAAAATAGGAGGAGCATGAAGCGGTGTTGAAAAACATGAGGAGCCTTAAAAGTTGTGAAATATGTGAAGAGCTTCAAAGGTGTCAAAAATATGAGGGGAATGAAACGGTCTGAAAAATAGGAGGAGCATGAAGCCGTGTAAAAAAACATGAAGATACTGAAAAGGTTTGAAATATATGAAGAGCTTCAAAAGGTCTCAAAAATATGAGGAGCATGAAACGGTCAGAAAAATAGGAGCAGCATGAAGCGGTGGTCAAAAATATGAAGAGCCTGAAAAGGTTTGAAAAATATGAAGAGCTTCAAAAGGTGTCAAAAATATGAGGAGCAAGAAAGATTCTGAAAAATACGATGAGAATTAAGCGGTGTTGAAACACAAGAAGAGCCTGAAAAAGTGTGAAAAATATGAAGAGCTTAAAAAGGTGTCAAAAATATGAGGGGCATGAAACGGTCTGAAAAACAGGAGGAGCATGAAGTGGTCCTCAAATACATGAAGAGACTGAAAAGGTGTGAAAAATATGCAGAGCTTAAAAAGGAGACAAAATTATGAGGAGCATAAAACTGTCTGAAAAATACGAGGAGCATGAACCGGTGGTCAAAAACATGAAGAACCTGAACAGGTGTGAAAAATATGAAGAGCTTCAAAAGGTGTCAAAAATATGAGGAGCATGAAACGGTCTCAAAAATAGGAGGAGCATGAAGCGGTGGTCAAAAACACGAAGAGCATGAAAAGGTGTGAAAAATATGAAAAGCTTCAAAATGTGTAAAAAATTTGAGGAGCATGAAACGGTCTGAAAAATAGGAGGAGCATGAAGCGTTGCTCAAAAACATGAAGAGCCTGAAAAGGTGTGAAAAATATTGAGAGCTTCAAAAGGTTTCAAAAATATGAGGAGCATGAATCGGTCTGACAAATAGGAGGAGCATGAAGCGGTGTTCAAAAGCATGAAGAGCCTGAAAAAGTGTGAAAAATATGAAGAGCTTCAAAAGGTGTGAAAAATATGAAGAGCTTCAAAAGGTGTCAAAAATTAGATGAGCATGAAACGGTCTGAAATATAGGAGGGCATGAAGCGGTGTTGAAAAACATCAAGAGCCTGAAAAGGTGTGAAAAATATGAAGAGCTTCAAAACGTGTCAAAAATATGAGGAGCACGAAAAGGTCTGAAAAATAGGAGGAGCATGAAACGGTGTTCAAAAACATGAAGAGCCTGAAAAGGTGTGAAAAATATGAAGAGCTTCAAAAGTTGTCAAAAATATGAGGAGCATGAAACGGTTTGAACAATAGGAGGAACATGAAACTATCTGAAAAATAGAGGAGCAAAAAGCGGTGTTAAACAACATGAAGAGCCTGAAAAGGTGTGAAATATCTGAAGAGCTTCAAAAGGTGTCAAATATATGAGGAGCATAAAACAGTCTGAAAAATAGGAGGAGCATGAAGCGGTGTTCAAAACATGAAACCCTGAAAAGGTGTGAAAAATATGAAAAGCTTCAAAAGGTTTCAAAAATATGAGGAGCATGAATCGGTCTGACAAATAGGAGGAGCATGAAGCGGTGTTCAAAAACATGAAGAGCCTGAAAAGGTGTGAAAAATATGAAGAGCTTCAAGGGTGTTAAAATTAGGAGGAGCATAAAACGGTCTGAAAAATAGGAGGAGCATGAAGCGGTGTTGAAAAACATGAAGAGCCTGAAAAGGTGTGAAAAATATGAAGAGCTTCAAAAGGTTTCAAAAATATGAGGTGCATGAAACATTCTGAAAAATAGCAGGGGCATGAAGCAGATGTCAAAAATATGAAGATCCTGAAAAGGTGTGAAAAATATGAAGAGCTTCAAAAGGTGTCAAAAATATGAGAAGCATGAAACGACTGAAAAATAGGAGGAGCATGAAGCGGTGTTGAAAAACAAGAGGAGCCTTAAAAGTTGTGAAATATGTGAAGAGCTTCAAAGGTGTCAAAAATATGAGGGGAATGAAACGGTCTGAAAAATAGGAGGAGCATGAAGCCGTGTAAAAAAACATGAAGATCCTGAAAAGGTTTGAAATATATGAAGAGCTTCAAAAGGTCTCAAAAATATGAGGAGCATGAAACGGTCAGAAAAATAGGAGCAGCATGAAGCGGTGGTCAAAAATATGAAGAGCCTGAAAAGGTTTGAAAAATATGAAGAGCTTCAAAAGGTGTCAAAAATATGAGGAGCAAGAAAGATTCTGAAAAATACGATGAGAATTAAGCGGTGTTGAAACACAAGAAGAGCCTGAAAAAGTGTGAAAAATATGAAGAGCTTAAAAAGGTGTCAAAAATATGAGGGGCATGAAACGGTCTGAAAAACAGGAGGAGCATGAAGTGGTCCTCAAATACATGAAGAGACTGAAAAGGTGTGAAAAATATGCAGAGCTTAAAAAGGAGACACAATTATGAGGAGCATAAAACTGTCTGAAAAATACGAGGAGCATGAACCGGTGGTCAAAAACATGAAGAACCTGAACAGGTGTGAAAAATATGAAGAGCTTCAAAAGGTGTCAAAAATATGAGGAGCATGAAACGGTCTCAAAAATAGGAGGAGCATGAAGCGGTGGTCAAAAACACGAAGAGCATGAAAAGGTGTGAAAAATATGAAAAGCTTCAAAATGTGTAAAAAAATTTGAGGAGCATGAAACAGTCTGAAAAATAGGAGGAGCATGAAGCGTTGTTCAAAAACATGAAGAGCCTGAAAAGGTGTGAAAAATATTGAGAGCTTCAAAAGGTGTCAAAAATATGAGGAGCATGAAACGGTCTGAAAAATAGAAGCAGCATGAAACGGTGTTGAAAAACATGAAGAGCCTGAAAAAGTGTGAAAAATATGAAGAGCTTCAAAAGGTGTGAAAAATATGAAGAGCTTCAAAAGGTGTCAAAAATTAGATGAGCATGAAACGGTCTGAAATATAGTAGGGCATGAAGCGGTGTTGAAAAACATGAAGAGCCTGAAAAGGTGTGAAAAATATGAAGAGCTTCAAAACGTGTCAAAAATATGAGGAGCACGAAATGGTCTGAAAAATAGGAGGAGCATGAAACGGTGTTCAAAAACATGAAGAGCCTGAAAAGGTGTGAAAAATATGAAGAGCTTAAAAAGGAGACAAGATTATGAGGAGCATAAAACTGTCTGAAAAATACGAGGAGCATGAACCGGTGGTCAAAAACATGAAGAGCCTGAACAGGTGTGAAAAATATGAAGAGCTTCAAAAGGTGTCAAAAATATGAGGAGGATGAAACGGTCTCAAAAATAGGAGGAGCATGAAGCGGTGGTCAAAAACACGAAGAGCATGAAAAGGTGTGAAAAATATGAAAAGCTTCAAAATGTGTAAAAAATTTGAGGAGCATGAAACGGTCTGAAAAATAGGAGGAGCATGAAGCGTTGTTCAAAAACATGAAGAGCTTGAAAAGGTGTGAAAAATATTGAGAGCTTCAAAAGGTGTCAAAAATTAGATGAGCATGAAACGGTCTGAAATATAGGAGGGCATGAAGCGGTGTTGAAAAACATGAAGAGCCTGAAAAGGTGTGAAAAATATGAAGTGCTTCAAAACGTGTCAAAAATATGGGGAGCACGAAACGGTCTGAAAAATAGGAGGAGCATGAAACGGTGTTCAAAACATGAAGAGCCTGAAAAGGTGTGAAAAATATGAAGAGCTTCAAAAGTTGTCAAAAATATGAGGAGCATGAAACGGTCTGAACAATAGGAGGAACATGAAACTATCTGAAAAATAGAGGAGCAAAAAGCGGTGTTAAACAACATGAAGAGCCTGAAAAGGTGTGAAATATCTGAAGAGCTTCAAAAGGTGTCAAATATATGAGGAGCATAAAACAGTCTGAAAAATAGGAGGAGCATGAAGCGGTGTTCAAACATGAAACCCTGAAAAGGTGTGAAAAATGTGAAAAGCTTCAAAAGGTTTCAAAAATATGAGGAGCATGAATCGGTCTGACAAATAGGAGGAGCATGAAGCGGTGTTCAAAAACATGAAGAGCCTGAAAAGGTGTGAAAAATATGAAGAGCTTCAAGGGTGTTAAAATTAGAAGGAGCATAAAACGGTCTGAAAAATAGGAGGAGCATGAAGCGGTGTTGAAAAACATGAAGAGCCTGAAAAGGTGTGAAAAATATTGAGAGCTGAAAAAGGTGTCAAAAATATGAGGAGCATGAAACGGTCTGAAAAATAGAAGCAGCATGAAACGGTGTTGAAAAGCATGAAGAGCCTGAAAAAGTGTGAAAAATATGAAGAGCTTCAAAAGGTGTGAAAAATATGAAGAGCTTCAAAAGGTGTCAAAAATTAGATGAGCATGAAACGGTCTGAAATATAGGAGGGCATGAAGCGGTGTTGAAAAACATCAAGAGCCAGAAAAGGTGTGAAAAATATGAAGAGCTTCAAAACGTGTCAAAAATATGAGGAGCATGAAACGGTCTGAAAAATAGGAGGAGCATGAAACGGTGTTCAAAAACATGAAGAGCCTGAAAAGGTGTGAAAAATATGAAGAGCTTCAAAAGTTGTCAAAAATATGAGGAGCATGAAACGGTGTGAACAATAGGAGGAACATGAAACTATCTGAAAAATAGAGGAGCAAAAAGCGGTGTTAAACAACATGAAGAGCCTGAAAAGGTGTGAAATATCTGAAGAGCTTCAAAAGGTGTCAAATATATGAGGAGCATAAAACAGTCTGAAAAATAGGAGGAGCATGAAGCGGGGTTCAAAACATGAAACCCTGAAAAGGTGTGAAAAATATGAAAAGCTTCAAAAGGTTTCAAAAATATGAGGAGCATGAATCGGTCTGACAAATAGGAGGAGCATGAAGCGGTGTTCAAAAACATGAAGAGCCTGAAAAGGTGTGAAAAATATGAAGAGCTTCAAGGGTGTTAAAATTAGGAGGAGCATAAAACGGTCTGAAAAATAGGAGGAGCCTGAAGCGGTGTTGAAAAACATGAAGAGCCTGAAAAGGTGTGAAAAATATGAAGAGCTTCAAAAGGTTTCAAAAATATGAGGTGCATGAAACATTCTGAAAAATAGCAGGGGCATGAAGCAGACGTCAAAAATATGAAGATCCTGAAAAGGTGTGAAAAATATGAAGAGCTTCAAAAGGTGTCAAAAATATGAGAAGCATGAAACGACTGAAAAATAGGAGGAGCATGAAGCGGTGTTGAAAAACATGAGGAGCCTTAAAAGTTGTGAAATATGTGAAGAGCTTCAAAGGTGTCAAAAATATGAGGGGAATGAAACGGTCTGAAAAATAGGAGGAGCATGAAGCCGTGTAAAAAAACATGAAGATACTGAAAAGGTTTGAAATATATGAAGAGCTTCAAAAGGTCTCAAAAATATGAGGAGCATGAAACGGTCAGAAAAATAGGAGCAGCATGAAGCGGTGGTCAAAAATATGAAGAGCCTGAAAAGGTTTGAAAAATATGAAGAGCTTCAAAAGGTGTCAAAAATATGAGGAGCAAGAAAGATTCTGAAAAATACGATGAGAATTAAGCGGTGTTGAAACACAAGAAGAGCCTGAAAAAGTGTGAAAAATATGAAGAGCTTAAAAAGGTGTCAAAAATATGAGGGGCATGAAACGGTCTGAAAAACAGGAGGAGCATGAAGTGGTCCTCAAATACATGAAGAGACTGAAAAGGTGTGAAAAATATGCAGAGCTTAAAAAGGAGACAAAATAATGAGGAGCATAAAACTGTCTGAAAAATACGAGGAGCATGAACCGGTGGTCAAAAACATGAAGAACCTGAACAGGTGTGAAAAATATGAAGAGCTTCAAAAGGTGTCAAAAATATGAGGAGCATGAAACGGTCTCAAAAATAGGAGGAGCATGAAGCGGTGGTCAAAAACATGAAGAGCATGAAAAGGTGTGAAAAATATGAAAAGCTTCAAAATGTGTAAAAAATTTGAGGAGCATGAAACGGTCTGAAAAATAGGAGGAGCATGAAGCGTTGCTCAAAAACATGAAGAGCCTGAAAAGGTGTGAAAAATATTGAGAGCTTCAAAAGGTTTCAAAAATATGAGGAGCATGAATCGGTCTGACAAATAGGAGGAGCATGAAGCGGTGTTCAAAAGCATGAAGAGCCTGAAAAAGTGTGAAAAATATGAAGAGCTTCAAAAGGTGTGAAAAATATGAAGAGCTTCAAAAGGTGTCAAAAATTAGATGAGCATGAAACGGTCTGAAATATAGGAGGGCATGAAGCGGTGTTGAAAAACATGAAGAGCCTGAAAAGGTGTGAAAAATATGAAGAGCTTCAAAACGTGTCAAAAATATGAGGAGCACGAAAAGGTCTGAAAAATAGGAGGAGCATGAAACGGTGTTCAAAAACATGAAGAGCCTGAAAAGGTGTGAAAAATATGAAGAGCTTCAAAAGTTGTCAAAAATATGAGGAGCATGAAACGGTTTGAACAATAGGAGGAACATGAAACTATCTGAAAAATAGAGGAGCAAAAAGCGGTGTTAAACAACATGAAGAGCCTGAAAAGGTGTGAAATATCTGAAGAGCTTCAAAAGGTGTCAAATATATGAGGAGCATAAAACAGTCTGAAAAATAGGAGGAGCATGAAGCGGTGTTCAAAACATGAAACCCTGAAAAGGTGTGAAAAATATGAAAAGCTTCAAAAGGTTTCAAAAATATGAGGAGCATGAATCGGTCTGACAAATAGGAGGAGCATGAAGCGGTGTTCAAAAACATGAAGAGCCTGAAAAGGTGTGAAAAATATGAAGAGCTTCAAGGGTGTTAAAATTAGGAGGAGCATAAAACGGTCTGAAAAATAGGAGGAGCATGAAGCGGTGTTGAAAAACATGAAGAGCCTGAAAAGGTGTGAAAAATATGAAGAGCTTCAAAAGGTTTCAAAAATATGAGGTGCATGAAACATTCTGAAAAATAGCAGGGGCATGAAGCAGATGTCAAAAATATGAAGATCCTGAAAAGGTGTGAAAAATATGAAGAGCTTCAAAAGGTGTCAAAAATATGAGAAGCATGAAACGACTGAAAAATAGGAGGAGCATGAAGCGGTGTTGAAAAACAAGAGGAGCCTTAAAAGATGTGAAATATGTGAAGAGCTTCAAAGGTGTCAAAAATATGAGGGGAATGAAACGGTCTGAAAAATAGGAGGAGCATGAAGCCGTGTAAAAAAACATGAAGATCCTGAAAAGGTTTGAAATATATGAAGAGCTTCAAAAGGTCTCAAAAATATGAGGAGCATGAAACGGTCAGAAAAATAGGAGCAGCATGAAGCGGTGGTCAAAAATATGAAGAGCCTGAAAAGGTTTGAAAAATATGAAGAGCTTCAAAAGGTGTGAAAAATATGAAGAGCTTCAAAAGGTGTCAAAAATTAGATGAGCATGAAACGGTCTGAAATATAGTAGGGCATGAAGCGGTGTTGAAAAACATGAAGAGCCTGAAAAGGTGTGAAAAATATTAAGAGCTTCAAAAAGTGTCAAAAATATGAGGAGCACGAAATGGTCTGAAAAATAGGAGGAGCATGAAACGGTGTTCAAAACATGAAGAGCCTGAAAAGGTGTGAAATATATGAAGAGCTTCAAAAGGTGTCAGAAATTAGATGGGCATGGAACGGTGTGAAATATAGGAGGAGCAAGAAGTAGTGTTGAAAAAAATGAAGAGCCTGAAAAGGTGTGAAAAATATGAAGAGCTTAAAAAGGTGTCAAAAATATGAAGAGCATGAAACGGTCTGAAAAAATGGAGGAGCATGAAGCTGTGTTCAAAAACATGAAGAGCCTGAAAAGGTGTGAAAAATATGAAGAGCTTAAAAAGGAGACAAAATTATGAGGAGCATAAAACTGTCTGAAAAATACGAGGAGCATGAACCGGTGGTCAAAAACATGAAGAGCCTGAACAGGTGTGAAAAATATGAAGAGCTTCAAAAGGTGTCAAAAATATGAGGAGCATGAAACGGTCTCAAAAATAGGAGGAGCATGAAGCGGTGGTCAAAAACACGAAGAGCATGAAAAGGTGTGAAAAATATGAAAAGGTTCAAAATGTGTAAAAAATTTGAGGAGCATGAAACGGTCTGAAAAATAGGAGGAGCATGAAGCGTTGTTCAAAAACATGAAGAGCCTGAAAAGGTGTGAAAAATATTGAGAGCTTCAAAAGGTGTCAAAAATATGAGGAGCATGAAACGGTCTGAAAAATAGAAGCAGCATGAAACGGTGTTGAAAAACATGAAGAGCCTGAAAAAGTGTGAAAAATATGAAGAGCTTCAAAAGGTGTGAAAAATATGAAGAGCTTCAAAAGGTGTCAAAAATTAGATGAGCATGAAACGGTCTGAAATATAGGAGGGCATGAAGCGGTGTTGAAAAACATGAAGAGCCTGAAAAGGTGTGAAAAATATGAAGAGCTTCAAAACGTGTCAAAAATATGAGGAGCACGAAACGGTCTGAAAAATAGGAGGAGCATGAAACGGTGTTCAAAAACATGAAGAGCCTGAAAAGGTGTGAAAAATATGAAGAGCTTCAAAAGTTGTCAAAAATATGAGAAGCATGAAACGGTCTGAACAATAGGAGGAACATGAAACTATCTGAAAAATAGAGGAGCAAAAAGCGGTGTTAAACAACATGAAGAGCCTGAAAAGGTGTGAAATATCTGAAGAGCTTCAAAAGGTGTCAAATATATGAGGAGCATAAAACAGTCTGAAAAATAGGAGGAGCATGAAGCGGTGTTCAAAACATGAAACCCTGAAAAGGTGTGAAAAATATGAAAAGCTTCAAAAGGTTTCAAAAATATGAGGAGCATGAATCGGTCTGACAAATAGGAGGAGCATGAAGCGGTATTCAAAAACATGAAGAGCCTGAAAAAGTGTGAAAAATATGAAGAGCTTCAAGGGTGTTAAAATTAGGAGGAGCATAAAACGGTCTGCAAAATAGGAGGAGCATGAAGTGGTGTTGAAAAACATGAAGAGCCTGAAAAGGTGTGAAAAATATGAAGAGCTTCAAAACGTTTCAAAAATATGAGGTGCATGAAACATTCTGAAAAATAGCAGGGGCATGAAGCAGACGTCAAAAATATGAAGATCCTGAAAATGTGTGAAAAATATGAAGAGCTTCAAAAGGTGTCAAAAATATGAGAAGCATGAAACGACTGAAAAATAGGAGGAGCATGAAGCGGTGTTGAAAAACATGAGGAGCCTTAAAAGTTGTGAAATATGTGAAGAGCTTCAAAGGTGTCAAAAATATGAGGGGAATGAAACGGTCTGAAAAATAGGAGGAGCATGAAGCCGTGTAAAAAAACATGAAGATCCTGAAAAGGTTTGAAATATATGAAGAGCTTCAAAAGGTCTCAAAAATATGAGGAGCATGAAACGGTCAGAAAAATAGGAGCAGCATGAAGCGGTGGTCAAATATATGAAGAGCCTGAAAAGGTTTGAAAAATATGAAGAGCTTCAAAAGGTGTCAAAAATATGAGGAGCAAGAAAGATTCTGAAAAATACGATGAGAATTAAGCGGTGTTGAAACACAAGAAGAGCCTGAAAAAGTGTGAAAAATATGAAGAGCTTAAAAAGGTGTGAAAAATATGAGGAGCATGAAACGGAATGAAGAACAGGAGGAGCATGAAGCGGTCCTCAAATACATGAAGAGACTGAAAAGGTGTGAAAAATATGCAGAGCTTAAAAAGGAGACAAAATTATGAGGAGCATAAAACTGTCTGAAAAATACGAGGAGCATGAACCGGTGGTCAAAAACATGAAGAACCTGAACAGGTGTGAAAAATATGAAGAGTCAAAAGGTGTCAAAAATATGAGGAGCATGAAACGGTCTCAAAAATAGGAGGAGCATGAAGCGGTGGTCAAAAACACGAAGAGCATGAAAAGGTGTGAAAAATATGAAAAGCTTCAAAATGTGTAAAAAATTTGAGGAGCATGAAACGGTCTGAAAAATAGGAGGAGCATGAAGCGTTGTTCAAAAACATGAAGAGCCTGAAAAGGTGTGAAAAATATTGAGAGCTTCAAAAGGTGTCAAAAATATGAGGAGCATGAAACGGTCTGATAAATAGAAGCAGCATGAAACGGTGTTGAAAAACATGAAGAGCTTGAAAAAGTGTGAAAAATATGAAGAGCTTCAAAAGGTGTGAAAAATATGAAGAGCTTCAAAAGGTGTCAAAAATTAGATGAGCATGAAACGGTCTGAAATATAGTAGGGCATGAAGCGGTGTTGAAAAACATGAAGAGCCTGAAAAGGTGTGAAAAATATGAAGAGCTTCAAAACGTGTCAAAAATATGAGGAGCACGAAATGGTCTGAAAAATAGGAGGAGCATGAAACGGTGTTCAAAAACATGAAGAGCCTGAAAAGGTGTGAAAAATATGAAGAGCTTAAAAAGGAGACAAAATTATGAGGAGCATAAAACTGTCTGAAAAATACGAGGAGCATGAACCGGTGGTCAAAAACGTGAAGAGCCTGAACAGGTGTGAAAAATATGAAGAGCTTCAAAAGGTGTCAAAAATATGAGGAGCATGAAACGGTCTCAAAAATAGGAGGAGCATGAAGCGGTGGTCAAAAACACGAAGAGCATGAAAAGGTGTGAAAAATATGAAAAGCTTCAAAATGTGTAAAAAATTTGAGGAGCATGAAACGGTCTGAAAAATAGGAGGAGCATGAAGCCTTGTTCAAAAACATGAAGAGCCTGAAAAGGTGTGAAAAATATTGAGAGCTTCAAAAGGTGTCAAAAATATGAGGAGCATGAAACGGTCTGAAAAATAGAAGCAGCATGAAACGGTGTTGAAAAACATGAAGAGCCTGAAAAAGTGTGAAAAATATGAAGAGCTTCAAAAGGTGTCAAAAATTAGATGAGCATGAAACGGTCTGAAATATAGGAGGGCATGAAGCGGTGTTGAAAAATATGAAGAGCCTGAATAGGTGTGAAAAATATGAAGAGCTTCAAAACGTGTCCAAAATATGAGGAGCACGAAACGGTCTGAAAAATAGGAGGAGCATGAAACGGTGTTCAAAAACATGAAGAGCCTGAAAAGGTGTGAAAAATATGAAGAGCTTCAAAAGTTGTCAAAAATATGAGGAGCATGAAACGGTCTGAACAATAGGAGGAACATGAAACTATCTGAAAAATAGAGGAGCGAAAAGCGCTGTTAAACAACACGAAGAGCCTGAAAAGGTGTGAAATATCTGAAGAGCTTCAAAAGGTGTCAAATATATGAGGAGCATAAAACATTCTGAAAAATAGGAGGAGCATGAAGCGGTGTTCAAAACATGAAACCTTGAAAAGGTGTGAAAAATATGAAAAGCTTCAAAAGGTTTCAAAAATATGAGGAGCATGAATCGCTCTGACAAATAAGAGGAGCATGAAGCGGTGTTCAAAAACATGAAGAGCGTGAAAAGGTGTGAAAAATATGAAGAGCTTCAAGGGTGTTAAAATTAGGAGGAGCATAAAACGGTCTGAAAAATAGGAGGAGCATGAAGCGGTGTTGAAAAACATGAAGAGCCTGAAAAGGTGTGAAAAATATGAAGAGCTTCAAAAGGTTTCAAAAATATGAGGTGCATGAAACATTCTGAAAAATAGCAGGGGCATGAAGCAGACGTCAAAAATATGAAGATCCTGAAAAGGTGTGAAAAATATGAAGAGCTTCAAAAGGTGTCAAAAATATGAGAAGCATGAAACGACTGAAAAATAGGAGGAGCATGAAGCGGTGTTGAAAAACATGAGGAGCCTTAAAAGTTGTGAAATATGTGAAGAGCTTCAAAGGTGTCAAAAATATGAGGGGAATGAAACGGTCTGAAAAATAGGAGGAGCATGAAGCCGTGTAAAAAAACATGAAGATCCTGAAAAGGTTTGAAATATATGAAGAGCTTCAAAAGGTCTCAAAAATATGAGGAGCATGAAACGGTCAGAAAAATAGGAGCAGCATGAAGCGGTGGTCAAAAATATGAAGAGCCTGAAAAGGTTTGAAAAATATGAAGAGCTTCAAAAGGTGTCAAAAATATGAAGAGCAAGAAAGATTCTGAAAAATACGATGAGAATTAAGCGGTGTTGGAACACAAGAAGAGCCTGAAAAAGTGTGAAAAATATGAAGAGCTTAAAAAGGTGTCAAAAATATGAGGAGCATGAAACGGTCTGAAAAACAGGAGGAGCATGAAGCGGTCCTCAAATACACGAAGAGACTGAAAAGGTGTGAAAAATATGCAGAGCTTAAAAAGGAGACAAAATTATGAGGAGCATAAAACTGTCTGAAAAATACGAGGAGCATGAACCGGTGGTCAAAAACATGAAGAACCTGAACAGGTGTAAAAAATATGAAGAGCTTCAAAAGGTGTCAAAAATATGAGGAGCGTGAAACGGTCTCAAAAATAGGAGGAGCATGAAGCGGTGGTCAAAAACACGAAGAGCATGAAAAGGTGTGAAAAATATGAAAAGCTTCAAAATGTGTAAAAAATTTGAGGAGCATGAAACGGTCTGAAAAATAGGAGGAGCATGAAGCGTTGTTCAAAAACATGAAGAGCCTGAAAAGGTGTGAAAAATATTGAGAGCTTCAAAAGGTGTCAAAAATATGAGGAGCATGAAACGGTCTGAAAAATAGAAGCAGCATGAAACGGTGTTGAAAAACATGAAGAGCCTGAAAAAGTGTGAAAAATATGAAGAGCTTCAAAAGGTGTGAAAAATATGAAGAGCTTCAAAAGGTGTCAAAAATTAGATGAGCATGAAACGGTCTGAAATATAGTAGGGCATGAAGCGGTGTTGAAAAACATGAAGAGCCTGAAAAGGTGTGAAAAATATGAAGAGCTTCAAAACGTGTCAAAAATATGAGGAGCACGAAATGGTCTGAAAAATAGGAGGAGCATGAAACGGTGTTCAAAAACATGAAGAGCCTGAAAAGGTGTGAAAAATATGAAGAGCTTAAAAAGGAGACAAAATTATGAGGAGCATAAAACTGTCTGAAAAATACGAGGAGCATGAACCGGTGGTCAAAAACATGAAGAGCCTGAACAGGTGTGAAAAATATGAAGAGCTTCAAAAGGTGTCAAAAATATGAGGAGCATGAAACGGTCTCAAAAATAGGAGGAGCATGAAGCGGTGGTCAAAAACACGAAGAGCATGAAAAGGTGTGAAAAATATGAAAAGCTTCAAAATGTGTAAAAAATTTGAGGAGCATGAAACGGTCTGAAAAATAGGAGGAGCATGAAGCGTTGTTCAAAAACATGAAGAGCCTGAAAAGGTGTGAAAAATATTGAGAGCTTCAAAAGGTGTCAAAAATATGAGGAGCATGAAACGGTCTGAAAAATAGAAGCAGCATGAAACGGTGTTGAAAAACATGAAGAGCCTGAAAAAGTGTGAAAAATATGAAGAGCTTCAAAAGGTGTTAAAAATTAGATGAGCATGAAACGGTCTGAAATATAGGAGGGCATGAAGCGGTGTTGAAAAACAGAAAGAGCCTGAAAAGGTGTGAAAAATATGAAGAGCTTCAAAACGTGTCAAAAATATGAGGAGCACGAAACGGTCTGAAAAATAGGAGGAGCATGAAACGGTGTTCAAAAACATGAAGAGCCTGAAAAGGTGTGAAAAATATGAAGAGCTTCAAAAGTTGTCAAAAATATGAGGAGCATGAAACGGTCTGAAAAATAGGAGAAGCAAGAAGCAGGGTTGGAAAACATGTAGAGCCTGAAAACGTGTGAAAAATACGAAGAGCTTCAAAATATGTGAAAAATATGAAGAGCTTTAAAAGGTGTCAAAAATGAGATGAGCATGAAACGGTCTGAAAAATAGTAGGAGAATGAAGCGGTGTTGAAAAACATGAAGAACCTGAAAAGGTGTGAGAAATATGAAGAGCTTCAAAAGGTGTCAAATATATGAGGAGCATGAAACGGTCTGAAAAAGATGAGGAGTATGAAGCGGTGTTGAAAAACATGAAGAACCTGAAAAGGTGTGTAAAATATTAAGAGGTTCTAAAGGTGTAAAAAATATGAGGAGCATGAAACGGTCTTAAAAATACGAGGAGAATGAAGTGGAGTTGAAAAACATGAAGAGCGTGAAAATGTGTGAAATATATGAAAAGCCTCAAATCCTGTCAAAAATATGAGGAGCATGAAACGGTCTGAAAAAGAGGAGGAGTATGAAGCGGTGTTGAAAAACATGAAGAGCCTGAAAAGGTGTGTAAAATATTAAGAGGTTCTAAAGGTGTCAAAAATATGAGGAGCATGAAACGGTCTGAAAAATACGAGGAGCATGAAGCAGTGTTGAAAATCATGAAGAGCGTGAAAAAGCGTGAAAAATATGAAGAGCTTCAAAAGGTGTAAAATGAGATGAGAATGAAACGGTCTGCAAAATAGGAGGAACATGAAATGGTGTTTAAAAACATGAAGAGCATGAAAAGGTGTGAACAATATGGAGAGCTTCAAAAGTTGTGAAATACATGAGGAGGATTTAATGGTCTGAAAAATAGGAGGAGCATGAAGCGGTGTTCAAAAACATGAAGAGCCAGAAGAGGTGTGAAAAATATGAAGAGCTTCAAAAGGTGTGAAAAATGTGAGGAGCATAAAACGGTCTGAAAAATAGGAGGAGCAAGAGGCGGTGTTCAAAAACATGAAGAGCCTGAAAAGGAGTGAAAAATATGAAGAGCTTCAAAAGGTGTGAAAAATATGAAGAGCTTCTAAAGGTGTCAAAAATATGAGGAGCATGAAAGGGTCTGAAAAAGAGGAGGAGCATGAAGCGGTGTTGAAAAACATGAAGAGCCTGAAAAGGTGTGAAAAATATGAAGAGCTTCAAAAGTTGTCAAAATATGAGGAGCATGAAACGGCCTGAAAAATAGGAGGAGCATGAAACGGTCTGAAAAATAGGAGGAGCATGAGTCGGTGATGAAAACATTAAGAGCATGAAAAGGTGTGAAATATATGAAGAGCTTCAAAAGGTGTGATAAGTATCATGAGCTTCAAAGGCTGTCAAAAAAGAGATGAGCATGAAACGGTCTGAAAAACAGGAGGAGCAAGAAGCGGTGTTGAAAAACATGAAGAGCCTGAAAAGGAGTGAAAAATATGAAGAGCTTCAAAAGGTGTGAAAAATATGAGGAGCATGAAACGGTCTGAAAAACAGGAGGAGCATGAAGCCGTCCTCAAATACATGAAGAGACTGAAAAGGTGTGAAAAATATGCAGAGCTTAAAAATGAGACAAAATTATGAGGAGCATAAAACTGTCTGAAAAATACGAGGAGCATGAACCGGTGGTCAAAAACATGAAGAACCTGAACAGGTGTGAAAAATATGAAGAGCTTCAAAAGGTGTCAAAAATATGAGGAGCATGAAACGGTCTCAAAAATAGGAGGAGCATGAAGCGGTGGTCAAAAACACGAAGAGCATGAAAAGGTGTGAAAAATATGAAAAGGTTCAAAATGTGTAAAAAATTTGAGGAGCATGAAACGGTCTGAAAAATAGGAGGAGCATGAAGCGTTGTTCAAAAACATGAAGAGCCTGAAAAGGTGTGAAAAATATTGAGAGCTTCAAAAGGTGTCAAAAATATGAGGAGCATGAAACGGTCTGAAAAATAGAAGCAGCATGAAACGGTCTTGAAAAACATGAAGAGCCTGAAAAAGTGTGAAAAATATGAAGAGCTTCAAAAGGTGTGAAAAATATGAAGAGCTTCAAAAGGTGTCAAAAATTAGATGAGCATGAAACGGTCTGAAATATAGTAGGGCATGAAGCGGTGTTGAAAAACATGAAGAGCCTGAAAAGGTGTGAAAAATATGAAGAGCTTCAAAACGTGTCAAAAATATGAGGAGCACGAAATGGTCTGAAAAATAGGAGGAGCATGAAACGGTGTTCAAAAACATGAAGAGTGTGAAAAGGTGTGAAAAATATGAAGAGCTTAAAAAGGAGACAAAATTATGAGGAGCATAAAACAGTCTGAAAAATACGAGGAGCATGAACCGGTGGTCAAAAACATGAAGAGCCTGAACAGGTGTGAAAAATATGAAGAGCTTCAAAAGGTGTCAAAAATATGAGTAGCATGAAACCGTCTCAAAAATAGGAGGAGCATGAAGCGGTGGTCAAAAACACGAAGAGCATGAAAAGGTGTGAAAAATATGAAAAGCTTCAAAATGTGTAAAAAATTTGAGGAGCATGAAACGGTATGAAAAATAGGAGGAGCATGAAGCATTGTTCAAAAACATGAAGAGCCTGAAATGGTGTGAAAAATATTGAGAGCTTCAAAAGGTGTCAAAAATATGAGGAGCATGAAACGGTCTGAAAAATAGAAGCAGCATGAAACGGTGTTGAAAAACATGAAGAGCCTGAAAAAGTGTGAAAAATATGAAGAGCTTCAAAAGGTGTGAAAAATATGAAGAGCTTCAAAAGGTGTCAAAAATTAGATGAGCATGAAACGGTCTGAAATATAGGAGGGCATGAAGCGGTGTTGAAAAAAATGAAGAGCCTGAAAAGGTGTGAAAAATATGAAGAGCTTCAAAACGTGTCAAAAATATGAGGAGCACGAAACGGTCTGAATAAGAGGAGGAGCATGAGGCGATGTTGAAAAAAATGAAGAGCGTCAAAAGGTGTGAAAAATATGAAGAGCTTCAAAAGTGGGAAATACATGAGGACCATGAAACGGACTGAAAAATAGGAGGAGCATGAAGCGGTGTTCAAAAACATGAGGAGGCTGAAAAGGTGTGAAAAATATGAAGAGGTTCAAAATGTGTGAAATACATGAGGAGCATGAAACGGCCTGAAAAATAGGAGGAGCAGGAAGCTGTGTTCAAAAACATGAGAGCCTGAAAAGGTGTGAAAAATATGAAGAGGTTCAAAAGTTGTGAAATACATGAGGAGCATGAAATGGTCTGAAAAATAGGAGGAGCATGAAACGGTGTTCAAAAACTTGAAGAGCCTGAAAACGTATGAAAAATATGAAGAGCTTCAAAAGGTGTGAAATACATGAGGAGCATGAAAGGGTCTGAAAAATAGGAGGAGCATGAAGGGGTGTTAAAAACATGAAGAGTCTGAAAAGGTGTAAAAATATGAAAAGCTTCAAAAGATGTGAAAAATATGAGGAGCAGGACACGGTCTGAAAAGTAGGAGGAGCATGAACCGGTGTTGAAAAACATGAAGAGCCTGAAAAGTTGTGAAAAATATGAAGAACTTCAAAAGATTTCAAAAATATGAGGAGCATGAAACGGTCTGAAAAATAGGAGGAGCATGAAACGGTGTTCAAAAACTTGAAGAGTCTGAAAAGGTGTAAAAATATGAAGAGCTTCAAAAGGTGTGAAAAATATGAGAAGCTTCAAATGGTGTCAAAAATATGAGGGGCATGAAACTGTCTGAAAAATAGGAGGAACATGAAGCAGTTTTCAAAAACATGTAGAGCCTGAAAAGGTGTGAAAAATATGAAGAGCTTCAAAAGGTGTCAAAAATATGAGGAGCATGAAACGGTCTGAAAAATAGGAGGAGCATGAAACGGTGTTGAAATACATGAAGTGCCTGAAATGGTGTGAAAAATATGAAGAGCTTTAAAACGTGTCAAAAATATGAGGAGCATGAAACGGTCTGAAAAATAGGAGGAGCATCAGGCAGTGTTGAAAAACATGAAGAGCCTGAAACCGTGTGAAAAATATGAAGATCTTCAAAAGGTGTGAAAAATATGAACAGCTTCAAAAGGTGTAAAAAATGAGATGAGCATGAAGCGATCTGAAAAATAGGAGGAGCCTGAAGTGGTATTGAAAAATATAAAGAGCCTGAAAAGGTGTGAAAAATATGAAGAGCTTCAAAAGGTGTCAAAAATATGAGGAGCATCAAACGGTCTGAAAAATAGGAGGAGCATGAAACGGTGTTCAAAAACTTGAAGAGCCTGAAAAGGTGTGAAAAATATGAAGAGCTTCAAAAGGTGTCAAAAATATGAGGAGAATGTAACAGTCTGAAAAATAGGAGGAGCATGAAACGGTGTTCAAAAACTTGAAGAGCCTGAAAAGGTGTGAAAAAATATGAAGAGCTTCAAAAGGTGTCAAAAATATGAGGAGCATGAAACGGTCTGAAAAATAGGAGGAATAGGAAGCAGTGTTCAAAAACATGTAGAGCCTGGAAAGGTGTGAAAAATATGAAGAGCTTCAAAAGCTGTCAAAAATATGAAGAGCATGAAACGGTCTGAAAAATAGGAGGAGAATGAAGCGGTTTTCAAAAACATGAGGAACCAGAAAAGGTGTGGAAAATATGAAGAGCTTCAAAAGGTGTCAAAATATGAGGAGCATGAAACGGTCTGAAAAATAGGAGGAGCATGAAACGGTGTTCAAAAACAGGAAGAGCTTGAAAAGGTGTGAAAAATATGAAGAGCTTCAAAAGGTGTGAAATACATGAGGAGTATGAAACGGTCTGAAAAATAGGAGGAGGATGAAGCTGTGTTCAAAAACTTGAGGAGCCTGAAAACGTGTGAAAAATATGAAGAGCTTCAAAAGGTGTGAAATACATGAGGAGCATGAAACGGTCTGAAAAATAGGAGGAGCATGAAGTGGTGTTCAAAAACATGAAGAGTCTGAAAAGGTGTAAAAATATGAAGAGCTTCAAAAGGTGGGAAAAATATGAGGAGCATGACACGGTCTGAAAAATATTAGGAGCATGAACCGGTGTTGAAAAACATGAAGAGCCTGAAAAGTTGTGAAAAATATGAAGAGCTTCAAAAGGTTTCAAAAATATGAGGAGCATGTAACGGTCTGAAAAATAGGAGGAGCATGAAACGGTGTTCAAAAACTTGAAGAGCCTGAAAAGGTGTCAAAAATATGAAGAGCTTCAAATGGTGTCAAAAATATGAGAGGCATGAAACTGTCTGAAAAATAGGAGTAACATGAAGCAGTTTTCAAAAACATGTAGAGCCTGAAAAGGTGTGATAAAAATGAAGAGCTTCAAAAGGTGTCAAAAATATGAGGAGCATGAAACGGTCTGAAAAATAGAGGTAGCATGAAACGGTGTTGAAATACATGAAGAGCCTGAAGAGGTGTGAAACATATGAAGAGCTTCAAATGGTGTCAAAAATATGAGGAGCATGAAACGGTGTGAAAAATAGGATGAGTATGAAGTTGTGTTGAAAAACATGAAGAACCTGAAAAGGTGTGAAAAATATGAAGAGCTTCAAAAGGTGTCAAAAATATGAGGAGCATGAAACGGCCTGAAAAATAGGAGGAGCATGAAGCGGTGTTGAAAAACATGAAGAGCCTGAAAATGTGTGAAAAATATGAGGAGCTTTAAAAGTTGTCAAAAATATGAGGAGAATGAAATGGTCTGAAAAATCGGAGGAGCAAGAAACGGAGTTCAAAAACATGAAGAGCCTGAAAAGGTGTGAAAAATATGAAGAGCTTCAAAAGGTGTCATATATATGAGGAGCATGAAACGGTCCGAAAATTAGGAGGAGCATGAAGCGGTATTCAAAAACATGAAGAGCCAGAAAAGGTGTGAAAAATACGAAGAGCTTCAAAAGGTGTCAAAAATATAAGGAGCATGAAACGGTCTGAAAAATAGGAGGAGCATGAAGCGGTATTCAAAAACATGAAGATCCTGAAAAGCTGTGAAATTATGTCAAGCTTCAAAAGGTGTGGAAAATATGAGGAGCAGGAAACGGTCTGAAAAATAGTAGGAGCATGAAACGGTGTTAAAAAACATGAAGAGCTTCAAAAGGTGTGAAATATATGAAGAGCTTCAAAAGGTGTCGAAAATATGAGGGGCATGAAACGGTCTGAAACATAGGAGGAGCATGAAACGTTGTTAAAAAACATGAAGAGCTTCAAAAGGTGTGAAACATATAAAGAGCTTCAAAAGGTGTCAAAAATATGAGGGGCATGAAACGGTCTGAAAAATAGGAGGAGCATGAAGTGGTGTAGAAAAACATGAAGATCCTGAAAAGGTGTGAAAAATATGAGGAACTTCAAAAGGTGTCAAAAATATGAGGAGCATGAAAGGGTCTGAAAAATAGGAGCAGCATGAAACTGTGTTCAAAAACATGAAGAGTCTGAAAAGGTGTGAAAAAATATGAGGATCTTCAAAAGGTGTCAAAAATATGAGGAGCATGAAAGGGTCTGAAAAATAGGAGCAGCATGAAACGGTGTTCAAAAACATGAAGAGCCTGAAATGGTGTGAAAAAATATGAGGATCTTCAAAAGGTGTCAAAAATATGAGGAGCATGAAAGGGTCTGAAATATAGGAGCAGCATGAAACTGTGTTCAAAAACATGAAGAGTCTGAAAAGGTGTGAAATATATGAAGAGTTTCAAAAGGTGTCAAAAATATGAAGAGCATGAAACGGTCTGAAAAATATGAGGAGCATGAAGCGGCGTTGAAAAACATGAAAAGCCTGAAAAGGTGTGAAAAATATGAAGAGCTTCAAAAGGTGTCAAAAATATGAAGAGCATGATATGGTCTGAAAAATATGAGGAGCATGTAACAGTGTTCAAAAACATGAAGAGCCTGAAAAGGTGTGAAATATATGAAGAGCTTCAAAAGGTGTCAAAAATGTGAAGAGCATGAAACTGTCTGAAAAATAGGAGGAGCATGAAATCGTCTGATAAATAGGAGGAGCATGAAGCGGTGTTGAAAAACATGAAGAGCCTGAAAATGTGTGAAATATATGAAGAACTTAAAAGGAGTCAAAAATATGAGATGCATGAAACGGTCTGAAAAATAGAAGGAACATGAAGCGGTGTTGAAAAACGTGAAGATCCTGAAAAGGTGTGAAAAATATGAAGAGCTTTAAAAGGTGTCAAAAATATGAGGAGCCTGAAACGGTCTGAAAAATAGGAGGAGCATGAAACGGTGTTGAAAAACATGAAGAGCATGGAAAGGTGTGAAAAACTTGAAGAGCTTCAAAAGGTGTAAAATATGAGGAACATGAAACGGTCTGAAATATAGCAGGAGCAAGAAAAGGTGTTAAAAAACATGAAGAACTTGAAAAGGTGTGAAACATATGAGGAGCATGAAAAGGTTTGAAAAATAGGAGGATCATGAAGCGGTGTTGAAAAACATGAAGAGCCTGAAGGTGTGAAATATATGAAGAGCTTCAAAAGGTGTCAAAAATGAGGAGCATGAAACGGTCTGAAAAACAGGAGGAGCATTAAGCGGTGTTGAAAAAAATGAAGAGCCTGAAAAGGTGTGAAAAATATGAAGAGCTTCAAAAGGTGTCAAATATATGAGGAGCATGAAACGGTCTTAAAAAGTAGGAGAAGCATGAAGTGTTGTTGAAAAACATGAAGAGCCTGAAAAGGTGTGAAAAATATGAAGAGCTTCAAAAGGTATCAAAAATATGAGGAGCATGAAACGGTCTGAAAAATAGGAGGAGCATGAAGCGGTGTTCTAAAACATGAAGAGCATGGAAAGGTCTGAATAATATAAAGAGCGTCAAAAGGTGTAAAAAATATGAGGAGCACGAAACGGTCTGAAAAATAGAAGGAGCCTGAAAAGGTGTTGAAAATCATGAAGAGCCTGAAAAGTTGTGAAGTATAAGAAGAGCTGCAAAAGGCATCAAAATTATGAGGAGCATGAAACGGTCTGAAAATTAGAAGAAGCATGAAACGGTGTTGAAAAATATGAAGACCATGAAAGGGTGTGAAAAACATGAAGAGCTTAAAAAGGTGTCAAAAATATGAGGAGCATGAAACGGTCAAAAAAATAGGAGGAGCATGAGACGTTGTTGATAATCATGAAGAGCATGAAAAGGTGTGAAAAATATGAAGAGCTTCAAAATGTGTCAAAAATATGAGGAGCATGAAACAGGCTGAAAAATAGGAGGAGCATGAAGCGGTGTCGAAAAACATGAAGAGCATGAAGAGTTGTGAAAAATAGGAAGAACTTCAAAAGGTGTCAAAAATATGAGGAGCATGAACGGTATGAAAATAGGAGGATCATGAAGCCGTGTTGAAAAACATGAAGAGCCTGAAAACGTGTGAAAATTATGAAGAGCTTCAAAAGGTGTGAAATATATGAAGAGCTTCAAAATGTGTCAAAAATGAGATGAGCATGAAATGTTCTGAAAGATAGGAGGGGCATGAAGCGGTGTTGAAAAACATGAAGACCCTGAAAAGGTGTGAGAAATATGAAGATCTTCAAAATGTGTCAAAAATATGAGGAGCATGAAACGGTCTGAAAAATAGGAGGAGCAAGAAGTGATGTTTAAAAACATGAAGAACCTGAAAAGGTGTGAAAAATATGAAGATCATCAAAAGATGTGAAAAATATGAGGAGCATGAACCGGTCTGAAAAATAGGAGGAGCATGAAGCGGTTTTGAAAAGCATGAAGAGTCTGAAAAGGTGTGAAAAATATGAAGAGCTTCATAAGGTGTCAAAAATATTAGGAGCATGAAACTGTCTCAATAATATGAGAAGCATGAAGTGGTGTTGAAAAACGTGAAGAGCCTAAAAATGTGTGAAAGATATGAAGAGCTTCTAAAGGTGTGAAAAACATGAGGAGCTTCAAAAGGTGTCAAAAATGAGACGAGCATGAAACGGTCTGAAAAACAGGAGGAGCAAGAAGCGGTGTTGAAAAACATGAAGAGCCTGAAAAGGAGTGAAAAATATGAAGAGCTTCAAAAGGTGTGAAAAATATGAAGAGCTTCTAAAGGTGTCAAAAATATGAGGAGCATGAAAGGGTCTGAAAAAGAGGAGGAGCATGAAGCGGTGTTGAAAAACATGAAGAGCCTGAAAAGGTGTGAAAAATATGAAGAGCTTCAAAAGTTGTCAAAATATGAGGAGCATGAAACGGCCTGAAAAATAGGAGGAGCATGAAACGGTCTGAAAAATAGGAGGAGCATGAGTCGGTGATGAAAACATTAAGAGCATGAAAAGGTGTGAAATATATGAAGAGCTTCAAAAGGTGTGATAAGTATCATGAGCTTCAAAGGCTGTCAAAAAAGAGATGAGCATGAAACGGTCTGAAAAACAGGAGGAGCAAGAAGCGGTGTTGAAAAACATGAAGAGCCTGAAAAGGAGTGAAAAATATGAAGAGCTTCAAAATGTGTGAAAAATATGAGGAGCATGAAACGGTCTGAAAAACAGGAGGAGCATGAATCCGTCCTCAAATACATGAAGAGACTGAAAAGGTGTGAAAAATATGCAGAGCTTAAAAATGAGACAAAATTATGAGGAGCATAAAACTGTCTGAAAAATACGAGGAGCATGAACCGGTGGTCAAAAACATGAAGAACCTGAACAGGTGTGAAAAATATGAAGAGCTTCAAAAGGTGTCAAAAATATGAGGAGCATGAAACGGTCTCAAAAATAGGAGGAGCATGAAGCGGTGGTCAAAAACACGAAGAGCATGAAAAGGTGTGAAAAATATGAAAAGATTCAAAATGTGTAAAAAATTTGAGGACCATGAAACGGTCTGAAAAATAGGAGGAGCATGAAGCGTTGTTCAAAAACATGAAGAGCCTGAAAAGGTGTGAAAAATATTGAGAGCTTCAAAAGGTGTCAAAAATATGAGGAGCATGAAACGGTCTGAAAAATAGAAGCAGCATGAAACGGTCTTGAAAAACATGAAGAGCCTGAAAAAGTGTGAAAAGTATGAAGAGCTTCAAAAGGTGTGAAAAATATGAAGAGCTTCAAAAGGTGTCAAAAATTAGATGAGCATGAAACGCTCTGAAATATAGTAGGGCATGAAGCGGTGTTGAAAAACATGAAGAGCCTGAAAAGGTGTGAAAAATATGAAGAGGTTCAAAAAGTGTCAAAAATATGAGGAGCATGAAACTGTTCTGAAAAATAGGTGCAGCATAAAGCGGTGTTGAAAAACATGAAGGGTCTGAAAATGTGTGAAACATATGAAGAGCTTCAAAAGGTGAAAAAATATGAGGAGCATGAAACGGTCTGAAAAATAGGAGAAGCATGAAGCGGTGTTGAAAAACATGAAGAGCCTGAAAAGGTGTGAAAAATATGAAGAGCTTCAAAACGTGTCAAAAATATGAGGAGCACGAAATGGTCTGAAAAATAGGAGGAGCATGAAACGGTGTTCAAAAACATGAAGAGTGTGAAAAGGTGTGAAAAATATGAAGAGCTTAAAAAGGAGACAAAATTATGAGGAGCATAAAACAGTCTGAAAAATACGAGGAGCATGAACCGGTGGTCAAAAACATGAAGAGCCTGAACAGGTGTGAAAAATATGAAGAGCTTCAAAAGGTGTCAAAAATATGAGTAGCATGAAACGGTCTCAAAAATAGGAGGAGCATGAAGCGGTGGTCAAAAACACGAAGAGCATGAAAAGGTGTGAAAAATATGAAAAGCTTCAAAATGTGTAAAGAATTTGAGGAGCATGAAACGGTCTGAAAAATAGGAGGAGCATGAAGCGTTGTTCAAAAACATGAAGAGCCTGAAATGGTGTGAAAAATATTGAGAGCTTCAAAAGGTGTCAAAAATATGAGGAGCATGAAACGGTCTGAAAAATAGAAGCAGCATGAAACGGTGTTGAAAAACATGAAGAGCCTGAAAAAGTGTGAAAAATATGAAGAGCTTCAAAAGGTGTGAAAAATATGAAGAGCTTCAAAAGGTGTCAAAAATTAGATGAGCATGAAACGGTCTGAAATATAGGAGGGCGTGAAGCGGTGTTGAAAAAAATGAAGAGCCTGAAAAGGTGTGAAAAATATGAAGAGCTTCAAAACGTGTCAAAAATATGAGGAGCACGAAACGGTCTGAATAAGAGGAGGAGCATGAGGCGATGTTGAAAAAAATGAAGAGCGTCAAAAGGTGTGAAAAATATGAAGAGCTTCAAAAGTGGGAAATACATGAGGACCATGAAACGGACTGAAAAATAGGAGGAGCATGAAGCGGTGTTCAAAAACATGGGGAGGCTGAAAAGGTGTGAAAAATATGAAGAGGTTCAAAATGTGTCAAAAATGTGAGGAGCAGGAAACGGTGTTCAAAAACATGAAGAGACTGAAAAGTTGTGAAAAATATGAAGAGCTTCAAAAGGTGTGAAATACATGAGGAGCATGAAACGGCCTGAAAAATAGGAGGAGCAGGAAGCTGTGTTCAAAAACATGAGAGCCTGAAAAGGTGTGAAAAATATGAAGAGGTTCAAAAGTTGTGAAATACATGAGGAGCATGAAATGGTCTGAAAAATAGGAGGAGCATGAAACGGTGTTCAAAAACTTGAAGAGCCTGAAAACGTATGAAAAATATGAAGAGCTTCAAAAGGTGTGAAATACATGAGGAGCATGAAAGGGTCTGAAAAATAGGAGGAGCATGAAGGGGTGTTAAAAACATGAAGAGTCTGAAAAGGTGTAAAAATATGAAAAGCTTCAAAAGATGTGAAAAATATGAGGAGCAGGACACGGTCTGAAAAGTAGGAGGAGCATGAACCAGTGTTGAAAAACATGAAGAGCCTGAAAAGTTGTGAAAAATATGAAGAACTTCAAAAGATTTCAAAAATATGAGGAGCATGAAATGGTCTGAAAAATAGGAGGAGCATGAAACGGTGTTCAAAAACTTGAAGAGTCTGAAAAGGTGTAAAAATATGAAGAGCTTCAAAAGGTGTGAAAAATATGAGGAGCTTCAAATGGTGTCAAAAATATGAGGGGCATGAAACTGTCTGAAAAATAGGAGGAACATGAAGCAGTTTTCAAAAACATGTAGAGCCTGAAAAGGTGTGAAAAATATGAAGAGCTTCAAAAGGTGTCAAAAATATGAGGAGCATGAAACGGTCTGAAAAATAGGAGGAGCATGAAACGGTGTTGAAATACATGAAGTGCCTGAAATGGTGTGAAAAATATGAAGAGCTTTAAAACGTGTCAAAAATATGAGGAGCATGAAACGGTCTGAAAAATAGGAGGAGCATCAGGCAGTGTTGAAAAACATGAAGAGCCTGAAACCGTGTGAAAAATATGAAGATCTTCAAAAGGTGTGAAAAATATGAACAGCTTCCAAAGGTGTAAAAAATGAGATGAGCATGAAGCGATCTGAAAAATAGGAGGAGCCTGAAGTGGTATTGAAAAATATAAAGAGCCTGAAAAGGTGTGAAAAATATGAAGAGCTTCAAAAGGTGTCAAAAATATGAGGAGCATCAAACGGTCTGAAAAATAGGAGGAGCATGAAACGGTGTTCAAAAACTTGAAGAGCCTGAAAAGGTGTGAAAAATATGAAGAGCTTCAAAAGGTGTCAAAAATATGAGGAGAATGTAACGGTCTGAAAAATAGGAGGAGCATGAAACGGTGTTCAAAAATTTGAAGAGCCTGAAAAGGTGTGAAAAAATATGAAGAGCTTCAAAAGGTGTCAAAAATATGAGGAGCATGAAACGGTCTGAAAAATAGGAGGAATAGGAAGCAGTGTTCAAAAACATGTAGAGCCTGGAAAGGTGTGAAAAATATGAAGAGCTTCAAAAGCTGTCAAAAATATGAAGAGCATGAAACGGTCTGAAAAATAGGAGGAGAATGAAGCGGTTTTCAAAAACATGAGGAGCCAGAAAAGGTGTGGAAAATATGAAGAGCTTCAAAAGGTGTCAAAATATGAGGAGCATGAAACGGTCTGAAAAATAGGAGGAGCATGAAACGGTGTTCAAAAAAGGAAGAGCTTGAAAAGGTGTGAAAAATATGAAGAGCTTCAAAAGGTGTGAAATACATGAGGAGTATGAAACGGTCTGAAAAATAGGAGAAGGATGAAGCTGTGTTCAAAAACTTGAGGAGCCTGAAAACGTGTGAAAAATATGAAGAGCTTCAAAAGGTGTGAAATACATGAGGAGCATGAAACGGTCTGAAAAATAGGAGGAGCATGAAGCGGTGTTCAAAAACATGAAGAGTCTGAAAAGGTGTAAAAATATGAAGAGCTTCAAAAGGTGGGAAAAATATGAGGAGCATGACACGGTCTGAAAAATATTAGGAGCATGAACCGGTGTTGAAAAACATGAAGAGCCTGAAAAGTTGTGAAAAATATGAAGAGCTTCAAAAGGTTTCAAAAATATGAGGAGCATGTAACGGTCTGAAAAATAGGAGAAGCATGAAACGGTGTTCAAAAACTTGAAGAGCCTGAAAAGGTGTCAAAAATATGAAGAGCTTCAAATGGTGTCAAAAATATGAGAGGCATGAAACTGTCTGAAAAATAGGAGTAACATGAAGCAGTTTTCAAAAACATGTAGAGCCTGAAAAGGTGTGATAAAAATGAAGAGCTTCAAAAGGTGTCAAAAATATGAGGAGCATGAAATGGTCTGAAAAATAGGAGTAGCATGAAACGGTGTTGAAATACATGAAGAGCCTGAAGAGGTGTGAAACATATGAAGAGCTTCAAATGGTGTCAAAAATATGAGGAGCATGAAACGGTGTGAAAAATAGGATGAGTATGAAGTTGTGTTGAAAAACATGAAGAACCTGAAAAGGTGTGAAAAATATGAAGAGCTTCAAAAGGTGTCAAAAATATGAGGAGCATGAAACGGTCTGAAAAATAGGAGGAGCATGAAGCGGTGTTGAAAAACATGAAGAGCCTGAAAATGTGTGAAAAATATGAGGAGCTTTAAAAGTTGTCAAAAATATGAGGAGAATGAAATGGTCTGAAAAATCGGAGGAGCAAGAAACGGAGTTCAAAAACATGAAGAGCCTGAAAAGGTGTGAAAAATATGAAGAGCTTCAAAAGGTGTCATATATATGAGGAGCATGAAACGGTCTGAAAATTAGGAGGAGCATGAAGCGGTATTCAAAAACATGAAGAGCCAGAAAAGGTGTGAAAAATACGAAGAGCTTCAAAAGGTGTCAAAAATATAAGGAGCATGAAACGGTCTGAAAAATAGAAGGAGCATGAAGCGGTATTCAAAAACATGAAGATCCTGAAAAGCTGTGAAATTATGTCAAGCTTCAAAAGGTGTGGAAAATATGAGGAGCAGGAAACGGTCTGAAAAATAGTAGGAGCATGAAACGGTGTTAAAAAACATGAAGAGCTTCAAAAGGTGTGAAATATATGAAGAGCTTCAAAAGGTGTCGAAAATATGAGGGGCATGAAACGGTCTGAAACATAGGAGGAGCATGAAACGTTGTTAAAAAACATGAAGAGCTTCAAAAGGTGTGAAACATATAAAGAGCTTCAAAAGGTGTCAAAAATATGAGGGGCATGAAACGGTCTGAAAAATAGGAGGAGCATGAAGTGGTGTAGAAAAACATGAAGATCCTGAAAAGGTGTGAAAAATATGAGGAACTTCAAAAGGTGTCAAAAATATGAGGAGCATGAAAGGGTCTGAAAAATAGGAGCAGCATGAAACTGTGTTCAAAAACATGAAGAGTCTGAAAAGGTGTGAAAAAATATGAGGATCTTCAAAAGGTGTCAAAAATATGAGGAGCATGAAAGGGTCTGAAAAATAGGAGCAGCATGAAACGGTGTTCAAAAACATGAAGAGCCTGAAATGGTGTGAAAAAATATGAGGATCTTCAAAAGGTGTCAAAAATATGAGGAGCATGAAAGGGTCTGAAAAATAGGAGCAGCATGAAACTGTGTTCAAAAACATGAAGAGTCTGAAAAGGTGTGAAATATATGAAGAGTTTCAAAAGGTGTCAAAAATATGAAGAGCATGAAACGGTCTGAAAAATATGAGGAGCATGAAGCGGCGTTGAAAAACATGAAAAGCCTGAAAAGGTGTGAAAAATATGAAGAGCTTCAAAAGGTGTCAAAAATATGAAGAGCATGATATGGTCTGAAAAATATGAGGAGCATGTAACAGTGTTCAAAAACATGAAGAGCCTGAAAAGGTGTGAAATATATGAAGAGCTTCAAAAGGTGTCAAAAATGTGAAGAGCATGAAACTGTCTGAAAAATAGGAGGAGCATGAAATCGTCTGATAAATAGGAGGAGCATGAAGCGGTGTTGAAAAACATGAAGAGCCTGAAAATGTGTGAAATATATGAAGAACTTAAAAGGAGTCAAAAATATGAGATGCATGAAACGGTCTGAAAAATAGAAGGAACATGAAGCGGTGTTGAAAAACGTGAAGATCCTGAAAAGGTGTGAAAAATATGAAGAGCTTTAAAAGGTGTCAAAAATATGAGGAGCATGAAACGGTCTGAAAAATAGGAGGAGCATGAAGCGGTGTTGAAAAACATGAAGAGCCAGAAAAGGTGTGAATAATATGAAGAGATTCAAAAGGTGCCAAAATTATGAAGAGCATGAAACAGTATTAAAATTAGGAGGAGAATGAAGCGGTGTAGAAAAACATGAAGAGCCAGAAAAGGTGTGAAATATATGAAGCTTCAAAAGGTGTCAAAAATATGAAGTGCATGAAACGGTCTGAAAAATAGGAGGAGCATGAAATGGTGTTGAAAAACATAAAGTCCTTGAAAGGTGTGAAAATTATGAAGAGCTTCAAAAGGTGTCAAAAATATGAAGTGCATGAAAAGGTCTGAAAATTAGGAGGAGCATGAAACGGTGTTCAAAAACATGAAGAGCCTAAAAACGTGTGAAAAATATGAAGAGCTTCAAAGGTGTAAAAATTATGAGGAGCAAGAAACGGTCTGAAAAATAGGAGGATCCTGAAAAGGTGTTGAAAATCATGAAGAGCCTGAAAACGTGTGAAGAATAAGAAGAGCTGCAAAAGGCGTCAAAATTATGAGGAGCATGAAACGGTCTGAAAATTAGAAGAAGCATGAAACGGTGTTGAAAAATATGAAGACCATGAAAGGGTGTGAAAAACATGAAGAGCTTAAAAAGGTGTCAAAAGTATGAGGAGCATGAAACGGTCAAAAAATAGGAGGAGCATGAGACGTTGATGATAAACAGGAAGAGCATGAAAAGGTGTTAAAAATATGAAGAGCTTAAAAAGGTGTCAAAAATATGAGGAGCAAGAAACGGTGTTGAAACACATGAAGAGCCTGAAAAGGTGTGAAAAATATGAAGAGCTTCAAAAGGTGTCAAAAATATGAGGACCATAAAACGATCTGAAAAATATGAGGAGCCTGAAACGGTCTGAAAAATAGGAGGAGCATGAAACGGATTTGAAAAACATGAAGAGCAGGAAAGGTGTGAAAAATATGAAGAGCTTCAAAAGGTGTCAAAATATGAGGAGCCTGAAACGGTCTGAAAAATAGGAGGAGCATGAAACGGTGTTGAAAAACATGAAGAGCATGGAAAGGTGTGAAAAACTTGAAGAGCTTCAAAAGGTGTCAAAATATGAGGAACATGAAACGGTCTGAAATATAGCAGGAGCAAGAAAAGGTGTTAAAAAACATGAAGAACTTGAAAAGGTGTGAAACATATGAGGAGCATGAAAAGGTTTGAAAAATAGGAGGATCATGAAGCGGTGTTGAAAAACATGAAGAGCCTGAAGGTGTGAAATATATGAAGAGCTTCAAAAGGTGTCAAAAAATGAGGAGCATGAAACGGTCTGAAAAACAGGAGGAGCATTAAGCGGTGTTGAAAAAAATGAAGAGCCTGAAAAGGTGTGAAAAATATGAAGAGCTTCAAAAGGTGTCAAATACATGAGGAGCATGAAACGGTCTTAAAAAGTAGGAGAAGCATGAAGTGTTGTTGAAAAACATGAAGAGCCTGAAAAGGTGTGAAAAATATGAAGAGCTTCAAAAGGTATCAAAAATATGAGGAGCATGAAACGGTCTGAAAAATAGGAGGAGCATGAAACGGTGTTCTAAAACATGAAGAGCATGGAAAGGTCTGAATAATATAAAGAGCGTCAAAAGGTGTAAAAAATATGAGGAGCACGAAACGGTCTGAAAAATAGAAGGAGCCTGAAAAGGTGTTGAAAATCATGAAGAGCCTGAAAAGTTGTGAAGTATAAGAAGAGCTGCAAAAGGCATCAAAATTATGAGGAGCATGAAACGGTCTGAAAATTAGAAGAAGCATGAAACGGTGTTGAAAAATATGAAGACCATGAAAGGGTGTGAAAAACATGAAGAGCTTAAAAAGGTGTCAAAAATATGAGGAGCATGAAACGGTCAAAAAAATAGGAGGAGCATGAGACGTTGTTGATAATCATGAAGAGCATGAAAAGGTGTGAAAAATATGAAGAGCTTCAAAATGTGTCAAAAATATGAGGAGCATGAAACAGGCTGAAAAATAGGAGGAGCATGAAGCGGTGTCGAAAAACATGAAGAGCATGAAGAGTTGTGAAAAATAGGAAGAACTTCAAAAGGTGTCAAAAATATGAGGAGCATGAACGGTATGAAAATAGGAGGATCATGAAGCCGTGTTGAAAAACATGAAGAGCCTGAAAACGTGTGAAAATTATGAAGAGCTTCAAAAGGTGTGAAATATATGAAGAGCTTCAAAATGTGTCAAAAATGAGATGAGCATGAAATGTTCTGAAAGATAGGAGGGGCATGAAGCGGTGTTGAAAAACATGAAGACCCTGAAAAGGTGTGAGAAATATGAAGATCTTCAAAATGTGTCAAAAATATGAGGAGCATGAAACGGTCTGAAAAATAGGAGGAGCAAGAAGTGATGTTTAAAAACATGAAGAACCTGAAAAGGTGTGAAAAATATGAAGATCATCAAAAGATGTGAAAAATATGAGGAGCATGAACCGGTCTGAAAAATAGGAGGAGCATGAAGCGGTTTTGAAAAGCATGAAGAGTCTGAAAAGGTGTGAAAAATATGAAGAGCTTCATAAGGTGTCAAAAATATTAGGAGCATGAAACTGTCTCAATAATATGAGAAGCATGAAGTGGTGTTGAAAAACGTGAAGAGCCTAAAAATGTGTGAAAGATATGAAGAGCTTCTAAAGGTGTGAAAAACATGAGGAGCTTCAAAAGGTGTCAAAAATGAGACGAGCATGAAACGGTCTGAAAAATAGGAGGAGTATGAAGCGATGATCAAAAATATGAGGAGCCTGAAAATGTGTGAAAAATATGAAGACCTTCAAAAGGTGTGAAATACATGGGGAGCATGAAACGGTCTGAATAATAGGAGAAGCATGAAGTGGTGTGGAAAAACATGAAGAGCCTGAAAAGGTGTGAAAAATATGAAGAGCTTCAAAAGGTGTGAAATACATGAGGATCATGAAACGGTCTGAAAAATAGGAGGAGCATGAAACGGTGTTCAAAAAGAGGAAGAACCTGAAAATTTGTGAAAAATATCACAGCTTCAAAAGGTGTCAAAAATATGAGGAGAATGAAAGCGTCTCAAAAATAGGAGGAGCATGAAGCTGTGTTGAAAAACATGAAGAGCCTGAAAACGTTTGAAAAATATGAAGAGCTTCAAAAGGTGTCAAAAATATGAGGAGCATGAAACGGTCTGAATAATAGGAGGAGCATGAAGCGGTGTTGAAAAACAGAAGAGCCTGAAAACGTGTGAAAAAATATGAAGAGCTTCAAAAGGTGTGAAAAATATGAAGAGATTCAAAAGGTGTCAAAAATGCGATGCGCATGAAACGGTCTGAAAAATAGGAGGAGCATGAAGTCTTGTTGAAAAAAAAGAAGAGCCTGAAAAGGTGTGAAATATATGAAGACTTTCAAAAGGTATCAAAAATATGAGGAGCACGAAACGGTCTGAAAAATAGGAGGAGCATGAAGCGATGTTGAACAACATGAAGAGTGTGAAAAGGTGTGAAAAATATGAAGATCTTCTAAAGGTATCAAAAATATGAGGAGCATGAAACGGTCTGAAAAATAGGAGGAGCATGAAGCGGTGTTCAAAAACCTGAAGAGCCTGAAAAAATGTGAAAAATATGAAGAGCTTCAAAAGATGTGAAAATTATGAGGAGCATGAAACGGTCTGAAAAATAGGAGGTGCATGAAACATTGATCAAAAACATGAAGAGCCTGAAAAGATGTGAAAAATATGAAGAGCTGCGAAAAGTGTGAAATACATGATGAGCATGAAACGCGCTGAAAAATAGGAGAAGCATGAAGTGGTGTGGAAAAACTTGAAGAGCCTGAAAAGGTGTGAAAAATATGAAGAGCTTCAAAAGGTGTGAAATACATGAGGAGCATGAAACTCTCTGAAAAATAGGAGGAGCATGAAGCGGTGCTCAAAAACATGAAGAGCCTGAAAAGTTGTGAAAAATATGAAGAGCTTCAAAAGGTGTCAAAAATATGAGGAGCATAAAACGGTCTGAAAAATAGGAGGAGCATGAAGAGGAGTTAAAATACATGAAGAGCCTGAAATGCTGTGAAAAATATGAAGAGCTTCAAAAGGTGTGAAATACATGAGGAGCATGAAACTCTCTGAAAAATAGGAGGAGCATGAAGCGGTGCTCAAAAACATGAAGAGCCTGAAAAGTTGTGAAAAATATGAAGAGCTTCAAAAGGTGTCAAAAATATGAGGAACATAAAACGGTCTGAAAAATAGGAGGAGCATGAAGAGGAGTTCAAATACATGCAGAGCCTGAAAAGGTGTGAAAAATATGAAGAGCTTCAAAAGGTGTGAAATACATGAGGAGCATGAAACTCTCTGAAAAATAGGAGGAGCATGAAGAGGAGTTCAAATACATGAAGAGCCTGAAATGCTGTGAAAAATATGAAGAGCTTCAAAAGGTGTCAAAAATATGAGGAGCATGAAAAGGTCTGAAAAATAGGACGAGCATGAAGCGGTGTTGAAAAACATGAAGAGCCTGAACAGGTGTGAAAAATATGAAGAGCTTCAAAAGTTGTGAAAAATATAAAGATCTTTAAACGGTCTGAAAAATAGGAGGATCAAGAAACGGTGTTGAAAAACATGAAGAGCCTGAATACGTGTAAAATATGAAGAGCTACAAAAGGTGTCAAAAATATGAGGAGCATGAAACGGTCTGAAAAATAGGAGGAGCATGAAATGCTGATCAAACACATGAAGGGCCTGAAAAGTTTTGAAAAATATAAAGAGCTTCAAAAGGTGTGAAATACATTTGGATACGAAACGGTCTGAAAAATAGGAGGAGCATGAAATGCTGATCAAACACATGAAGGTCCTGAAAAGTTTTGAAAAATATAAAGAGCTTCAAAAGGTGTGAAATACATTTGGACATGAAACGGTCTGAAAAATAGGAGGAGCATGAGGCGGTTTTCAAATACACGAAGAGCCTGAAAAGTGTGAAAAATATGAAGAGCTTCAAAAGGTGTCAAAAATATGAGGAGCATGAAACGGTCTGAAAAATAGGAGGAGCATGAAGCTGTGTTGAAAAACAAGAAGAGCCTGAAAAGGTGTGAAATATATGAATAGCTTCAAAAGGTGTAACAAATATGAGGACCATGAAACAGTTTGAAAAATAGGAAGAGCATGAAACGATGTTCAAAAACATGAAGAGCCTGAAAAGGTGTGAAATATATGAAGAGCTTCAAAATGTGTGAAAAATATCAGGAGCTTCAAAAAGTGTCAAAAATATGAGGAGCAAGAAACGGTCTGAAAAATACGAGGAGCATGAAGAGGTGTGGAAGAAAATGAAGAGCCTGAAAAAGTGTGAAAAATATGAGGAGCTTCTAAAGGTGTCAAAAATATGAGGAGCATGAAGGTCTGAAAAATAGGAAGAGCATGAAGTGGTGTTGAAAAACATGAAGAGCCGGAAAAGTGTGAAAAATATGAAGAGTTTCAAAAGGTGTCAAAAATATGAGGAGCATGAAACGGTCTGAAAAATAGGAGGAGCATGAAATGCTGATCAAACACATGAAGGGCCTGAAAAGTTTTGAAAAATATAAAGAGCTTCAAAAGGTGTGAAATACATTTGGACATGAAACGGTCTGAAAAATAGGAGGAGCATGAGGAGGTTTTCAAATACATGAAGAGCCTGAAAAGTGTGAAAAATATGTAGAGCTTCAAAAGGTGTCAAAAATATGAGGAGCATGAAACGGTCTGAAAAATAGGTCGAGCATGAAGCGGTGTAGAAAAACATGAAGAGCCTGAACAGGTGTGAAAAATATGAAGAGCTTCAAAAGTTGTGAAAAATATGAAGAGCTTCAAAAGGTGTCAAAAATATGAGGAGCATTAAACGGTCTGAGAAATAGGAGAGGCATGAATTTGTGTTGAAAAACATGAAGAGCCTGAAAAGGTCTGAAAAATATGAAGAGCTTCAAAAGGTGTAACAAATATGACGACCATGAAACGGTTTGAAAAATAGGAAGAGCATGAAGCGGTGTTCAAAAACATGAAGAGCTTGAAAAGGTGTGAAAAATATGAAGAGCTTCAAAAGGTGTTAAAAATATGAGGAGCATGAAACGGTCTGAAAAATAGGAGGAGCCTGAAACTGTGATCAAAAACTTGAAGAGCCTGAAAAGGTGTGAAAAATAGGAAGAGCTTCAAAAGGTGTAAAATACATGAGGAGCATGAAAGTCTCTGAAAAATAGGAGGAGCATGAAGATGTGCTCAAAAACATGAAGAGCCTGAAAAGTTGTGAAAAATATGAAGAGCTTCAAAAGTTGTGAAAAATATAAAGATCTTGAAACGGTCTGAAAAATAGGAGGATCAAGAAACGGTCTTGAAAAACATGAAGAGCCTGAATACGTGTAAAATATGAAGAGCTGCAAAAGGTGTCAAAAATATGAGGAGCATGAAACGGTCTGAAAAATAGGAGAGGCATGAAGTTGTGTTGAAAAACATGAAGAGCCTGAAAAGGTGTGAAATATATGAATTGCTTCAAAAGGTGTAACAAATATGAGGATCATAAAACGGTTTGAAAAATAGGAAGAGCATGAAACGGTGTTCAAAAACATGAAGAGCCTGAATACGTGTAAAATATGAAGAGCTTCAAAAGGTGTGAAAAATATGAAGACATTCAAAGGTGTCAAAATTATGAGGAGCAAGAAACGGTCTGAAAATAGGAAGAGCATGAAACGGTGTTGAAAATCATGAAGAGCCTGAAAAGGTGTGAGAAATATGAAGAGCTTCAAAAGTTGTGAAAAATATGAAGAGCTTCAAACGGTCTGAAAAATAGGAGGATCAAGAAACGGTGTTGAAAAACATGAAGAGCCTGAATACGTGTAAAATATGAAGTGCTACAAAAGGTGTCAAAAATATGAGGAGCGTGAAACGGTCTGAAAAATAGGAGGAGCATGAAATGCTGATCAAACACATGAAGGGCCTGAAAAGTTTTGAAAAATATAAAGAGCTTCAAAAGGTGTGAAATACATTTGGACATGAAACGGTCTGAAAAATAGGAGAAGCATGAAGCGGTGTTGAAAAACATGAAGAGCCTGAAAAGGTGTGAAAAATATGAAGAGTTTCAAAAGATGTGAAAAATATGAAGAACTTCAAAAGCTGTCAAAAATGAGATGAGCATGAAACGGTCTGAGAAATACGAGAAGCATGAAGTGGTGTTGAAAAACATGAAGAGCTTGAAAAAGTGTGAAATATATGAAGAGCTTCAAAAGGTGTGAAAAATATGAAGAGCTTCAAAAGGTGTCAAAAAATATGAGGAGCATGAAACGGTCTGAAAAATAGGAGGAGCATGAAGCGGTGTTCAAAAATATGAAGAGCCTGAAAATTTGTGAAAACTATGAAGCGCTTCAGAAGGTGTCAAAAATGAGATGAGCATGAAACGGTCTGAAAAATAGGAGGAGCATGAAGTGGTGTTGAAAAACATTAAGAGCCTGAAAATGTGTGAAATATCTGAAGAGCTTCAAAAGATTTCAGAAATGAGAGGAGCTTGAAACGGTCTGAAAAATAGGAGGAGCATAAAGCGGTGTTGAAAAACATGAAGAGCCTGAAAAGGTGTGAAAAATATGAATAGTTTCAAAAGATGTGAAAAATATGAAGAACTTCAAAAGCTGTCAAAAATGAGATGAGCATGAAACGGTCTGAGAAATAGGAGGAGCAGGAAACCGTGTTCAAAAACATGAAGAGCCAGAAAAGGTGTGAAAAATATGAAGAGCTTCAAAAGGTGTTAAAAATAGGAGGAGCATGAAGCGGTGTTCAAAAACATGAAGAGCCTGAAAAGTGTGAAAAATATGAAGAGCTTCAAAAGGTGTCAAAAATATGAGGAGCATGAAACGGTCTGTAAAAAAGGAGGAGAATGAAGCTGTGTTGAAAAACAAGAAGAGCCTGAAAAGGTGTGAA
This sequence comes from Dama dama, assembly GCF_033118175.1. Lineage (NCBI taxonomy): Eukaryota > Metazoa > Chordata > Mammalia > Artiodactyla > Cervidae > Dama > Dama dama. The sequence goes on from NW_026870899.1 coordinate 347,987, forward strand.
ATAAATGAATAGCTTCAAAAGGTGTCAAAAATATGAGGAGCATGAAACAGTTTGAAAAATAGGAATAGCATGAAACGGTGTTCAAAAACATGAAGAGGCTGAAAAGGTATGAAAACATATGAGGAGCTTCAAAAAGTGTCAAAAATATGAGGAGCAAGAAACGGTCTGAAAAATATGAGGAGCATGAAGAGATGTTGAAGAAAATGAAGAGCCTGAAAAGGTGTGAAAAATATGAAGAGCTTCAAAAGGTGTGAAATACATGAGGAGCATGAAACTCTCTGAAAAATAGGAGGAGCATGAAGCGGTGCTCAAAAACATGAAGAGCCTGAAAAGTTGTGAAAAATATAAAGAGCTTCAAAAGGTGTCAAAAATATGAGGAGCATAAAACGGTCTGAAAAATAGGAGGAGCATGAAGCGGTGTTCAATTACATGAAGAGATTGAAAAGTTGTGAAAAATATGAAGAGCTTCAAAAGTTGTGAAAAATATGAAGATCTTCTAAAGGTGTCAAAATATGAGGAGCATGAAACGGTCTGAAAATTAGGAGAGGCATGAAGTTGTGTTGAAAAACATGAAGAGCCTGAAAAGGTGTGAAATATATGAATAGCTTCAAAAGGTGTAACAAATATGAGGACCAAGAAATGGTTTGAAAAATAGGAAGAGCATGAAACGGTGTTCAAAAACATGAAGAGCCTGAAAAGGTGTGAAAAATATGAAGAGCTTCAAAAGGTGTCAAAAATATGAAGAGCATGAAACGGTCTGAAAAATAGGAGGATCATGAAGCGGTGTTCAAAAACATGAAGAGCTTGAAAAGGTGTGAAAAATATGAAGAGCTTCAAAAGGTGTCAAAAATATGAGGAGCATGAAACGGTCTGAATAATAGGAGGAGCCTGAAACTGTAATCAAAAACTTGAAGAGCCTGAAAAGGTGTGAAAAATAGGAAGAGCTTCAAAAGGTGTAAAATACATGAGGAGCATGAAACTCTCTGAAAAATAGGAGGAGCATGAAGATGTGCTCAAAAACATGAAGAGCCTGAAAAGTTGTGAAAAATATGAAGAGCTTCAAAAGGTGTCAAAAATATGGGGAGGATAAAACGGTCTGAAAAATAGGAGGAGCATGAAGCGGAGTTCAAATACATGAAGAGCCTGAAATGCTGTGAAAAAGATGAAGAGCTTCAAAAGGTGTAACAAATATGAGGACCATGAAACAGTTTGAAAAATAGTAATAGCATGAAACGGTGTTCAAAATATGAAGAGCCTGAAAAGGTGTGAAAAATATGAAGAGCTTCAAAACGTGTCAAATATATGAGGAGCATGAAACGGTCTGAAAAATAGGAGGAGCATGAAGTGGTGTTGAAAAACATGAAGAGCCTGAAATGGTGTGAAATATATGAAGAGCTTCAAAATGTGTGAAAAATATGAGGAGCTTCAAAAAGTGTCAAAAATATGAGGAGTAAGAAACGGTCTGAAAAATACGAGGAGCATGAAGAGGTGTTGAAGAAAATGAAGAGCCTGAAAAGGTGTGAAAAATATGAAGAGCTTCTAAAGGTGTCAAAAATATGAGGAGCATGAAGGTCTGAAAAATAGGAAGAGCATGAAGTGGTGTTGAAAAACATGAAGAGCCTGAAAAGTGTGAAAAATATGAAGAGCTTCAAAAGGTGTCAAAAATATGAGGAGCATGAAACGGTCTGAAAAATAGGAGGAGCATGAAGCTATGTTGAAAAACATGAAGAGCCTGAACACGTGTGAAAAAATATGAAGAGCTTCAAAAGGTGTGAAGAATATGAAGAGCTTCAAAAGGTGTCAAAAATGAGATGAGCATGAAACGGTCTGAAAAATAGGAGGAGCATGAAGTGGTGTTGAAAAAAAAAGAAGAGCCTGAAAACTGTGAAATATATGAAGAGTTTCAAAAGGTGTCAAAAATATGAGGAGCATGAAACGGTCTGAAATATAGGAGGAGCATGAAGCGGTGTTGAAAAACATGAAGAGCATGAAAAGGTGTGAAAAATATGAAGAGCTTCTAAAGGTGTCAAAAATATGAGGAGCATGAAACGGTCTGAAAAATAGGAGAGGCATAAAGTTGTGTTGAAAAACATGAAGAGCCTGAAAAGGTGTGAAATATATGAATAGCTTCAAAAGGTGTAACAAATATGAGGACCAAGAAACGGTTTGAAAAATAGGAAGAGCATGAAACGGTGTTCAAAAACATGAAGAGCCTGAAAAGGTGTGAAAAATATGAAGAGCTTCAAAAGGTGTCAAAAATATGAAGAGCATGAAACGGTCTGAAAAATAGGAGGATCATGAAGCGGTGTTCAAAAACATGAAGAGCTTGAAAAGGTGTGAAAAATATGAAGAGCTTCAAAAGGTGTCAAAAATATGAGGAGCATGAAACGGTCTGAATAATAGGAGGAGCCTGAAACTGTGATCAAAAACTTGAAGAGCCTGAAAAGGTGTGAAAAATAGGAAGAGCTTCAAAAGGTGTAAAATACATGAGGAGCATGAAACTCTCTGAAAAATAGGAGGAGCATGAAGATGTGCTCAAAAACATGAAGAGCCTGAAAAGTGGTGAAAAATATGAAGAGCTTCAAAAGGTGTCAAAAATATGAGGAGGATAAAACGGTCTGAAAAATAGGAGGAGCCTGAAACTGTGATCAAAAACTTGAAGAGCCTGAAAAGGTGTGAAAAATAGGAAGAGCTTCAAAAGGTGTAAAATACATGAGGAGCATGAAACTCGCTGAAAAATAGGAGGAGCATGAAGATGTGCTCAAAAACATGAAGAGCCTGAAAAGTGGTGAAAAATATGAAGAGCTTCAAAAGGTGTCAAAAATATGAGGAGGATAAAACGGTCTGAAAAATAGGAGGAGCATGAAGCGTAGTTCAAATACATGAAGAGCCTGAAATGCTGTGAAAAATATGAAGACCTTCAAAAGGTGTCAAAAATATGAGGAGCATGAAAAGGTCGGAAAAATAGGACGAGCATGAAGCGGTGTTGAAAAACATGTAGAGCCTGAAAAGGTGTGAAAAATATGAAGAGCTTGAAAAGTTGTCAAAAATATGAGGAGCATGAAACGGTCTGAAAAATAGGAGGAGCATGAAATGCTGATCAAACACATGAAGGGCCTGAAAAGTTTTGAAAAATATAAAGAGCTTCAAAAGGTGTGAAATACATTTGGACATGAAACGGTCTGAACAATAGGAGGAGCATGAAATGCTGATCAAACACATGAAGGGCCTGAAAAGTTTTGAAAAATATAAAGAGCTTCAAAATGTGTGAAATACATTTGGACATGAAACGGTCTGAAAAATAGGAGGAGCATGAGGCGGTTTTCAAATACATGAAGAGCCTGAAAAGTGTGAAAAATATGAAGAGCTTCAAAAGGTGTCAAAAATATGAGGAGCATGAAACGGTCTGAAAAATAGGAGGAGCATGAAGCTGTGTTGAAAAACAAGAAGAGCCTGAAAAGGTGTGAAATATATGAATAGCTTCAAAAGGTGTAACAAATATGAGGACCATGAAACAGTTTGAAAAATAGTAATAGCATGAAACGGTGTTCAAAAACATGAAGAGCCTGAAAAGGTGTGAAAAATATGAAGAGCTTCAAAATGTGTGAAAAATATGAGAAGCTCCAAAAAGTGTCAAAAATATGAGGAGCAAGAAACGGTTTGAAAAATACGAGGAGCATGAAGAGTTGTTGAAGAAAATGAAGAGCCTGAAAAGGTGTGAAAAATATGAAGAGCTTCTAAAGGTGTCAAAAATATGAGGAGCATGAAGGTCTGAAAAATAGGAAGAGCATGAAGTGGTGTTGAAAAACATGAAGAGCCTGAAAAGTGTGAAAAATATGAAGAGCTTCAAAAAGAGTCAAAAATATGAGGAGCATGACACGGTCTGAAAAAAAGGAGGAGCATGACGCGGTGTTGAAAAAAATGAAGAGCCTGAAAAGGGGTGAAAAATATGAAGAGCTTCAAAAGGTGTCAAAAATATGAGGAGCATGAAATGATCTGAAAAATAGGAGGAACATTAAACGGTCTGAAAAATAGGAGAGGCATGAAGTGGTGTTGAAAGACATGAAGAGCCTGAAAAGGTGTGAAAAATATGTAGAGCTTCAAAATGTGTCAAAAATATGAGGAGCATGAAACGATCTGAAATATAGGAGGATCATGAAGCCATGTTGAAAAACATGAAGAGCCTGAAAGTGTGTGAAAAATATGAAGAGCTTCAAAAGGTGTCAAAAATATGAGGAGCATGAAACGGTCTGAAATATAGGAGGAGCATGAAACGGTGTTAATAAATATGAAGAGCCTGAAAAGGTGTGAAAAATATGAAGAGCTTCAAAAGGTGTCAAAAATATGAGGAGCATGAAAAGGTCTGAAAAATAGGAGGAGCATGAAGCAGTGTTGAAAAACATGAAGAGCCTGAAAAGGTGTGAAAAATATGAAGAGCTTCAAAATGTGTGAAAAATATGAGAAGCTCCAAAAAGTGTCAAAAATATGAGGAGCAAGAAACGGTTTGAAAAATACGAGGAGCATGAAGAGGTGTTGAAGAAAATGAAGAGCCTGAAAAGGTGTGAAAAATATGAAGAGCTTCTAAAGGTGTCAAAAATATGAGGAGCATGAAGGTCTGAAAAATAGGAAGAGCATGAAGTGGTGTTGAAAAACATGAAGAGCCTGAAAAGTGTGAAAAATATGAAGAGCTTCAAAAAGAGTCAAAAATATGAGGAGCATGACACGGTCTGAAAAATAGGAGGAGCATGAAGCGGTGTTCAAAAACCTGAAGAGCGTGAAAAAGTGTGAAAAATATGAAGAGCTTCAAAAGGTGTCAAAAATATGAGGAGCATGAAACGGTCTGAATAATAGGAGGAGCATAAAGCAGTGTTGAAAAACATGAAGAGCCTGAAAACGTGTGAAAAAATATGAAGAGCTTCAAAAGGTGTGAAAAATATGAAGAGATTCAAAAGGTGTCAAAAATGCGATGCGCATGAAACGGTCTGAAAAATAGGAGGAGGATGAAGTCTTGTTGAAAAAAAAGAAGAGCTTGAAAAGGTGTGAAATATATGAAGAGCTTCTAAAGGTATCAAAAATATGAGGAGCATGAAACGGTCTGAAAAATAGGAGGAGCATGAAGCGGTGTTCAAAAACCTGAAGAGCCTGAAAAAGTGTGAAAAATATGAAGAGCTTCAAAAGATGTGAAAATTATGAGGAGCATGAAACGGTCTGAAAAATAGGAGGTGCATGAAACATTGATCAAAAACATGAAGAGCCTGAAAAGGTGTGAAAAATATGAAGAGCTGCAAAAGGTGTGAAATACATGATGAGCATGAAACGGGCTGAAAAATAGGAGAAGCATGAAGTGTTGTGGAAAAACTTGAAGAGCCTGAAAAGGTGTGAAAAATAGGAAGAGCTTCAAAAGGTGTAAAATACATGAGGAACATGAAACTCTCTGAAAAATAAGAGGAGCATGAAGATGTGCTCAAAAACATGAAGAGCCTGAAAAGTTGTGAAAAATATGAAGAGCTTCAAAAGGTGTCAAAAATATGAGGAGCATGAAAAGGTCTGAAAAATAGGATGAGCATGAAGCGGTGTTGAATAACATGAATAGCCTGAAAAGGTGTGAAAAATATGAAGAGCTTCAAAAGTTGTGAAAAATATAAAGAGCTTGAAACGGTCTGAAAAATAGGAGGATCAAGAAACGGTGTTGAAAAACATGAAGAGCCTCAATACGTGTAAAATATGAAGAGCTACAAAAGGTGTCAAAAATATGAGGAGCATGAAACGGTCTGAAAAATAGGAGGAGCATGAAATGCTGATCAAACACATGAAGGGCCTGAAAAGTTTTGAAAAATATAAAGAGCTTCAAAAGGTGTGAAATACATTTGGACATGAAACGGTCTGAAAAATTGGAGGAGCATGAAATGCTGATCAAACACATGAAGGGGCTGAAAAGTTTTGAAAAATATAAAGAGCTTCAAAAGGTGTGAAATACATTTGGACATGAAACGGTCTGAAAAATAGGAGGAGCATGAGGCGGTTTTCAAATACATGAAGAGCCTGAAAAGTGTGAAAAATATGAAGAGCTTCAAAAGGTGTCAAAAATATGAGGAGCATGAAACGGTCTGTAAAATAGGAGGAGAATGAAGCTGTGTTGAAAAACAAGAAGACACTGAAAAGGTGTAAAATATATGAATAGCTTCAAAAGGTGTAACAAATATGAGGACCATGAAACATTTTGAAAAATAGGAATAGCATGAAACGGTGTTCAAAAACGTGAAGAGCCTGAAAAGGTGTGAAAAATATGAAGAGCTTCAAAACGTGTCAAATATATGAGGAGCATGAAACGGTCTGAAAAATAGGAGGAGCATGAAGCATTGTTAAAAAACGTGAAGAGCCTGAAAACGTGTGAAAAATATTAAGAGCTTCAAAAGGTGTGAAAAATATGAAGAACTTCAAAAGGTGTCAAAAATCGAAGATCAGGAAATGGTCTGAAAAATAGGAGGAGCATGAAACCGTGTTCAAGAATATGAAGAGCCTAAAAAGGTGTCAAAAATATAAAGAGCTTCAAAAGTTGTGAAATACATGAGGAGCATGAAACGGTCTGAAAAATAGGAGGAGCATGAAGTGGTGTTGAAAAACATGAAGAGCCTGAAAATGTGTGAAATATATGAAGAGCTTCAAAAGGTGTCAGAAATGAGAGGAGCATGAAACGGTTTGAAAAATAGGAGGAGCATGAAGTGATGTTGAAAAACATGAAGAGCCTGAAAAGGTGTGAAAATATGAAAAGCTTCAAAAGGTGTCAAAAATATGAAGAGCTTTAAAAGGTGTCAAAAATATGAGGAGTATGGAACGGCCTGAATAATAGGAGGAGCATCAAGCGGTGTTCAAAATCATGAAGAGCATTAAAAGGTGTGAAAAATATGAAGAGCTTCAAAAGGTGTCAAAAATATGAGGAGCATGAAATGGTCTGAAAAATACGAGGAGCACGAAGCGGTGTTGAAAAACATGAAGAGCCTGAAAAGGTGTGAAAAATATGAAGAGCTTCAAAAGGTGTCAAAAATATGAGGAGCATGAAACGGTCTGAAAAATAGGAGGAGCATGAAGCGGTGTTGAAAAACATGTAGAGCATGAAAAGGTGTGAAAAATATGAAGAGCTTCAAAAGGTGTCAAAAATATTAGGAGCATGAAAGTGTCTGAAAAATACGAGGAGCACGAAGCGGTGTTGAAAAACATGAAGAGCCTGAAAAGGTGTGAAATATATGAAGAGCTTCAAAAGGTGTCAAAAATAGGAGGAGCATGAAACGGTCTGAAAAATAGGAGGAGCATGAAGCGGTGTTGAAAACCATGAAGTGCCTGAAAAGCTGTGAAAAATATGAAGAGCTTCAAAAGGTTTAAAAAATATGAAGAGCTTCAAAAGCTGTGAAATAGATGAGGAGCATGAAACGGTCTGAAAAATAGGAGGAGCATGAAGCGGTGTTCAAAAACATGAAGAGCCTGAAAAGGTGTGAAATATATGAAGAGATTCAAAAGGTGTCAAAAATATGAGGAGCATGAAACGCTCTGAAAAATAGGACGATCATGAAGCGGTGTTGAAAAACATGAAAAGCCTGAAAAGGTGTGAAAAATATGAAGAGTTTCAAAAGGTGTCAAAAATATGAGGAGCATGAAACTGTCTGAAAAACAGGAAGAGCATGAAACCTTGTTCAATAACATGAAGAGCTTGAAAATGTGTGAAAAATATGAAGAGCTTCAAAAGGTGTGAAATACATGAGGAGCATGAAATGGTCTGAAAAATAGGAGGAGCATGAAGTGGTGTTGAAAAACATGAAGAGCCTGAACAGGTGTGAAAAATATGAAGAGCTTCAAAAGGTGTGAAAAATATGACGAGCATGAAGCGGTCTGAAAAATAGGAGGAGCATGAAGCGGTGTTGAGAAACATGGAGAGCCTGAAAAGGTGTGAAAAATATGAAGAGCTTCAAAAGGTGTGAAATACATGAGGAGCATGAAACGGTGTGAAAAATAGGAGGAGCATGAAGCGGTGTTGAGAAACATGGAGAGCCTGAAAAGGTGTGAAAAATATGAAGAGCTTCAAAAGTTATCAAAAATATGAGGAGCATGAAACGGTCTGAAAAATAGGAGGAGCATGAAGCGGTGTTGAGAAACATGGAGAGCCTGAGAAGGTGTGAAAAATATGAAGAGCTTCAAAAGTTGTCAAAAATATGAGGAACATGAAACGGGCTGAAAAACACGAGGAGCATGAAACGGTGTTGAAAAACATGAAGAGCCTGAAAAGGTGTGAAAAATATGAAGAGCTTCAAAAGATGTCAAAAATATGAGGAGCATGAACTGGACTGAAAAATAGGAGGAGCATGAAGCGGTGTTGAGAAACATGGAGAGCCTGAAAAGGTGTGAAAAATATGAAGAGCTTCAAAAAGTGTGAAATACATGAGGAGCATGAAACGGTCTGAAAAATAGGAGGAGCATGAAGCGGTGTTGAGAAACATGGAGAGCCTGAAAATGTGTGAAAAATATGAAGAGCTTCAAAAGGTGGCAAAAATATGAGAAGCATGAAACGGTCTGAAAAATAGGAGGTGCATGAAACCGTGTTCAAGAATATGAAGAGCCTAAAAAGGTGTCAAAAATATAAAGAGCTTCAAAAGTTGTGAAATACATGAGGAGCATGAAACGGTCTGAAAAATAGGTGGAGCATGAAGCGGTGTTGAGAAACATGGAGAGCCTGAAAATGTGTGAAAAATATGAAGAACTTCAAAAGGTGTCAAAAATCGAAGATCAGGAAATGGTCTGAAAAATAGGAGGAGCATGAAACCGTGTTCAAGAATATGAAGAGCCTAAAAAGGTGTCAAAAATATAAAGAGCTTCAAAAGTTGTGAAATACATGAGGAGCATGAAACGGTCTGAAAAATAGGAGGAGCATGAAGTGGTGTTGAAAAACATGAAGAGCCTGAAAATGTGTGAAATATATGAAGAGCTTCAAAAGGTGTCAGAAATGAGAGGAGCATGAAACGGTTTGAAAAATAGGAGGAGCATGAAGTGATGTTGAAAAACATGAAGAGCCTGAAAAGGTGTGAAAATATGAAAAGCTTCAAAAGGTGTCAAAAATATGAAGAGCTTTAAAAGGTGTCAAAAATATGAGGAGTATGGAACGGCCTGAATAATAGGAGGAGCATCAAGCGGTGTTCAAAATCATGAAGAGCATTAAAAGGTGTGAAAAATATGAAGAGCTTCAAAAGGTGTCAAAAATATGAGGAGCATGAAATGGTCTGAAAAATACGAGGAGCACGAAGCGGTGTTGAAAAACATGAAGAGCCTGAAAAGGTGTGAAAAATATGAAGAGCTTCAAAAGGTGTCAAAAATATGAGGAGCATGAAACGGTCTGAAAAATAGGAGGAGCATGAAGCGGTGTTGAAAAACATGTAGAGCATGAAAAGGTGTGAAAAATATGAAGAGCTTCAAAAGGTGTCAAAAATATTAGGAGCATGAAAGTGTCTGAAAAATACGAGGAGCACGAAGCGGTGTTGAAAAACATGAAGAGCCTGAAAAGGTGTGAAATATATGAAGAGCTTCAAAAGGTGTCAAAAATAGGAGGAGCATGAAACGGTCTGAAAAATAGGAGGAGCATGAAGCGGTGTTGAAAACCATGAAGTGCCTGAAAAGCTGTGAAAAATATGAAGAGCTTCAAAAGGTTTAAAAAATATGAAGAGCTTCAAAAGCTGTGAAATAGATGAGGAGCATGAAACGGTCTGAAAAATAGGAGGAGCATGAAGCGGTGTTCAAAAACATGAAGAGCCTGAAAAGGTGTGAAATATATGAAGAGATTCAAAAGGTGTCAAAAATATGAGGAGCATGAAACGCTCTGAAAAATAGGACGATCATGAAGCGGTGTTGAAAAACATGAAAAGCCTGAAAAGGTGTGAAAAATATGAAGAGTTTCAAAAGGTGTCAAAAATATGAGGAGCATGAAACTGTCTGAAAAACAGGAAGAGCATGAAACCTTGTTCAATAACATGAAGAGCTTGAAAATGTGTGAAAAATATGAAGAGCTTCAAAAGGTGTGAAATACATGAGGAGCATGAAATGGTCTGAAAAATAGGAGGAGCATGAAGTGGTGTTGAAAAACATGAAGAGCCTGAACAGGTGTGAAAAATATGAAGAGCTTCAAAAGGTGTGAAAAATATGACGAGCATGAAGCGGTCTGAAAAATAGGAGGAGCATGAAGCGGTGTTGAGAAACATGGAGAGCCTGAAAAGGTGTGAAAAATATGAAGAGCTTCAAAAGGTGTGAAATACATGAGGAGCATGAAACGGTGTGAAAAATAGGAGGAGCATGAAGCGGTGTTGAGAAACATGGAGAGCCTGAAAAGGTGTGAAAAATATGAAGAGCTTCAAAAGTTATCAAAAATATGAGGAGCATGAAACGGTCTGAAAAATAGGAGGAGCATGAAGCGGTGTTGAGAAACATGGAGAGCCTGAGAAGGTGTGAAAAATATGAAGAGCTTCAAAAGTTGTCAAAAATATGAGGAACATGAAACGGGCTGAAAAACACGAGGAGCATGAAACGGTGTTGAAAAACATGAAGAGCCTGAAAAGGTGTGAAAAATATGAAGAGCTTCAAAAGATGTCAAAAATATGAGGAGCATGAACTGGACTGAAAAATAGGAGGAGCATGAAGCGGTGTTGAGAAACATGGAGAGCCTGAAAAGGTGTGAAAAATATGAAGAGCTTCAAAAAGTGTGAAATACATGAGGAGCATGAAACGGTCTGAAAAATAGGAGGAGCATGAAGCGGTGTTGAGAAACATGGAGAGCCTGAAAATGTGTGAAAAATATGAAGAGCTTCAAAAGGTGGCAAAAATATGAGAAGCATGAAACGGTCTGAAAAATAGGAGGTGCATGAAACCGTGTTCAAGAATATGAAGAGCCTAAAAAGGTGTCAAAAATATAAAGAGCTTCAAAAGTTGTGAAATACATGAGGAGCATGAAACGGTCTGAAAAATAGGTGGAGCATGAAGCGGTGTTGAGAAACATGGAGAGCCTGAAAATGTGTGAAAAATATGAAGAACTTCAAAAGGTGTCAAAAATCGAAGATCAGGAAATGGTCTGAAAAATAGGAGGAGCATGAAACCGTGTTCAAGAATATGAAGAGCCTAAAAAGGTGTCAAAAATATAAAGAGCTTCAAAAGTTGTGAAATACATGAGGAGCATGAAACGGTCTGAAAAATAGGAGGAGCATGAAGTGGTGTTGAAAAACATGAAGAGCCTGAAAATGTGTGAAATATATGAAGAGCTTCAAAAGGTGTCAGAAATGAGAGGAGCATGAAACGGTTTGAAAAATAGGAGGAGCATGAAGTGATGTTGAAAAACATGAAGAGCCTGAAAAGGTGTGAAAATATGAAAAGCTTCAAAAGGTGTCAAAAATATGAAGAGCTTTAAAAGGTGTCAAAAATATGAGGAGTATGGAACGGCCTGAATAATAGGAGGAGCATCAAGCGGTGTTCAAAATCATGAAGAGCATTAAAAGGTGTGAAAAATATGAAGAGCTTCAAAAGGTGTCAAAAATATGAGGAGCATGAAATGGTCTGAAAAATACGAGGAGCACGAAGCGGTGTTGAAAAACATGAAGAGCCTGAAAAGGTGTGAAAAATATGAAGAGCTTCAAAAGGTGTCAAAAATATGAGGAGCATGAAACGGTCTGAAAAATAGGAGGAGCATGAAGCGGTGTTGAAAAACATGTAGAGCATGAAAAGGTGTGAAAAATATGAAGAGCTTCAAAAGGTGTCAAAAATATTAGGAGCATGAAAGTGTCTGAAAAATACGAGGAGCACGAAGCGGTGTTGAAAAACATGAAGAGCCTGAAAAGGTGTGAAATATATGAAGAGCTTCAAAAGGTGTCAAAAATAGGAGGAGCATGAAACGGTCTGAAAAATAGGAGGAGCATGAAGCGGTGTTGAAAACCATGAAGTGCCTGAAAAGCTGTGAAAAATATGAAGAGCTTCAAAAGGTTTAAAAAATATGAAGAGCTTCAAAAGCTGTGAAATAGATGAGGAGCATGAAACGGTCTGAAAAATAGGAGGAGCATGAAGCGGTGTTCAAAAACATGAAGAGCCTGAAAAGGTGTGAAATATATGAAGAGATTCAAAAGGTGTCAAAAATATGAGGAGCATGAAACGCTCTGAAAAATAGGACGATCATGAAGCGGTGTTGAAAAACATGAAAAGCCTGAAAAGGTGTGAAAAATATGAAGAGTTTCAAAAGGTGTCAAAAATATGAGGAGCATGAAACTGTCTGAAAAACAGGAAGAGCATGAAACCTTGTTCAATAACATGAAGAGCTTGAAAATGTGTGAAAAATATGAAGAGCTTCAAAAGGTGTGAAATACATGAGGAGCATGAAATGGTCTGAAAAATAGGAGGAGCATGAAGTGGTGTTGAAAAACATGAAGAGCCTGAACAGGTGTGAAAAATATGAAGAGCTTCAAAAGGTGTGAAAAATATGACGAGCATGAAGCGGTCTGAAAAATAGGAGGAGCATGAAGCGGTGTTGAGAAACATGGAGAGCCTGAAAAGGTGTGAAAAATATGAAGAGCTTCAAAAGGTGTGAAATACATGAGGAGCATGAAACGGTGTGAAAAATAGGAGGAGCATGAAGCGGTGTTGAGAAACATGGAGAGCCTGAAAAGGTGTGAAAAATATGAAGAGCTTCAAAAGTTATCAAAAATATGAGGAGCATGAAACGGTCTGAAAAATAGGAGGAGCATGAAGCGGTGTTGAGAAACATGGAGAGCCTGAGAAGGTGTGAAAAATATGAAGAGCTTCAAAAGTTGTCAAAAATATGAGGAACATGAAACGGGCTGAAAAACACGAGGAGCATGAAACGGTGTTGAAAAACATGAAGAGCCTGAAAAGGTGTGAAAAATATGAAGAGCTTCAAAAGATGTCAAAAATATGAGGAGCATGAACTGGACTGAAAAATAGGAGGAGCATGAAGCGGTGTTGAGAAACATGGAGAGCCTGAAAAGGTGTGAAAAATATGAAGAGCTTCAAAAAGTGTGAAATACATGAGGAGCATGAAACGGTCTGAAAAATAGGAGGAGCATGAAGCGGTGTTGAGAAACATGGAGAGCCTGAAAATGTGTGAAAAATATGAAGAGCTTCAAAAGGTGTCAAAAATATGAGAAGCATGAACCGGTCAGAAAAATAGGAGGAGCATGAAAAGGTGTTCAAAAACATTAAGAACCTGAAAAGGTGTGAAGTATATGAAGAGCTTCAAAAGGTGTCAAAAATATGAGGAGCATGAAACGCTCTGAAAAATAGGATGAGAAAGAAGGGGTGTTGAAAAACATGAAGAGCCTGAAAACGTTTGAGAAATATGAAGAGCTTCAAAAGGTGTGAAATATATGAAGAGCTTCAAAGGTGTCAGAAATGAGAGAAGCGTGAAACGGTCTGAAAAATAGGATGAGCAAGAAGGGGTGTTGAAAAACATGAAGAGCCTGAAAACGTTTGAGAAATATGAAGAGCTTCAAAAGGTGTGAAATACATGAAGAGCTTCAAAAGGTGTCAAAAATGAGATGAGCATGAAACAGTCTGAAAAATAGGAGGAGCATGAAACCGTGTTCAAGAATATGAAGAGCCTAAAAAGGTGTCAAAAATATAAAGAGCTTCAAAAGTTGTGAAATACATGAGGAGCATGAAACGGTCTGAAAAATAGGAGGAGCATGAAGTGGTGTTGAAAAACATGAAGAGCCTGAAAATGTGTGAAATATATGAAGAGCTTCAAAAGGTGTCAGAAATGAGAGGAGCAAGAAACGGTTTGAAAAATAGGAGGAGCATGAAGTGATGTTGAAAAACATGAAGAGCCTGAAAAGGTGTGAAAATATGAAAAGCTTCAAAAGGTGTCAAAAATATGAAGAGCTTTAAAAGGTGTCAAAAATATGAGGAGTATGGAACGGCCTGAATAATAGGAGGAGCATCAAGCGGTGTTCAAAATCATGAAGAGCATTAAAAGGTGTGAAAAATATGAAGAGCTTCAAAAGGTGTCAAAAATATGAGGAGCATGAAAGGTTCTGAAAAATACGAGGAGCACGAAGCGGTGTTGAAAAACATGAAGAGCCTTAAAAGGTGTGAAAAATATGAAGAGCTTCAAAAGGTGTCAAAAATATGAGGAGCATGAAACGGTCTGAAAAATAGGAGGAGCATGAAGCGGTGTTGAAAAACATGAAGAGCCTGAAAAGGTGTGAAAAATATGAAGAGCTTCAAAAGTTTTCAAATATATGAGGAGCATGAAACTATCTTTAAAATAGGAGGAGCATGAAACAGTGTTGAGAAACATGAAGAGCCTGAAAGGTGTGAAAAATATGAAGACCTTCAAAAGGTGTCAAAAAGAGGAGGCACATGAAACTGTCTGAAAAATAGGAGGAGCATGAAGTGGTGTAGAAAAACATGAAGAGACTGAAAAGGTGTGAAAAATATGAAGAGCTTCTAACGAAGTCAAAAATATGAGGATCATGAAACGGTGTGAAAAACAGGAGGAGCATGAAGTGCTGTTGAGAAACATGTAGAGGCTGAAAAGGTGTGAAAAATATGTATAGCTTCAAAAGTTTTCAAATATATGAGGAGCATGAAACTATCTTTAAAATAGGAGGAGCATGAAACAGTGTTGAGAAACATGAAGAGCCTGAAAGGTGTGAAAAATATGAAGACCTTCAAAAGGTGTCAAAAAGAGGAGGCACATGAAACTGTCTGAAAAATAGGAGGAGCATGAAGCGGTGTGGAAAAACATGAAGAGCCTGAAAAAGTGTGAAAAATATGAAGAGCTTCAAAAGGTGTCAAAAATAATGAGGAGAATGAAGCGGTCTGAATAATAGGAGGAGCATAAAGTGGTGTTCAAAATCATGAAGAGCCTTAAAAGGTGTGAAAAATATGAAGAGCTTCAAAAGGTGTGAAAAAAAAGAAGAGCTTCAAAATCTGTCAAAAATATGAGGAGCATGAAACGATCTGAAAAATAGGAGCAGCAAGAAACAGTGTTCAAAGACATGAAGAGCCTGAAATGGTGTGAAAAATATTAAGAGCTTCAAAACGTGTCAAAAATATGAGGAGCATGAAACGATATGAAAAATAGGAGGAGCAAGAAGCGGTGTTGAAAAACATGAAGAGCCTGAAAATGTGTGAAATATATGAAGAGCTTCAAAAGGTGTCAGAAATGAGAGGAGCATGAAACGGTCTGAAAAATAGGAGGAGAATGAAACGCTGATGAAGAACATGAAGGGCATGAAAAGGTGTGAAAAATATGAAGAGCTTCAAAAGGTGTCAAAAATATGAGGAGCATGAAACAGTCTGAAAAATAGGAGGAGCATGAAACGGTGTTGAAAAATATGAACAGCTTAAAAAGGGTGAAAAATATGAAGAGCTTCAAAACGGTCATAAATATGAGGAGCAAGAATCGGTCTGAAAAATAGGAGAAGCATGAAGCGGTTTTGAAAAACATTAAGAGCCTGAAAAGATGTGAAATATATGAACAGCTTCAAAAGGTGTCAAAAATATGAAGAGCATCAAAGGGTCTGAAAAATCGGAGGAGCATGAAGCGGTGTTCAAAAACATGAAGAGTCTGAAAAGGTGTGAAAAATATGAAGAGCTTCAAAAGGTGTGAAAAATACGAGGACTATAAAACGGTCTGAAAAATAGAAGAAGCATGAAGTGGTGTTGAAAAACATGAAGATCCTGAAATGGTGTGAAATATATGAAGAGCTTCACAATGTGTGAAAAATATGAGGAGCTTCAAAAAGTGTCAGAAATATGAGGAGCATGAAACGGTCTGAAAAATAGGATGAGCATGAAACGTTTTTGAAACAGATGAAGAGCATGAAAAGGTGTGAAAAATATGAAGAGCTTCAAAATGTGTTAAATTCATGAGGAGCATGAAACGGTCTGAAAAATACGAGGAGAATAAAGCTGTGTTCAAAAACATGAAGAGCCTGAAAAGGTGTGGAAAATATGAAGAGCTTCAAAAGGTGTGAAAAATATGAAGAGCTTCAAAAGGTGTGAAAAATATGAAGAGCTTCAAAAGGTGTCAAAAATATGAGGAGCATGAAACAGTCTGAAAAATAGGAGGAGCATGAAACGGTGTTCAAAAACATGAAGAGCCTGAAAAGGTGTGAAAAATATCAAGAGCTTCTAAATGTGTCAAAAATATGAGGAGCTTGAAACGGTCTGAAAAATAGGAGGAGCATGAAGTGGTGTTGAAAAACATGAAGATCCGGAAAATTGTGAAAAATATGAAGAGCTTCCAAAGGTGTCAAAAATATGAGGAGCATGAAACGGTCTTAAAAATAGGAGTTTCATGAAGCGGTGTTGAAAAACATGAAGAACCTGAAAAGGTGTGAAAAAAGTTAAGAGCTTCAAAAGGTGTCAAAAATATGAGGAGCATGAAACGGGCTGAAAAATAGGAGAAGCATGAAACGATGATCAAAAACATGAAGAGCCTGAAAAGTTGTGAAAAATATGAAGAGCTTCAAAAGGTGTCAAAAATATGAGGAGTATGAATCGGTCTGAAAAATAGGAGGAGCAAGAAGCTGTGTTGAAAAAGATGAAGAGCCTGAAAACGTGTGAAAATATGAAGAGCTTCAAAAGGTGTCAAAAATATGAAGAGCTTCAAAAGGTGTCAAAAATGAGATGAGCATGAAACGGTCTGAAAAATAGGAGGAGCAAGAAGCGGTGTTCAAAAACATGAAGAGCCTGAAAAGTTGTGAAATATATGAAGAGCTTCAAAAGGTGTGAAATACATGAGGAGCATGAAACTCTCTGAAAAATAGGAGGAGCATGAATTGGTGTTCAAAACATGAAGAGCCTGAGAAGATGTGAAAAATATGAAGAGCTTCAAAAAGTGTGAAAATTATGAAGAGCTTCAAAAGGTGTCAAAAATGAGATGAGCATGAAACGGTCTGAAAAATAGGACGAGCATGAAGCAGTGTTGCAAAACATGAAGAGCCTGAAAAGTTGTGGAAAATATGAAGAGCTTCAAAAGGTGTGAAAAATATGAGGAGAATGACACGGTCTGAAAAATAGGAGGAACATGAAGCGGTGTTGAAAAACATGAAGAGCCTGAAAAGGTGTGAAAAATATGAAGAGCTTCAAAAATATGAAAAATATGAGGAGCTTAAAAAGGTGTGAAAAATATGAGGAACATGAAACGATCTGAAAAATAGGAGGAGCATGAAACGGTTTTCAAAACATGAAGAGCCTGAAAAGTTGTGAAATATAAGAAGAGATTCAAAAAGTGTGAAAAATATGAAGAGCTTCAAAAGGTGTCAAAAATGAGATGAGCATGAAACGGTCTGAAAGAGAGGAGGAGCATGAAGCGTTGTAGAAAAAAATGAAGAGTCTGAAAAGGTGTTAAATATATGAAGAGCTTCAAAGGTTGTCAAAAATATGAGGAGCATGATACGGTCTGAAAAAGAGGAGGAACATGAAGCGTTGTTGAAAAACATGAAGAGCCTGAAAAAGTGTGAAAAATATGAAGAGCTTCAAAAGGTGTCAAAATTATGACGAGCATGAAATGGTCTGAAAAATAGGAGGAGCATGAAACGGTGTTCAAACATGAAGAGCCTGAAAAGGTGTGAAAAATATGAAGGGCTTCAAATGGTGTGAAAAATATGAAGAACTTCAAAAGCTGTCAAAAATGAGATGAGCATGAAACGGTCTGAAAAATAGGAGTAGCATGGAACGGTGTTCAAAAACATGAAGAGCCACTACAATGTGAAAAATATGAAGAGCTTCAAAAGCTGTCAAATATATGAGGAGCATCAAACGGTCTAAAAAATAGGAGGAGCATGAAGTGGTGTTGAAAAACATGAAGAGCCTGATAATGTGTGAAAAATATGAAGAGCTTCAAAAGGTGTCAAAAATATGAGGAGCTGGAAACGGTCTGAAAAATGGGAGGAGCATGAAGTGGTGTTGAAAAACATGAAGAGCCTGAAAAGCTGTGAAAAATATGAAGAGCTTCAAAATGTGTGAAATACATGAGGAGCATTAAACGGTCTGAAAAATAGGAGGAGCATGAAGCGGTGTTGAAAAACATGAAGAGCCTGAAAAGGTGTGAAAAATATAAAGAGCTTCAAAAGGTGTCAAAGACATGTGGAGCAAAAAACGGTATGAAAAATAGGAGGGGCATGAAGCGGTGTTCAAAAATATGAAGAGCCTGCACAATGTGAAAATATGAAGAGCTTCAAAAGCTGTCAAATATATGAGGAGCATGAAACGGTCTAAAAAATAGGAGGAGCATGAAGCGGTGTTCAAAAACATGCAGAGCCTGAAAAGGTGTGAAAAATATGAAGAGCTTCAAAAGGTGCGAAATATAGGAGGAGCATGAAACGGTCTGAAAAATAGGAGGAGTATAAAGCGATGTTCAATAACATGAAGAGCCTGAAAAGGTGTGAAAAATATGAAGAGCTTCAAAAGGTGTGAAAAATAGGAGGAAAGGAAGCATTGTTCAAAAACATGAAGAGCCTGAAAATGTGTGAAAAATATGAAGAGCTTGAAAAGGTGTCAAAAAATGAGGAGCATGAAACGGTCTGAAAAAGAGGAGGATCATGAAGCGTTGTTGAAAAACATGAAGAGCCTGAAACTGTGTGAAAAATAAGAAGAGCTTCAAAAGGTGTGAAAAATATGAATAGCTACAAAAGGTGTCAAAAAACAGATGAGCATGAAACGGTCTGAACAATAGGAGGAGCTTGAAGCTGTACTCAAAATCATGAAGAGCCTGAGAAGGCGTGAAAAATATGAAGAGCTTCAAAAAGTGTGAAAAATATGAGGAGCATGAAACGGTCTGAAAAATAGGAGGAGCATGAAGTGGTGTTCAATAATATGAAGAGCCTGAAAAGGTGTGAAAAATATGATGAGCTTCCAAAGTTGTCAAAAATATGAGGAGCATGAAAAGGTCTGAAAAATAGGAGCATGAAGCGGTGTTCAATAATATGAAGAGCCTGAAAAGGTGTGAAAAATATGAAGAGCTCCAAAAGTTGTCAAAAATATGAGGAGCATGAAACGGTCTGAAAAATTGGAGGAGCATGAAGTGGTGTTCAAAAATACGGAGAGCCTGAAAGGTAAGAAAAATATGAAGAGCTTCAAAAGGTGTCAAAAATATGAGGAGCATGAAACGGTCTGAAAAATAGGAGCAGCATTAAATGGTGTTCAGAAACATGTAGAGCCTGAAAAGGTGTGAAAAATATGAAGAGCTTCAAAAGGTTTCAAAAATATGAGGAGCATAAAACGATCTGAAAAATAGGAGCAGCGTGAAGCTGTGCTCAAATACATGAAGAGCCTGAAAAAGTGTGAAAAATATGAAGAGCTTCAAAAGGTGTCAATAATAAGAGGTGCATGAAACAGTCTGAAAATTAGGATGAGCATGAAGCGGTGTTGAAAAACATGAAGAACCTGAAAAGTTGTGAGAAATATGAAGAGCTTCAACAGGTGTCAAAAATATGAGGAGCATGAAACTCTCTGAAAAAGAGGAGGAGCATGAAGCGGTGTTGAAAAACATGAAGAGCCTGAAAAGTAGTGAAAAATATGAAGAGCTTCTAAAGGTGTTAAAATATGAGGAGCAATGTAACGGTCTTAAAAATACGAGGAGCATGATGTGATGTTAAAAAACATGAATAGCCTGAAAATGTGTGAAAAATATGAAGAGCTTCAAAAGGTGTCAAAAATATGAGGAGCATGAATCGGTCTGAAAAATAGGAAGAGC
Organism: Dama dama; assembly: GCF_033118175.1. Classification (NCBI taxonomy): domain Eukaryota; kingdom Metazoa; phylum Chordata; class Mammalia; order Artiodactyla; family Cervidae; genus Dama; species Dama dama. Next base: position 367,725 of record NW_026870899.1, read on the forward strand.
ATGAAGCTGTGTTCAAAAACATGAAGAGCCTGAAAATGTGTGAAAAATATGAAGAGCTTCAAAAGGTGTGAAAAATATGAGGAGCATGAAACGGCCTGAAAAATAGGAGGAGCATGAAGTGGTGTTCAAAGACATGAAGAGCCTGAAAAGGTGTGAAAAATATGAAGAGCTTCAAAAGGTGTCAAAAATATGATGAGCATGAAACGGTCTGAAAAATAGGAGGAGCATGAAGCGGTATTGAAAAACATGAAGAGCCTGAAATCCTGTGAAAAATATGAAGAGCTTCAAAAGATGTGAAAATTATGAAGAGCTTCAAAAGGTGTCAAAAATGAGATGAGCATGAAACGGTCTGAAAGATAGGAGGAGCATGAAGCGGGATTGAAAAACATAAACATCCTGAAAAGGTAGGAAAATTATAAAAAGCTTCAAAACCTGTCAAAAATATGAGGAGCATGAAACGGTCTGAAAAATAGCAGAAGCATGAAGCGGTGTTGAAAAACATGAAGAGTCTGAAAACGTGTGAAAGTATGAAGAGCTTCAAAAATATGAAAAATATGAAGAGCTTCAAAAGGTGTGAAAAATATGAAGAGCTTCAAAAGGTGTCAAAAATATTAGGAGAATGAAATGGTCTGCAAAATAGGAGGAGCATGAAATGGTGTTCAAAAACATGAAGAGCATGGAAAGGTGTGAAAAATATGAAGATCTTCAAAAGGTGTCAAAAATATGAGGAGCAAGAAACGGTCTGAAAAATAAGAGTGGCATTAAAAGGTTTTCAAAAATATGAGGAGCAAGAAACGGTCTGAAAAATAAGAGGAGCATTAAACGGTGTTCAAAAACATGAAGAGTGTGAAAAGGTGTGAAAAATATGAAGAGCTTCAAAAGGAGTCAAAAATATGAGGAGCATGAAACGGTGTGAAAAAATAGGAGGAGCATGAATCGGTGTTCAAAAACATGAAGAGCCAGAAAAGGTGTGAAATATAGGAAGAGCTTCAAAAGGTGTCAAAAATATGAGGAGAATGAAACGGTCTGAAAAATAGGAGGATCATGAAGCGGTGTTGAAAAACATGAAGAGTCTGAAAAGGTGTGAAAGATATGAAGAGTTTCTAAAGATGTGAAAAATATGAGGAGCATGAAACGGTCTGAAAAATAGGAGGAGCAAGAAACGGTGATCAAAAACCTGAAGAGCCTGAAAAGGTGTGAAAAATATGAGAGCTTCAAAAGGTGTCAAAAATATGAGGAGCATGAAACGGTCTGAAAAATAGGAGGAGCAAGAAACGGTGATCAAAAACCTGAAGAGCCTGAAAAGGTGTGAAAAATATGACGAGCTTCAAAAGGTGTGAAAAACATGAGGAGCATGAAACGGGCTGAAAAATAGGAGAAGCTTGAAGTGGTGTTGAAAAACATGAAGAGACTGAAAAAGTGTGAAAAATATGAAGAGCTTCAAAAATATGAAAAATATGAAGACCTTCAAAAGGTGTGAAAAATTTGAAGAGCTTCAAAAGGTGTCAAAATGAGATGAGCATGAAACGGTCTGAAAAATAGGAGGAGCATGAAGCGGTGTTGAAAATCATAAAGAGCCTGAAAAGTTGTGAAAAATATGAAGAGCTTCAAAAGATGTGAAAAATTTGAAGAGCTTCAAAAGGTGTCAAAATGAGATGAGCATGAAACGGTCTGAAAAATAGGAGGAGCATGAAGCGGTGTTGAAAATCATAAAGAGCCTGAAAAGTTGTGAAAAATATGAAGAGCTTCAAAAGATGTGAAAAATTTGAAGAGCTTCAAAAGGTGTCAAAATGAGATGAGCATGAAACGGTCTGAAAAATAGGAGTTGCATGAAGTGGTGTTGAAAAAAATGAAAAGCCTGAAAACGTGTGAAATATATGAAGAGCTTCAAAAGGTGTCAAAAATATGAGGAGAATGAAATGGTCTGCAAAATAGGAGAAGCATGAAATGGTGTTCAAAAACATGAAGAGCCTGAAAAGATGTGAAAATTATGAAGAGCTTCAAAAGGTATCAAAAATATCAGGAGCATGAAACGGTCGGAAAAATAGGAGGAGCATGAAGCGGTGTTGAAAAACAAGAAGAGCCTGAAAAGGTGTGAAAAATATGAAGAGCTTCAAAAGGTGTCAAAAATATGAGCAGCATGTAACGGTCTGAAAAATAGAAGGAGCATGAAGCGGTTTTGAGAAACTTGAAGAGCCTGAAAACTTGTGAAAAATTTGAAGAGCATTAAAAGGTGTAAAAAATGAGATGAGCATGAAACGGTCTGAAAAATAGGAGGAGCATGAAGTTGTGTTGAAAAAAATGAAGAGCCTGAAATGGTATGAAATATATGAAGAGCTTCAAAAAGTGTGAAATATATGAAGAGCTTCAAATGGTGAGAAATATATGAGGAGCATGAAACGGACTGAAAATTAGGAGGAGCATGAAGTGGTGTTGAAAAACATGAAGTGCCTGAAATGGTATGACATATATGAAGAGCTTCAAAAGGTGTGAAATATATGAAGAGCTTCAAATGGTGAGAAATATATGAGGAGCATGAAACGGTCTGAAAAATAGGAGGATCAAGAAGCGGTGTTCAAAAACATGAAGAGCCTGAAAAGCTGTGAAAAATATGAAGAGCCTCAAGGTGTGAAATACTTGAGGAGCATGAAACGGTCTGAAAAATAGGAGGATCAAGAAGCGGTGTTCAAAAACATGAAGAGACTGAAAAAGTGTGAAAAATATGAAAAGGTTCAAAATGTGTCAAAAATATGAGGAGCATGAAACGGTCTGAAAAATAGGAGGATCATGAAACGGTCTTCAAAACATAAAGAACCTGAAAAGGTGTGAAAAATATGAAGAGCTTTTAAAGGTGTCAAAAATATGAGGAGCATGAAACGGTCTGAAAAAGAGGAGGAGCATGAAACCGTGTTCAAAAACTTGAAGAGCCTGAAATGGTGTGAAAAATATGAACAGCTTCAAAAGGTGTGAAAAATATGAAGAGCTTCAAAAGCTGTCAAAAATGAGATGAGCATGAAACGGTCTGAAAAATCGGAGGAGCATGAAGTGGGGTTGAAAATCATGAAGAGCCTGAAAACGTGTGTAAAATATGAAGAGCTTCAAAAGGAGTGAAAGAATTGAGGAGCATGAAACCATCTGAATTATAGGAGGAGCATGAAACGGTGTTGAAAAACATGAAGAGCCTCAAAAGGTGTGAAAAATATGAAGAGCTCAAAAGGTGTCAAAAATATGAAGAGCTTCAAAAAGTGTGACAAATGAGATGAGCATGAAATGGTGTGAAAAAGGAGGAGCATGAAGTGGTATTGAAAAACATGAAGAGCCTGAAAAGGTGTAAAATATATGAAGAGATTCAAAAGTTGTCAAAAATATGAGGAGCTTGAAACGGTCTGAAAAATTGGAGGATCATGAAGCGGTGTTGAAAAACATGAAGAGCCTGAAAAGTTGTGAAAAATATGAAGAGCTTCAATGGTGTCAAAAATGGGAGGAGCATGAAACGGTCTGAAAAATAGGAGGAGCATGAAATCGTGTTCAAAAACATGAAGAGCCTGAAAAGGTGTCAAAAATATGAAGAGCTTCAAAATGTGTGAAATACATGAGGAGCATGAAACGATCTGAAAAGGAGGAGGAGCATGAAGCCGTGTTCAAAATCATGAAGAGCCTAAAAAAGTGTGAAAAATATGAAGAGTTTCAAAAGGTGTGAAAAATATGAAGAGGTTCAAAAGGTGTCAAAAATATGAGGAGCATGAAACGGTCTGAAAAATAGGAGAGGCATGAATTTGTGTTGAAAAACATGAAGAGCCTGAAAAGTTGTGAAAAATATGAAGAGCTTCAAAGGTGTCAAAAATGGGAGGGGCATGAAACGGTGTGAAAAATAGGAGGAGCATGAAATCGTGTTCAAAAACATGAACAGCCTGAAAAGGTGTTAAAAATATGAATAGCTTCAAAAGGTGTGAAAAATATGAAGAGCTTCAAAAGGTGTCAAAAATGAGATGAGCATGAAACGGTCTGAAAAATCGGAGGAGCATGAAGTGGGGTTGAAAATCATGAAGAGCCTGAAAAGGTGTGTAAAATATGAAGAGCTTCAAAAGGAGTGAAATACATGAGGAGCATGAACCGTCTGAATTATAGGAGGAGCATGAAACGGTGTTCAAAAATTGAATAGCCTGAAAAGGTGTGAAAAATATGAAGAGCTACAAAAGGTGTGAAAAATATGAAGAGCTCAAAAGGTGTGAAAGATATGAAGAGCTTCAAAATGTGTGAGATACATGAGGAGCATGAAACGGTCAGAAAAATAGGAGGAGCATGAAGCGGTGTTGAAAAACATGAAGAACCTGAAAAGGTGTTAAAAATATGAAGAGCTTCCAAAGGTGTCAAAAATGTGAGGAGCATTAAACGGTCTGAAAAATAGGAGGAGCATGAAACCGTGTCAAAAACATGAAGAGCCTGAAAAGGTGTGAAATATATGAAGAGATTCAAAAGGTGTCAAAAATATGAGGAGCATGTAACGGTTTGGAAATTAGGACGAGCATGAAGTGGTGTTGAAAAACATGAAGAGCCTGAAAAAGTGTATAATATATGAAGAGCTTCAAAAGGTGTTAAATATAGGAGGAGCATGAAGCGGTGTTCAAAAACATGAAGAGCCTGAAAATGTGTGTAAAATATGAAGAGCTTCAAAACGTGTCAAAAATATGAGGAGCATGAAACGGTCTGAAAAATAGGTGGATCAAGAAGCGGTGTTGACAAACAGATGGAGAAACATACCGTGTTCATGGATTGGAAGAATTAATATTGTCAAAATGGCTATTCTACCCAAAGCAGTCTATAGATTCAATGCAATCCCTATCAAGCTACCAACGGTATTTTTCACAGAACTAGACCAAAGAATTTCACAATTTGTATGGAAATACAAAAAACCTCGAATAGCCAAAGTAATCTTGAGAAAGAAGAATGGAACTGGAGGAATCAACCTGCCTGACTTCAGACTCTACTACAAAGCCGCAGTCATCAAGACAGTATGGTACTGGCACAAAGACAGAAATATAGATCAATGGAACAGAATAGAAAGCCCAGAGATAAATCCACGAACCTATGGACACCTTATCTTTGACAAAGGAGGCAAGGATATACAATGGAAAAAAGACAACCTCTTTAACAAGTGGTGCTGGGAAAACTGGTCAACCACTTGTAAAAGAATGAAACTAGAACACTTTCTAACACCATACACAAAAATAAACTCAAAATGGATTAAAGATCTAAATGTAAGACCAGAAACTATAAAACTCCTAGAGGAGAACATACGCAAAACACTCTCCGACATAAATCAAAGCAAGATCCTCTATGACCCACCTCCCAGAATATTGGAAATAAAAGCAAAACTAAACAAATGGGACCTAATGAAACTTAAAAGCTTTTGCACTACAAAGGAAACTATAAGTAAGGTGAAAAGACAGCTCTCAGATTGGGAGAAAATAATAGCAAATGAAGAAACAGACAAACGATTAATCTCAAAAATATACAAGCAACTCCTGCAGCTCAATTCCAGAAAAATAAATGACCCAATCAAAAAATGGGCCAAAGAACTAAACAGACATTTCTCCAAAGAAGACATACAGATGGCTAACAAACACATGAAAAGAGGCTCAACATCACTCATTATTAGAGAAATGCAAATCAAAACCACAATGAGGTACCATTACACGCCAGTCAGGATGGCTGCTATCCAAAAGTCTACAAGCAATAAATGCTGGAGAGGGTGTGGAGAAAAGGGAACCCTCTTACACTGTTGGTGGGAATGCAAACTAGTACAGCCGCTATGGAAAACAGTGTGGAGATTTCTTAAAAAACTGGAAATAGAACTGCCATATGACCCAGCAATCCCACTTCTGGGCATACACACTGAGGAAACCAGATCTGAAAGAGACACGTGCACCCCAATGTTCATCGCAGCACTGTTTATAATAGCCAGGACATGGAAACAACCTAGATGCCCATCAGCAGATGAATGGATAAGGAAGCTGTGGTACATATACACCATGGAATATTACTCAGCCATTAAAAAGAATTCATTTGAACCAGTCCTAATGAGATGGATGAAGCTGGAGCCCATTATACAGAGTGAAGTAAGCCAGAAAGATAAAGAACATTACAGCATACTGACACATGTATATGGAATTTAGAAAGGTGATAACGATAACCCTATATGCAGAACAGAAAAAGAGACACAGAAACACAGAACAGACTTTTGAACTTTGTGGGAGAATGTGAGGGTGGGATATTTCAAAAGAACAGCATGTATACTATCTATGGTGAAACAGATCACCAGCCCAGGTGGGATGCACGAGACAAGTGCTCGGGCCTGGTGCACTGGGAAGACCCAGAGGAATCGGGTGGAGAGGGAGGTGGGAGGGGGGATCGGGATTGGGAATACATGTAAATCCATGGCTGATTCATATCAATGTATGACAAAACCCACTGGGAAAAAAAAAATAATAATAAAAAAAAAAAGAATCGGTGTTGAAAAACATGAAGAGCTTGAAAAAGTGTGAAAAATATGAAGAGGCTCAAAACGTGTGAAAAATATGAAGAGCTTAAAATGGTGTCAAAAATGAGATGAGCATGAAACGGTCTGAAAAATAGGAGCAGCATGAAACGGTGTTCAAAAACATGAAGAGCCTGAAAAGGTGTGAAAAATATAAAGAGCTTGAAAAGCTGTGAAATACATGTGGAGCATGAAACGGTCTGAAAAATAGGAGGAGCATGAAAAGGTGTTCAAAAACATGAAAGCCTGAAAAGGTGAGAAAAATATGAAGAGCTTCAAAAGGTGTTAAATACATGAGGAGCATGAAACGGTCTGAAAATTAGGAGGAGCATGAAGCGGTGTTCAAAAACATGAAGAGCCTGGAAATGTGTAAAATATATGAAGAGCTTCAAAAGGTGTTAAAAATAGGAGGAGCATGAAGCTGTGTTCAAAAACATGAAGAGCCTGAAAATGTGTGTAAACTATGAAGAGCTTCAAAACGTGTCAAAAATATGAGGAGCATGAAACGGTCTGAAATATAGGTGGATCAAGAAGCGGTGTTGAAAAACATGAAGAGCGTGAAAACGTGTGAAAAATATGAAGAGCTTCAAAAGGTGTGAAATATATGAAGAGCTTCAAAATGTGTCAAAAATATGAGGAGCATGAAACGGTCTGAAAAATAGGAGGACGATGAAACGGTCTTCAAAACATAAAGAACCTGAAAAGGTGTGAAAAATATGAAGAGCTTTTAAAGGTGTCAAAAATATGAGGAGCATGAAGCGGTCTGAAAAAGAGGAGGAGCATGAAACCGTGTTCAAAAACATGAAGAGCCTGAAAAGGTGTGAAAAATACGAACAGCTTCAAAAGGTGTGAAAAATATGAAGAGCTTCAAACGGTGTCAAAAATGAGATGAGCATGAAACGGTCTGAAAAATCGGAGGAGCATGAAGTGGGGTTGAAAATCATGAAGAGCCTGAAAAGGTGTGTAAAATATGAAGAGCTTCAAAAGGAGTGAAAGACTTGAGGAGCATGAAACCGTCTGAATTATAGGAGGAGCATGAAACGGTGTTGAAAAACATGAAGAGCCTCAAAAGGTGTGAAAAATATGAAGAGCTCAAAAGGTGTCAAAAATATGAAGAGCTTCAAAAAGTGTGACAAATGAGATGAGCATGAAATGGTGTGAAAAAGGAGGAGCATGAAGTGGTGTTGAAAAACATGAAGAGCCTGAAAAGTTGTGAAAAATATGAAGAGCTTCAAAGGTGTCAAAAATGTGAGGAGCATGAAACGGTCTGAAAAATAGGAGGAGCATGAAGCGGTGTTGAAAAACATGAAGAGCCTGAAAAGTTGTGAAAAATATGAAGAGCTTCAAAGGTGTCAAAAATGTGAGGAGCATGAAACGGTCTGAAAAATAGGAGGAGCATGAAGCGGTGTTCTAAACATGAAAAGCCTGAAAAAGTGTGAAAAATATGAAGAGCTTCACTGGTTTGAAAAATAAGAAGAGCCTGAAAAGGTGTGAAAATTGACATGAGCATGAAACGGTCTGAAAAATAGGAAGAGCATGAAGAGGTGTTCAAAAACATGAAGAGCCTGAAAACGTGTGAAAAATATGAAGAGCTTCAAAAGGTGTGAAAAATAGGAGAAGCATGAAGCGGTTTTGAAAAACATGAAGAGCCTGAAAACGTGTGAAAAACATGAAGAGCTTCAAAAGGTATGAAAAATATGAACAGTTTCAAAAAGTGTCAAAAATGAGATGAGCATGAAGCGGTCTCAAAAATGGTGGAGCATGAAGTGTTGTTGAAAAACATGAAGAGCCTGAAATCGTGTGAAAAATATGAAGAGCTTCAAAAGGTGTGAAATACATGAGGAGCATTAATCGGTCTGAAAAATAGGAGTAGCATGAAGCAGTGTTGAAAAACATGAAGAGCTTGAAAAGGAGTGAAAAATATGAAGAGCTTCAAAAGGTGTGAAATATATGAAGAGCTTCAACAGGTTTCAAAAATATGAGGAGCATGAAACGGTCTGAAAAATAGGAGGAGCATGAAGCGGTGTTCAAAACATGAAGAGCATGAAAAAGTGTGAAAAATATGAAGAGCTTCAAAAGGTTTGAAAAATATGAAGAGCCTGAAACGTTGTCAAAAATGAGATGAGCATGAAAGGGTCTGAAAAATAGGAGGAGCATGAAGCGGTGTTCTAAACATGAAAAGCCTGAAAAAGTGTGAAAAATATGAAGAGCTTCACTGGTTTGAAAAATAAGAAGAGCCTGAAAGGTGTGAAAATTGACAAGAGCATGAAACGGTCTGAAAAATAGGAAGAGCATGAAGAGGTGTTCAAAAACATGTACAGCCTGACAAGGTGTGAAAAATATGAAGAGCTTCAAAAGGTGGCAAAAATATGAGGAGCATGAAACGGTCTGAAAAATAGGAGGAGCATGAAGTGGTGTTCAAATACATGAAGAGCCTGAAAATGTGTGAAAAATATGAAGAGCTTCAAAACGTGTCAAAAATATGAGAAGGATGAAACGGTCTGAAAAATAGGAGCAGCATGAAGCGCTGTTCAAAAACATGAAGAGCCTGAAAAGGTGTGAAAAATATGAAGAGCTTCAAAAGGTGTGAAAAATATGAACACTTTCAAAAAGTGTCAAAAATGAGATGAGCATGAAGCGGTCTGAAAAATGGTGGAGCATGAAGTGGTGTTGAAAAACATTAAGAGCCTGAAAATGTGTGAAATATATGAAGAGCTTCAAAAGATTTCAGAAATGAGAGGAGCATGAAACGGTCTGAAAAATAGGAGGAGCATGAAGCGGTGTTGAAAAACATGAGGAGCCTGAAAAGGTGTGAAACATATGAAGAGCTTCAAAAGTTGTGAAAAATATGAAGAGCTTCAAATGCTGTCAAAAATGAGATGAGCATGAAACGGTCTGAAAAATAGGAGAAGCATGAAGTGGTGTTGAAAAACATGAAGAGCCTGAAAATGTGTGAAATATATGAAGAGCTTCAAAAGATTTCAGAAATGAGAGGAGCATGAAACGGTCTGAAAAATAGGAGGAGCATGAAGCGGTGTTGAAAAACATGAGGAGCCTGAAAAGGTGTGAAACATATGAAGAGCTTCAAAAGTTGTGAAAAATATGAAGAGCTTCAAATGCTGTCAAAAATGAGATGAGCATGAAACGGTCTGAGAAATAGGAGAAGCATGAAGTGGTGTTGAAAAACATGAAGAGCCTGAAAAAGTGTGAAATATATGAAGAGCTTCAAAAGGTGTGAAATATATGAAGAGCTTCAAAAGGTGTCAAAAATATGAGGAGCATGTAACGGTCTGAAAAATAGGAGGAGCATTGTAGCATTGTTCAAAAACTTGAAGAGCCTGAAATGGTGTGAAAAATATGAAGAGCTTCAAAAGGTGTCAATAATATGAGGAGCATGAAACGGTCTGAAAAATAGGAGGAGCATGAAACGGTCTGAAAAATAGGAGGAGCATGAAGCCGTGTTGAAAAACATGAAGAGCCTGAAAAGGTGTGAAAAATAAAGAGCTTCAAAGGTGTCAAAAATATGTGGAGCATGTAACGGTTTGAAAAATAGGAGGAGCATGAAGCGGTGTTCAAAAACATGAAGATCCTGAAAAGGTGTGAAAAATACAAAGAGCTTCAAAAGATGTGAAATACATGAGGAGCATGAAACTGTCTGAAAAATAGGAGGAGCATGAAGCGCTGTTCAAAAACATGAAGAGCTTGAAAAGGTGTAAAAAATATGAAGAGCTACAAAAGGTGTGAAATATATGAGGAGATGGAAACGGTGTATAAAATAGGAGGAGCATGAAGCGGTTTTCAAAAACATGAAGAGCCTGAAAAGGTGTGAAAAATATGAAGAGCTTCAAAAGATGTGAAATACTTTAGGAGCATGAAACTGTCTGAAAAATAGGAGGAGCATGAGACGGTGTTGAAAAACGTGAAGAGCCTTAAAAGGTGTGAAAAATATGAAGAGCTTCAAAAGATGTGAAATACTTTAGGAGCATGAAACTGTCTGAAAAATAGGAGGAGCATGAGACGGTGTTGAAAAACGTGAAGAGCCTTAAAAGGTGTGAAAAATATGAAGAGCTTCAAAAGGTGTGAAAAATATGAGGAGCATGAAACGGTCTGAAAAAGAGAAGGAGCATGAAGCATTGATGAAAAACATGAGGAGCCTGAAAACGTGTGAAAAATATGAAGAGCTTCAAAAGGTGTGAAATACATGAGGAGCATGAAACGGTCTGAAAAATAGGAGGATCATGAAGCGGTCTTGAAAAATATGAAGAGCCTGAAAAGGTGTGAAAAATATGAAGAGCTTCAAAAGCTTTCAAAAATATGAGGAGCATGAAAGGGTCTGAAAAATATGAGCAGCATGAAGTGGTGTTGAATAACATGAAGAGCCTGAAAAGGTGTGAAAAATATGAAGAGCTTCAAAAGTTGTGAAAAATAGGAGGAGCATGAAGCGGTGTTGAAAAACATGAAGAGCCTGAAAAGGTGTGAAAAATACGAAGAGCTTCAAAAGGTGTGAAAAATATGAAGAGCTTCAAAAGGTGTCAAAAATATGAGGAGCATGAAAAGTTCTGAAAAATACGAGGAGCATGAAGTGGTGTTGAAAAACATGAAGAGCCTGAAAAGATGTGAAAAATATGAAGAGCTTCAAAATGTGTCAAAAATATGAGGAGCATGAAACGGTCTGAAAAACAGGAGAAGCATAAAGCGGTGTTGAAAAACATGAGGAGCCTGAAAACGTGTGAAAAATATGAAGAGCTTCAAAAATATGAAAAATATGAAGAGATTCAAAAGGTGTGAAAAATATGAAGAGCTTCAAAAGGTGTCAAAAATTTGAGGAGCATGAAACAATCTGAAAAATAGGAGGAGCATGAGTTGGTTTTGAAAAACATGAAGAGCCTGAAAACATGCGAAATATATGAAGCGCTTCAAAAGGTGTGAAATACATGAGGAGCATGAAACAGTTGAAAAATAGGAGGAGCATGAAGCGGTGTTCAAAAACACGAAGAGCTTGAAAGGTGTGAAAAATATAAAGAGCTTTAAAAGGTGTCAAAAATATGAGGAGCATGAAACGTTCTGAAAAATAGGAGGATCATGAAACGTTGTTCAAAAACATGAAGAGCTTGAAAAGGTGTGAAAAATATGAAGAGCCTCAAAACGTGTCAAAAATATGAGGAGTATGAAACGGTCTGGAAAATAGCAGGAGCATGAAGCGGTGTTGAAAAAGATGAAGAGCCTGAAAAAGTGTGAAAAATATGAAGAGCTTCAAAATTATGAAAAATATGAAGAGCTTCAATAGGTGTGAATAATGTGAAGAGATTCAAAATGTGTCATAAATGACATGAGCATGAAACGATCTGAAAAATACGAGGAGCATGAAGCGGTGTTGAAAATCATGAAGAGCCTGAAAAGGTGTTAAAAATATGAAGAGCCTCAAAACGCGTCAAAATATGAGGATCATGAAACGGTCTGAAAAATAGGAGGAGCATGAAACGGTGTTCAAAAACACGAAGAGCCTAAAAAGGTGTGAAAAATATGAAGAGCTTCAAAACGCGTCAAAATATGAGGAGCATGAAACGGTCTGAAAAACAGGAGGATCATGAAGCCGTGTTGAAAAACATGGGGAGCCTGAAAAGGTGTGAAAAATATGAAGAGCTTCAAAAGGTCTCAAAAATATGAGGAGCATGAAACGTTCTGAAAAATAGGAGAAGCATGAAACGGTGTTCAAAAACATGAAGAGCCTGAAAAGCTGTGAAAAATATGAAGAGCTTCTAAAGGTGTGAAATACATGAGGAGCATGAAACGGTATGAAAAATATGAGGAGCATGAAGCAGTGTTCAAAAACATGAAGAACCGGAAAAGATGTGAAAAATATGAAGAGCTTCATACGGTGTGAAAATTATGAGGAGCATGAAACGGTATGAAAAATATGAGGAGCATGAAGCAGTGTTCAAAAACATGAAGAGCCTGAAAAGGTGTGAAAAATATGAAGAGCTTCAAAAGGTTGGAAATACATGAGGAGCATGAAACGGTCTGGAAAATAGGACAAGCATGAAGCGGTGTGGAAAAACATGAAGAGCCTAAAAACTTGTGAAAAATATGAAGAGCTTAAAAGCTGTGAGAAATATGAAGAGCTTCAAAAGTTATCAAAAATATGAGGAGCATGAAACGGTCTGAAATATATGAGGAGCATGAAATGATCTGAAAACAGGAGGATGATGAAGCGGTGTGGAAAAACATGAAGAGCCTGAAAACGTGTGAAAAATATGAAGAGCTTAAAAGCTGTGAAAAATATGAAGAGCTTCAAAAGTTGTCAAAAATATAAGGAGCATGAAACAGTCTGAAAATTTGGAAGAGCATGAAGTGGTGTTCAAAAACATGAAGAGCCTGAAAAATTGTGAAAAATATGAAGAGCTTCAAAATGTGTCAAAAATATGACGAGCATGAAACCCTCTTAAAAATAGGAGGAGGATGAAGCGGTGTTCAAAAACATGAAGAGCCTAAAAAGGTGTGAAAAATATGAAGAGCTTCAAAACGTATAAAAAATATGAAGAGCTTCAAAAGGTGTCAAAAATGAGATGAGCATGAAACGGTCTGAAAAATAGGAGGAGCATGAAGCGGTGTTCAAAAAAATGCAGAGACTGAAAAATTGTGAAAAATATGAAGAGCTTCAAAAGGTGTAAAAAATAGGAGTAGCATGAATCGGGTTGAAAAATAGGAGGAGCATGAACGGGTGTTCAAAAACCTAAAGAGTATGAAAAGGTGTGAAAAACATGAAGAGCTTCATAAGGTGTCAAAATTAGTTTAGCATGAAAGGGTCTGAAAAATAGGAGGAGCATGAAGTGGTGTTGAAAACATGAAGAGCCTGCAAAGGTGTGAAATATATGAAGAGCTTCAAAAGATGTGAAAAATATGAAGTGCATCAAAACGTGTCAAAAAGGAGATGAGCATGAAACGGTCTGAAAAATAGGAGGAGCATGAAGTGATGTTGAAAAACATGAAGAGCCTGAAAACGTGTGAAAAATATGAAGAGCTTCAAAAATATGAAAAATATGAAAAGATTCAAAAGGTGTGAAAAATATGAAGAGCTTCAAAAGATGTCAAAAATGAGATGAGCATGAAACGGTCTGAAAAATAGGAGGAACATGAAGCGGAGTTCAAAAAAATGAAGAGCCTGAAAAGGTGGAAAAAATATGAAGAGCTTCAAAAGGTGTCAAAAATTTGAGGAGCATGAAACGGTCTGAAAAATAGGAGGAGCGTGAAGCGGTGTTGAAAATCATGAAGAGCCTGAAAAGGTGTGAAAAATAGGCAGAGCTTCAAAAGGTGTCAAAAATATGAGGAGATTGAAACGGTCTGAAAAATACGAGGAGCATGAAGTGGTGTTGAAAAACATGACGAGCCTAAAAGGTGTGAAAAATAGGAAGAGCTTCAAAAGGTGTCAACAATATGAGGAGCATGAAACGGTCTGAAAAATAGGAGGAGCATGAAGCGGTGTGAAATTCAGGAAGAGCCTAAAAAGGTGTGAAATATATGAAGAGCTTCAAAAGGTGTGCAAAATATGAAGAGCTTCAAAAGGTGTCAACAATATGAGGAGCATGAAACGGTCTGAAAAATAGGAGGAGCATGAAGCGGTGTTGAAAATCATGAAGAGCCTGAAAAGGTGTGAAATATATGAAGAGCTCAAAAGGTGTGAAAAATATGAGGAGTATGAAACGGTCTGAAAAATAGGAGGATCATGAAGCGGTGTTCAAAAACTTGAAGAGCTTGAAAATATGTGAAATATATGAGGAGCATGAAACGGTCTGAAAAATAGGAGGAACATGAAGCGGAGTTCAAAAAAATGAAGAGCCTAAAAAGGTGGAAAAAATATGAAGAGCTTCAAAAGGTGTCAAAAATCTGATTGACATGAACGGTCTTAAAAACAGGAGGAGGATGAAGTGGTGTTGAAAAACATGAAGAGCCTGAAAAGGTGTGAAAAATATGAAGAGCTTAAAAATGTTTCAAAAATATGAGGAGCATGAAACGGGCTGAAAAATAGGAGGAGCCTGAAGTGATGTTGAAAAATATGAAGAGCCTGAAAAGGTGTGAAAAATATGAAGAGCTTCAAAAGGTGTCAAAAATATGATTGACATGAACGGTCTTAAAAACAGGAGGATGATGAAGTGGTGTTGAAAAACATGAAGAGCCTGAAAAGGTGTGAAAAATGTGAAGAGCTTAAAAATGTTTCAAAAATATGAGGAGCATGAAACGGGCTGAAAAATAGGAGGAGCATGAAGTGATGTTGAAAAATATGAAGAACCTGAAAAGGTGTGAAAAATATGAAGAGCTTCAAAAGGTGTCAGAAATTTGAGGAGCATGAAACGTTCTGAAAAATAGGAGGAGCATGAAGTGATGTTGAAAAACATGAAGAGCCTGAAAAGGTGTGAAAAATATGAAGAACTTCAAAAGGTGTCAGAAATTTGAGGAGCATGAAACGGTCTGAAAAATAGGAGGAGTATGTAGCGGTGTTCAAAAAAATGAAGAGCCTGAAGAGGTGTGAAAAATATGAAGAGCTTCAAAAGGTGTCAAAAATATGAGGAGCATGAAACGGTCTGAAAAATAGGAGGAGCATGAAGCGGTGTTCAAAATCATGAAGAGCCTCAAAAGGTGTGAAAAACATGAAGAGCGTCAAAAGGTGTCAAATATATGGCGAGCATAAAACGGTCTGAAAAATAGGAGGAGCATGAAACGGTGTTCTAAAACATGAATAGCCTGAAAATTTCTGAAAAATATGAAGAGCTTCAAAAGGTGTGAAAAATATAAGGAGCATGAAACGGTCTGAAAAATAGGAGGAGCATGAAGCGCTGTTGAAAAACATGAAGAGCCTGAAAAGGTGTGAAAAATATGAAGAGTTTCAAAAGGTTTGAAAAATATGAGTAGCATGAAACAGTCTGAAAATTAGGAAGAGCATGAAGTGGTGTTCAAAAACATGAAGAGCCTGAAAAGGAGTGAAAAATATGAAGAGCTCCAAATGTGTCAAAAATATGACGAGCATGAAACAGTCTGAAAATTTGGAAGAGCATGAAGTGGTGTTCAAAAACAGGAAGAGCCTGAAAAGAGGTGAAAAATATGAAGAGGTTCAAAAGGTGTCAAAAATATGAGGAGCATGAAACGGTCTGCAAATAGGACGAGCATGAAGTGGTGTTCAAAAACATGAAGAGCCTGAAAAGGTGTGAAAAACATGAAGAGCTTCATAAGGTGTCAAAATTAGTTTAGCATGAAAGGGTCTGAAAAATAGGAGGAGCATGAAGTGGTGTTGAAAACATGAAGAGCCTGAAAAGGTGTGAAATATATGAAGAACTTCAAAAGATGTGAAAAATATGAAGTGCATCAAAAGGTGTCAAAAATGAGATGAGCATGAAACGGTCTGAAATATAGGAGGAGCATGAAGTGATGTTGAAAAACATGAAGAGCCTGAAAACGTGTGAAAAATATGAAGAGCTTCAAAAATATGAAAAATATGAAAAGATTCAAAAGGTGTGAAAAATATGAAGAGCTTCAAAAGATGTCAAAAATGAGATGAGCATGAAACGGTCTGAAAAATAGGAGGAGCATGAAGCGGTGTTGAAAATCATGAAGAGCCTGAAAAGGTGTGAAAAATAGGCAGAGCTTCAAAAGGTGTCAAAAATATGAGAAGATTGAAACGGTCTGAAAAATACGAGGAGCATGAAGTGGTGTTGAAAAACATGACGAGCCTAAAAGGTGTGAAAAATAGGAAGAGCTTCAAAATGTGTCAACAATATGAGGAGCATGAAACGGTCTGAAAAATAGGAGGAGCATGAAGCGGTGTTGAAAATCATGAAGAGCCTACAAAGGTGTGAAATATATGAAGAGCTTCAAAGGGTGTGAAATACATGAGGAGCATGAAACGGTCTGAAAAATAGGAGGAGCATGAAGCGGTGTTGAAAATCATGAAGAGCCTACAAAGGTGTGAAATATATGAAGAGCTTCAAAAGGTGTCAAAAATATGAGGAGCATGAAACGGTCTGAAAAATAGGAGGAGCATGAATCTGGGCTTAAAAACATGAAGAGCCTGAAAAGGTGTGAAAAATATGAAGAGCTTCAAAGGGTGTGAAATACATGAGGAGCATGAAACGGTCTGAAAAATAGGAGGAGCATGAATCTGGGCTTAAAAACATGAAGAGCCGGAAAAGGTGTGAAAAATATGAAGAGCTTCAAAATGTGTCAAAAATATGAGGAGCATGAAACTGTCTGAAAAATAGGAGGAGCATGAAACGGTGTTCAAAATCATGAAGAGCCTGAAAAAGTATGAAAAACATGAAGAGCCTGAAAAGTTGTGAAAATTATGAGGAGCTTCAAAAGGGGTCAAAAATATGAGGAGCATGAAACGGTCTGAAAAATAGGAGGAACATGAAACGGTGTTCAAAAACATGAAGAGTCTGAAAAAGTGTGAAAAATATGAAGAGCTTGAAAAGATGTGAAATACATGAGGAGCATTAAACGGTCTGAAAAATCGGAGCAGAATGAAACGATGTTCAAAAACATGAAGAGCCTGAAAAGGCGTGAAAAATATGAAGCGCTACAAAAGATGTGAAATACATGAGGAGCATTAAACGGTGTGAAAAATAGGAAGAGCATGAAACGGTGTTCAAAAACATGAAGAGCCTGAAAAGGTGTGAAAAATATGAAGAGCTTCTAAAGGTGTCAAAAATATGAGGAGAATGAAACGGTCTGAAATATAGGAGGAGCATGAAGTGGTGTAGAAAAACATGAAGAGCCTGAAAAGTGTGAAAAATATGAAGATCTTCAAAAGGTGTCAAAAATATGATGAGCATGAAACAGTCTGAGACACAGGAAAATCATGAAGCGGTGTTGAAAAACATGAAGATCCTGAAAAGCTGTGAAAAATATGAAGCGCTTCAAAAGATGTGAAATACATGAGGAGCATTAAACGATCTGAAAAATAGGAGGAGCATGAAACGTTGTTCAAAAACATGAAGAGCCTGAAAACGTGTCAAAAATATGAAGAGCTTCAAAATGTGTGAAAAATATGAAGAGCTTCAAAGGTGTGAAAAATATGAAGAGCTTCAAAAGGTGTCAAAAATGAGATGAGCATGAAACGGTCTGAAAAATAGGAGGAGCATGAAGCAGTGTTGAAAAACATGAAGAGCCTAAAAAGGTGTGAAAAATATGAAGAGTTTATAAAGGTGTGAAAAAATGAGGAGCATTAAACGGTCTGAAAAATAGGAGGAGAATGAAACGGTGTTCAAAAACATGAAGAGCCTGAAAAGCTGTGAAAAATATGAAGAGCTTCAAAAGGTGTCAAAAATATGAGGAGCATGAAACGGTCTGAAAAATAGGAGGAGCATGAAGCGGTGATCAAAAACATGAAGAGCATGAAAAGGTGTGAAAAATATGAAGAGCTTCAAAAGGTGTCAAAAATATGAGGAGCATGAAACGGTCTGAAAAATAGGAGGAACATAAAACGGTGATCAAAAACATGAAGAGCCTGAAAAGGTGTGAAAAATATGAAGAGCTTCAAAAGGTGTGAAATACATGAGGACTTTGAAACGGGCTGAAAAATAGGAGAAGCATGAAGTGGTGTGAAAAACATGAAGAGCCTGAAAAGGTGTGAAAAATATGAAGAGCTTCAAAAGGTGTGAAATACATGAGGAGCATGAAAGTCTCTGAAAAATAGGAGGAGCATGAAGTGGTGTTCAAAAACATGAAGAGCCTGAAAAGGTGTGAAAAATATGAAGAGCTTCAAAAGGTGTGAAATACATGAGGAGCAAGAAACGGTCTGAAAAATAGGAGGAGCATGAAGTGGTGTTCAAAAACATGAAGAGCCTGAAAAGATGTGAAAAATATGAAGAGCTTCAAAAGGTGTGAAAAATATGAAAAGCATGATACTGTCTGAAAAATAGGAGAAGCATGCAGTGGTGTTCAAAAACATGAAGAGCCTGAAAAGTTGTGAAAAATACGCATAGCTTCAAAAGGTGTCTAAAATTAGATGAGCATGAAACGGTCTGAAAAATTGGAGGAGCAAGAAGTAGTGTTGAAAAATATGAAGAGCCTGAAAAGGTGTGAAAAATATGAAGAGCTTCAAAAGGTGTGAAATACATGAGGAGCATGAAACTCTCTGAAAAATAGGAGGAGCATGAAGTGGTGTTGAAAAACATGAAGAGCCTGAAATGGTGTGAAATATATGAAGACCTTCATAACGTGGGAAAAATATGAGGAGCTTCAAAAAGTGTCAAAATTATGAGGAGCATGAAACGGTCTGAAAAATAGGAGGAGCATGAAGCGGAGTTGAAAAATACGAGGAGCATGAGGAGGTGTTGAAAAAAATGAAGAGCCTGAAAAGGTGTGAAAAATATGAAGAGCTTCTAAAGGTGTCAAAAATATGAGGAGCATGAAAAGGTCTGAAAAATAGGAGGAGCATGAAGTGGTGTTGAAAAACATGAATAGCCTGAAAAGTGTGTAAAATATGAAGAGCTTCATAAGGTGTCAAAAATATGAGGAGCATGAAACGTTCTGAAAAAGAGGAGGATCATGAAACGGTGTTCAAAAACATGAAGAGCATGAGAAGTTGTGAAAAATATGAAGAATTTCAAAAGGTGTCAAAAATATGAAGAGCTTCAAAAGGTGTGAAAAATATGAAGAGCTTCAAAACGTGTCAAAAATGAAATGAGCATGAAACTGTCTGAAAAATCAGAGGAGCATGCAGCGGTGTTGCAAATCATGAAGAGCCTGAAACGGTGTGAAAAATATGAAGAGCTTCAAAAGGTGTCAAAAATATGAAGAGCTTCAAAAGGTGTCAAAAATATGAGGGGCATTAAACGGTCTGAAAAGTAGGAGGAGCATGAAGCGCTGTTGAGAAACATGCAGAGCCTGAAAAGGTGTGAAAAATATGAAGAGCTTCAAAAGGTGTCAAAAATATGAGGAGCATGAAATGGTCTGAAAAGTAGGAGGAGCATGAAGTGGTTGTGGAAAAAGTTCAAGAGCCTGAAAAGGTGTGCAAAATATGAAGAGCTTCAAAAGGTGTGAAATTCATGAGGAGATGAAACGGTCTGAAAAAGAGGAGGGGCATGAAGCGGT
Organism: Dama dama; assembly: GCF_033118175.1. NCBI lineage: Eukaryota > Metazoa > Chordata > Mammalia > Artiodactyla > Cervidae > Dama > Dama dama. The sequence goes on from NW_026870899.1 coordinate 387,349, forward strand.
GTTCAGAAACATGCAGAGACTGAAAAGGTGTGAAAAATATGAAGAGCTTCAAAAGGTGTGAAAAATATGAGGAGCATGCAACGGTCTGAAAAATAGAAGGAGCATGAACCGGTGTTCAAAAATATGAAGAGCCTGAAAAGGTGTGAAAAATATGAAGAGCTTCAAAAGGTGTCAAAAATATGAGGAGCATGAAACGGTCTGAAAAATAGGAGGAGCATGAAGCAGTGTTGAAAAACATGAAGAGCCTGAGAAGATGTGAAAAATATGAAGAGCTTCAAAAGGTGTGAAATACATGAGGAGCATGAAACGGTCTGAAAAATAGGAGGAGCATGAAACGGTGTTCAAAAACATGAAGAGCCTGAAAAGGTGTGAAAAATATGAAGAGCTTCAAAACGTGTCAAATATATGAGGAGCATGAAAAGGACTGAAAAAAAGGAGGAGCATGAAGTAGTGTTGAAAAACATGAAGAGCCTGAAAAGGTGTGACAAATATGAAGAGCCTCAAATGTGTCAAAAATATGAGGAGCAGGAAACGGTCTGAAAATTAAGAGCAGCATAAAATTGTGTTAAAAAACATGAAGAGCCTGAAAAGGTGTGAAAAATATGAAGAGCTTCAAAGGGTGTGAAATACATGAGGAGCATGAAACGGTCTGAAAAATAGGAGGAGCATGAAGCTGGGCTTAAAAACATGAAGAGCCGGAAAAGGTGTGAAAAATATGAAGAGCTTCAAAATGTGTCAAAAATATGAGGAGCATGAAACGGACTGAAAAATAGGAGGAGCATGAAACGGTGTTCAAAATCATGAAGAGCCTGAAAAAGTATGAAAAACATGAAGAGCCTGAAAAGTTGTGAAAATTATGAGGAGCTTCAAAAGGGGTCAAAAATATGAGGAGCATGAAACGGTCTGAAAAATAGGAGGACAATGAAACGGTGTTCAAAAACATGAAGAGTCTGAAAAAGTGTGAAAAATATGAAGAGCTTGAAAAGATGTGAAATACATGAGGAGCATTAAACGGTCTGAAAAATCAGAGCAGAATGAAACGGTGTTCAAAAACATGAAGAGCCTGAAAAGCTGTGAAAAATATGAAGCGCTTCAAAAGATGTGAAATACATGAGGAGCATTAAACCGTGTGAAAAATAGGAAGAGCATGAAACGGTGTTCAAAAACATGAAGAGCCTGAAAAGGTGTGAAAAATATGAAGAGCTTCTAAAGGCGTCAAAAATATGACGATCATGAAACGGCCTGAAAAATAGGAGGCTCATGAAGCGGTATTCAAAAACATTAAGAGCCTGAAAAGGTGTGAAAAATATGAAAAGCTTCAAAAGGTGTCAAAAATATGAGGAGCATGAAACGGTCTGAAAAATAGGAGGAGCATGAAGCGGTTTTGAAAAACATGAAGAGCCTGAAAGTTGTGAAATATATGAAGAGCTTCAAAAGATGTCAAAAATATGAGGAGCATTAAACAGTCTGAAAAATAGGAGGATCATGAAGCGGTGTTGAAAAACATGAAGATCCTGAAAAAGTGTGAAAAATATGAAGAGCTTCAAAAGGTGTGAAAAATATGAAGAGCTTTAAAATGTATCAAAAATGAGATGAGCATGAAACGATCTGAAAAATAGGAGGAGCATGAAGCGGTGTTGAAAAACATGAAGCACCTGAAAAGGTGTGAGAAATATGAAGAGCTTCAAATGGTGTCAAAAATATGAGGAGCATGAAACGGTCTGGAAAATCCGAGTAGCATGAAACGGTGATCAAAAACATGAAGAGCCTGAAAAGGTGTGAAAAATATGAAGAGCTTTAAAAGGTGTCAAAATATGAGGAGCATGAAACGTTCTGAAAAATAGGAGGATCATGAAACGGTGTTCAAAAACATGAAGAGCATGAAAGGTGTGAAAAATATGAAGAGCCTCAAAAAATGTCAAAAATATAAGGAGTATGAAATGGTCTCAAAAATAGGAGGAGCAAGTAGCGGTGTTGAAAAACATGAAGAACCTGAAACCAATGAAAAATATGAACAGCTTCAAAAATGTGAAAAATATGAAGAGCTTCAAAAGGTGTGAAAAATATGAAGAGCTTGAAAAGTTGTCAAAAATGAGATGTGCATGAAACGGACTGAAATATAGAAGGAGCATGAAGTGATGTTGAAAAACATGAAGAGCCTGAAAATGTGTGAAATATAGGAAGTGCTTCAAAAGGTGTCAAAAAATGAGGAGCATGAAACGGTCTGAAAACTAGGAGGAGCATGAAGCGGTGTTGAGAAACATGAAGATCCTGAAAAGGTGTGAAAAATATGAAGAGATTCAAAAGGTGTCAGAAATATGGGGAGCATGAAATGGTCTGAAAAGTAGGAGGAGCATGAAGTGGTTGTGAAAAACTTCAAGAGCCTGAAAAGGTGTGCAAAATATGAAGAGCTTCAAAAGGTGGGAAATTCATGAGGAGATGAAACGGTCTGACAAAGAGGAGGGTCATGAAGCGGTGTTCAAAAACCTGCAGAGGCTGAAAAGGTGTGAAAAATACGAAGAGCTTCAAAAGGTGTCAAAAATATGAGGAGCATGAAACGGTCTGAAAAAGAGGAGGAGCATGAAGGGGTGTTGAAAAACATGAAGAGCCTGAAAACGTGTGAAAAATATGAAGAGCTTCAAAAATGTGAAAAATATGAAGAGCTTCAAAAGGTGTGAAAAATACGACGAGCTTCAATAGGTGTCAAAAATGAGATGAACATGAAACGGTCTGAAACATAGGAGGAGCATGAAGCTTTGTTCAAAAAGATGAAGAGCCTGAAAAGGTGTGAAAAATATGAAAAGCTTCAAAAGTTGTGAAAAATATGAAGAGTTTGAAAAGGTGTCAAAAATATGAGGAGCATGAAACGGTCTGAAAAATAGGAGGAGCATGAAGCGGTGTTCAAAAACATGAAGAGCCTGAAAAGGTGTGAAAAATATGTGGAGCTTCAAAAGGTGTCAAAAATATGAGGAGCATGAAACGGTCTGAAAAATAGGAGGAGCATGAAGCGGAGTTGAAAAACATGAAGAGCCTGAACACGTGTGAAAAATATGAAAAGCTTCAAAAAGTGTGAAATATATGAAGAGCTTCAAAAGGTGTCAAAAATGAGATGAGCATGAAATGGTCTGAAAAAAACGAGGAGCATGAAGCGGTGTTCAAAAACATGAGTAGCCTGAAAAGTGTGAAAAATATGAAGAGCTTCAAAAGCTGTCAAAAATATGAGGAGCATGAAACGGTCTGAAAAATAGGAGGAGCATGAAGCGGTGTTCAAAAACATGAAGAGCTTGAATAGGTGTGAGAAATATGAAGAGCTTCCAAAGGTGTCAATAATATGAGGAGCATGAAACGGTCTGAAAAATAGGAGGAGGATGAAGCGGTGTTCAAAAACATGAAGAGCCTGAAAAGATGTGAAAAATAGGAAGAGATTTAAAATGTGTGAAAAATATGAGGAGCATGAAACTTTCTGAAAAATAGGAGGAGCATGAAGCGGTGTTCAAAAACATGAAGAGCCTGAAAAGGTGTGAAAAATATGAAGAGCTTCAAAAGGTGTGAAAATAGGAGGAGCATGAAGGGGTGTTCAAAAACATGATAAGCCTGAAAAGGTGTAAAAAACATGAAGAGTTTCAAAAGGTGTCAAAAATGAGATGAGCATGAAACGGTCTGAAAAATAGGAGGATCATGAAGCGGTGTTCGAAAAGATGAAGAGCCTGAAAAGGTGTGAAAAACATGAAGAGTTTCAAAAGGTGTCAAAAATATGAGGAGCATGAAACGGTCTGACAAAGAGGAGGAGCATAAAGTGGTGTTTAAAAACATGAAGGGCCTGAAAAGGTGTAAACAGTATGAAGAGCTTCAAAAGGTGTCAAAAATGATATGAGCATGAAACGGTCTGAAAAATAGGAGGAGCATGAAGCGGTGTTCAAAAACATAAAGGGCCTGAAAAGGTGTGAAAAATATGAAGAGCTTCAAAAGGTGTGAAAAATGAGAGGATCGTGAAACGGTCTGAAAAATAGGAGGAGCATGAAGCGGTGTTCAAAAACATGAAGAGCTGAAAAGGTGTGAAAAATATGAAGAGCTTCAAAAGGTGTGAAAAATGAGAGGATCATGAAACGGTCTGAAAAATAGGAGGATCATGAAGCGGTGTTCAAAAACATGAAGAGCCTGAAAAGGTATGAAAAATATGAAGAGCTTCAAAAAGTGTCAAAAATATGAGGAGCATGAAACGGTCTCAAAAATAGGAGGAGCATGAAGCGGTGTTGAAAAACATGAAGAGCCTGAAAAGGTGTGAAAAATATGACGAGCTTCCAAAATTGTCAAAAATATGAGGAGCATGAAACGGTTTGAAAAATAGGAGGAGCCTGAAACAGTCAGAAAAAAAGGAGGACATTGAAAAGGTGTTGAAAAACATGAAGAGCCCGAAAAGGTGTGAAAAATAGGAGGAGCTTCAAAAGGTGTCAAAAATGTGAGGAGCATGAAACGGTCTGAAAAATAGGAGGAGCAAGAAGCGGCGTGCAAAAACAAGAAGAGCCTGAAAAGGTGTGAAAAATATGAAGAGCTTCAAAAGGTGTGAAAAATGAAAGGAGCATGAAACGGTATGAAAAATAGAAGGAGCATGAAGTGGTGTTGAAAAAAAAAGAAGAGCCTGAAAATGTGTGAAAAATATGAAGAGCTTCAAAAGGTGTGAAATACATGAGGAACATTAAACGTTCTGAAAAATAGGAGGAGCATGAAGCGGTGTTGAAAAACATGAAGAGCCTGAAAAGGTGTGAAAAATATGAAGAGCTTCAAAAAGTGTGAAAAATAGGAGGAGCATGAAGCGGTGTTCAAAAACATGAAGAGCCTGAAAAGGTTTGAAAAATATGAAGAGCTTCAAACGGTCTGAAATACATGAGGAGCATGAAACGGTCTGAAAAATAGGAGGAGAATCAAACGGTGTTCAAAAATAAGAAGAGCCTGAAAAGCTGTGAAAAATATGAAGACTTTCAAAAGGTGTCAAAATTATGAGGAGCATGAATCGGTCTGAAAAATAGGAGTAGCATGAAGCGGTGTTCAAAAACATGAAGATCCTGAAAAGGTGTCAAAAATATAGAGCTTCAAAAGGTGTCAAAGATATGAGGAGCATGAAACGGTCTGAAAAATAGGAGGAGCATGAAACGGTGTTCGAAAACACGAACAGCCTGAAAAGTAGTGAAAAATATGAAGAGCTTCAAAAGGTGTGAAAAATATGAGGAGCATCAAAAGGTGTGAAAAATATCAGGAGCATGAAACGGTCTGAAAATAGGAGGAGCGTGAAGCGGTGTTCAAAAACATGAAGAGCCTGAGAACGTGTGAAAAATATGAAGAGCTTCAAAAGGTGTGAAATACATGAGAGAAATGAAACTATCTGAAAAATAGGAGGAGCATGAAGCCGTGTTAAAAACATGAAGAGCCTGAAAAGGTGTGAAAAATATGAAGAGCTTCTAAAGGTGTCAAAAATAAGAGGAAAATGAAACGGTCTGGAAAATAGGAGGAGCATGAAGTGGTGTTGAATATGATGAAGAGCCTAAAAAGGTGTGAAATATATGAGGAGCTTGAAAATGTGTCAAAAATATGAGGAGCATGAAACGATCTGAAAAATAGGAGGTGCATGAAGTGGTGTTGAAAAACATGAAGAGCCTGAAAAGGTGTGAAAAATATGAATAGCTTCAAAATGTGTCAAAAATGACATGAGCTTGAAACGGTCTGAAAAATTGGAGGAGCATGAAGCGATGTTGAAAAACATGAAGTCCTGAAAAAGTGTGAAAAATATGAAGAGCTTCAAAAGGTGTTAAATATATGAGGAGCAAGAAACGGTCTCAAAAATAGGAGGAGCATGAAGCGGTGTTCAAAACCATGAAGAGCCTGAAAAGGTGTGAAAAATATGAAGAGGTTCAAAAAAGTGAAAAATATGAAGAGCTTCAAAGGTGTCAAATATATGAAGAGCTTCAAACGGTGTCCAAATTATGAGGAGCATGAAACGGTCTAAAAAATAGGAGGAGCATGAAGCGGAGTTGAAAAACATGAAGAGCCTGAGAACGTGTGAAAAATATGAAGAGTTTCAAAATGTGTGAAAAATATGAGGAGCTTCAAAATGTGTCAAAAATATGAGGAGCATGAAACGGTCTGAAAAATAGGAGGAGCATGATGCAGTGTTGAAAAATATGAAGAGCCCGAAAACGTGTGAAAAATATGAAGATCTTCAAAAGGTATGAAAAATATGAAGAGCTTCAAAAGTTGTCGAAAAAGAGATGAGCATGAAACGGTCTGAAAAATAGGAGGAGCATGAAATTGTGTTCAAAAAAATGAAGAGCCTGAAAAGGTGTCTAGTATATGAAGATTTCAGAAGGTGTCAAAATATGAGGAGCATGAAAAGGTCTGAAAAATAGGAGGAGCATGAAGTGATGTTGAAAAACATGAAGAGCCTGAAAAGGTGTGAAAAATATGAAGAGCTTCAAAAGGTGTCAAAAATGAAATGAGCTTGAAACGGTCTGAAAAATTGGAGGAGCATGAAGCGATGTTGAAAAACATTAAGAGCCTGAAAAAGTGTGAAAATTATGAAGAGCTTCAAAAGGTGTTAAATATATGAGGAGCAAGAAACGGTCTGAAAAATAGGAGGAGCATGAAGTGGTGTTGAAAAACATGAAAAGGTGTGAAAAATATGAAGAGCTTCAAAAGGTGTCAAAAATATGAGGAGCATGAAACGATCTGAAAAATAGGAGAATCATGCAGTGGTGTTGAAAAACATGAACAGCCTGAAAAGGTGTGTAAAATATGAAGAGCTTGATAAGGTGTCATAAATATGAGGAGCATGAAACGGTCGGAACAATAGGAGGAGCATGAAGCGGTGTTCAAAAACATGAAGAGCCTGAAAAGGTGTGAAAAATATGAAGAGCTTCAAAAGATGTCAAAAATATGAGGAGTATGAAACGGTCTGAAAAATAGGAGGAGCATGAAGCGGTGTTCAAAAACATGAAGAGACTGAAAAGTTGTGAAAAATATCAAGAGCTTCAAAAAGTGTCAAAAATATGAGGAGCATGAAACGGTCTGAAAAATAGGAGGAGCATGAAGCGGTGTTGAAAAACATGAAGAGCCTGAAAACGTGTCAAAAATATGAAGAGCTTCAAAGGTGTGAAAAATATGAAGCACTTCAAAAGGTGTCAAAAATTAGAAGAGCATGAAACGGTCTGGAAAATAGGAGGAGCATGAAGTGGTGTTGAAAAATATGAAGAGACTGAAAAGGTGTGAAAAATATGAAGAGCTTCAAAAAGTGTCAAAAATATGAGGAGCAAGAAACGGTCTGAAAAATAGGAGGAGCATGAAGCGGTGTTCAAAAACATGAAGAGCATGAAAAGTTGTGAAAAATATGAAGAGCTTCAAAAGGTGTGAAAAATATGAGGAGCTTCAAAAGGTGTCAAAAATATAAGGAGCAAGAAACGGTAGGAAAAATAGGAGGGACATGAAGCGGTGTTCAAAATCATGAAGAGCCTGAAAAGCTGAGAAATATATGAAGAGCTTCAAAGGGTGTCAAAATTATGAGGAACATGAAACGGTCTGAAAAATACGAGAAGCATGAAACAGTGTTGAAAAATATGAAGAGCCTGAAAAGGTGTGCAAAATATGAAGAGCTTCAAAACCTGTCAAAATATGAGAAGCATGACACGGTCTGAAAAATAGGAGGAGCATGAACCGGTGTTCAAAAACATGAAGAGACTGAAAAGGTGTGAAAAATATGAGGAGCTTCAAAAGGTGTGAAAAATATGAAGATCTTCAAAAGGTGTCAAAAATGAGATGAACATGAAACGGTCTGAAAAATAGGAGGAGCATGAAGTGGTGTTGATTAACATGAAGAGCCTGAAAAGGTGTGAAATATATGAGGAGCTTGAAAAGGTGTCAAAAATATGAGGAGCATGAAACGGTCTGAAAAATAGGAGGTGCATGAAGTGGTGTTGAAAAACATGAAGAGCCTGAAAAGGTTTGAAAAATATGAAGAGCTTCAAAGGTGTCCAAATTATGAGGAGCATGAAACGGTCTGAAAAATAGGAGGAGCATGAAGTGGTGTTGATAAACATGAAGAGCCTGAAAAGGTGTGAAATATATGAGGAGCTTGAAAAGGTGTCAAAAATATGAGGAGCATGAAACGGTCTGAAAAATAGGAGGTGCATGAAGTGGTGTTGAAAAACATGAAGAGCCTGAAAAGGTTTGAAAAATATGAAGAGCTTCAAAGGTGTCCAAATTATGAGGAGCATGAAACGGTCTGAAAAATAGGAGGAGCATGAAGCGGGGTTGAAAAACGTGAAGAGCCTGAGAACGTGTGAAAAATATGAAGAGCTTCAAAAGGTGTGAAAAATGAAAGGAGCATGAAACGGTATGAAAAATAGAAGGAGCATGAAGTGGTGTTGAAAAAAAAGAAGAGCCTGAAAATGTGTGAAAAATATGAAGAGCTTCAAAAGGTGTGAAATACATGAGGAACATTAAACGTTCTGAAAAATAGGAGGAGCATGAAGCGGTGTTGAAAAACATGAAGAGCCTGAAAAGGTGTGAAAAATATGAAGAGCTTCAAACGGTCTGAAATACATGAGGAGCATGAAACGGTCTGAAAAATAGGAGGAGCATGAAGCGGTGTTGAAAAACATGAAGAGCCTGAAAACGTGTCAAAAATATGAAGAGCTTCAAAGGTGTGAAAAATATGAAGCACTTCAAAAGGTGTCAAAAATTAGAAGAGCATGAAACGGTCTGGAAAATAGGAGGAGCATGAAGTGGTGTTGAAAAATATGAAGAGACTGAAAAGGTGTGAAAAATATGAAGAGCTTCAAAAAGTGTCAAAAATATGAGGAGCAAGAAACGGTCTGAAAAATAGGAGGAGCATGAAGCGGTGTTCAAAAACATGAAGAGCATGAAAAGTTGTGAAAAATATGAAGAGCTTCAAAAGGTGTGAAAAATATGAGGAGCTTCAAAAGGTGTCAAAAATATAAGGAGCAAGAAACGGTAGGAAAAATAGGAGGGACATGAAGCGGTGTTCAAAATCATGAAGAGCCTGAAAAGCTGAGAAATATATGAAGAGCTTCAAAGGGTGTCAAAATTATGAGGAACATGAAACGGTCTGAAAAATACGAGAAGCATGAAACAGTGTTGAAAAATATGAAGAGCCTGAAAAGGTGTGCAAAATATGAAGAGCTTCAAAACCTGTCAAAATATGAGAAGCATGACACGGTCTGAAAAATAGGAGGAGCATGAACCGGTGTTCAAAAACATGAAGAGACTGAAAAGGTGTGAAATATATGAGGAGCTTGAAAAGGTGTCAAAAATATGAGGAGCATGAAACGGTCTGAAAAATAGGAGGTGCATGAAGTGGTGTTGAAAAACATGAAGAGCCTGAAAAGGTTTGAAAAATATGAAGAGCTTCAAAGGTGTCAAAATTATGAGGAGCATGAAACGGTCTGAAAAATAGGAGGAGCATGAAGCGGGATTGAAAAACATGAAGAGCCTGAGAACGTGTGAAAAATATGAAGAGCTTCAAAAGGTGTGAAAAATGAAAGGAGCATGAAACGGTATGAAAAATAGAAGGAGCATGAAGTGGTGTTGAAAAAAAAGAAGAGCCTGAAAATGTGTGAAAAATATGAAGAGCTTCAAAAGGTGTGAAATACATGAGGAACATTAAACGTTCTGAAAAATAGGAGGAGCATGAAGCGGTGTTGAAAAACATGAAGAGCCTGAAAGGTTTGAAAAATATGAAGAGCTTCAAACGGTCTGAAATACATGAGGAGCATGAAACGGTCTGAAAAATAGGAGGAGCATGAAGCGGTGTTGAAAAACATGAAGAGCCTGAAAACGTGTCAAAAATATGAAGAGCTTCAAAGGTGTGAAAAATATGAAGCACTTCAAAAGGTGTCAAAAATTAGAAGAGCATGAAACGGTCTGGAAAATAGGAGGAGCATGAAGTGGTGTTGAAAAATATGAAGAGACTGAAAAGGTGTGAAAAATATGAAGAGCTTCAAAAAGTGTCAAAAATATGAGGAGCAAGAAACGGTCTGAAAAATAGGAGGAGCATGAAGCGGTGTTCAAAAACATGAAGAGCATGAAAAGTTGTGAAAAATATGAAGAGCTTCAAAAGGTGTGAAAAATATGAGGAGCTTCAAAAGGTGTCAAAACTATAAGGAGAAAGAAACGGTAGGAAAAATAGGAGGGACATGAAGCAGTGTTCAAAATCATGAAGAGCCTGAAAAGCTGAGAAATATATGAAGAGCTTCAAAGGGTGTCAAAATTATGAGGAACATGAAACGGTCTGAAAAATACGAGAAGCATGAAACAGTGTTGAAAAATATGAAGAGCCTGAAAAGGTGTGCAAAATATGAAGAGCTTCAAAACCTGTCAAAATATGAGAAGCATGACACGGTCTGAAAAATAGGAGGAGCATGAACCGGTGTTCAAAAACATGAAGAGACTGAAAAGGTGTGAAAAATATGAGGAGCTTCAAAAGGTGTGAAAAATATGAAGATCTTCAAAAGGTGTCAAAAATGAGATGAACATGAAACGGTCTGAAAAATAGGAGGAGCATGAAGTAGTGTTGATAAACATGAAGAGCCTGAAAAGGTGTGAAATATATGAGGAGCTTGAAAAGGTGTCAAAAATATGAGGAGCATGAAACGTTCTGAAAAATAGGAGGTGCATGAAGTGGTGTTGAAAAACATGAAGAGCCTGAAAAGGTTTGAAAAATATGAAGAGCTTCAAAGGTGTCCAAATTATGAGGAGCATGAAACGGTCTGAAAAATAGGAGGAGCATGAAGTGGTGTTGATAAACATGAAGAGCCTGAAAAGGTGTGAAATATATGAGGAGCTTGAAAAGGTGTCAAAAATATGAGGAGCATGAAACGGTCTGAAAAATAGGAGGTGCATGAAGTGGTGTTGAAAAACATGAAGAGCCTGAAAAGGTTTGAAAAATATGAAGAGCTTCAAAGGTGTCCAAATTATGAGGAGCATGAAACGGTCTGAAAAATAGGAGGAGCATGAAGCGGGGTTGAAAAACGTGAAGAGCCTGAGAACGTGTGAAAAATATGAAGAGCTTCAAAAGGTGTGAAAAATGAAAGGAGCATGAAACGGTATGAAAAATAGAAGGAGCATGAAGTGGTGTTGAAAAAAAAGAAGAGCCTGAAAATGTGTGAAAAATATGAAGAGCTTCAAAAGGTGTGAAATACATGAGGAACATTAAACGTTCTGAAAAATAGGAGGAGCATGAAGCGGTGTTGAAAAACATGAAGAGCCTGAAAAGGTGTGAAAAATATGAAGAGCTTCAAACGGTCTGAAATACATGAGGAGCATGAAACGGTCTGAAAAATAGGAGGAGCATGAAGCGGTGTTGAAAAACATGAAGAGCCTGAAAACGTGTCAAAAATATGAAGAGCTTCAAAGGTGTGAAAAATATGAAGCACTTCAAAAGGTGTCAAAAATTAGAAGAGCATGAAACGGTCTGGAAAATAGGAGGAGCATGAAGTGGTGTTGAAAAATATGAAGAGACTGAAAAGGTGTGAAAAATATGAAGAGCTTCAAAAAGTGTCAAAAATATGAGGAGCAAGAAACGGTCTGAAAAATAGGAGGAGCATGAAGCGGTGTTCAAAAACATGAAGAGCATGAAAAGTTGTGAAAAATATGAAGAGCTTCAAAAGGTGTGAAAAATATGAGGAGCTTCAAAAGGTGTCAAAAATATAAGGAGCAAGAAACGGTAGGAAAAATAGGAGGGACATGAAGCGGTGTTCAAAATCATGAAGAGCCTGAAAAGCTGAGAAATATATGAAGAGCTTCAAAGGGTGTCAAAATTATGAGGAACATGAAACGGTCTGAAAAATACGAGAAGCATGAAACAGTGTTGAAAAATATGAAGAGCCTGAAAAGGTGTGCAAAATATGAAGAGCTTCAAAACCTGTCAAAATATGAGAAGCATGACACGGTCTGAAAAATAGGAGGAGCATGAACCGGTGTTCAAAAACATGAAGAGACTGAAAAGGTGTGAAAAATATGAGGAGCTTCAAAAGGTGTGAAAAATATGAAGATCTTCAAAAGGTGTCAAAAATGAGATGAACATGAAACGGTCTGAAAAATAGGAGGAGCATGAAGCAGTGTTCAAAAACATGAAGAGCCTGAAAAGGTGTGAAAAATATGAAGAGCTTCAAAAGGTTGGAAATACATGAGGAGCATGAAACGGTCTGGAAAATAGGACAAGCATGAAGCGGTGTGGAAAAACATGAAGAGCCTGAAAACTTGTGAAAAATATGAAGAGCTTAAAAGCTGTGAGAAATATGAAGAGCTTCAAAAGTTATCAAAAATATGAGGAGCATGAAACGGTCTGAAATATATGAGGAGCATGAAATGATCTGAAAACAGGAGGATGATGAAGCGGTGTGGAAAAACATGAAGAGCCTGAAAACGTGTGAAAAATATGAAGAGCTTAAAAGCTGTGAAAAATATGAAGAGCTTCAAAAGTTGTCAAAAATATAAGGAGCATGAAACAGTCTGAAAATTTGGAAGAGCATGAAGTGGTGTTCAAAAACATGAAGAGCCTGAAAAATTGTGAAAAATATGAAGAGCTTCAAAATGTGTCAAAAATATGACGAGCATGAAACCCTCTTAAAAATAGGAGGAGGATGAAGCGGTGTTCAAAAACATGAAGAGCCTAAAAAGGTGTGAAAAATATGAAGAGCTTCAAAACGTATAAAAAATATGAAGAGCTTCAAAAGGTGTCAAAAATGAGATGAGCATGAAACGGTCTGAAAAATAGGAGGAGCATGAAGCGGTGTTCAAAAAAATGCAGAGACTGAAAAATTGTGAAAAATATGAAGAGCTTCAAAAGGTGTAAAAAATAGGAGTAGCATGAATCGGGTTGAAAAATAGGAGGAGCATGAACGGGTGTTCAAAAACCTAAAGAGTATGAAAAGGTGTGAAAAACATGAAGAGCTTCATAAGGTGTCAAAATTAGTTTAGCATGAAAGGGTCTGAAAAATAGGAGGAGCATGAAGTGGTGTTGAAAACATGAAGAGCCTGCAAAGGTGTGAAATATATGAAGAGCTTCAAAAGATGTGAAAAATATGAAGTGCATCAAAACGTGTCAAAAATGAGATGAGCATGAAACGGTCTGAAAAATAGGAGGAGCATGAAGTGATGTTGAAAAACATGAAGAGCCTGAAAACGTGTGAAAAATATGAAGAGCTTCAAAAATATGAAAAATATGAAAAGATTCAAAAGGTGTGAAAAATATGAAGAGCTTCAAAAGATGTCAAAAATGAGATGAGCATGAAACGGTCTGAAAAATAGGAGGAACATGAAGCGGAGTTCAAAAAAATGAAGAGCCTGAAAAGGTGGAAAAAATATGAAGAGCTTCAAAAGGTGTCAAAAATTTGAGGAGCATGAAACGGTCTGAAAAATAGGAGGAGCGTGAAGCGGTGTTGAAAATCATGAAGAGCCTGAAAAGGTGTGAAAAATAGGCAGAGCTTCAAAAGGTGTCAAAAATATGAGGAGATTGAAACGGTCTGAAAAATACGAGGAGCATGAAGTGGTGTTGAAAAACATGACGAGCCTAAAAGGTGTGAAAAATAGGAAGAGCTTCAAAAGGTGTCAACAATATGAGGAGCATGAAACGGTCTGAAAAATAGGAGGAGCATGAAGCGGTGTGAAAATCAGGAAGAGCCTAAAAAGGTGTGAAATATATGAAGAGCTTCAAAAGGTGTGCAAAATATGAAGAGCTTCAAAAGGTGTCAACAATATGAGGAGCATGAAACGGTCTGAAAAATAGGAGGAGCATGAAGCGGTGTTGAAAATCATGAAGAGCCTGAAAAGGTGTGAAATATATGAAGAGCTTCAAAAGGTGTGAAAAATATGAGGAGTATGAAACGGTCTGAAAAATAGGAGGATCATGAAGCGGTGTTCAAAAACTTGAAGAGCTTGAAAATATGTGAAATATATGAGGAGCATGAAACGGTCTGAAAAATAGGAGGAACATGAAGCGGAGTTCAAAAAAATGAAGAGCCTGAAAAGGTGGAAAAAATATGAAGAGCTTCAAAAGGTGTCAAAAATCTGATTGACATGAACGGTCTTAAAAACAGGAGGAGGATGAAGTGGTGTTGAAAAACATGAAGAGCCTGAAAAGGTGTGAAAAATATGAAGAGCTTAAAAATGTTTCAAAAATATGAGGAGCATGAAACGGGCTGAAAAATAGGAGGAGCATGAAGTGATGTTGAAAAATATGAAGAGCCTGAAAAGGTGTGAAAAATATGAAGAGCTTCAAAAGGTGTCAAAAATATGATTGACATGAACGGTCTTAAAAACAGGAGGATGATGAAGTGGTGTTGAAAAACATGAAGAGCCTGAAAAGGTGTGAAAAATGTGAAGAGCTTAAAAATGTTTCAAAAATATGAGGAGCATGAAACGGGCTGAAAAATAGGAGGAGCATGAAGTGATGTTGAAAAATATGAAGAACCTGAAAAGGTGTGAAAAATATGAAGAGCTTCAAAAGGTGTCAGAAATTTGAGGAGCATGAAACGTTCTGAAAAATAGGAGGAGCATGAAGTGATGTTGAAAAACATGAAGAGCCTGAAAAGGTGTGAAAAATATGAAGAACTTCAAAAGGTGTCAGAAATTTGAGGAGCATGAAACGGTCTGAAAAAAAGGAGGAGTATGTAGCGGTGTTCAAAAAAATGAAGAGCCTGAAGAGGTGTGAAAAATATGAAGAGCTTCAAAAGGTGTCAAAAATATGAGGAGCATGAAACGGTCTGAAAAATAGGAGGAGCATGAAGCGGTGTTCAAAATCATGAAGAGCCTCAAAAGGTGTGAAAAACATGAAGAGCGTCAAAAGGTGTCTAATCTATGGCGAGCATAAAACGGTCTGAAAAATAGGAGGAGCATGAAACGGTGTTCTAAAACATGAATAGCCTGAAAATTTCTGAAAAATATGAAGAGCTTCAAAAGGTGTGAAAAATATAAGGAGCATGAAACGGTCTGAAAAATAGGAGGAGCATGAAGCGCTGTTGAAAAACATGAAGAGCCTGAAAAGGTGTGAAAAATATGAAGAGTTTCAAAAGGTTTGAAAAATATGAGTAGCATGAAACAGTCTGAAAATTAGGAAGAGCATGAAGTGGTGTTCAAAAACATGAAGAGCCTGAAAAGGAGTGAAAAATATGAAGAGCTCCAAATGTGTCAAAAATATGACGAGCATGAAACAGTCTGAAAATTTGAAAGAGCATGAAGTGGTGTTCAAAAACAGGAAGAGCCTGAAAAGAGGTGAAAAATATGAAGAGGTTCAAAAGGTGTCAAAAATATGAGGAGCATGAAACGGTCTGCAAATAGGACGAGCATGAAGTGGTGTTCAAAAACATGAAGAGCCTGAAAAGGTGTGAAAAACATGAAGAGCTTCATAAGGTGTCAAAATTAGTTTAGCATGAAAGGGTCTGAAAAATAGGAGGAGCATGAAGTGGTGTTGAAAACATGAAGAGCCTGAAAAGGTGTGAAATATATGAAGAACTTCAAAAGATGTGAAAAATATGAAGTGCATCAAAAGGTGTCAAAAATGAGATGAGCATGAAACGGTCTGAAATATAGGAGGAGCATGAAGTGATGTTGAAAAACATGAAGAGCCTGAAAACGTGTGAAAAATATGAAGAGCTTCAAAAATATGAAAAATATGAAAAGATTCAAAAGGTGTGAAAAATATGAAGAGCTTCAAAAGATGTCAAAAATGAGATGAGCATGAAACGGTCTGAAAAATAGGAGGAGCATGAAGCGGTGTTGAAAATCATGAAGAGCCTGAAAAGGTGTGAAAAATACGCAGAGCTTCAAAAGGTGTCAAAAATATGAGAAGATTGAAACGGTCTGAAAAATACGAGGAGCATGAAGTGGTGTTGAAAAACATGACGAGCCTAAAAGGTGTGAAAAATAGGAAGAGCTTCAAAATGTGTCAACAATATGAGGAGCATGAAACGGTCTGAAAAATAGGAGGAGCATGAAGTGGTGTTGAAAATCATGAAGAGCCTACAAAGGTGTGAAATATATGAAGAGCTTCAAAGGGTGTGAAATACATGAGGAGCATGAAACGGTCTGAAAAATAGGAGGAGCATGAAGCGGTGTTGAAAATCATGAAGAGCCTACAAAGGTGTGAAATATATGAAGAGCTTCAAAAGGTGTCAAAAATATGAGGAGCATGAAACGGTCTGAAAAATAGGAGGAGCATGAATCTGGGCTTAAAAACATGAAGAGCCTGAAAAGGTGTGAAAAATATGAAGAGCTTCAAAGGGTGTGAAATACATGAGGAGCATGAAACGGTCTGAAAAATAGGAGGAGCATGAATCTGGGCTTAAAAACATGAAGAGCCGGAAAAGGTGTGAAAAATATGAAGAGCTTCAAAATGTGTCAAAAATATGAGGAGCATGAAACTGTCTGAAAAATAGGAGGAGCATGAAACGGTGTTCAAAATCATGAAGAGCCTGAAAAAGTATGAAAAACATGAAGAGCCTGAAAAGTTGTGAAAATTATGAGGAGCTTCAAAAGGGGTCAAAAATATGAGGAGCATGAAACGGTCTGAAAAATAGGAGGAACATGAAACGGTGTTCAAAAACATGAAGAGTCTGAAAAAGTGTGAAAAATATGAAGAGCTTGAAAAGATGTGAAATACATGAGGAGCATTAAACGGTCTGAAAAATCGGAGCAGAATGAAACGATGTTCAAAAACATGAAGAGCCTGAAAAGGCGTGAAAAATATGAAGCGCTACAAAAGATGTGAAATACATGAGGAGCATTAAACGGTGTGAAAAATAGGAAGAGCATGAAACGGTGTTCAAAAACATGAAGAGCCTGAAAAGGTGTGAAAAATATGAAGAGCTTCTAAAGGTGTCAAAAATATGAGGAGAATGAAACGGTCTGAAATATAGGAGGAGCATGAAGTGGTGTAGAAAAACATGAAGAGCCTGAAAAGTGTGAAAAATATGAAGATCTTCAAAAGGTGTCAAAAATATGATGAGCATGAAACAGTCTGAGACACAGGAAAATCATGAAGCGGTGTTGAAAAACATGAAGATCCTGAAAAGCTGTGAAAAATATGAAGCGCTTCAAAAGATGTGAAATACATGAGGAGCATTAAACGATCTGAAAAATAGGAGGAGCATGAAACGTTGTTCAAAAACATGAAGAGCCTGAAAACGTGTCAAAAATATGAAGAGCTTCAAAATGTGTGAAAAATATGAAGAGCTTCAAAGGTGTGAAAAATATGAAGAGCTTCAAAAGGTGTCAAAAATGAGATGAGCATGAAACGGTCTGAAAAATAGGAGGAGCATGAAGCAGTGTTGAAAAACATGAAGAGCCTAAAAAGGTGTGAAAAATATGAAGAGTTTATAAAGGTGTGAAAAAATGAGGAGCATTAAACGGTCTGAAAAATAGGAGGAGAATGAAACGGTGTTCAAAAACATGAAGAGCCTGAAAAGCTGTGAAAAATATGAAGAGCTTCAAAAGGTGTCAAAAATATGAGGAGCATGAAACGGTCTGAAAAATAGGAGGAGCATGAAGCGGTGATCAAAAACATGAAGAGCATGAAAAGGTGTGAAAAATATGAAGAGCTTCAAAAGGTGTCAAAAATATGAGGAGCATGAAACGGTCTGAAAAATAGGAGGAACATAAAACGGTGATCAAAAACATGAAGAGCCTGAAAAGGTGTGAAAAATATGAAGAGCTTCAAAAGGTGTGAAATACATGAGGACTTTGAAACGGGCTGAAAAATAGGAGAAGCATGAAGTGGTGTGAAAAACATGAAGAGCCTGAAAAGGTGTGAAAAATATGAAGAGCTTCAAAAGGTGTGAAATACATGAGGAGCATGAAAGTCTCTGAAAAATAGGAGGAGCATGAAGTGGTGTTCAAAAACATGAAGAGCCTGAAAAGGTGTGAAAAATATGAAGAGCTTCAAAAGGTGTGAAATACATGAGGAGCATGAAAGTCTCTGAAAAATAGGAGGAGCATGAAGTGGTGTTCAAAAACATGAAGAGCCTGAAAAGATGTGAAAAATATGAAGAGCTTCAAAAGGTGTGAAAAATATGAAAAGCATGATACTGTCTGAAAAATAGGAGAAGCATGCAGTGGTGTTCAAAAACATGAAGAGCCTGAAAAGTTGTGAAAAATACGCATAGCTTCAAAAGGTGTCTAAAATTAGATGAGCATGAAACGGTCTGAAAAATTGGAGGAGCAAGAAGTAGTGTTGAAAAATATGAAGAGCCTGAAAAGGTGTGAAAAATATGAAGAGCTTCAAAAGGTGTGAAATACATGAGGAGCATGAAACTCTCTGAAAAATAGGAGGAGCATGAAGTGGTGTTGAAAAACATGAAGAGCCTGAAATGGTGTGAAATATATGAAGACCTTCATAACGTGGGAAAAATATGAGGAGCTTCAAAAAGTGTCAAAATTATGAGGAGCATGAAACGGTCTGAAAAATAGGAGGAGCATGAAGCGGAGTTGAAAAATACGAGGAGCATGAGGAGGTGTTGAAAAAAATGAAGAGCCTGAAAAGGTGTGAAAAATATGAAGAGCTTCTAAAGGTGTCAAAAATATGAGGAGCATGAAAAGGTCTGAAAAATAGGAGGAGCATGAAGTGGTGTTGAAAAACATGAATAGCCTGAAAAGTGTGTAAAATATGAAGAGCTTCATAAGGTGTCAAAAATATGAGGAGCATGAAACGTTCTGAAAAAGAGGAGGATCATGAAACGGTGTTCAAAAACATGAAGAGCATGAGAAGTTGTGAAAAATATGAAGAATTTCAAAAGGTGTCAAAAATATGAAGAGCTTCAAAAGGTGTGAAAAATATGAAGAGCTTCAAAACGTGTCAAAAATGAAATGAGCATGAAACGGTCTGAAAAATCAGAGGAGCATGCAGCGGTGTTGCAAATCATGAAGAGCCTGAAACGGTGTGAAAAATATGAAGAGCTTCAAAAGGTGTCAAAAATATGAAGAGCTTCAAAAGGTGTCAAAAATATGAGGGGCATTAAACGGTCTGAAAAGTAGGAGGAGCATGAAGCGCTGTTGAGAAACATGCAGAGCCTGAAAAGGTGTGAAAAATATGAAGAGCTTCAAAAGGTGTCAAAAATATGAGGAGCATGAAATGGTCTGAAAAGTAGGAGGAGCATGAAGTGGTTGTGGAAAAAGTTCAAGAGCCTGAAAAGGTGTGCAAAATATGAAGAGCTTCAAAAGGTGTGAAATTCATGAGGAGATGAAACGGTCTGAAAAAGAGGAGGGGCATGAAGCGGTGTTCAAAAACATGCAGAGACTGAAAAGGTGTGAAAAATATGAAGAGCTTCAAAAGGTGTGAAAAATATGAGGAGCATGCAACGGTCTGAAAAATAGAAGGAGCATGAACCGGTGTTCAAAAATATGAAGAGCCTGAAAAGGTGTGAAAAATATGAAGAGCTTCAAAAGGTGTCAAAAATATGAGGAGCATGAAACGGTCTGAAAAATAGGAGGAGCATGAAGCAGTGTTGAAAAACATGAAGAGCCTGAGAAGATGTGAAAAATATGAAGAGCTTCAAAAGGTGTGAAATACATGAGGAGCATGAAACGGTCTGAAAAATAGGAGGAGCATGAAACGGTGTTCAAAAACATGAAGAGCCTGAAAAGGTGTGAAAAATATGAAGAGCTTCAAAAATGTGAAAAATATGAAGAGCTTCAAAAGGTGTGAAAAATACGAAGAGCTTCAAAAGATGTGAAATACATGAGGAGCATGAAACGGTCTGAAAAATAGGAGGAGCATGAAACGGTGTTCAAAAACATGAAGAGCCTGAAAAGGTGTGAAAAATATGAAGAGCTTCAAAACGTGTCAAATATATGAGGAGCATGAAAAGGACTGAAAAAAAGGAGGAGCATGAAGTAGTGTTGAAAAACATGAAGAGCCTGAAAAGGTGTGACAAATATGAAGAGCCTCAAATGTGTCAAAAATATGAGGAGCAGGAAACGGTCTGAAAATTAAGAGCAGCATAAAATTGTGTTAAAAAACATGAAGAGCCTGAAAAGGTGTGAAAAATATGAAGAGCTTCAAAGGGTGTGAAATACATGAGGAGCATGAAACGGTCTGAAAAATAGGAGGAGCATGAAGCTGGGCTTAAAAACATGAAGAGCCGGAAAAGGTGTGAAAAATATGAAGAGCTTCAAAATGTGTCAAAAATATGAGGAGCATGAAACGGACTGAAAAATAGGAGGAGCATGAAACGGTGTTCAAAATCATGAAGAGCCTGAAAAAGTATGAAAAACATGAAGAGCCTGAAAAGTTGTGAAAATTATGAGGAGCTTCAAAAGGGGTCAAAAATATGAGGAGCATGAAACGGTCTGAAAAATAGGAGGACAATGAAACGGTGTTCAAAAACATGAAGAGTCTGAAAAAGTGTGAAAAATATGAAGAGCTTGAAAAGATGTGAAATACATGAGGAGCATTAAACGGTCTGAAAAATCAGAGCAGAATGAAACGGTGTTCAAAAACATGAAGAGCCTGAAAAGCTGTGAAAAATATGAAGCGCTTCAAAAGATGTGAAATACATGAGGAGCATTAAACCGTGTGAAAAATAGGAAGAGCATGAAACGGTGTTCAAAAACATGAAGAGCCTGAAAAGGTGTGAAAAATATGAAGAGCTTCTAAAGGCGTCAAAAATATGACGATCATGAAACGGCCTGAAAAATAGGAGGCTCATGAAGCGGTATTCAAAAACATTAAGAGCCTGAAAAGGTGTGAAAAATATGAAAAGCTTCAAAAGGTGTCAAAAATATGAGGAGCATGAAACGGTCTGAAAAATAGGAGGAGCATGAAGCGGTTTTGAAAAACATGAAGAGCCTGAAAGTTGTGAAATATATGAAGAGCTTCAAAAGATGTCAAAAATATGAGGAGCATTAAACAGTCTGAAAAATAGGAGGATCATGAAGCGGTGTTGAAAAACATGAAGATCCTGAAAAAGTGTGAAAAATATGAAGAGCTTCAAAAGGTGTGAAAAATATGAAGAGCTTTAAAATGTATCAAAAATGAGATGAGCATGAAACGATCTGAAAAATAGGAGGAGCATGAAGCGGTGTTGAAAAACATGAAGCACCTGAAAAGGTGTGAGAAATATGAAGAGCTTCAAATGGTGTCAAAAATATGAGGAGCATGAAACGGTCTGGAAAATCCGAGTAGCATGAAACGGTGATCAAAAACATGAAGAGCCTGAAAAGGTGTGAAAAATATGAAGAGCTTTAAAAGGTGTCAAAATATGAGGAGCATGAAACGTTCTGAAAAATAGGAGGATCATGAAACGGTGTTCAAAAACATGAAGAGCATGAAAGGTGTGAAAAATATGAAGAGCCTCAAAAAATGTCAAAAATATAAGGAGTATGAAATGGTCTCAAAAATAGGAGGAGCAAGTAGCGGTGTTGAAAAACATGAAGAACCTGAAACCAATGAAAAATATGAACAGCTTCAAAAATGTGAAAAATATGAAGAGCTTCAAAAGGTGTGAAAAATATGAAGAGCTTGAAAAGTTGTCAAAAATGAGATGTGCATGAAACGGACTGAAATATAGAAGGAGCATGAAGTGATGTTGAAAAACATGAAGAGCCTGAAAATGTGTGAAATATAGGAAGTGCTTCAAAAGGTGTCAAAAAATGAGGAGCATGAAACGGTCTGAAAACTAGGAGGAGCATGAAGCGGTGTTGAGAAACATGAAGATCCTGAAAAGGTGTGAAAAATATGAAGAGATTCAAAAGGTGTCAGAAATATGGGGAGCATGAAATGGTCTGAAAAGTAGGAGGAGCATGAAGTGGTTGTGAAAAACTTCAAGAGCCTGAAAAGGTGTGCAAAATATGAAGAGCTTCAAAAGGTGGGAAATTCATGAGGAGATGAAACGGTCTGACAAAGAGGAGGGTCATGAAGCGGTGTTCAAAAACCTGCAGAGGCTGAAAAGGTGTGAAAAATACGAAGAGCTTCAAAAGGTGTCAAAAATATGAGGAGCATGAAACGGTCTGAAAAAGAGGAGGAGCATGAAGGGGTGTTGAAAAACATGAAGAGCCTGAAAACGTGTGAAAAATATGAAGAGCTTCAAAAATGTGAAAAATATGAAGAGCTTCAAAAGGTGTGAAAAATACGACGAGCTTCAATAGGTGTCAAAAATGAGATGAACATGAAACGGTCTGAAACATAGGAGGAGCATGAAGCTTTGTTCAAAAAGATGAAGAGCCTGAAAAGGTGTGAAAAATATGAAAAGCTTCAAAAGTTGTGAAAAATATGAAGAGTTTGAAAAGGTGTCAAAAATATGAGGAGCATGAAACGGTCTGAAAAATAGGAGGAGCATGAAGCGGTGTTCAAAAACATGAAGAGCCTGAAAAGGTGTGAAAAATATGTGGAGCTTCAAAAGGTGTCAAAAATATGAGGAGCATGAAACGGTCTGAAAAATAGGAGGAGCATGAAGCGGAGTTGAAAAACATGAAGAGCCTGAACACGTGTGAAAAATATGAAAAGCTTCAAAAAGTGTGAAATATATGAAGAGCTTCAAAAGGTGTCAAAAATGAGATGAGCATGAAATGGTCTGAAAAAAACGAGGAGCATGAAGCGGTGTTCAAAAACATGAGTAGCCTGAAAAGTGTGAAAAATATGAAGAGCTTCAAAAGCTGTCAAAAATATGAGGAGCATGAAACGGTCTGAAAAATAGGAGGAGCATGAAGCGGTGTTCAAAAACATGAAGAGCTTGAATAGGTGTGAGAAATATGAAGAGCTTCCAAAGGTGTCAATAATATGAGGAGCATGAAACGGTCTGAAAAATAGGAGGAGGATGAAGCGGTGTTCAAAAACATGAAGAGCCTGAAAAGATGTGAAAAATAGGAAGAGATTTAAAATGTGTGAAAAATATGAGGAGCATGAAACTTTCTGAAAAATAGGAGGAGCATGAAGCGGTGTTCAAAAACATGAAGAGCCTGAAAAGGTGTGAAAAATATGAAGAGCTTCAAAAGGTGTGAAAATAGGAGGAGCATGAAGGGGTGTTCAAAAACATGATAAGCCTGAAAAGGTGTAAAAAACATGAAGAGTTTCAAAAGGTGTCAAAAATGAGATGAGCATGAAACGGTCTGAAAAATAGGAGGATCATGAAGCGGTGTTCGAAAAGATGAAGAGCCTGAAAAGGTGTGAAAAACATGAAGAGTTTCAAAAGGTGTCAAAAATATGAGGAGCATGAAACGGTCTGACAAAGAGGAGGAGCATAAAGTGGTGTTTAAAAACATGAAGGGCCTGAAAAGGTGTAAACAGTATGAAGAGCTTCAAAAGGTGTCAAAAATGATATGAGCATGAAACGGTCTGAAAAATAGGAGGAGCATGAAGCGGTGTTCAAAAACATAAAGGGCCTGAAAAGGTGTGAAAAATATGAAGAGCTTCAAAAGGTGTGAAAAATGAGAGGATCGTGAAACGGTCTGAAAAATAGGAGGAGCATGAAGCGGTGTTCAAAAACATGAAGAGCTGAAAAGGTGTGAAAAATATGAAGAGCTTCAAAAGGTGTGAAAAATGAGAGGATCATGAAACGGTCTGAAAAATAGGAGGATCATGAAGCGGTGTTCAAAAACATGAAGAGCCTGAAAAGGTATGAAAAATATGAAGAGCTTCAAAAAGTGTCAAAAATATGAGGAGCATGAAACGGTCTCAAAAATAGGAGGAGCATGAAGCGGTGTTGAAAAACATGAAGAGCCTGAAAAGGTGTGAAAAATATGACGAGCTTCCAAAATTGTCAAAAATATGAGGAGCATGAAACGGTTTGAAAAATAGGAGGAGCCTGAAACAGTCAGAAAAAAAGGAGGACATTGAAAAGGTGTTGAAAAACATGAAGAGCCCGAAAAGGTGTGAAAAATAGGAGGAGCTTCAAAAGGTGTCAAAAATGTGAGGAGCATGAAACGGTCTGAAAAATAGGAGGAGCAAGAAGCGGCGTGCAAAAACAAGAAGAGCCTGAAAAGGTGTGAAAAATATGAAGAGCTTCAAAAGGTGTGAAAAATGAAAGGAGCATGAAACGGTATGAAAAATAGAAGGAGCATGAAGTGGTGTTGAAAAAAAAAGAAGAGCCTGAAAATGTGTGAAAAATATGAAGAGCTTCAAAAGGTGTGAAATACATGAGGAACATTAAACGTTCTGAAAAATAGGAGGAGCATGAAGCGGTGTTGAAAAACATGAAGAGCCTGAAAAGGTGTGAAAAATATGAAGAGCTTCAAAAAGTGTGAAAAATAGGAGGAGCATGAAGCGGTGTTCAAAAACATGAAGAGCCTGAAAAGGTTTGAAAAATATGAAGAGCTTCAAACGGTCTGAAATACATGAGGAGCATGAAACGGTCTGAAAAATAGGAGGAGAATCAAACGGTGTTCAAAAATAAGAAGAGCCTGAAAAGCTGTGAAAAATATGAAGACTTTCAAAAGGTGTCAAAATTATGAGGAGCATGAATCGGTCTGAAAAATAGGAGTAGCATGAAGCGGTGTTCAAAAACATGAAGATCCTGAAAAGGTGTCAAAAATATAGAGCTTCAAAAGGTGTCAAAGATATGAGGAGCATGAAACGGTCTGAAAAATAGGAGGAGCATGAAACGGTGTTCGAAAACACGAACAGCCTGAAAAGTAGTGAAAAATATGAAGAGCTTCAAAAGGTGTGAAAAATATGAGGAGCATCAAAAGGTGTGAAAAATATCAGGAGCATGAAACGGTCTGAAAATAGGAGGAGCGTGAAGCGGTGTTCAAAAACATGAAGAGCCTGAGAACGTGTGAAAAATATGAAGAGCTTCAAAAGGTGTGAAATACATGAGAGAAATGAAACTATCTGAAAAATAGGAGGAGCATGAAGCCGTGTTAAAAACATGAAGAGCCTGAAAAGGTGTGAAAAATATGAAGAGCTTCTAAAGGTGTCAAAAATAAGAGGAAAATGAAACGGTCTGGAAAATAGGAGGAGCATGAAGTGGTGTTGAATATGATGAAGAGCCTAAAAAGGTGTGAAATATATGAGGAGCTTGAAAATGTGTCAAAAATATGAGGAGCATGAAACGATCTGAAAAATAGGAGGTGCATGAAGTGGTGTTGAAAAACATGAAGAGCCTGAAAAGGTGTGAAAAATATGAATAGCTTCAAAATGTGTCAAAAATGACATGAGCTTGAAACGGTCTGAAAAATTGGAGGAGCATGAAGCGATGTTGAAAAACATGAAGTCCTGAAAAAGTGTGAAAAATATGAAGAGCTTCAAAAGGTGTTAAATATATGAGGAGCAAGAAACGGTCTCAAAAATAGGAGGAGCATGAAGCGGTGTTCAAAACCATGAAGAGCCTGAAAAGGTGTGAAAAATATGAAGAGGTTCAAAAAAGTGAAAAATATGAAGAGCTTCAAAGGTGTCAAATATATGAAGAGCTTCAAACGGTGTCCAAATTATGAGGAGCATGAAACGGTCTAAAAAATAGGAGGAGCATGAAGCGGAGTTGAAAAACATGAAGAGCCTGAGAACGTGTGAAAAATATGAAGAGTTTCAAAATGTGTGAAAAATATGAGGAGCTTCAAAATGTGTCAAAAATATGAGGAGCATGAAACGGTCTGAAAAATAGGAGGAGCATGATGCAGTGTTGAAAAATATGAAGAGCCCGAAAACGTGTGAAAAATATGAAGATCTTCAAAAGGTATGAAAAATATGAAGAGCTTCAAAAGTTGTCGAAAAAGAGATGAGCATGAAACGGTCTGAAAAATAGGAGGAGCATGAAATTGTGTTCAAAAAAATGAAGAGCCTGAAAAGGTGTCTAGTATATGAAGATTTCAGAAGGTGTCAAAATATGAGGAGCATGAAAAGGTCTGAAAAATAGGAGGAGCATGAAGTGATGTTGAAAAACATGAAGAGCCTGAAAAGGTGTGAAAAATATGAAGAGCTTCAAAAGGTGTCAAAAATGAAATGAGCTTGAAACGGTCTGAAAAATTGGAGGAGCATGAAGCGATGTTGAAAAACATTAAGAGCCTGAAAAAGTGTGAAAATTATGAAGAGCTTCAAAAGGTGTTAAATATATGAGGAGCAAGAAACGGTCTGAAAAATAGGAGGAGCATGAAGTGGTGTTGAAAAACATGAAAAGGTGTGAAAAATATGAAGAGCTTCAAAAGGTGTCAAAAATATGAGGAGCATGAAACGATCTGAAAAATAGGAGAATCATGCAGTGGTGTTGAAAAACATGAACAGCCTGAAAAGGTGTGTAAAATATGAAGAGCTTGATAAGGTGTCATAAATATGAGGAGCATGAAACGGTCGGAACAATAGGAGGAGCATGAAGCGGTGTTCAAAAACATGAAGAGCCTGAAAAGGTGTGAAAAATATGAAGAGCTTCAAAAGATGTCAAAAATATGAGGAGTATGAAACGGTCTGAAAAATAGGAGGAGCATGAAGCGGTGTTCAAAAACATGAAGAGACTGAAAAGTTGTGAAAAATATCAAGAGCTTCAAAAAGTGTCAAAAATATGAGGAGCATGAAACGGTCTGAAAAATAGGAGGAGCATGAAGCGCTGTTGAAAAACATGAAGAGCCTGAAAACGTGTCAAAAATATGAAGAGCTTCAAAGGTGTGAAAAATATGAAGCACTTCAAAAGGTGTCAAAAATTAGAAGAGCATGAAACGGTCTGGAAAATAGGAGGAGCATGAAGTGGTGTTGAAAAATATGAAGAGACTGAAAAGGTGTGAAAAATATGAAGAGCTTCAAAAAGTGTCAAAAATATGAGGAGCAAGAAACGGTCTGAAAAATAGGAGGAGCATGAAGCGGTGTTCAAAAACATGAAGAGCATGAAAAGTTGTGAAAAATATGAAGAGCTTCAAAAGGTGTGAAAAATATGAGGAGCTTCAAAAGGTGTGAAAAATATGAAGATCTTCAAAAGGTGTCAAAAATGAGATGAACATGAAACGGTCTGAAAAATAGGAGGAGCATGAAGTGGTGTTGATAAACATGAAGAGCCTGAAAAGGTGTGAAATATATGAGGAGCTTGAAAAGGTGTCAAAAATATGAGGAGCATGAAACGGTCTGAAAAATAGGAGGTGCATGAAGTGGTGTTGAAAAACATGAAGAGCCTGAAAAGGTTTGAAAAATATGAAGAGCTTCAAAGGTGTCCAAATTATGAGGAGCATGAAACGGTCTGAAAAATAGGAGGAGCATGAAGTGGTGTTGATAAACATGAAGAGCCTGAAAAGGTGTGAAATATATGAGGAGCTTGAAAAGGTGTCAAAAATATGAGGAGCATGAAACGGTCTGAAAAATAGGAGGTGCATGAAGTGGTGTTGAAAAACATGAAGAGCCTGAAAAGGTTTGAAAAATATGAAGAGCTTCAAAGGTGTCCAAATTATGAGGAGCATGAAACGGTCTGAAAAATAGGAGGAGCATGAAGCGGGGTTGAAAAACGTGAAGAGCCTGAGAACGTGTGAAAAATATGAAGAGCTTCAAAAGGTGTGAAAAATGAAAGGAGCATGAAACGGTATGAAAAATAGAAGGAGCATGAAGTGGTGTTGAAAAAAAAGAAGAGCCTGAAAATGTGTGAAAAATATGAAGAGCTTCAAAAGGTGTGAAATACATGAGGAACATTAAACGTTCTGAAAAATAGGAGGAGCATGAAGCGGTGTTGAAAAACATGAAGAGCCTGAAAAGGTGTGAAAAATATGAAGAGCTTCAAACGGTCTGAAATACATGAGGAGCATGAAACGGTCTGAAAAATAGGAGGAGCATGAAGCGGTGTTGAAAAACATGAAGAGCCTGAAAACGTGTCAAAAATATGAAGAGCTTCAAAGGTGTGAAAAATATGAAGCACTTCAAAAGGTGTCAAAAATTAGAAGAGCATGAAACGGTCTGGAAAATAGGAGGAGCATGAAGTGGTGTTGAAAAATATGAAGAGACTGAAAAGGTGTGAAAAATATGAAGAGCTTCAAAAAGTGTCAAAAATATGAGGAGCAAGAAACGGTCTGAAAAATAGGAGGAGCATGAAGCGGTGTTCAAAAACATGAAGAGCATGAAAAGTTGTGAAAAATATGAAGAGCTTCAAAAGGTGTGAAAAATATGAGGAGCTTCAAAAGGTGTCAAAAATATAAGGAGCAAGAAACGGTAGGAAAAATAGGAGGGACATGAAGCGGTGTTCAAAATCATGAAGAGCCTGAAAAGCTGAGAAATATATGAAGAGCTTCAAAGGGTGTCAAAATTATGAGGAACATGAAACGGTCTGAAAAATACGAGAAGCATGAAACAGTGTTGAAAAATATGAAGAGCCTGAAAAGGTGTGCAAAATATGAAGAGCTTCAAAACCTGTCAAAATATGAGAAGCATGACACGGTCTGAAAAATAGGAGGAGCATGAACCGGTGTTCAAAAACATGAAGAGACTGAAAAGGTGTGAAAAATATGAGGAGCTTCAAAAGGTGTGAAAAATATGAAGATCTTCAAAAGGTGTCAAAAATGAGATGAACATGAAACGGTCTGAAAAATAGGAGGAGCATGAAGTGGTGTTGATAAACATGAAGAGCCTTAAAAGGTGTGAAATATATGAGGAGCTTGAAAAGGTGTCAAAAATATGAGGAGCATGAAACGGTCTGAAAAATAGGAGGTGCATGAAGTGGTGTTGAAAAACATGAAGAGCCTGAAAAGGTTTGAAAAATATGAAGAGCTTCAAAGGTGTCCAAATTATGAGGAGCATGAAACGGTCTGAAAAATAGGAGGAGCATGAAGCGTGGTTGAAAAACATGAAGAGCCTGAGAACGTGTGAAAAATATGAAGAGCTTCAAAAGGTGTGAAAAATGAAAGGAGCATGAAACGGTATGAAAAATAGAAGGAGCATGAAGTGGTGTTGAAAAAAAAGAAGAGCCTGAAAATGTGTGAAAAATATGAAGAGCTTCAAAAGGTGTGAAATACATGAGGAACATTAAACGTTCTGAAAAATAGGAGGAGCATGAAGCGGTGTTGAAAAACATGAAGAGCCTGAAAAGGTTTGAAAAATATGAAGAGCTTCAAACGGTCTGAAATACATGAGGAGCATGAAACGGTCTGAAAAATAGGAGGAGCATGAAGCGGTGTTGAAAAACATGAAGAGCCTGAAAACGTGTCAAAAATATGAAGAGCTTCAAAGGTGTGAAAAATATGAAGCACTTCAAAAGGTGTCAAAAATTAGAAGAGCATGAAACGGTCTGGAAAATAGGAGGAGCATGAAGTGGTGTTGAAAAATATGAAGAGACTGAAAAGGTGTGAAAAATATGAAGAGCTTCAAAAAGTGTCAAAAATATGAGGAGCATGAAACGGTCTGAAAAATAGGAGGAGCATGAAGCGGTGTTCAAAAACATGAAGAGCATGAAAAGTTGTGAAAAATATGAAGAGCTTCAAAAGGTGTGAAAAATATGAGGAGCTTCAAAAGGTGTCAAAAATATAAGGAGCAAGAAACGGTAGGAAAAATAGGAGGGACATGAAGCGGTGTTCAAAATCATGAAGAGCCTGAAAAGCTGAGAAATATATGAAGAGCTTCAAAGGGTGTCAAAATTATGAGGAACATGAAACGGTCTGAAAAATACGAGAAGCATGAAACAGTGTTGAAAAATATGAAGAGCCTGAAAAGGTGTGCAAAATATGAAGAGCTTCAAAACCTGTCAAAATATGAGAAGCATGACACGGTCTGAAAAATAGGAGGAGCATGAACCGGTGTTCAAAAACATGAAGAGACTGAAAAGGTGTGAAAAATATGAGGAGCTTCAAAAGGTGTGAAAAATATGAAGATCTTCAAAAGGTGTCAAAAATGAGATGAACATGAAACGGTCTGAAAAATAGGAGGAGCATGAAGTGGTGTTGATAAACATGAAGAGCCTGAAAAGGTGTGAAATATATGAGGAGCTTGAAAAGGTGTCAAAAATATGAGGAGCATGAAACGGTCTGAAAAATAGGAGGTGCATGAAGTGGTGTTGAAAAACATGAAGAGCCTGAAAAGGTTTGAAAAATATGAAGAGCTTCAAAGGTGTCAAAATTATGAGGAGCATGAAACAGTCTGAAAAATAGGAGGAGCATGAAGCGGGGTTGAAAAACATGAAGAGCCTGAGAACGTGTGAAAAATATGAAGAGCTTCAAAAGGTGTGAAAAATGAAAGGAGCATGAAACGGTATGAAAAATAGAAGGAGCATGAAGTGGTGTTGAAAAAAAAGAAGAGCCTGAAAATGTGTGAAAAATATGAAGAGCTTCAAAAGGTGTGAAATACATGAGGAACATTAAACGTTCTGAAAAATAGGAGGAGCATGAAGCGGTGTTGAAAAACATGAAGAGCCTGAAAAGGTGTGAAAAATATGAAGAGCTTCAAAAAGTGTGAAAAATAGGAGGAGCATGAAGCGGTGTTCAAAAACATGAAGAGCCTGAAAAGGTTTGAAAAATATGAAGAGCTTCAAACGGTCTGAAATACATGAGGAGCATGAAATGGTCTGAAAAATAGGAGGAGAATCAAACGGTGTTCAAAAATAAGAAGAGCCTGAAAAGCTGTTGAAAATATGAAGACCTTCAAAAGGTGTCAAAATTATGAGGAGCATGAATCGGTCTGAAAAATAGGAGTAGCATGAAGCGGTGTTCAAAAACATGAAGATCCTGAAAAGGTGTGAAAAATATAGAGTTTCAAAAGTTGTCAAAGATATGAGGAGCATGAAACGGTCTGAAAAAATAGGAGGAGCATGAAGTGGTGTTGAAAAACATGAAAAGATGTGAAAAATATGAAGAGCTTCAAAAGGTGTCAAAAATATGAGGAGCATGAAACGATCTGAAAAATAGGAGAATCATGCAGTGGTGTTGAAAAACATGAACAGCCTGAAAAGGTGTGTAAAATATGAAGAGCTTGATAAGGTGTCATAAATATGAGGAGCATGAAACGGTCGGAACAATAGGAGGAGCTTGAAGCGGTGTTCAAAAACATGAAGAGCATGAAAAGATGTGAAAAATATGAAGAGCTTCAAAAGATGTCAAAAATATGAGGAGTATGAAACGGTCTGAAAAATAGGAGGAGCATGAAGCGGTGTTCAAAAACATGAAGAGACTGAAAAGTTGTGAAAAATATCAAGAGCTTCAAAAAGTGTCAAAAATATGAGGAGCATGAAACGGTCTGAAAAATAGGAGGAGCATGAAGCGGTGTTGAAAAACATGAAGAGCCTGAAAACGTGTCAAAAATATGAAGAGCTTCAAAGGTGTGAAAAATATGAAGCACTTCAAAAGGTGTCAAAAATTAGAAAAGCATGAAACGGTCTGGAAAATAGGAGGAGCATGAAGTGGTGTTGAAAAACATGAAGAGACTGAAAAGGTGTGAAAAATATGAAGAGCTTCAAAAAGTGTCAAAAATATGAGGAGCAAGAAACGGTCTGAAAAATAGGAGAATTATGCAACGGTGTTGAAAACTATAAACAGCCTGAAAAAGTGTGAAAAATATGAAGAGCATCAAAAGGTGTCAAAAATATGAGTATCATGAAACGATCTGAAAAATAGGAGGAGCATGAAGCGGTGTTCCAAAACATCAATAGCCTGAAAAGGTGTGAAAAATATGAAGAGCATCAAAAGGTGTGAAAAATATTAGGAGCATGAAACGGTCTGAAAAATAGGAGGTGCATGAAGTGGTGTTGAAAAACATGAAAAGGTGTGAAAAATATGAAGAGCTTCAAAAGGTGTCAAAAATATGAGGAGCATGAAACGGTCTGAAAAATAGGAGGAGCATGAAGCGGTGTTGAAAAACATGAAGAGCCTGAAAACGTGTCAAAAATATGAAGAGCTTCAACGGTGTGAAAAATATGAAGCACTTCAAAAGGTGTCAAAAATTAGAAGAGCATGAAACGGTCTTAAAAATAGGAAGAGCATGAAGTGGTGTTGAAAAACATGAAGAGCCTGAAAAGGTGTGAAAAATATGAAGAGCTTCAAAAGGTGTCAAAAATGACATGAGCTTGAAACGGTCTGAAAAATTGGAGAAGCATGAAGCGATGTTGAAAAACATGAAGAGCCTGAAAAAGTGTGAAAAATATGAAGAGCTTCAAAAGGTGTTAAATATATGAGGAGCAAGAAACGGTCTCAAAAATAGGAGGAGCATGAAGCGGTGTTCAAAACCATGAAGAGCCTGAAAAGGTGTGAAAAATATGAAGAGGTTCAAAAGTGTGAAAAATATGAAGAGCTTCAAAGGTGTGAAATATATGAAGAGCTTCAAACGGTGTCCAAATTATGAGGAGCATGAAACGGTCTGAAAAATAGGAGGAGCATGAAGCGGGGTTGAAAAACATGAACAGCCTGAGAACGTGTGAAAAATATGAAGAGCTTCAAAGGTGTCAAATATATGAAGAGCTTCAAACGGTGTCCAAATTATGAGGAGCATGAAACGGTCTGAAAAATAGGAGGAGCATGAAGCGGGATTGAAAAACATGAAGTGCCTGAAAAGGTGTGAAAAATATGAAGAGCTTCCAAAGGTGTCAAAAATATGAGGAGCATGAAACGGTCTGAAAAATAGGAGGAGCATGAAGCCTTGTTGAAAAACATGAAGAGCCTGAAAACGTGTGAAACATATGAAGAGCTTCAAAAGGTGTGAAAAATATGAAGAGCTTCAAAGGGTGTTAAAATTGAGATGAGCATGAAACGGTTTTAAAAATATTAGGAGCATGAAGTGGTGTTCAATAAAATGAAGAGCCTGAAAAGGTGTGAAAAATATGAAGAGCTTCAAAAGGTGTCAAAAATATGAGGAGCATGAAACGGTTTTGAGAAACATGAATAGCCTGAAAATATGTGAAAAATATGAAGAGCATAAAAATATGTGAAAAATATGAGAAGCATGAAACTGTGTTCAAAACATGAAGAGCCTGAAAAGGTGTGAAAAATATGAAGAGCTTCAAAAGGTGTCAAAAATATGAAGAGCTACAAAAGGTGTCAAAATATGAGGAGCATGAAACATTCTGAGAAATAGGAGGAACATGAAGCGGTGCTGAAAAACATGAAGAGCGGGAAAACGTGTGAAAAATATGAAGAGCTCCAAAAGGTGTGAAAAATATGAAGAGCTTCAAAAAGTGTGAAATACATGAGGAGCATTAAACGGTCTGAAAAATAGGAGGAGCATGAAGTGGTGTTTCAAAAAATGAAGAGACTGAAAAGGTGTGAAAAATATGAAGAGCTTCAAAAGGTGTGAAATACATGAGGAACATGAAACGGCCTGAAAAATAGGAGGAGCATGAAACAGTGATCAAAAACATGAACAGCCTGAAAAGGTGTGAAAAATATGAAGAGCTTCAAAAGGTGTGAAATACATGAGGAGCATGAAACGGGCTGAAAAATAGGAGAAGCATGAACTGGTGTGGAAAAACATGAGGAGCCTGAAAAGGTGTGAAAAATATGAAGAGCTTCAAAAGGTGTGAAATACATGAGGAGCATGAAACTCTCTGAAAAATAGAAGGAGCATGAAGTGGTGTTCAAAAACATGAAGAGCCTGAAAAGGTTTGAAAAATATGAAGAGCTTCAAAAGGTGTGAAAAATATGAAGAGCTTCAAAAGGTGTCAAAAATTAGATGAGCATGAAACGGTCTGAAAAATAGGAGGAGCATGAAGTGGTGTTGAAAAAAATGAAGAGCCTGAAAAGGTTTGAAAAATATGAAAAGCTTCAAAAGGTGTCAAAAATATGAGGAGCATGAAACTGTCTCAATAATAGGAGGAGCATGAAGCGGTGTTCAAAAACAAGAAGAGCCTGAAAAGGTGTGAAAAATATGAAGAGCTTCAAAAGGTGTCAAAAATATGAGGAGCATGAAACGGTTTTGAGAAACATGAATAGCCTGAAAATATGTGAAAAATATGAAGAGCATAAAAATATGTGATAAATATGAGGAGCATGAAACGGTTTTGAGAAACATGAGTAGCCTGAAAATATGTGAAAAATATGAAGAGCAGAAAAATATGTGAAAAATATGAGAAGCATGAAACTGTGTTCAAAACATGAAGAGCCTGAAAAAGTGTGAAAAATATGAAGTCTTTCAAAACGTGTCAAAAACATGAGGAGCATGAAAAGTTCTGAAAAATAGTAGGAGCATGAAGCGGTTTTCAAAAACTTGAGGAGCCTGAAAAGGTGTGAAAAATATGAAGAGCTGTAAAGGGTGTGAAATATATGAGGAGCATGAAACGGTCTGAAAAAAACGAGGAGCATGAAGCCGTGTTCAAAAAACTGAAGAGCCTGAAAAGTTGTGAAAAATATGAAGAGCTTCAATAGGGTTAAAAATATGAGGAGCATGAAACGGTCTGAAAAATAGGAGGAGCACGAAGCGGTGTTCCAAAACATTAAGAGCCTGAAAAGGTATGAAAAATATGAAGAGCTTCAAAAAGTGTCAAAAATATGAGGAGTATGAAACGGTCTGAAAAATACGAGGAGCATGAAGCCGTGTTGAAAACCTGAAGAGCATGAAACGGTGTTGAAAAACATGAAGAGCATGAAAAGATGTGAAAAATATGAAGAGCATGAAAAAGTGTGAAAAATATGAGGAGCATGAAACGGTCTGAAAAATACGAGGAGCATGAAGCCGTGTTCAAAAACCTGAAGAAACTGAAAAGGTGTGAAAAATATGAAGAGCTTCAAAAGGTGTCAAAGTTATGAGGAGCATGAAACAGTCTGAAAAATAGGAGGAGCATGAAACGGTGTTCAAAAACATGAAGAGCCTGAAAGGTTGAAAAATATGAAGAGCATGAAAATGTGTGAAAAATATGAGGAGCATGAAACTGTGTTCAAAAAAATGCAGAGCCTTAAAAGGTGTGAAAAATATGAAGAACTTCAAAACGTGTCAAAAATGTGAGGAGCATGAAACTGTCTGAAAATAGGAGGAGCATGAAGCGGTGTTCAAAAACATGAAGAGCCTGAAAAGGTGTAATATATATGAAGAGCTTCAAAAGGTGTTAAAAATATGAGGAGCATGAAACCTTTTGAAAAATAGGAGCAGCATGAAGCGGTGTTAGAAAACCTAAAGAGACTGCAAAGGTGTGAAAAATATGAAGAGCTCAAAAGTTGTGTAAAATATGAGGAGCATGAAACGGTCTGAAATGTAGGAGGAGCATGAAACGGTGTTCAAAAATATGAAGAGGCTGAAAAGGTGAGAAAAATATGAAGAGCTTCAAAACGTGTCAAAAATATGAGGAGCATGAAACAGTCTGAAAAATAGGAGGAGCATGAAGCGGTGTTCAAAAACATGAAGAGCCTGAAAAGTTCTGCAGAATATGAAGAGCTTCAAAAGGTGTGCAAAATATGAGGAGCATTAAACGGTCTCAAAAATAGGAGAGCATGAAGCGGTGCTGAAAAACATGAAGAGCCTGAAAAGGTGTGAAAAATATGAAGAGCTTCAAAACGTTTCAAAAACATGAGGAGCATGAATCGCTGTTTAAAAACATGACGAGTCTGAAAAATTGTGAAAAATATGAAGAGCTTAAAAAGGTGTCAAATATAGGAGGAACATGAAACAGTGTTCAAAATCATGAAGAGCCTGAAAAGCTGTGAAAAATATTAAGAGCTTCAAAAGGTGCCAAAAGATGTGGAGCATGAAACGGTCTGAAAAATAGGAGGAGTATGAAGCCGTGTTCAAAAACATGAAGAGACTGAAAAGGTGTGAAAAATATAAAGAGCTTCAAAAGGTGTGAAAAATATGAGGAGCATTAAACGGTGTGAAAAATATGAGGAGCATGAAGCGGTGTTGAAAAACATGAAGAGCCTGAAAAGCGGTGAAAAATATGAAGAGCTTCAAAAGGTTTCAAAAAGATGAGGAACATGAAACGGTGTTCAAAAACATGAAGACACTGAAAAGGTGTGAAAAATATGAGGAGCTTCAAAAGGTGTCAAAAATATGAGGAGCATGAAACGGTCAGAAAAATAGGAGGAGCATGAAACGGTGTTTAAAAACATGAAGAGCCTGAAATGGTGTGAAAAATATGAAGAACTTCAAAATGTGTCAAATATAGGAGGAGCATGAAACAGTGTTCAAAAACATGAATAGCCTGAAAAGATGTGAAAAATATGAAGAGTTTCAAAAAGTGTGAAAAATATGAGGAGCATGAAACGGTCTGAAAAATAGGAGAAGCATGAAACGGTGTTAAAATAAATGAAGAGCCTGAAAAGGTGTGAAAAATATGAAGAGCTTCAAAACGTGTCAAAAATAAGAGGAGCATGAAACGGTCTGAAAAATAGGAGGAGCATGAAGCGGTGTTGAAAAATATGAAGAGCCTGAAAAGGTGTTCAAAAATATGAAGAGTTGAAAAGGTTTGAAATATATGAAGGGCTTCAAAAAGTGTGAAAAATATGAAGACCTTCAAAATGTGTCAAAAATGAGATGAGCATGAAACGGTCTGAAAAATACGAGCAGCACGAAGCGGTGTAGAAAAACATGAAGAGCCTGAAAAGGTGTGAAAAATATGAAGAGCTTCAAAAGGTGTGAAAAATATGAAGAGCTTCAAAAGATGTGAAAAATATGAAGAGCTTCAAAAGGTGTCAAAATTGAGAGGAGCATGAATCGGTCTGAAAAATAGGAGGAGCATGAAGCGGTGTTGAAAAACGGTAGAGCCTGAAAAGGTGTGAAAAATATGAAGACTTCCCAAGTTGTCAAAAATATGAGGAGCATGAAACGGTCTGAAAAATAGGAGGAGCATGAAGCGGTGTTGAAAAATATTAAGAGCCTGAAAGGGTGTGAAAAATATGAAGAGCTTCAAAATGGTCAAAAATATGAGGGGCATGAAACGGTCTGAAAAATAGGAGGAGCATGAAAAGTAGTTCAAAAACATGAAGAGCCTGAAAAGGTGTGAAAAATATGAAGAGCTTCAAAAGGTTTCAAAATTATTAGTCACATGAAACGGGTAAAAAAAATAGGAGGAGCATGAGACGGTGTTGAAAAACATGAAGATCCTGAAAAGGTGTGAAATATATGAAGAGCTTCAAAAGGTTTCAAAAAAAGGAGGAGCATGAGACGGTGTTGAAAAACATGAAGAGCATGAAAAGGTGTGAAAAATATGAAGAGGTTCAAAAGTTATCAAAAATATGAGGAGCATGAAAGTGTCTGAAAATAGGAGGAGCATGAAACTTTGTATGTATACATGAAGAGCATGAAAAGGTGTGAAAAATTTGAAGAGCTGCAAAAGGTGTCAAAAATATGAGGAGCATGTAACGGTGTTGAAAAACATGAAGAGCATTAAAAGTGTGAAAAATATGAAAAGCTTCAAAAGGTGTCAAAAATATGAGGAGCATGAAACGGTCTGAAAAATAGTAGGAGCATGAGATGGTGTTGAAAAACCTGAAGAACCTGAAAAGGTTGAAAATATATGAAGAGCTTTCAAGGTGTCAAAAATATGAGGAGCATGAAACGGTCTGAAAAATAGGAGGAACATGAAACGGTGTTGAAAAACATGAAGAGCATGATAAGTGTTAAAAATATAAAGAGCTTCAAAAGGTGCCAAAATTTGAGGAGCATGAAACGGTCTGAAATATAGGAGGAGCATGAAGCGGTGGTCAAAAACATTAAGAGCCTGAAAAGGTGTGAAAAATATGAATAGCTTCAAAAAGTGTCAAAAACATGAGGAGCATGAAACGGTCTGAAATATAGGAGGAGCATGAAGCGGTATTCAAATACATGAAGAGCCTGAAAAGGTGTTCAAAATATTAAGAGCTTCAAAAGGAGTCAAATATACGAGGAGCATGAAACGGTGTTGAAAAACATGAAGAGCATGAAAAGGTGTGAAAAATATGAAGAGTTTCAAAAGGTGTCAAAAATATGAGAAGCATGCAACTGTCTGAAAAATAGGAGGAGCATTAAACAGTGTTCAAAAACATGAAGAGCCTGAAAAGGTGTGAAAAATATGAAGAGCTTCAAAAGGTGTCAAATATATGAGGAGCATGAAACGGTGTTGAAAAACATGAGGAGCATTAAAAGTGTGAAAAATATAAACAGCTTCAAAAGCTGTCAAAAATATGAGGAGCATGAAACGGTGTTCAAATACATGAAAAGCCTGAAAAGGTGCGAAAAATATGAAGAGCTTCAAAAGGTGTCAAATATATGAGGAGCATGAAACGGTGTTGAAAAACATGAGGAGCATTAAAAGTGTGAAAAATATAAACAGCTTCAAAAGCTGTCAAAAATATGAGGAGCAAGAAACGGTCTGAAAAAGAGGAGGAGCTTGAAACGGTGTTGAAAAACATGAAGAGAATGAAAAGGTGTGAAAAATATGAAGAGCTTCAAAAGGTGTCAAAAATATGAGGAGCATGAAACGGTCTTAAAAATAGGAGAAGCATGAGACGGTGTAAAAACATGAAGAACCTGAAAACGTTGGAAAAATATGACAAGCTTCAAAGGTGTCAAAAATATGAGGAACATGAAACTGTCAGAAAAATATGAGGAACATGAAACGGTCTAAAAAATAGGACGAGCATGAAACAGTGTTGAAAATCATGAAGAGCGTGAAAAGGTGTGCACAATAAGAAGAGCTTCAGAAGGTGTCAATAATATGAGGAGCATGAAAGGGTCTGAAAAACAGGAGGAGCATGAAATGGTGTTGAACACATGAATTGCTTGAAAAGGTATGAAAAATATGAGAGTTTCAAAAGATGTTAAAAATATGAGGAGCATGAAAGGGTCATAAACATTGGAGGAGCATGAAACGGTGTTGAAAAATATGAAGACCTTCAAAGAGTGTGAAAAATATGAAGAGCTTCAAAAGCTGTCATAAATATGAGGAGCATGAGACGGTCTGAAAAATATGAGGAGCACGAAATGGTCTGAAAAATGGGAGGAGCATGAAACGTTGTATCAAAACATGAAGAGCATGAAAAGGTGTGAAAAATATGAAGAGCTTCAAAATGTGTGAAAAATATGAGGAGCATGAAACGGTCTGAAAAATAGGAGGAGCATGATACGGTGTTGAAAAACATGAAGAGCATGAAAAGGTGTGAAAAATATGAAGAGCTTCAAAAGGTGTGAAAAATCTGAGGAGCATGAAACGGTCTGAAAAATCGGAGGAGCAAGAAGTGGTGTTGAAAAACATGAAGAGCCTGAAAAGTTGCTTCAAAAAGTGTCAAAAATATGAGGAGCATGAAACGGTCTGAAATAAAGGAGGAGCATGAAGCGGTGTTGAAAAACATGAAGATCCTGAAAAGGTGTGAAATATATGAAGAGTTTCAAAGGGTGTCAAATATATGAGGACCAGGAAAGGGTCTGAAAAATAACAGGAGCATGAAATGGTGTTCAAAAACAAGAAGAGCCTGAAAAGGTATGAAAAATATGAGGAGCTTCAAAAGGTGTGAAATACATGTGGAGCATTAAACGGTCTGAAAAATAGGAGGATCATGAAGCGGTGTTGAAAAACATGAAGAGCCTGAAAAGGTGTGAAAAATATGAGGAGCTTCAAAAGGTGTGAAATACATGTGGAGCATTAAACGGTCTGAAAAACAGGAGGAGCATGAAGTGGTGTTCAAAAACAAGAAGAGCTTGAAAAGGTGTGAAAAATATGAGGAGCTTCAAAAGGTGTGAAATACATGTGGAGCATTAAACGGTCTGAAAAATAGGAGGAGCATGAAGCGGTGTTCAAAAACAAGAAGAGCCTGAAAAGGTGTGAAAAATATGAGAAGCTTCAAAAGGTGTTAAATACATGTGGAGCATTAAACGGTCTGAAAAATAGGAGGAGCATGAAACGGTGATAAAAAATGAAGAGCGTGAAATGGTGTGAAAAATATGAAGAGCTTCAAAATGTGTCAAATATAAGAGGAACATGAAACAGTGTTCAAAAACATGAAGAGCCTGAAAAGCTGTGAAAAATATGAAGAGCTAAAAGGTGCCAAAAATATATGGAGCATGAAACGGTCTGAAAAATAGGAGGAGCATGAAGCGGTGTTGAAAAACATGAAGAGCCTGAAAAGGTGTGAAAAATATGAAGAGCTTCAAAAGGTGTCAAAAATATGAGGAGCATGAAAGCGTATGAAAATAGGAGGAGCATGAAGCAGTGTTCACAAATATGAAGAGCCTGAAAAGGTGTGAAAAATATGAAGTGTTTCAAAACGTGTCAAAAATATGAGGAGCATGAAAATTTCTGAAAAATGGAGGAGCATGAAGCGGTGTTCAAAAACCTGAAGAGCCTGAAAACGTGTGAAAAATATGAAGAGCTTCAAACGGTGTGAAATATATGAGGAGCATGAAACGGTCTGAAAAATA
The DNA here is from genome assembly GCF_033118175.1 of Dama dama. Lineage (NCBI taxonomy): Eukaryota > Metazoa > Chordata > Mammalia > Artiodactyla > Cervidae > Dama > Dama dama. Next base: position 427,541 of record NW_026870899.1, read on the forward strand.
CGAGGAGCATGAAGCCGTGTTCAAAAAACTGAAGATCCTGAAAAGTTGTGAAAAATATGAAGAGCTTCAATAGGGTTAAAAATATGAGGAGCATGAAACGGTCTGAAAAATATGAGGCGCATGAAGCGGTGTTCCAAAACATTAAGAGCCTGAAAAGGTATGAAAAATATGAAGAGCTTCAAAAAGTGTCAAAAATATGAGGAGCATGAAACGGTCTGAAAAATACGAGGAGCATGAAGCCGTGTTCAAAAACCTGAAGAGCATGAAACGGTGTTGAGAAACATGAAGAGCATGAAAAGATGTGAAAAATATGAAGAGCATGAAAAAGTGTGAAAAATATGAGGAGCATGAAACGGTCTGAAAAATACGAGGAGCATGAAGCCGTGTTAAAAAACCTGAAGAAACTGAAAAGGTGTGAAAAATATGAAGAGCTTCAAAAGGTGTCAAAGTTATGAGGGGCATGAAACCGTCTGAAAAATAGGAGGAGCATGAAATTGTGTTCAAAAACATGAAGAGCCTGAAAGGTGTGAAAAATATGAAGAGCATGAAAATGTGTGAAAAATATGAGGAGCATGAAACTGTGTTCAAAAAAATGCAGAGCCTGAAAAGGTGTGAAAAATATGAATAAATTCAAAACGTGTCAAAAATATGAGGAGCATGAAACTGTCTGAAAAAGGAGGAGCATGAAGCGGTGTTCAAAAACATGAAGAGCCTGAAATGGTGTAAAATATATGAAGAGCTTCAAAAAGTGTCAAAAATATGAGGAACATGAAACCTTTTGAAAAATAAGAGGAGCATGAAGCAGTGTTAGAAAACCTAAAGAGCCTGAAAAGGTGTGAAAAATATGAAGAGCTTCAAAAGGTGTCAAAAATATGAGGAGCATAAAACGGTCTGAAAAATAGGAGTAGCATGATGCGGTGTTCAAAAACATGAAGAGCCTGAAAAGGTGTGAAAAATATGAAGAGCTTCCAAAGGTGTCAAAATTATGAGGAGCATGAAACGGTCTGAAAAATAGGAGGAGCATGAAACGCTGTTGAAAAAAATGAAGAGCCTGAAAAGGTGTGAAAAATATGGAAAGCTTCAAAAGGTGTCAAAAATATGAGGAGCATAAAACGGTCTGAAAAATAGGAGTAGCATGATGCGGTGTTCAAAAACATGAAGAGCCTGAAAAGGTGTGAAAAATATGAAGAGCTTCAAAAGGTGTCAATATTATGAGGAGCATGAAACGGTCTTAAAAATAGGAGAGCATGAAGCGGTGTTCAAAAATATAAAGAGCCTGAAAAGGTGTAAAAATACGAAGAGCTTCAAAAGGTGTCAAAAATATGAGGAGCATGAAACGGTCTTAAAAAAAGGAGGAGGATGAAGCGGTGTTGAAAAACATGAAGAGTCTGAAAACGTGTGAAAAATATGAAGAGCTTCAAAAGGTGTCAAAAATGAGATGAGCATGAAACGGTCTGAAAAATAGGAGGAGCATGAAGCGGTGTTGAAAATCATGAAGAGCCTGAAAAGGTGTGAAAAATATGAAAAGCTTCAAAAGATGTGAAAAATATGAAGAGCTTCAAAAGGTGTCAAAATGAGATGAGCATGAAACGGTCTGAAAAATAGGAGGAGCATGAAGTGGTGTTGAAAAAAATGAAAAGCCTTAAAATGTGTGAAATATATGAAGAGCTTCTAAAGGTGTCAAAAATATGAGGAGAATGAAACGGTCTGCAAATAGGAGGAGCATGAAATGGTGTTCAACAACATGAAGAGCCTGAAAAGGTGTGAAAAATATGAACAGTTTCAAAAAGTGTGAAATACATGAGGAGAATTAAACGGTCAGAAAAATAGGAGGAGCATGAAATGGTGTTCAAAAACATGAAGAGCCTGAAAAGGTGTGAAAAATATGAACAGTTTCAAAAAGTGTGAAATACATGAGGAGAATTAAACTGTCTGAAAAATAGGAGGAGCATGAAGCGGTGTTGAAAAACATGAAGGCCTGAAAACGTGTGAAAAATATGAAAGCTTCAAATGTTGTGAAAAATATGAAGAGCTTCAAAAGTTGTGAAAAATATGAAGAGCTTCAAAAGGTGTCAAAAATTTGATGAGCATGAAACGGTCTGAAAAATAGGAGGAGCATGAAGTGGTGTTGAAAAAAATGAAGAGCCTGAAAAGGTTTGAAAAATATGAAAAGCTTCAAAAGGTGTCAAAAATATGAGGAGCATGAAACTGTCTCAAAAATAGGAGGAGCATGAAGCGGTGTTCAAAAACAAGAAGAGCCTGAAAAGGTGTGAAAAATATGAAGAGCTTCAAAAGGTGTCAAAAATATGAGGAGCATGAAACGGTTTTGAGAAACATGAATAGCCTGAAAATATGTGAAAAATATGAAGAGCATAAAAATATGTGAAATATATGAGGAGCATGAAACTGTGTTCAAAATATGAAGAGCCTGAAAAGGTGTGAAAAATATGAAGATCTTCAGAAGGTGTCAAAATTGAAGGCATTTCCCCTGAAATCAGGAACAAGACAAGGGTGCCCACTCTCACCACTACTATTCAACATAGTGTTGGAAGTTCTGGCCACAGCAATCAGAGCAGAAAAAGAAGTAAAAGGAATCCAGATAGGAAAAAAAGAAGTAAAACTCTCACTGTTTGCAGATGACATGATCCTCTACATAGAAAACCCTAAAGACTCTACCAGAAAATTACTAGAGCTAATCAATGAATATAGTAAAGTTGCAGGATATAAAATTAACACACAGAAATCCCTTGCATTCCTATATACTAACAATGAAAAAACAGACAGAGAAATTAAGGAAACAATACCATTCACCATTGCAACAAAAAGAATAAAATACTTAGGAGTATATCTACCTAAAGAAACAAAGGACCTATACATAGAAAACTATAAAACACTGATGAAAGAAATCAAAGAGGACACAAACAGATGGAGAAACATACCGTGTTCATGGATTGGAAGAATTAATATTGTCAAAATGGCTATTCTACCCAAAGCAGTCTATAGATTCAATGCAATCCCTATCAAGCTACCAATGGTATTTTTCACAGAACTAGACCAAAGAATTTCACAATTTGTATGGAAATACAAAAAACCTCGAATAGCCAAAGTAATCTTGAGAAAGAAGAATGGAGCTGGAGGAATCAACCTGCCTGACTTCAGACTCTACTACAAAGCCGCAGTCATCAAGACAGTATGGTACTGGCACAAAGACAGAAATATAGATCAATGGAACAGAATAGAAAGCCCAGAGATAAATCCACGAACCTATGGACACCTTATCTTTGACAAAGGAGGCAAGGATATACAATGGAAAAAAGACAACCTCTTTAACAAGTGGTGCTGGGAAAACTGGTCAACCACTTGTAAAAGAATGAAACTAGAACACTTTCTAACACCATACACAAAAATAAACTCAAAATGGATTAAAGATCTAAATGTAAGACCAGAAACTATAAAACTCCTAGAGGAGAACATAGGCAAAACACTCTCTGACATAAATCAAAGCAAGATCCTCTATGACCCACCTCCCAGAATATTGGAAATATAAGCAAAACTAAACAAATGGGACCTAATGAAACTTAAAAGCTTTTGCACTACAAAGGAAACTATAAGTAAGGTGAAAAGACAGCCCTCAGATTGGGAGAAAATAATAGCAAATGAAGAAACAGACAAAGGATTAATCTCAAAAATATACAAGCAACTCCTGCAGCTCATTTTCAGAAAAATAAATGACCCAATCAAAAAATGGGCCAAAGAACTAAACAGACATTTCTCCAAAGAAGACATACAGATGGCTAACAAACACATGAAAAGATGCTCAACATCACTCATTATTAGAGAAATACAAATCAAAACCACAATGAGGTACCATTACACGCCAGTCAGGATGGCTGCTATCCAAAAGTCTACAAGCAATAAATGCTGGAGAGGGTGTGGATAAAAGGGAACCCTCTTACACTGTTGGTGGGAATGCAAACTAGTACAGCCGCTATGGAAAACAGTGTGGAGATTTCTTAAAAAACTGGAAATAGAACTGCCATATGACCCAGCAATCCCACTTCTGGGCATACACACTGAGGAAACCAGAACTGAAAGAGACACGTGCACCCCAGTGTTCATCGCAGCACTGTTTATAATAGCCAGGACATGGAAGCAACCTAGATGCCCATCAGCAGATGAATGGATAAGGAAGCTGTGGTACATATACACCATGGACTATTACTCAGCCATTAAAAAGAATTCATTTGAACCAGTCCTAATGAGATGGATGAAGCTGAAGCCCATTATACAGAGTGAAGTAAGCCAGAAAGATAAAGAACATTACAGCATACTGACACATGTATATGGAATTTAGAAAGGTGACAACGATAACCCTATATGCAGAACAGAAAAAGAGACACAGAAATACAGAACAGACTTTTGAACTTTGTGGGAGAATGTGAGGGTGGGATATTTCAAAAGAACAGCATGTATCCTATCTATGGTGAAACAGATCACCAGCCCAGGTAGGATGAATGAGACAAGTGCTCCGGCCTGGTGCACTGGGAAGACCCAGAGGAATCGGGGGGAGAGGGAGGTGGGAGGGGGGATCGGGATTGGGAATACATGTAAATCCATGGCTGATTCATATCAATGTATGACAAAACCCACTGGAAAAAAAAATATGAGGAGCATGAAACAGTCTGAAAAATAGGAGGAGCATGAAACGGTGATCAAAAACATGAAGAGCCTGAAAAGGTGTGAAAAATATGAAGAGCTTCAAAAGGTGTGAAATACATGAGGAGCATGAAACTCTCTGAAAAATAGAAGGAGCATGAAGTGGTGTTCAAAAATATGAATAGCCTGAAAAGGTGTGAAAAATATGAAGATCTTCAAAAGGTGTGAAAAATATGAGGAGCATGATACGGTCTGAAAAATAGGAGGAGCATGAAGCGGTGTTGAAAAACATGAAGAGCCTGAAAAGGTGTGAAAAATATGAAGAGCTTCAAAAGGTGTCAAAAATATGAGGAGCATGAAACGGTCTGAAAAATAGGAGGAGCATGAAGCCGTGTTCAAAAACATGAAGAGCCTGAAAAGGTGTGAAAAATATGAAGAGCTTCAAAAAGTGTAATACATGAGGAGGATTAAACGGTCTGAAAGATAGGAGGAGCATTAAGCGGTGTTGAAAAACATGAAGGCCTGAAAACATGTGAAAAATATGAAGAGCTTCAAAAGGTGGGAAAAATATGAAGAGCTTCAAAAGGTGTGAAATACATGTGGAGCATTAAACGGTCTGAAAAATAGGAGGAGCATGAAGCGGTGTTGAAAAACATGAAGAGCCTGAAAAGGTGTGAAAAATATGAGGAGCTTCAAAATGTGTGAAATACATGTGGAGCATTAAACGGTCTGAAAAACAGGAGGAGCATGAAGCGGTGTGCAAAAACAAGAAGAGCCTGAAAAGGTGTGAAAAATATGAGGAGCTTCAAAAGGTGTGAAATACATGTGGTGCATTAAACGGTCTGAAAAATAGGAGGAGCATGAAGCGGTGTTCAAAAATAAGAAGAGCCTGAAAAGGTGTGAAAAATATGAGGAGCTTCAAAAGGTGTGAAATACATGTGGAGCATTAAACGGTCTGAAAAATAGGAGGAGCATGAAACGTAGTTCAAAAACATGAAGAGCCTGAAAATGTGTGAAAAATATGAAGACTTTCAAAAGCTGTGAAAAATATGAAGATCATGAAACAATCTGAAAAATAGGAGGAGCATGAAGCGGTTTTGAAAAACATGAAGAGCCTGAAAAGGTGTGAAATATATGAAGAGCTTCAAAGGGTGTCAAAAATATGAGGAGCATGAAACGGTCTGAAAAATAGGAGGAGCATGAAATGTTGTTCAAAAACATGAAGGGCTTGAAATGATGTGAAAATATGAAGACTTTCAAAAGGTGTCAAATTATGAGGAGCATGAAATGGTCTGAAAAATAGGACGAGCATCAAACGGTGTTGAAAAATATGAAGAGCCTGAATAGGTGTGAAAAATATGAAGAGCTTCAAAAGGTATCAAAAATATGAGGAGCATGAAAAGTTCTAAAATATAGGAGGAGCATGAAGCGGTGTTGAAAAACATGAAGAGCCTGAAACTGTGTGAAATATATGAAGAGCTTCAAAAGGTATCAAAAATATGAGGAGCATGAAAAGTTCTAAAATATAGGAGGAGCATGAAGCGGTGTTGAAAAACATGAAGAGCCTGAAAAGGTGTGAAATATATGAAGAGCTTCAAAAGGTGTGAAAAATATGAGGAGCATTACACGGTCTGAAAAATACGAGGAGAATGAAGCGGTGTTGAAAAACATGAAGAGCCTGAAAAGGTGTGAAAAATATGAAGAGCTTCAAAAGTTGTCACAAATAGGAGGAGCATGAAACGGTGTTCAAAAACATGAAGAGCCTGAAAAGGTGTGAAAAATATGAAGAGCTTCAAAGGGTGTGAAAAATATGAAGAGTTTCAAAAGGTGAGAAAAATATGAAGAGCTTCAAAACGTGTCAAAAATTAGCGGAGCAAGAAACGGTCTGAAAAATAGGAGGATCATGAAGTGGTGTTGAAAAACATGAAGAGCCTAAAAATGTGTGAGAAATATGAATAGCTTCAAAAAGTGTCAAAAATATTAGGAGCATGAAACGGTCTGAAATATAGGAGGAGCATGAAGCGGTATTCAAATACATGAAGAGCATGAAAAGGTGTGCAAAATATTAAGAGCTTCAAAAGGAGTCAAATATACGCGGAACATGAAATGGTGTTAAAAAACATAAAAACAATTAAAAGTGTGAATAATATAAAGAGCTTCAAAAGCTGTCAAAATTATGAGGAGCAAGAAACGGTCTGAAAAATAGAAGGAGCATGAAACGGTGTTGAAAAACATGAAGAGAATGAAAAGGTGTGAAAAATATGAAGAGCTTCAAAAGGTGTCAAAAATATGAGGAGCATGAAACGGTCTGAAAAACACGAGGAGCATGAAAACGTGTTGAAAAATATGAACAGCATGAAAAGGTGTGAAAAATATGAAAAGCTTCAAAAGGTGTCAAAAAAAAGAGGAGCATGAAACTCTCTGAAAAATAGGAACAGCATGAAACGGTGGTGAAAAACATGAAGAGCATGAAAAGGTGTGAAAAATATGAAGAGCTTCAAAAGGTGTCAAAAATATGAGGAGCATGCAACTGTCTGAAAAATAGGAGGAGCATTAAACAGTGTTTAAACATGAAGAGCCTGAAAAAGTGTGAAATATATCAAGAGTTCAAAAGGTGTCAAAAATATGAGGAGCATGAAACGGTGTTCAAAATCATGAAAAGCCTGAAAAGGTAAAAAATATGAAGAGCTTCAAAAGGTGTCAAATATATGAGGAGCATGAAACGGTGTTGAAAAACATGAGGAGCATTAAAAGTGTGAAAAATATAAACAGCTTCAAAAGCTGTCAAAAATATGAGGAGCAAGAAACGGTCCTGAAAAGGGGAGGAGCATGAAACAGTGTTGAAAAACATGAAGAGAATGAAAAGGTGTGAAAAATATGAAGAGCTTCAAAAGGTGTCAAAAATATGAGGAGCATGAAACGGTCTTAAATATAGGAGAAGCATGAGACGGTGTAAAAACATGAAGAACCTGAAAACGTTGGAAAAATAAGAAGAGCTTCAAAGGTGTCAAAAATATGAGGAACATGAAACTGTCAGAAAAATATGAGGACCATGAAACGGTCTAAAAAATAGGACGAGCATGAAACAGTGTTGAAAAACATGAAGAGCTTCAAAAGGTGTCAAAAATATGAGGAGCCTGAAACCATCTGAAAAATAGGAGGAGCATGAAACGGTGTTGAAAATCATGAAGAGCCTGAAAAGCTGTGAACAATAAGAAGAGCTTCAGAAGGTGTCAATAATATGAGGAGCATGAAAGGGTCTGAAAAATAGGAGGAGCATAAAATGTTGTTGAACACATGAATTGCTTGAAGAGGTCTGAAAAATATGAAGAGCATCAAAAGATGTTAAAAATATGAGGAGCATGAAAGGGTCATAAACATTGGAGGAGCATGAAACGGTGTTGAAAAACATGAAGAGCTTCAAAAAGTGTGAAAAATATGAAGAGCTTCAAAAGCTGTCATAAATAAGAGGAGCATGAGACGGTCTGAAAAATATGAGGAGCACGAAATGGTCTGAAAAATGGGAGGAGCATGAAACGTTGTATGAAAACATGAAGAGCATGAAAAGGTGTGAAAAATATGAAGAGATTCAAGAGGTGTCAAAAATATGAGGAGCATGAAACGGTCTGAAAAATAGGAGGAGCATGAGACGGTGTTGAAAAACATGAAGAACCTGAAAAGTTTGGAAAATCATGAAGAGCTTCAAAGGTGTCAAAAATATGAGGAGCATGAAAAGGTCTGAAAAATAGGAGGAGCATGAAACGATGTTGAAAAACATGAAGAACCTGAAAAGGTGTGAAAAATATGAAGAGCTGCAAAAGGTGTCAAAAATATGAGAAGCATGAAACGGTCTGAAATAATGAGGACCATGAAACGGTCTGAAAAATAGGACAAGCATGAAACGGTGTTGAAAAATATGAAGAGCTTCAAAAAGTGTCAAAAATACGAGGAGCATGAAACGGTCTGAAAAACAGGAGGAGCATGAAACCGTGTTGAAAAACATGAAGAGCATGAAAAGATGTGAAAAATATGAAAAGCTTCAAAAAGTTTCAAGAAAATGAGGAGGATGTAAACGTCTGAAAAACAGGAGGAGCATGAAACGTTGTTGAAAAACTTTAAGAGCCTGAAAAGGTGATAAAAATATGAAGAGTTTCAAACGGTGTCAAAAATATGAGGAGCGTGAAACCGTCTGAAAAATAGGATTGGCATGAAACGGTGTTGACATACATGAAGAACCTGAAAGGGTGTGAAAAATATGAAGAGCTTCAAAAGGTGTCAAAAATATCAGGAGCATGAATGGGTCTGAAAAATAGGAGGAGCATGAAACGTTGTTGAATTACTTGAAGAGACTGAAAAGGTGTTAAAAATATGAAGAGCTTCAAAAGGTTTCAAAAATATGAGGAGCGTGAAACGGTCTGAAAAATAGGATTAGCATGAAACGGTGTTCAGAAACATGAAAAGCATGAGAAGGTGTGAAAAATATGAAGAGCTTAAAAAGCTATCAAAAATATGAGGAGCATGAAATGGTGTTGAAAAACATGAAGAGCCTGAAAAGGTGTGAAAAATATGAAGAGCTTCAAAAGGTGTCAAAAATATGAGGAGCATGAAACGGTCTGAAAAATAGGATTAGTATGAAACGGTGTTCAGAAACATGAAAAGCATGAGAAGGTGTGAAAAATATGAAGAGCTTAAAAAGCTATCAAAAATTTGAGGAGCATGAAATGGTGTTGAAAAACATGAAGAGCCTGAAAAGGTGTGAAAAATATGAAGAGCTTCAAAAGGTGTCAAAAATATGAGGAGCATGAAACGGTCTGAAAAATAAGAGGAGGATCAAATGGTCTGAAAATTAAGAGGAGCATGAAACGGTGTTGAAAAACGTGAAGAGCTTCAAAAGGTGTCAAAAATATGAGGAGCATGAAACGGCCTGAAAATTATGAGGAGTATCTAACGATGTTCAAAAACATGAAGAGCCTGAAAAGGTGTGAAAAATCTGAAGAGCTTCAGAAAGTCTGAAAAATATGAGGAGCATGAAACTGTCTGAAAAATAGGAAGAGCAAGAAGCGGTGTTGAAAAACATGAAGAGCCTGAAAACGTGTGAAAAATATGAAGAGCTTCAAACGGTGTCATAAATATGAGGAGCATGAAACAGTCTGAAAAATAGGAGGAGAATGAAGCGGTGTTGAAAAAGTAGAAGAGCCTGAAAATGTGTGAAAAATATGAAGAGCTTCAAAAGGTGTGAAAATTATGAGTAGCATGAAACGGTCTGAAAAATAGGAGGAGCATGAAGCAGTGTTGAAAAACACGAAGAGCCTGAAAAGCTGTGAAAAATACGAAGAGCCATAAAAGGTGTGAAAAATATGAGGAGCATGAAACGGTCTGAAAAATAGGAGGAGCATGAAGCGGTTTTGAAAATCATTAGGAGCCTGAAAAGGTGTGAAAAATATGAAGAGCTTCAAAAGGAGTCAAAAATATGAGGAGCATGGAACGTTCTGAAAAAAAGTAGGAGCATGAGATGGTGTTGAAAAACATGAAGAACCTGAAAAGGTTGGAAATATATGAAGAGCTTTCAAGGTGTCAAAAATATGAGGAGCATGAAACGGTCTGAAAAATAGGAGGACCATGAAACGGTCTAAAAAATAGGACGAGTATGAAACGGTGTTGAAAAACATGAGGAAAATTAAAAGTGTGAAAAATATAAACAGCTTCAAAAGCTGTCAAAAATATGAGGAGCAAGAAACGGTCTGGAAAATAGGAGTAGCATGAAGCAGTATTGAAAAGCATGCAGAGCCTTAAAAGGTGTGAAAAATATGAAGAGCTTCAAAAGGTGTCAAAAATATGAGAAGCATGAAACTATCTCCAAAAATTAAGGAGCAAGAAGTGGTGTTCAAAAACATGAAGAGCCTGAAAAGGTGTGAAAAATATGAAGAGCTTCAAAAGGTGTCAAAAATATGAGGAGCATGAAACAGTCTGAAAAATAGGAGGAGCATGAAGCGGTGTTGAACAACATGAAGAGCCTGAAAATGTGTGAAAAATATCAAAAGCTTCAAAAGGTGTCAAAATTATGAGGAGCATGAAATGGTCTGAAAAATAGGAGGAGCATCAAGCGGTGTTGAAAAAAATGAAGAGCCTGAAAAGATGTTCAAAAATATGAAGAGGCTGAAAGTTTTGAAAAATATGAAGAGCTTAAAAAAGTGTAAAAAATATAAAGAGCTTCAAAATGTGTGAAAAATATGAAGAGCTTCAAAAGGTGTCAAAAATGAGAGGAGCATGAAACGGTCTGAAAATAGGAGGAGCATGAAATGGTTTTGAAAACATGAAGAGCCTGTAAAGGTGTGAAAAATATGAAGAGCTTCTAAAGGTTTCAAAAAGATGAGGAGCATGAAAAGGTGTTCAAAAACATGACGAGCCTGAAAAGGTGTGAAAAATATGAAGAGCTTCAAAATGTGTAAAAAATATCAGGAGCATGAAACAGTCAGACAAATAGGAGGAGCTTGAAGCGTTGTTGAAAAACATGAAGAGCCTAAAAAGGTGTGAAAAATGTGAAGAGCTTCAAAAGGTGTGAAAAATATGAGGAGCATGAAATGGTCTGAAAAATAGGAGGAGCATGAAGTGCTGTTAAAAAACATGAAGAGCCAGAAAAGGTGTGAAAAATATAAAGAGCTTCAAAAGGTGTCAAAAATATGAGGAGCATGAAACGGTGTTCAGAAACATGAAGAGCCTGAAAAGGTGTGAAAAATATGAAGAGCTTCAAAAGGTGTCAAAATTGAGAGGAGCATGAAACGGTCTGAAAAATAGGAGGAGCATGAAATGGTTTTGAAAACATGAAGAGCCTGTAAAGGTGTGAAAAATCTGAAGAGCTTCAGAAAGTGTGAATAATAAGAGGAGCAGGAAACGGTCTGAAAAATAGGAAGAGCATGAAGCGGTATTGAAAAACATGAAGAAACTGAAAAGTTGTGAAAAATATGAAGAGCTTCAAAAGGTGTCAAAAATATGAGGAGCATGAAACGGTCTGAAAAATAGGAGGAGAATGAAGCGGTTTTGAAAAACATGAGGAGCCTGAAAAGGTGTGAAAAATATGAAGAGCTTCAAACGGTGTCAAAAATATGAGGAGCATGAAACGGTCTGAAAAATAGGAGTAGCATGAAGCAGTATTGAAAAGCATGCAGAGCCTTAAAAGGTGTGAAAAATATGAAGAGCTTCAAAAGGTGTCAAAAATATGAGAAGCATGAAACTATCTCCAAAAATTAAGGAGCAAGAAGTGGTGTTCAAAAACATGAAGAGCCTGAAAAGGTGTGAAAAATATGAAGAGCTTCAAAAGTTGTCGCAAATAGGAGGAGCATGAAACGGTGTTCAAAAACATGAAGAGCCTGAAAAGGTGTGAAAAATACGAAGAGCTTCAAAAGGTGTGAAAAATATGAAGAGTTTCAAAAGGTGAGAAAAATATGAAGAGCTTCAAAAGGTGTCAAAAATTAGAGGAGCAAGAAACGGTCTGAAAAATAAGAGGATCATGAAGTGGTGTTGAAAAACATGAAGAGCCTGAAAAAGTGTGAAATATATGAAAATCTCCAAAAGGTGTCAAAAATATGAGGATCATGAAACGGTCTGAAAAATAGGAGGAGCATGAAACGATGTTGAAAAAAATGAAGAGCCTGAAAAGGTGTGAAAAATATGAACAGCTTCAAAAGGTGTCAAAAATATCAGTAGCATGAATAGGTCTGAAAGATAGGAGGAGCATGAAATGGTATTGAAAAACATGAACAGCCTGAAAAGGTGTGAAAAATATGAAGAGCTTCAAAAGGTTTCAAAAAAAGGAGGAGCATGAGACGGTGTTGAAAAACATGAAGATCCTGAAAAGGTGTGAAAAATTTGAAGAGCTGCAAAAGGTGTCAAAAATATGAGGAGCATGTAACGGTGTTGAATAACATGAAGAGCATTAAAAGTGTGAAAAATATGAAGATCTTCAAAAGGAGTCAAAAATATGAGGAGCATGGAACGTTCTGAAAAAAAGTAGAAGCATGAGATGGTGTTGAAAAACATGAAGAACCTGAAAAGGTTGGAAATATATGAAGAGCTTTCAAGGTGTCAAAAATATGAGGAGCATGAAACGGTCTGAAAAATAGGAGGACCATGAAACGGTCTAAAAAATAGGACGAGCATGAAACGGTGTTGAAAAACATGAGGAGCATTAAAAGTGTGAAAAATATAAACAGCTTCAAAAGCTGTCAAAAATATGAGGAGCAAGAAACGGTCTGGAAAAGAGGAGGAGCATGAAACGGTGTTGAAAAACATGAAGAGAATGAAAAGGTGTGAAAAAATGAAGAGGTTCAAAAGGTGCCAAAAATATGAGGAGCATGAAACGGTCTTAAAAATAGGAGAAGCATGAGACGGTGTAAAATCATGAAGAACCTGAAAACGTTGAAAAAATATGAAGAGCTTCAAAGGTGTCAAAAATATAAGGAACATGAAACTGTCAGAAAAATATGAGGACCATGAAACGGTCTAAAAAATAGGACGAGCATGAAACGGTGTTGAAAAACATGAAGAGCTTCAAAAGGTGTCAAGAATATGAGGAGCCTGAAACCATCTGAAAAATAGGAGGAGCATGAAACGGTGTTGAAAATCATGAAGAGCCTGAAAAGCTGTGAGCAATAAGAAGAGCTTCAGAAGGTGTCAATAATATGAGGAGCATGAAAGGGTCTGGAAAAGAGGAGGAGCATGAAACGGTGTTGAAAAACATGAAGAGCCTGAAAACGTGTGAAAAATATGAAGAGCTTCAAACGGTGTCAAAAATATGAGGAGCATGAAACAGTCTGAAAAATAGGAGGAGAATGAAGCGGTTTTGAAAAACTAGAAGAGCCTGAAAATGTGTGAAAAATATGAAGAGCTTCAAAAGGTGTGAAAGTTATGAGTAGCATGAAACGGTCTGAAAAATAGGAGGAGCATGAAGCAGTGTTGAAAAACACGAAGAGCCTGAAAAGCTGTGAAAAATACGAAGAGCCATAAAAGGTGTGAAAAATATGAGGAGCATGAAACGGTCTGAAAAATAGGAGGAGCATGAAGCGGTTTTGAAAAACATGAGGAGCCTGAAAAGGTGTGAAAAATATGAAGAGCTTCAAATGGTGTCAAAAATATGAGGAGCATGAAACGGTCTGAAAAATCGGAGTAGCATGAAGCAGTATTGAAAAGCATGCAGAGCCTTAAAAGGTGTGAAAAATATGAAGAGCTTCAAAAGGTGTCAAAAATATGAGAAGCATGAAACTATCTCCAAAAATTAAGGAGCAAGAAGTGGTGTTCAAAAACATGAAGAGCCTTAAAAGGTGTGAAAAATATGAAGAGCTTCAAAAGGTGTCAAAAATATGAGGAGCATGAAACAGTCTGAAAAATAGGAGGAGCATGAAGCGGTGCTGAACAACATGAAGAGCCTGAAAATGTGTGAAAAATATCAAAAGCTTCAAAAGGTGTCAAAATTATGAGGAGCATGAAATGGTCTGAAAAATAGGAGGAGCATCAAGCGGTGTTGAAAAAAATGAAGAGCCTGAAAAGATGTTCAAAAATATGAAGAGGCTGAAAAGTTTTGAAAAATATGAAGAGCTTAAAAAAGTGTAAAAAATATGAAGAGCTTCAAAATGTGTGAAAAATATGAAGAGCTTCAAAAGGTGTCAAAAATGAGAGGAGCATGAAACGGTCTGAAAATAGGAGGAGCATGAAGCGGTGTTGAAAACATGAAGAGCCTGAAAAGGTGTGAAAAATATGAAGAGCTTCTAAAGGTTTCAAAAAGATGAGGAGTATGAAAAGGTGTTCAAAAACATGACGAGCCTGAAAAGGTGTGAAAAATATGAAGAGCTTCAAAATGTGTCAAAAATATGAGGAGCATGAAATAGTCAGACAAATAGGAGGAGCTTGAAGGGTTGTTGAAAAAACATGAAGAGCCTAAAAAGGTGTGAAAAATGTGAAGAGCTTCAAAAGGTGTGAAAAATATGAGGAGCATGAAATGGTCTGAAAAATAGGAGGAGCATGAAGCGCTGTTAAAAAACATGAAGAGCCAGAAAAGGTGTGAAAAAAATAAAGAGCTTCAAAAGGCGTCAAAAATATGCGGAGCATGAAACGGTGTTCAGAAACATGAAGAGCCTTAAAAGGTGTGAAAAATATGAAGAGCTTCAAAAGGTGTCAAAATTGAGAGGAGCATGAAACGGTCTGAAAAATAGGAGGAGCATGAAATGGTGTTGAAAACATGAAGAGCCTGTAAAGGTGTGAAAAATCTGAAGAGCTTCAGAAAGTGTGAAAAATAAGAGGAGCATGAAACGGTCTGAAAAATAGGAGGAGCATCAAATGGTATTGAAGAACATGAAGATCCTGAAAAGTTGTGAAAAATATGAAGAGCGTCAAAAGGTGTCAAAATTATGAGGAGCATGAAACGGTCTGAAAAATAGGAGGAGCAAGAAGCGGTGTTGAAAAACCTGAAGAGCCTGAAAAGGTGTGAAATATATGAAGAGCTTAAAAAGGCGTGAAATATATAAGGATCCTGAAACGCTCTGAAAAACAGGAGGAGAATGAAGCGGTGTTGAAAAATATGAAGAGCCTGAAAAGTTGTGAAATATATGAAGAGCTTCAAAAGGTGTCAAAAATTTTAGGAGCATGAAACGGTCTGAAAAATTGGAGGAGCATGAAGCGGTGTTGAAAAATATGAAGAGCCTGAAAAGGTGTGAAATATATGAAGAGCTTAAAAAGGCGGGAAATATATGAGGAACCTGAAACGCTCTGAGAAACAGGAGGAGAATGAATCGGTGTTGAAAAATATGAAGAGCCTGAAAAGGTGTGAAATATATGACGAGCTTAAAAAGGCGTGAAATATATGAGGAACGTGATACGCTCTGAGAAACAGTAGGAGAATGAAGCGGTGTTGAAGAATATGAAGAGCCTGAAAAGGTGTTAACAATATTAGGAGCCTGAAACGGTCTGAAAAATAGGAGGCACATAAAGCAGTGTTGAAAAATTTGCAAAGCCTGAAAAGGTGTGAAAAACATGAAGAGCTTCAAGAAGTGTCAAAAATATGAGGAGCATGAAACGGTCTGAAAAATAGGAGGAGCATGAAACGGTGTTGAAAAACATGAAGAGCCTGAAAAGAGTGAAATATATGAAGAGCTTCAAAAGGTGTCAAAAATATGAGGAACATGAAACGGTCTGAAAAAGAGGAGGAGCATGAAGCGGGGTTGAAAAACATGAAGAGCCTGAAAAGTTGTGTAATATATGAAGAGCTTCAAAAGATGTGAAAAATATGAGGAGAATGATACGGGCTGAAAAGAAGGAGGAGCATGAAGCGGTGTTGAAAAACATGAACAGCCTGAAACGGTGTGAAATACATGAAGAGCTTCAAAAGGTGTCAAAAATATGAGGAGCATGAAACGGCCAGAAAAATAGGAGGAGCATGACGCGGTGTTCAGAAATATGAAGCGCCTGAAAAGGTGGGAAAAATATGAGGAGCATGATACGGTCTGAAAAATAGGTGGAGCTTGAAGCGGTGTTCACAGGAAGAGCCTCAAAAGGTGTGAAAAATATGAAGAGCTTAAAAAAGTGTCAAAAATATGAGGAGCATGAAACGGTGTTGAAAAACATGAAGAGCCTGAAAAGAGTGAAATAAATGAAGAGCTTCAAAAGGTGTCAAAAATATGAGGAGCATGAAACGGTCTGAAAAATAGGTGGAGCATGAAGGGTGATGAAAAACATGAAGAGCCTGAAAAAGTGTGAAATACATGAAGAGCTTCAAAGGTGTTAAAATTTGAGGAGCATGATACGGTCTGAAAAATAGGAGGAGCATGAAGCGGTGTTGAAAAACATGAAGAGTCTGAAAAGGTGTGAAAAATATGAAGAGCTTCAAAAAGTGTCAAAAATATGAGGAGCATGAAACGGTCTGAAAAATAGGAGGAGCATGAAGAGGTGTTCAAAAACATGAAGAGCCTGAAAAGGTGTGAAACATATGAAGAGTTTCAAAATTTGTCAAAAATATGAGGAGCATGAAACGGTCTGAAAAATAGAGGGAACATGAAGTGGTGTTGAAATACTTGAAGAGCCTGAAAAGGTGTGAAAAATATGAAGAGCCTGAAAAGAGTGAAATATATGAAGAGCTTCAAAAGGTGTCAAAAATATGAGAAGCATGAAAAAGTCTGAAAAATAGGAGGAGCATGAAACGGTGCTGAAAAACATGAAGAGCCTGAAAAGGTGTGAAAAATATGAAGAGCTTCAAAAGGTGTCAAAAAAATGAGGAGCATGACAGTCTGAAAAATAGGAGGAGCATGAAGCGGTGTTGAAAAACATGAAGAGCCTGAAAAGGTGTGAAAATTATGAAGAGCTTCAAAAGGTGTCAAAAACTGAGGAGCATGACAGTCTGAAAAATAGGAGGAGCATGAAGCGGTGTTGAAAAACATGAAGAGCCTAAAAAGGTGTGAAAATTATGAAGAGCTTCAAAAGGTGTCAAAAATTTGAAGCGAATGAAACAGTCTGATAAATAGGAGCAGCATGAAGCGGTGTTGGAAAACATGAAGAGCCTGAAAAGGTGTTAAAAATATTAGGAGCATGAAACGGTCTTAAAAATAGGTGGAGCATGAAGCGGTTGTGAAAAACATGAAGAGCCTGAAAAGGTGTGAAATATATGAAGAGCTTCAAAACGTGTAAAAAATATGAGGAGAATGAAACGGTATTCAAAAACATGAAGAGCCTGAAAAGATGTGAAAAATATGAAGAGCTACAAAAGGTGTCAAAAAGATGAGGAGCATGAAACGGTCTGAAAAATAGGAGGAGCATCAAATGGTGTTGAAGAACATGAAGATCCTGAAAAGTTGTGAAAAATATGAAGAGCGTCAAAAGGTGTCAAAATTATGAGGAGCATGAAACGGTCTGAAAAATAGGAGGAGCTAGAAGCGGTGTTGAAAAACCTGAAGAGCCTGAAAAGAGTGAAATATATGAAGAGCTTAAAAAGGTGTCAAAAATATGAGGAGAATGAAACGGTATTCAAAAACATGAAGAGCCTGAAAAGATGTGAAAAATATGAAGAGCTACAAAAGGTGTCAAAAAGATGAGGAGCATGAAACGGTCTGAAAAATAGGAGGAGCATCAAATGGTGTTGAAGAACATGAAGATCCTGAAAAGTTGTGAAAAATATGAAGAGCGTCAAAAGGTGTCAAAATTATGAGGAGCATGAAACGGTCTGAAAAATAGGAGGAGCTAGAAGCGGTGTTGAAAAACCTGAAGAGCCTGAAAAGAGTGAAATATATGAAGAGCTTAAAAAGGTGTCAAAAATAGGAGGAGCATGAAGCGGTGTTCAAAAACAAGAATTGCCTGAAAAGGTGTGAAAAATATGAAGAGATTCAAAAGGTGTCTAATATTTGAGGAGCATGAAACGGTCTGAAAAATAGGAGGAGCATGAAACGGTGTTGAAAAACATGAAGAGCCTGAAAAGGTGTGAAATATATGAAGAGCTTAAAAAGTTGTGAAATATATAAGGAACCTGAAACGCTCTTAAAAACAGGAGGAGAATGAAGCGGTGTTGAAAAATATGAAGAGCCTGAAAAGTTGTGAAATATATGAAGAGCTTCAAAATGTGTCCAAAATTTTAGGAGCATGAAACGTTCTGAAAAATTGGAGGAGCATGAAGCGGTGTTCAAAAATATGAAGAGCCTGAAAAGGTGTGAAATATATGACGAGCTTAAAAAGGCGTGAAATATATGAGGAACCTGAAACGCTCTGAGAAACAGGAGGAAAATGAAGCGGTGTTGCAGAATATGAAGAGCCTGAAAAGCTGTTAACAATATTAGGAGCCTGAAACGGTCTGAAAAATAGGAGGCACATAAAGCAGTGTTGAAAAATTTGCAAAGCCTGAAAAGGTGTGAAAAACATGAAGAGCTTCAAGAAGTGTCAAAAATATGAGGAGCATGAAACGGTCTGAAAAATAGGAGGAGCATGAAACGGTGTTGAAAAACATGAAGAGCCTGAAAAGAGTGAAATATATGAAGAGCTTCAAAAGGTGTCAAAAATATGAGGAACATGAAACGGTCTGAAAAAGAGGAGGAGCATGAAGCGGGGTTGAAAAACATGAAGAGCCTGAAAAGTTGTGTAATATATGAAGAGCTTCAAAAGATGTGAAAAATATGAGGAGAATGATACGGGCTGAAAAGAAGGAGGAGCATGAAGCGGTGTTGAAAAACATGAACAGCCTGAAACGGTGTGAAATACATGAAGAGCTTCAAAAGGTGTCAAAAATATGAGGAGCATGAAACGGCCAGAAAAATAGGAGGAGCATGAAGCGGTGTTCAGAAATATGAAGCACCTGAAAAGGTGGGAAAAATATGAGGAGCATGATACGGTCTGAAAAATAGGTGGAGCTTGAAGCGGTGTTCACAGGAAGAGCCTGAAAAGGTGTGAAAAATATGAAGAGCTTAAAAAAGTGTCAAAAATATGAGGAGCATGAAACGGTGTTGAAAAACATGAAGAGCCTGAAAAGAGTGAAATAAATGAAGAGCTTCAAAAGGTGTCAAAAATATGAGGAGCATGAAACGGTCTGAAAAATAGGTGGAGCATGAAGGGTGATGAAAAACATGAAGAGCCTGAAAAAGTGTGAAATACATGAAGAGCTTCAAAGGTGTTAAAATTTGAGGAGCATGATACGGTCTGAAAAATAGGAGGAGCATGAAGCGGTGTTGAAAAACATGAAGAGTCTGAAAAGGTGTGAAAAATATGAAGAGCTTCAAAAAGTGTCAAAAATATGAGGAGCATGAAACGGTCTGAAAAATAGGAGGAGCATGAAGAGGTGTTCAAAAACATGAAGAGCCTGAAAAGGTGTGAAACATATGAAGAGTTTCAAAATTTGTCAAAAATATGAGGAGCATGAAACGGTCTGAAAAATAGAGGGAACATGAAGTGGTGTTGAAATACTTGAAGAGCCTGAAAAGGTGTGAAAAATATGAAGAGCCTGAAAAGAGTGAAATATATGAAGAGCTTCAAAAGGTGTCAAAAATATGAGAAGCATGAAAAAGTCTGAAAAATAGGAGGAGCATGAAACGGTGCTGAAAAACATGAAGAGCCTGAAAAGGTGTGAAAAATATGAAGAGCTTCAAAAGGTGTCAAAAAAATGAGGAGCATGACAGTCTGAAAAATAGGAGGAGCATGAAGCGGTGTTGAAAAACATGAAGAGCCTGAAAAGGTGTGAAAATTATGAAGAGCTTCAAAAGGTGTCAAAAACTGAGGAGCATGACAGTCTGAAAAATAGGAGGAGCATGAAGCGGTGTTGAAAAACATGAAGAGCCTAAAAAGGTGTGAAAATTATGAAGAGCTTCAAAAGGTGTCAAAAATTTGAAGCGAATGAAACAGTCTGATAAATAGGAGCAGCATGAAGCGGTGTTGGAAAACATGAAGAGCCTGAAAAGGTGTTAAAAATATTAGGAGCATGAAACGGTCTTAAAAATAGGTGGAGCATGAAGCGGTTGTGAAAAACATGAAGAGCCTGAAAAGGTGTGAAATATATGAAGAGCTTCAAAACGTGTAAAAAATATGAGGAGAATGAAACGGTATTCAAAAACATGAAGAGCCTGAAAAGATGTGAAAAATATGAAGAGCTACAAAAGGTGTCAAAAAGATGAGGAGCATGAAACGGTCTGAAAAATAGGAGGAGCATCAAATGGTGTTGAAGAACATGAAGATCCTGAAAAGTTGTGAAAAATATGAAGAGCGTCAAAAGGTGTCAAAATTATGAGGAGCATGAAACGGTCTGAAAAATAGGAGGAGCTAGAAGCGGTGTTGAAAAACCTGAAGAGCCTGAAAAGAGTGAAATATATGAAGAGCTTAAAAAGGTGTCAAAAATATGAGGAGAATGAAACGGTATTCAAAAACATGAAGAGCCTGAAAAGATGTGAAAAATATGAAGAGCTACAAAAGGTGTCAAAAAGATGAGGAGCATGAAACGGTCTGAAAAATAGGAGGAGCATCAAATGGTGTTGAAGAACATGAAGATCCTGAAAAGTTGTGAAAAATATGAAGAGCGTCAAAAGGTGTCAAAATTATGAGGAGCATGAAACGGTCTGAAAAATAGGAGGAGCTAGAAGCGGTGTTGAAAAACCTGAAGAGCCTGAAAAGAGTGAAATATATGAAGAGCTTAAAAAGGTGTCAAAAATAGGAGGAGCATGAAGCGGTGTTCAAAAACAAGAATTGCCTGAAAAGGTGTGAAAAATATGAAGAGATTCAAAAGGTGTCTAATATTTGAGGAGCATGAAACGGTCTGAAAAATAGGAGGAGCATGAAACGGTGTTGAAAAACATGAAGAGCCTGAAAAGGTGTGAAATATATGAAGAGCTTAAAAAGTTGTGAAATATATAAGGAACCTGAAACGCTCTTAAAAACAGGAGGAGAATGAAGCGGTGTTGAAAAATATGAAGAGCCTGAAAAGTTGTGAAATATATGAAGAGCTTCAAAATGTGTCCAAAATTTTAGGAGCATGAAACGTTCTGAAAAATTGGAGGAGCATGAAGCGGTGTTCAAAAATATGAAGAGCCTGAAAAGGTGTGAAATATATGACGAGCTTAAAAAGGCGTGAAATATATGAGGAACCTGAAACGCTCTGAGAAACAGGAGGAAAATGAAGCGGTGTTGCAGAATATGAAGAGCCTGAAAAGCTGTTAACAATATTAGGAGCCTGAAACGGTCTGAAAAATAGGAGGCGCATGAAGCAGTGTTGAAAAACTTGAAAAGCCTGAAAAGGTGTGAAAAACATGAAGAGCTTCAAAAAGAGTCAAAAATATGAGGAGCATGAAACGGTCTGAAAAATAGGAGGAGCATGAAACGGTGTTGAAAAACATGAAGAGCCTGAAAAGAGTGAAATATATGAAGAGCTTCAAAAGGTGTCAAAAATATGAGGAACATGAAACGGTCTGAAAAATAGGAGGAGCATGAGCCGGGGTTGAAAAACATGAAGAGCCTGAAAAGTTGTGTAATATATGAAGAGCTTCAAAAGATGTGAAAAATATGAGGAGAATGATACGGGCTGAAAAAAAGGAGGAGCATGAAGCGGTGTTGAAAAACATGAACAGCCTGAAAAGTTGTGAAAAACATGAAGAGCTTCAAAAAGTGTCAAAAATATGAGGAGCATGAAACGGCCTGAAAAATAGGAGGAGCATGAATCGGTGTTCGAAAATATGAAGAGCCTGAAAGAGTGGGAAAAATATGAGGAGCATGAAACGGTCTGAAAAATAGGTGGAGCATGAAGGGGTGTTCAAAAACATGAAGAGCCTGACAGGTGTGAAAAATATGAAGAGTTTCAAAGAGTGTGAAAAATATGAGGAGCATGAAACGGTCTGAAAAAAAGGAGAAGCATGAAGCGGTGTTCAAAAACATGAAGAGCCTGAAAAGATGTGAAAAATATGAAGAGCTTCAAAAGGTGTCAAAAAATGAGGAGCATGAAATGGTCTGAAAAATAGGACTAGCATGAAACGGTGTTCAAAAACATGAAGAGCCTGAAAAGGTGTGAAATATATTAAGAGCTTCAAAAGGTGTGAAAAATATGAGGAGCATGAAACGGTCTGAAAAATAGGAGGAACATCAATTGGTGTTGAAGAACATGAAGATCCTGAAAAGTTGTGAAAAATATGAAGAGCTTAAAAAGGTGTCAAAATTATGAGGAGCATGAAACGGTCTGAAAAATAGGAGGAGCAAGAAGCGGTGTTGAAAAACCTGAAGAGACTGAAACGGTGTGAAATATATGAAGAGCTTCAAAAGGTGTCAAAAATTTTAGGAGCATGAAACGTTCTGAAAAATTGGAGGAGCATGAAGCGGTGTTGAAAAATATGAAGAGCCTGAAAGTGTGAAATATATGAAAAGCTTAAAAAGGTGGGAAATATATGAGGAACCTGAAACGCTCTGAGAAACAGGAGGAGAATGAATCGGTGTTGAAACATATGAAGAGCCTGAAAAGGTGTGAAATATATGACAAGCTTAAAAAGGCGTTAAATATATGAGGAACCTGAAACTCTCTGAGAAACAGGAGGAAAATGAAGCGGTGTTGCAGAATATGAAGATCCTGAAAACGTGTTAACAATATTAGGAGCCTGAAACGGTCTGAAAAATAGGAGGCGCATGAAGCGGTGTTGAAAAACTTGAAAAGCCTGAAAAGATGTGAAAAACATGAAGAGCATCAAAAAGTGTCAAAAATATGAGGAGCATGAAACGGTCTGAAAAATAGGAGGAGCATGAAACGGTGTTGAAAAACATGAAGAGCCTGAAAAGAGTGAAATATATGAAGAGCTTCAAAAGGTGCCAAAAATATGAGGTACATGAAACGTTCTGAAAAATAGGAGGAGAATGAAGCGGGGTTGAAAAATATGAAGAGCCTGAAAAGGTGTTGACAATATTAGGAGCCTGAAACAGTCTGAAAAATAGGAGGTGCATGAAGCGGTGTTGAAAAACTTGAAAAGCCTGAAAAGGTGTGAAAAACATGAAGAGCTTCAAAAAGTGTCAAAAATATGAGGAGCATGAAACGGTCTGAAAAATAGGAGGAGCATGAAACGGTGTTGAAAAACATGAAGAGCCTGAAAAGAGTGAAATATATGAAGAGCTTCAAAAGGTGTCAAAAATATGAGGAACATGAAACGGTCTGAAAAATAGGAGGAGCATGAAGCGAGGTTGAAAAACATGAAGAGCCTGAAAAGTTGTGTAATATATGAAGAGCTTCTAAAGATGTGAAAAATATGAGGAGAATGATACGGGCTGAAAAAAAGGAGGAGCATGAAGCGGTGTTGAAAAACATGAACAGCCTGAAAAGGTGTGAAAAACATGAAGAATTTCAAAAGGCGCGAAAAATATGAGGAGCATGAAACTGTCTGAAAAATAGGAGGAGCATGAAGCGGTGTTGCAAAGAAGAAGAGCATGAAAAGGTGTGAAAATCATGAACAGTTTCAAAAGGTGTCAAAAATATAAGGAGAATGAAAAGGTCTCAAAAGTAAGAGGAGCATGAAGCGGTGTTGAAAAACATGAAGAGAATGAAAAGGTGTGCACAATATGGAGAGCTTCAAAATGTGTTAAAAATATGTGGAGCAGGAAACGGTCTGAAAAATAGGAGGAGCATAAAGCGGTGTTGAAAAACATGAAGCGCCTGAAATTGTGTGAAAAATATGAAAAGCTTCAAAAGGTGTCAAATATATGAAGAGCATGAAACCTTCTGAAAAATTGGAGGAGCATGAAGCTGTGTTGAAAAACATGAAGAGCCTGAAAAGGTGTGAAAAATATGAAGAGCTTCAAAAGGTGTCAAAAATATGAGGAGCATGAAACGGTCTGAAAAATAGGAGGAGCATGAAGCTGTGTTGAAAAACATGAAGAGCCTGAAAAGGTGTGAAATATATGAAGAGCTTCAAAAGGGGTGAAAAATATGTGGAGCATGAAACGTTCTGAAAAATAGGAGGAGCATGAAGCGGTGTTGAAAAATATGAAGACGCTGAAAAGGTGTGAAAAATATGAAGAGCTTCAAAAGTTGTCAAAATATGAGGAGCATGAAACGGTCTGAACAATAAGAAGGGCATGAAGTGGTGTTCAAATCATGAAGAGCCTGAAAATGTGTGAAAATTATGAAGAGATTCAAAAGGTATCAAATATTTGAGGAGCATGAAACGGTCTGAAAAATAGGAGGAGCATGAAGCGTTGTTGAAAAGCATGAAGAGCCAATAAAGGTGTGAAATATATGAAGAGCTTCAAAAGGTGTCAAAAATATGAGGAGCATGAAACGGTCTAAAAATCAGAGGAATATGAAGCGGTATTGAAAAACATGAAAAGCCTGAAAAAGTGTGAAAAATATTAGGAGCATTAAACGGTCTGAAAAAGAGGTGGAGCATGAAGCACTGTTGAAAAACATGAAGAGCCTAAAAAGGTGTGAAATATATGAAGAGCTTCAAAAGGTGTCAAAAAATTTAGGAGCATGAAACGCTCTGAAAAATTGGAGGAGCATGAAGCGGTCTTGAAAGACATGAAGACCCTGAAAAGGTGTGAAAAATATGAAGAGTTCAAAAGGTGTGAAAAATATGAGGAGAATGAAACGGTCTGAAAAATAGAAGTAGCATGATGCGGTGTTGAAAAACATGAAGAGACTGAAAATTTGTGAAATATATGAAGAGCTTCAAAAGGTGTTAAAAATATGAGGAGCATGAAACGATCTGAAAAATATGAGCAGCATGAAGCGGTGTTGAAAAACATGAACAACCTGAAAAGGTGTGAAAAATATGAGGAGCAGGAAACGGTCTGAAAGATAGGAGGAGCATGAAGTGGTGATGAAAAACATGAAGTGCCTGTAAATGTGTGAAGTATATGAAGAGCTTCAAAAGGTGTGAAAAATATGAGGAGCATGAAACGGCATGAAAAATAGCAGGAGCATGAAGCTGAGTTGAAAAACATGAGGGGCCAGAAAATGTGTGAAAAATATGAAGAGCTTCAAAAGATGTCAAAAATATGAGGAGAATGAAACAGTCTGAAAAATAGAATGAGAAAGAAACTGTTTTGAAAAAGATGAAGTGCATGAAAAGCTGTGGAAAATATGAAGAGCTTCAAAAGTTGTCAAAAATATGAAGAGCATGAAACGGTCTCAAAAAGAGGAGGAGCATGAAGCGGTGTTGAAAAACAAGAAGAGCCTGAAAAGGTGTGAAAAATATGAAAAGCTTCAAAAGTTGTCAAAAATATGAGGAGTATATAACGGTCTGAAAAATAGGAGGAGCACGAAGCGGTGTTGAAAAACTTGAAGAGCCTGAAAAGGTGTGAAAAATTTGAAGAGACTCAAAAAGTGTCAAAAATATGAGGAGCATGAAACGGTGTTGAAAAACATGAAGAGCCTGAAAAGAGTGAAATAAATGAAGAGCTTCAAAAGGTGTCAAAAATATGAGGAGCATGAAACGGTCTGAAAAATAGGTGGAGCATGAAGCGGTGATGAAAAACATGAAGAGCCTGAAAAAGTGTGAAATACATGAAGAGCTTCAAAAGGTGTCAAAAATATGAGGTGCATGAAACGGTCTGAAAAATAGGAGGAGAATGAAACGGTGTTGAAAAACATGAAGCCTGAAAAGGTGTGAAAAATATTAGGAGCAAGAAACGGTCTGAGAAATAGGTGGAGCATGAGGCGGTGTTGAAAAACATGAAGAGCCTGAAAAGGTGTGAAAAATATGAGGAGCATGAAACGGTCTGAAAAATAGGAGGAGCATGAAACGGTGTTCAAAAACAAGAAGAGCCTGAAAAGGTGTGAAAAATATGAAGAGATTCAAAACGTGTCAAAATTATGAGGAGCAATAAACGATCTGAAAAACTTGTAGGAGCGTGAAGTGGTGTTGAAAAACATGAAGAGCCTGACAAGTTGTGAAAAAAATGAAGAGCTTCAAAAGGTGTCAAAAATATGAGGAGCATGAAACGGTCTGAAAAATAGGAGGAGCATGAAGCGGTGTTGAAAAACATGAAGAGCCTGAAAAGGTGTGAAATATATGAAGAGCTTCAAAAGGTGTCAAAATTATGAGGAGCATGAAACAGTCTGAAAAACAGGAGGAGCATGAAACGGTGTTCAAAAACATGAAGAGCCTGAAAAGGTGTGAAAAATATGAAGAGCCTCAAAACGTGTCAAAAATATGAGGAACATGAATCGGTCTGAAAAAGAGGAGGAGCTAGAAGTTGTGTTGAAAAACATGAAGAGCGTGAAAACATGTGAAAATTATGAAGAGCTTCAAAAGGTGTGAAATATATGAGGAGCATGAAACGGTCTGAAAAATAGCAGGATCATGAAGCGGTGTTGAAAAACATGAAGAATCTAAAAACGTGTGAAAATATGAAGAGCTTCAAAAATATGAAAAATATGAAGAGCTTCAAAAGGTGTGAAAAATATGAAGAGCTTCAAAAGGTGTCAAAAATATGAGGAAAATGAAACGGTCTGCAAAATAGGAGGAGCATGAAACAGTGATGAAAAACATGAAGAGCCAGAAAAGGTGTGAAAAATATGGAGAGCTTCAAATGGTGTGAAATACATGAGGAGCATGAAACGGGCTGAAACTAGGAGAAGCATGGAGTTGTGTGGAAAAACATGAAGAGCCTGAAAAGGTGTGAAAAATATGAGGAGCTTGAAAAGGTGTCAAAAATATGAGGAGCATGAAACGGTCTGAAAAATAGGAGGAGCAAGAAGCGGTGTTGAAAAAATTAAGAGCCTGAAAATGTTTGAAAAATATGAAGAGCTTCAAAATGTGTGGAAAATATGAAGAGCTTCAAAATGTGTCAAAAGCGAGATGAGTATGAAACGGTCTGAAAAATAGGAGGAGCATGAAGTGGTGTTGAAAAACATGAGGAGCCTGAAAATGTGTGAAATATATGAAGAGCTTCAAAATGTGTCAGAAATGAGAGAAGCATGAAACGGTATGAAAAATAGGATGAGCAAGAAGGGGTGTTGAAAAACATGAAGAGCCTCAAAACGTTTGAGAAATATGAAGAGCTTCATAAGGTGTGAAAAATATGAAGAGCTTCAAAAGTTGTTAAAAATGAGATGAGCATGACACAGTTTGAAAAATAGGAGGAGCATGAAACCGTGTTCAAAAACATGAAGAGCCTAAATAGGTTGAAAAATATGAAGAGATTCAAAAGGTGTGAAAAAAAGGGGAGCTTAAAAGGTCTAAAAAATAGGAGAAGCATGAAGTGGTGTTGAAAAACATGAAGAGCCTGAAAACGTGTGAAATATATGAAGAGCTTCAAAAGGTGTCAAATATATGAGGAGCATGAAACGGTCTGAAAAATAGGAGGAACACAAGTGGTGTTCAAAAACATGAAGAACCTGAAAAGGTGTGAAAAATATGAAGAGTTTCAAAAGGTCTCAAAAATATGAGGAGCATGAATCGGTGTTGAAAAACATGAAGAGCCTGAAAATGTGTGAAAAATATGAAGAGCTTCAAAAGGTGTCAAAAATATGCGGAGCATGAAACGGTCTGAAAAATAGGAGAAGCATGAAGCGGTGTTGAAAAACATGAAGAACATGAAAAGGTGTGAAAAATATGAAGAGCTTCAAAAGGTGTCAAAATATGAGGAGCATGAACCGGTCTGAAAAATAGGAGGAGCATGAAGCGGTGTTCAAAAACATGAAGAGCATGAAAAGGTGTGAAAAATATGAGGAGCTTCAAAAGGTGACAAAAATATGAGGAGCATGAAATGGTCTGAACTATAGGAAGAGCATGAAGCGGTGTTGAAAAACATGAAGAGCCAGAAAAGGTGTGAAAAATATGAAGAGCTTCAAAAGGTGTCAAAAATATGAGGAGCATGAAACGGTCTGAAAAATGGGAGGAGCATGAAGCGGTGTTGAAAAACATGAAGAGCCTAAAAACGTGTGAAAAACATGAAAAGCTTAAAAGTTGTGAGAAATATGAAGAGCTTCAAAAGGTGTCAAAAATGAGACGAGCATGAAATGGTCTGGAAAATAGGACGAGCATGAAGCGGTGTTGAAAAACATGGGGAGCCTGAAAAGGTGTGAAAAATATGAAGAGCTTTAAAAGGTGTGAAATACATGAGGAGCATGAAACGGTCTGAAAAATAGGAGGAGCATGAAACCGTGTTCAAAATCATGAAGAGCCTGAAATGGTGTGAAATATGAAGAGCTTCAAAAGGTGTCAAAAATAGGAGGAGCATGAAACAGTCTGAAAAATAGGAGGAGCATGAAGCGGTGTAAAAAACATGAAGACCCTGAAAAGGTGTGAAAAATATGAAGAGCTTCAAAAGGTGTCAAAAATAGGAGGAGCATGAAACGGTGTGAAAAATAGGAGCAGCATGAAGCGGTGTAAAAAACATGAAGAGCCTGAAAAGGTGTGAAAGATATGAAGACCTTCAAAAGGTGTCAAAAATATGAGGAGCATGAAACGGTGTGAAAAATAGGAGCAGCATGAAGCGGTGTAATAAACATGAAGAGCCTGAAAAGGTGTGAAAAATATGAAGAGCTTCAAAAGGTGTGAAAAAAATGAAGAGCTTCAAAATGAGTCAAAAATATGAGGAGCATGAAAAGATCTGAAAAATAGGAGCAGCATGAAACCGTGTTCAAAGACATGAAGAGCCTGAAAAGGTGTGAAAAATATGAAGAGCTTCAAAACGTGTCAAAAATATGAGGAGCATGAAACGATCTGAAAAATAGGAGGAGCAAGAAGCGGTGTTGAAAGAAATGAAGAGCCTGAAAACGTTTGAAAAATATGAAGAGTTTCAAAAGGTGTGGAAAATATGAAGAGCTTCAAAATGTGTCAAAAATATGAGGAGCATGAAACGGTCTGAAAAATAGGAGGAGCAAGAAGCGGTGTTGAAAAAGATTAAGAGCCTGAAAATGTTTGAAAAATATGAAGAGCTTTAAAAGGTGTGGAAAATATGAAGAGCTTCAAAATGTGTCAAAAGCGAGATGAGTATGAAACGGTCTGAAAAATAGGAGGAGCATGAAGTGGTGTTGAAAAACATGAAGAGCCTGAAAATGTGTGAAATATATGAAGAGCTTCAAAATGTGTCAGAAATGAGAGAAGCATGAAACGGTCTGAAAAATAGGATGAGCAAGAAGGGGTGTTGAAAAACATGAAGAGCCTGAAAACGTTTGAGAAATATGAAGAGCTTCAAAAGGTGTGAAAAATATGAAGAGCTTCAAAAGTTGTTAAAAATGAGATGAGCATGACACAGTTCGAAAAATAGGAGGAGAATGAAAACGTGTTCAAAAACATGAAGAGCCTAAAAACGTTGAAAAACATGAAGAGCTTCAAAAGGTGTGAAAAATACGAGGAGCATAAAACGCTCTGAAAAATAGGAGAAGCAAGAAGTGGTGTTGAAAAACATGAAGAGCCTGAAAACGTGTGAAATATATGAAGAGCTTCAAAAGGTGTCAAAAATATGAGGAGCATGAAACGGTCTGAAAAATAGGAGGAACACAAGTGGTGTTCAAAAACATGAAGAGCCTGAAAAGGTGTGAAAAATATGAAGAGATTCAAAAGGTGTCAAAAATATGAGGAGCATGAATCGGTGTTGAAAAACATGAAGAGCCTGAAAATGTGTGAAAAATATGAAGAGCTTCAAAAGGTGTCAAAAATATGAGGAGCATGAAACGGTCTGAAAAATAGGAAAGGATGAAGCGGTGTTGAAGAACATGAAGAACATGAAAAGGTGTGAAAAATATGAAGAGCTTCAAAAGGTGTCAAAAATATGAGGAGCATGAACCGGTCTAAAAATAGGAGGAGCATGAAGCGTTGTTCAAAAACATGAAGAGCATGAAAAGGTGTGAAAAATATGAAGAGCTTCAAAAGGTGTCAAAAATATGAGGAGCATGAACCGGTCTGAAAAATAGGAGGAGCATGAAGCGGTGTTCAAAAACATGAAGAGCATGAAAAGGTGTGAAAAATATGAAGAGCTTCAAAAGGTGTCAAAAATATGAGGAGCATGAAACGGTCTGAAAAATAGGAGGAGCATGAAACGGTCTGAAAAATGAGATTAGCATGAAGCGGTGTTGAAAAACATGAAGAGCCTGAAAACGTGTGAAAAACATGAAGAGCTTAAAAGTTGTGAGAAATATGAAGAGCTTCAAAAGGTGTCAAAAATGAGACGAGCATGAAACGGTCTGGAAAATAGGACGAGCATGAAGCGGTGCTGAAAACATGAAGAGACAAAAAACGTGTGAAAAATATGAAGAGCTTCAAAAAGTGTCAAAAATATGAAGAGCATGAAACGGTCTGAAAAATAGGAGGAGCATGTAGTCATGTTGAAAAACATGAAGAGCCTAAAAAGGTGTGAAAAATATGAAGAGTTTCAAAACGAGTCAAAAATATGAGGAGCATGAAACGGTCTGAAAAAGAGTATGATCATGAAGCCGTGTTGAAAAACATGGGGAGCCTGAAAAGGTGTGAAAAATATGAAGAGCTTCAAAAGGTGTCAAAAATATGAGGAGCATGAAATGGTCTGAAAGATAGGAGGAGCATGAAACCGTGTTCAAAAACATGAAGAGCCTGAAAAGTTGTGAAAAATATGAAGAGCTTCAAACGGTTGGAAATACATGAGGAGCATGAAACCGTCTTGAAAAACATGACGAGCCTGAAAAGGTGGGTAAAATATGAAGAGCTTCAAAAGGTGTGAAATACATTAGGAGCATGAATCGGTCTGAAAAATAGGAGGAGCATGAAGTAGAGTTTAAAGACATGAAGAGACAGAATAGGTGTGAAAAATATGAAGAGCTTCAAAAGGTGTCAAAATATGAGGAACATGAAACGGTCTGAAACATAGGAGGAGCATGAATCGGTTTTGAAAAACATGAAGAGCCTGAAAATGTGTGAAAAATATGAAGATCTTCAAAACGTGTCAAAATATGAGGAGCATGAAACGGTCTGAAAAACAGGAGGATCATGAAGCCGTGTTGAAAAACATGGGGAGGCTGCAAAGGTGTGAAAAATATGAAGAGCTTCAAAAGGTTGGAAATACATGAGGAGCATGAAACGGTCTGGAAAATAGGAAGAGCATGAAGCGGTGTTGAAAAACCTGAAGAGCCTGAAAAGGTGGATAAAATATGAAGAGCTTCAAAAGGTGTCAAAAATATGAGGAGCATGAAACGGTCTGAAAAATAGGAGAAGCATGAAGTGGTGTTGAAAAACATGAAGAGCCTGAAAAGGTGTGAAAAATATGAAGAGCTTCAAAAGGTGTGAAAAATATGAAGAGCTTCAAAAGGTGATAAAAATGAGATGAACATGAAACGGTCTGAAAAATATGAGGAGGATGAAGCGGTGTTGGAAATCATGAAGAGTATGAAAAGGTGTGAAATATATGAAGAGCTTCAAAAGGTGTCAAAAATATGAGGAGCATGAAACGGTCTGAAAAATAGGAGGAGCATGAAGCGGTGTTGAAAAACATGAAGAACCTGAAAAGGTGTGAAAAATATGAAGAGCTTCAAAAGGTGTCAAAACTATGAGGAGCATGAAACGGTCTGAAAAATAGGAGGAGCATGAAAGGGTGTTCAAATGCATGAAGAGCCTGAAAAGGTGTGAAAAATATGAAGAGCTTCAAAAGGTGTAAAATATATGAGGAACATGAAACGGTCTGGAAAATAGGATGAGCATGAAGTTGTGTTGAAAAACATGAAGAGACTGAAAAGGTGTGAAAAATATGAAGAGGTTCAAAAGGTGTGAAAAATATGACGAGTATGATATGGTCTGAAAAATAGGAGGAGCATGAAGCTCTGTTCAAAAACATGAAGATCCTGAAAAGTTGTGAAAAATATGAAAAGCTTCAAAAGTTGTCAAAAATATGAGGAGCATGAAACATTCTGAAAAATAGGAGGATCATGAAGCGGTGTTCAAAATCATGAAGAGGCTGAAAAGGTGTGAAAAATATGAAGAACTTCAAAACGTGTGAAATACATGTGGAGCATGAAAAAGTCTGAAAAATAGGAGGAGCATCAAGCGGTGTTCAAAAACATGAAAAGCCTGAAAAGGTGTGAAGAATATGAAGAGCATCAAAAGCTGTGAAAAATAGGAGGAGCATGCAACGGGCTGAAAAATAGCAGGAGCATGAAGTGGTGTTCAAAAACATGAAGAGCCTGAAAAGGTGTGAAAAATATGAAGAGCTTCAAAAAATGTCAAAATTGAGATGAGCATGAAACGGTCTGAAAAATAGGAGGAGCATGAAACGGTGTTCAAAAACATGAAGAGCCTGAAAAGGTGTGAAAAATATGAAGAGCTTCAAAAAATGTCAAAATTGAGATGAGCATGAAACGGTCTGAAAAATAGGAGCAGCATGAAACGGTGTTCAAAAACATGAAGAGCCTAAAAAAATGTGAAAAATATGAAGAGCTTCAAAAGGTGTGAAATACATGAGGAGTATGAAACTCTCTCAAAAATAGGAGGAGCATGAAGCGGTTTTGAAAAACATGAAGAGCCTGAAAAGGTGTGAAAAATATGAAGAGCTTCAAAAGGTGTCAGAAATGAGAGAAGCATGAAACGGTCTGAAAAATAGGATGAGCAAGAAGGGGTGTTGAAAAACATGAAGAGCCTGAAAACGTTTGAGAAATATGAAGAGCTTCAAAAGCTGTGAAAAATATGAAGAGCTTCAAAAGTTGTTAAAAATGAGATGAGCATGACACAGTTTGAAAAATAGGAGGAGCATGAAAGCGTGTTCAAAAACATGAAGAGACTAAAAAGCTTGAAAAATATGAAGAGCTTCAAAAGGTGTGAAAAATATGAGGAGCATAAAACGGTCTGAAAAATAGGAGAATCATGAAGTGGTGTTGAAAAACATAAAGAGTCTGAAAACGTGTGAAATATATGAAGAGCTTCAAATGGTGTCAAAAATATGAGGAGCATGAAACGGTCTGAAAAATAGGAGGAGCATGAAGCGGTGTTGAAAAACATGAAGAGAATGAAAAGGTGTGAAAAATATGAAGAGCTTCAAAAGGTGTCAAAATATGAGGAGCATGAACCGGTCTGAAAAATAGGAGGAGCATGAAGCGGTGTTCAAAAACATGAAGAGCATGAAAAGGTGTGAAAAATATGAAGAGCTTCAAAAGGTGACAAAAATATGAGGAGCATGAAACGGTCTGAAATATAGGAAGAGCATGAAGCGGTGTTGAAAAACATGAAGAGCCTGAGAAGGTGTGAAAAATATGAAGAGCTTCAAAAGGTGACAAAAATATGAGGAGCATGAAACGGTCTGAAATATAGGAAGAGCATGAAGCGGTGTTGAAAAACATGAAGAGCCTGAAAAGGTGTGAAAAATATGAAGAGCTTCAAAAGGTGACAAAAATATGAGGAGCATGAAATGGTCTGGAAAATAGGACAATCATGAAGCGGTGTTGAAGAACATGGGGAGCCTGAAAAGGTGTGAAAAATATGAAGAGCTTTAAAAGGTGTGAAATACACGAGGAGCATGAAACGGTCTGAAAAATAGGAGGAGCATGAAAGCGTGTTCAAAAACATGAAGAGACTAAAAAGCTTGAAAAATATGAAGAGCTTCAAAAGGTGTGAAAAATATGAGGAGCATAAAACGGTCTGAAAAATAGGAGAAGCATGAAGTGGTGTTGAAAAACATGAAGAGTCTGAAAACGTGTGAAATATTGAAGAGCTTCAAATGGTGTCAAAAATATGAGGAGCCTGAAACGGTCTGAAAAATAGGAGGAACACAAGTGGTGTTCAAAAACATGAAGAGCATGAAAAGGTGTGAAAAATATAAAGAGATTCAAAAGGTGTCAAAAATATGAGGAGCATGAATCGGTGTTGAAAAACATGAAGAGCCTGAAAATGTGTGAAAAATATGAAGATCTTCAAAACGTGTCAAAATATGAGGAGCATGAAACGGTCTGAAAAACAGGAGGATCATGAAGCCGTGTTGAAAAACATGGGGAGGCTGCAAAGGTGTGAAAAATATGAAGAGCTTCAAAAGGTTGGAAATACATGAGGAGCATGAAACGGTCTGGAAAATAGGAAGAGCATGAAGCGGTGTTGAAAAACATGAAGAGCCTGAAAAGGTGGATAAAATATGAAGAGCTTCAAAAGGTGTCAAAAATATGAGGAGCATGAAACGGTCTGAAAAATAGGAGAAGCATGAAGTGGTGTTGAAAAACATGAAGAGCCTGAAAACGTGTGAAAAATATGAAGAGCTTCAAAAGGTGTGAAAAATATATAGAGCTTCAAAAGGTGATAAAAATGAGATGAGCATGAAACGGTCTGAAAAATATGAGGAGGATGAAGCGGTCTGGAAAATAGGATGAGCATGAAGTTGTGTTGAAAAACATAAAGAGACTGAAAAGGTGTGAAAAATATGAAGAGGTTCAAAAGGTGTGAAATACATGAGGAGCATGAAACTCTCAGAAAAATAGGAGGAGCATCAAGCGGTGTTCAAAAACATGAAGAGCCTGAAAAGGTGTGAAAAATATGAAGAGCTTCAAAAAATGTCAAAATTGAGATGAGCATGAAACGGTCTGAAAAATAGGAGGAGCATGAAACGGTGATCAAAAACATGAAGAGCCTGAAAAGGTGTGAAAAATATGAAGAGCTCAAAAGGTGTGAAATACATGAGGAGAATGAAACGGTCTGAAAAATAGGAGGAGCATGAAGCGGTGTTGAAAAACATGAACTGCCTGAAAAGCTGTGAAAAATATGAAGAGCTTCAAAAGGTGTGAAAAATATGAAGAGCTTCAACAGGTGTCAAAAATATGAGGAGCATGAAACGTTCTGAAAAAAAGGAGGAGCATGAAACGGTATTCAAAATATGAAGAGCTTGAAAAGGTGTGAAAAATATGAAGAGCTTCAAAAGGTGTGAAAAATATGAAGAGCATCAAAAGGTGTCAAAAATATGACGTGGATGAAATGGTCTGAGAAATAGGAGGAGCAAGAAGCGGTGTTGAAAAACATGCAGAGCCTGAAGAGGTGTGAAAAATATGAAGAGCTTGAAAAGGTCTGAAAAATATGAAGATCTTGAAAAGGTGTGAAAAATATGAAGAGCTTCAAAAGTTGTCAAAAATGAGATGTGCATGAAACGGACTAAAAAATAGGAGGAGCATGAAGTCATGTTGAAAAACATGAAGAGCCTGAAAATGTGTGAAATATATGAAGAGCTTCAAAAGGTGTCAAAAATATGAGGAGCATGAAACGGTCTGAAAAGTAGGAGGTGCATGAAGCGCTGTTGAGAAACATGAAGAGCCTGAAAAGGTGTGAAAAATATGAAGAGCTTCAAAAGGTGTCAAAAATATGAGGAGCATGAAACGGTCTAAAAAATAGGAGGAGCATGAAGTGTTGTTGCAAATCATGAAGAGCCTGAAAAAGTATGAAATATATGAAGAACTTCAAAAGGTGTAAAAAATATGAGGAGCTTCAAAAGGTGTCAAAAATATGAGGAGCATGAAACGTTCTGAAAAAGAGGAGGAGCATGAAGCGGAGTTGAAAAACATGAAGAGCCTGAAAATGTGTGAGAAATATGAAGAGCTTCAAAAGGTGTCAAAAAAATGAGGAGCATGAAAAGTTCTGAAAAATAGGACGAGCCTGAAGCGGTGTTGAAACACATCAGGAGACAGAAAAGTGTGAAATATATGAAGAGCTTCAAAAGGTGTGAAAAATATGAGGAGCATGAATCGCTGTTGAAAAACATGAAGAGCCTGAAAATGTGTGAAAAATATGAAGAGCTTCAAAAGGTGTAGAAAATATGAGGAGCATGAAACGGTCTGAAAAAAAGGAGAAGCATGAAGCGGTGTGGAAAAACATGAAGAACATGAAAAGGTGTGAAAAAATATGACGAGCTTCAAAAGGTGTCAAAAATATGAGGAGCATGAAACGGTCTGAAAAATAGGAGCAGCATGAAAAGGTGTTCAAAAATATGAAGAGCCTGAAAAGGTGTGAAAAATATGAAGAGCTTCAAAAGGTGTGGAAAATATGAGGAGCATGAAACTGTCTGAAAAATAGGAGGAGCAAGAAGCGGTTTTGAAAAAGATTAAGAGCCTGAAAACGTTTGAAAAATATGAAGAGCTTCAAAAGTTGTGGAAAATATGAAGAGCTTCAAAATGTGTCAAAAGCGAGATGAGTATGAAACGGTCTGAAAAATACGAGGAGCATGAAGCGGTGTTCAAAAACACGACGAGCCTGAAAAGATGTGAAAAATATGAAGAGCTTCAAAAGGTGTGAAATAAATGAGGAGCATGAAACGGTCTGGAATATAGGAGCGCATGAAGCGGTGTTCAAAAACATGAAGAGCCTGAAGAGGTGTGAAAAATATGAAGAGCTTGAAAAGGTCTGAAAAATATGAAGATCTTGAAAAGGTGTGAAAAATATGAAGAGCTTCAAAAGTTGTCAAAAATGAGATGTGCATGAAACGGACTAAAAAATAGGAGGAGCATGAAGTCATGTTGAAAAACATGAAGAGCCTGAAAATGTGTGAAATATATGAAGAGCTTCAAAAGGTGTCAAAAATATGAGGAGCATGAAACGGTCTGAAAAGTAGGAGGTGCATGAAGCGCTGTTGAGAAACATGAAGAGCCTGAAAAGGTGTGAAAAATATGAAGAGCTTCAAAAGGTGTCAAAAATATGAGGAGCATGAAACGGTCTAAAAAATAGGAGGAGCATGAAGTATTGTTGCAAATCATGAAGAGCCTGAAAAAGTATGAAATATATGAAGAGCTTCAAAAGGTGTAAAAAATATGAGGAGCTTCAAAAGGTGTCAAAAATATGAGGAGCATGAAACGTTCTGAAAAAGAGGAGGAGCATGAAGCGGAGTTGAAAAACATGAAGAGCCTGAAAATGTGTGAGAAATATGAAGAGCTTCAAAAGGTGTCAAAAATATGAGGAGCATGAAAAGTTCTGAAAAATAGGACGAGCCTGAAGCGGTGTTGAAACACATCAGGAGACTGAAAAGTGTGAAATATATGAAGAGCTTCAAAAGGTGTCAAAAATATGAGGAGCATGAAACGGTCTGAAAAATAGGAGAAGCATGAAGCGGTGTGGAAAAACATGAAGAACATGAAAAGGTGTGAAAAAATATGAAGAGCTTCAAAAGGTGTCAAAAATATGAGGAGCATGAAACGGTCTGAAAAATAGGAGCAGCATGAAAAGGTGTTCAAAAACATGAAGAGCCTGAAAGGGTGTGAAAAATATGAAGAGCTTCAAAAGGTGTGGAAAATATGAGGAGCATGAAACTGTCTGAAAAATAGGAGGAGCAAGAAGCGGTGTTGAAAAAGATTAAGAGCCTGAAAACGTTTGAAAAATATGAAGAGCTTCAAAAGTTGTGGAAAATATGAAGAGCTTCAAAATGTGTCAAAAGCGAGATGAGTATGAAACGGTCTGAAAAATACGAGGAGCATGAAGCGGTGTTCAAAAACACGACGAGCCTGAAAAGGTGTGAAAAATATGAAGAGCTTCAAAAGGTGTGAAATAAATGAGGAGCATGAAACGGTCTGGAATATAGGAGCGCATGAAGCGGTGTTCAAAAACATGAAGAGCCTGAAACGGTGTGAAAAATATGAAGAGCTTCTAAAGGTGTCAAAAATATGAGGAGCATGAAACCTTCTGAAAAATAGGAGGATTATGAAACGGTGTTCGAAAACATGAAGAGCCTGAATAGGGGTGAAAAATATGAAAAGCCTCAAAATTGTCAAAAATATGAGGAGCATGATACGGTCTGAAAAAGAGGAGGAGGATGAAGCAGTTTTGAAAAACATGAAGAGCCTGAAAAGGTGTGAAAAATATGAAGAGTTTCAAAAGGTGTGAAATACATGAGGTGCAAGAAACGGTCTGAAAAATATTAGGAGCATGAAGCGGTGTTGAAAAACAAGAAGAGCCTGAAAAGGTGTGAAAAATATGAAGAGTTTCAAAAGGTGTGAAATATATGAGGTGCAAGAAACGGTCTGAAAAATATTAGGAGCATGAAGCGGTGTTGAAAAACATGAAGAGCCTAAAAAGGTGTGAAAAATATTAAACTTCAAAAGGTGTCAAAAACATGAGGAGCATGAAACGGTCTGAAAAATAGGAGGAGCATGAAGCGGTGTTCACAAACATGAGGAGCCTGAAAAGGTGTGAAAAATATGAAGAGCTTCAAAAGATGTGAAATACATGAGGAGCATGATACGGCCTGAAAAAGAGGAGGAGCATGAACCAGTGTTCAAAAACATGAAGAGCCTGAAAAGGTGTGAAAAATATGAAGAGCTTCAAAAGGTGTCAAAAATATGAAGAGCATCAAATGTTCTGAAAAATAGGAGGATCATGAAATGGTGTTGAAAAACATGAAGAGCCTGAAAAGGTGTGAAAAATATGAAGAGCTACAAAAGGTGTCAAAAATATGAGGAGCATGAAACGGTCTGAAAAATAGGAGGAGCATGAAGCTATTTTCAAAAACATTAAGAGCGTGAAAGGTGTGAAAAATATGAAGAACTTCAAAAGGTGTGAAAAATATGAGGAACATGAAACGGTCTGAAGATTAGGAGGAGCATGAAGTGGTGTTCAAAAACATGAAGAGCCTGAAAAGGTGTGAAAAATATGAAGAGCTTAAAAAGTGTCAAATATATGAGGAGCATGAACGGTCTGAAAAATAGCAGGAGCATGAAACGGTGTTCAAAACATGAAGAGCCTGAAAAGGTGTGAAAAATATGAAGAGCTTCAAAAGGTGTCAAAAATATGAGGAGCATGAAATGTTCGCAAAAATAGAAGCAGCATGAAGCGGTATTGAAAAACATGAAGAGTCTGAAAAGCTGTGAAATATATGAAGAGCTTGAAAAGCTGTCAAAAATATGAGGAGAATGAAACAGTCTGAAAAATAGGAGGAGCATGAAGTGGTGTTGAAAAAAATGAAAACCCTGAAAAGGTGTGAAATATATGAAGAGCTTCAAAAGGTGTGAGATACATGAGGAGCATGAAACGATCTGAAAAATAGCAGGAGCATGAAGCGGTGTTGAAAAACATGAAGTGTCTGAAAAGTGTGAAAATATGAAGAGCTTCAAAAATATGAAAAATATGAAGCACTTCAAAAGGTGTGAAAAATATGAAGAGCTTCAAAAAGTGTCAAAAATGAGATGAGCATGAAACTGTCTGAAAAATACGAGGAGCATGAAGCGGTGTTGAAAATCATGAAGAGCCTGAAAAGGTGTGAAAAATATGAAAAGCTTCAAAAGATGTTAAAAATATGAAGAGCTTCAAAAGGTGTCAAAAATATGAGGAGCATGAAACCGTCTGAAAAATAGGAGGATTATTAAACGGTGTTCAAAAACATGAAGAGCCTGAATAGGTGTGAAAAATATGAAAAGCCTCAAAATTTTCAAAAATATGAGGAGCATGAAACGGTCTGAAAACGAGGAGGAGGATGAAGCAGTGTTGAAAAACATGAAGAGCCTGAAAAGGTGTGAAAAATACGAAGAGTTTCAAAAGGGGTGAAATATATGAGGTGCAAGAAATGGTCTGAAAAATATTAGGAGCATGAAGCGGTGTTGAAAAACAAGAAGAGCCTGAAAAGGTGTGAAAAATATGAAGAGTTTCAAAAGGTGTGAAATATATGAGGTGCAAGAAATGGTCTGAAAAATATTAGGAGCATGAAGCGGTGTTGAAAAACATGAAGAGCCTGAAAAGGTGTCAAAAATATTAAGAACTTCAAAAGGTGTCAAAAACATGAGGAGCATGAAACGGTCTGAAAAATAGGAGGAGAATGAAGCGGTGTTCACAAACATGAAGAGCCTGAAAAGGTGTGAAAAATATGAAGAGTTTCTAAAGGTGTGAAATATATGAGGTGCATGAAACGGTCTGAAAAATATTAGGAGCATGAATCGGTGTTGAAAAACATGAAGAGCCTGAAAAGGTGTGAAAAATACGAAGAGCTTCAAAAGGTGTCCAAAATATGAGGAGCATGAAACGTTCTGAAAAATATGAAGAGCATGAAGCCGTGTTGAAAAACATGAAGAGCCTGAAAACGTGTGAAAAATATGAAGAGCTTCAAAAGGTGTCAAATTTATGAGGAGCATGAAACGGTCTGAAAAATAGGAGGAGCATGAAGCGGTGTTGAAAAACATGAAGAGCCTGAAAACGTGTGAAAAATATGAAGCGCTTCAAAAGGTGTCAAAAATATGAGGAGCATGAAACGGTCTGAAAAATAGGAGGAGCATGAAACGGTGATTAAAACATGACGAGCCTGAAAAGGTGTGAAAAATATGAAGAGCTTCAAAAGATGTGAAATACATGAGGAGCATGAAACGGTCTGAAAAATAGGAGGAGCATGAACCAGTGTTCAAAAACATGAAGAGCCTGAAAAGGTGTGAAAAATATGAAGAGCTTCAAAAGGTGTCAAAAATATGAAGAGCATGAAATGTTCTGAAAAATAGGAGGATCATGAAATGGTGTTGAAAAACATGAAGAGACTGAAAAGGTGTGAAAAATATGAAGAGCTACAAAAGGTGTGAAAAATATGAGGAGCATGAAACGGTCTGAAAAATAGGAGGTGCATGAAACATTGATCAAAAACATGAAGAGCCTGAAAAGATGTGAAAAATATGAAGAGCTGCAAAAGGTGTGAAATACATGATGAGCATGAAACGCGCTGAACAATAGGCGAAGCATGAAGTGGAGTGGAAAAACTTGAAGAGCCTGAAAAGGTGTGAAAAATATGAAGAGCTTCAAAAGGTGTGAAATACATGAGGAGCATGAAACTCTCTGAAAAATAGGAGGAGCATGAAGCGGTGCTCAAAAACATGAAGAGCCTGAAAAGTTGTGAAAAATATGAAGAGCTTCAAAAGGTGTCAAAAATATGAGGAGCATAAAACGGTCTGAAAAATAGGAGGAGCATGAAGAGGAGTTCAAATACATGAAGAGCCTGAAATGCTGTGAAAAATATGAAGAGCTTCAAAAGGTGTCAAAAATATGAGGAGCATGAAAAGGTCTGAAAAATAGGACGAGCATGAAGCGGTGTTGAAAAACATGAAGAGCCTGAAGAGGTGTGAAAAATATGAAGAGCTTCAAAAGTTGTGAAAAATATAAAGATCTTTAAACGGTCTGAAAAATAGGATGATCAAGAAACGGTGTTGAAAAACATGAAGAGCCTGAATACGTGTAAAATATGAAGAGCTACAAAAGGTGTCAAAAATATGAGGAGCATGAAACGGTCTGAAAAATAGGAGGAGCATGAAATGCTGATCAAACACATGAAGGGCCTGAAAAGTTTTGAAAAATATAAAGAGCTTCAAAAGGTGTGAAATACATTTGGATATGAAACGGTCTGAAAAATAGGAGGAGCATGAAATGCTGATCAAACACATGAAGGGCCTGAAAAGTTTTGAAAAATATAAAGAGCTTCAAAAGGTGTGAAATACATTTGGACATGAAACGGTCTGAAAAATAGGAGGAGCATGAGGCGGTTTTCAAATACACGAAGAGCCTGAAAAGTGTGAAAAATATGAAGAGCTTCAAAAGGTGTCAAAAATATGAGGAGCATGAAACGGTCTGAAAAATAGGAGGAGCATGAAGCTGTGTTGAAAAACAAGAAGAGCCTGAAAAGGTGTGAAATATATGAATAGCTTCAAAAGGTGTAACAAATATGAGGACCATGAAACAGTTTGAAAAATAGGAAGAGCATGAAACGATGTTCAAAAACATGAAGAGCCTGAAAAGGTGTGAAATATATGAAGAGCTTCAAAATGTGTGAAAAATATCAGGAGCTTCAAAAAGTGTCAAAAATATGAGGAGCAAGAAACGGTCTGAAAAATACGAGGAGCATGAAGAGGTGTGGAAGAAAATGAAGAGCCTGAAAAAGTGTGAAAAATATGAGGAGCTTCTAAAGGTGTCAAAAATATGAGGAGCATGAAGGTCTGAAAAATAGGAAGAGCATGAAGTGGTGTTGAAAAACATGAAGAGCCGGAAAAGTGTGAAAAATATGAAGAGTTTCAAAAGGTGTCAAAAATATGAGGAGCATGAAACGGTCTGAAAAATAGGAGGAGCATGAAATGCTGATCAAACACATGAAGGGCCTGAAAAGTTTTGAAAAATATAAAGAGCTTCAAAAGGTGTGAAATACATTTGGACATGAAACGGTCTGAAAAATAGGAGGAGCATGAGGCGGTTTTCAAATACATGAAGAGCCTGAAAAGTGTGAAAAATATGTAGAGCTTCAAAAGGTGTCAAAAATATGAGAAGCATGAAACGGTCTGAAAAATAGGTCGAGCATGAAGCGGTGTAGAAAAACATGAAGAGCCTGAACAGGTGTGAAAAATATGAAGAGCTTCAAAAGTTGTGAAAAATATGAAGAGCTTCAAAAGGTGTCAAAAATATGAGGAGCATTAAACGGTCTGAGAAATAGGAGAGGCATGAATTTGTGTTGAAAAACATGAAGAGCCTGAAAAGGTGTGAAATATATGAATAGCTTCAAAAGGTGTAACAAATATGACGACCATGAAACGGTTTGAAAAATAGGAAGAGCATGAAACGGTGTTCAAAAACATGAAGAGCCTGAAAAGGTGTGAAAAATATGAAGAGCTTCAAAAGGTGTCAAAAATATGAAGAGCATGAAACGGTCTGAAAAATAGGAGGATCATGAAGCGGTGTTCAAAAACATGAAGAGCTTGAAAAGGTGTGAAAAATATGAAGAGCTTCAAAAGGTGTTAAAAATATGAGGAGCATGAAACGGTCTGAAAAATAGGAGGAGCCTGAAACTGTGATCAAAAACTTGAAGAGCCTGAAAAGGTGTGAAAAATAGGAAGAGCTTCAAAAGGTGTAAAATACATGAGGAGCATGAAAGTCTCTGAAAAATAGGAGGAGCATGAAGATGTGCTCAAAAACATGAAGAGCCTGAAAAGTTGTGAAAAATATGAAGAGCTTCAAAAGTTGTGAAAAATATAAAGATCTTGAAACGGTCTGAAAAATAGGAGGATCAAGAAACGGTCTTGAAAAACATGAAGAGCCTGAATACGTGTAAAATATGAAGAGCTGCAAAAGGTGTCAAAAATATGAGGAGCATGAAACGGTCTGAAAAATAGGAGAGGCATGAAGTTGTGTTGAAAAACATGAAGAGCCTGAAAAGGTGTGAAATATATGAAATGCTTCAAAAGGTGTAACAAATATGAGGACCATAAAACGGTTTGAAAAATAGGAAGAGCATGAAACGGTGTTCAAAAACATGAAGAGCCTGAATACGTGTAAAATATGAAGAGCTTCAAAAGGTGTGAAAAATATGAAGACATTCAAAGGTGTCAAAATTATGAGGAGCAAGAAACGGTCTGAAAATAGGAAGAGCATTAAACGGTGTTGAAAATCATGAAGAGCCTGAAAAGGTGTGAGAAATATGAAGAGCTTCAAAAGTTGTGAAAAATATGAAGAGCTTCAAACGGTCTGAAAAATAGGAGGATCAAGAAACGGTGTTGAAAAACATGAAGAGCCTGAATACGTGTAAAATATGAAGTGCTACAAAAGGTGTCAAAAATATGAGGAGCGTGAAACGGTCTGAAAAATAGGAGGAGCGTGAAATGCTGATCAAACACATGAAGGGCCTGAAAAGTTTTGAAAAATATAAAGAGCTTCAAAAGGTGTGAAATACATTTGGATATGAAACGGTCTGAAAAATAGGAGGAGCATGAGGCGGTTTTCAAATACATGAAGAGCCGGAAAAGTGTGAAAAATATGAAGAGTTTCAAAAGGTGTCAAAAATATGAGGAGCATGAAACGGTCTGAAAAATAGGAGGAGCATGAAATGCTGATCAAACACATGAAGGGCCTGAAAAGTTTTGAAAAATATAAAGAGCTTCAAAAGGTGTGAAATACATTTGGACATGAAACGGTCGGAAAAATAGGAGGAGCATGAGGCGGTTTTCAAATACATGAAGAGCCTGAAAAGTGTGAAAAATATGTAGAGCTTCAAAAGGTGTCAAAAATATGAGGAGCATGAAACGGTCTGAAAAATAGGTCGAGCATGAAGCGGTGTAGAAAAACATGAAGAGCCTGAACAGGTGTGAAAAATATGAAGAGCTTCAAAAGTTGTGAAAAATATGAAGAGCTTCAAAAGGTGTCAAAAATATGAGGAGCATTAAACGGTCTGAGAAATAGGAGAGGCATGAATTTGTGTTGAAAAACATGAAGAGCCTGAAAAGGTGTGAAATATATGAATAGCTTCAAAAGGTGTAACAAATATGACGACCATGAAACGGTTTGAAAAATAGGAAGAGCATGAAACGGTGTTCAAAAACATGAAGAGCCTGAAAAGGTGTGAAAAATATGAAGAGCTTCAAAAGGTGTCAAAAATATGAAGAGCATGAAACGGTCTGAAAAATAGGAGGATCATGAAGCGGTGTTCAAAAACATGAAGAGCTTGAAAAGGTGTGAAAAATATGAAGAGCTTCAAAAGGTGTTAAAAATATGAGGAGCATGAAACGGTCTGAAAAATAGGAGGAGCCTGAAACTGTGATCAAAAACTTGAAGAGCCTGAAAAGGTGTGAAAAATAGGAAGAGCTTCAAAAGGTGTAAAATACATGAGGAGCATG
Organism: Dama dama; assembly: GCF_033118175.1. NCBI lineage: Eukaryota > Metazoa > Chordata > Mammalia > Artiodactyla > Cervidae > Dama > Dama dama. The sequence continues at coordinate 472,155 of NW_026870899.1, forward strand.
AAAGTCTCTGAAAAATAGGAGGAGCATGAAGATGTGCTCAAAAACATGAAGAGCCTGAAAAGTTGTGAAAAATATGAAGAGCTTCAAAAGTTGTGAAAAATATAAAGATCTTGAAACGGTCTGAAAAATAGGAGGATCAAGAAACGGTCTTGAAAAACATGAAGAGCCTGAATACGTGTAAAATATGAAGAGCTGCAAAAGGTGTCAAAAATATGAGGAGCATGAAACGGTCTGAGAAATAGGAGGAGCATGAAGTGGTGTTGAAAAACATGAAGAGCCTGAAAAGGTGTGAAAAATATGAAGAGTTTCAAAAGATGTGAAAAATATGAAGAACTTCAAAAGCTGTCAAAAATGAGATGAGCATGAAACGGTCTGAGAAATAGGAGGAGCATGAAGTGGTGTTGAAAAACATGAAGAGCTTGAAAAAGTGTGAAATATATGAAGAGCTTCAAAAGGTGTGAAAAATATGAAGAGCTTCAAAAGGTGTCAAAAATATGAGGAGCATGAAACGGTCTGAAAAATAGGAGGAGCATGAAGCGGTGTTCAAAAATATGAAGAGCCTGAAAATTTGTGAAAACTATGAAGCGCTTCAGAAGGTGTCAAAAATGAGATGAGCATGAAACGGTCTGAAAAATAGGAGGAGCATGAAGTGGTGTTGAAAAACATTAAGAGCCTGAAAATGTGTGAAATATCTGAAGAGCTTCAAAAGATTTCAGAAATGAGAGGAGCATGAAACGGTCTGAAAAATAGGAGGAGCATAAAGCGGTGTTGAAAAACATGAAGAGCCTGAAAAGGTGTGAAAAATATGAATAGTTTCAAAAGATGTGAAAAATATGAAGAACTTCAAAAGCTGTCAAAAATGAGATGAGCATGAAACGGTCTGAGAAATAGGAGGAGCAGGAAACCGTGTTCAAAAACATGAAGAGCCAGAAAAGGTGTGAAAAATATGAAGAGCTTCAAAAGGTGTTAAAAATAGGAGGAGCATGAAGCGGTGTTCAAAAACATGAAGAGCCTGAAAAGTGTGAAAAATATGAAGAGCTTCAAAAGGTGTCAAAAATATGAGGAGCATGAAACGGTCTGTAAAAAAGGAGGAGAATGAAGCTGTGTTGAAAAACAAGAAGAGACTGAAAAGGTGTGAAATATATGAATAGCTTCAAAAGGTGTCAAAAATATGAGGAGCATGAAACAGTTTGAAAAATAGGAATAGCATGAAACGGTGTTCAAAAACATGAAGAGGCTGAAAAGGTATGAAAACATATGAGGAGCTTCAAAAAGTGTCAAAAATATGAGGAGCAAGAAACGGTCTGAAAAATATGAGGAGCATGAAGAGATGTTGAAGAAAATGAAGAGCCTGAAAAGGTGTGAAAAATATGAAGAGCTTCAAAAGGTGTGAAATACATGAGGAGCATGAAACTCTCTGAAAAATAGGAGGAGCATGAAGCGGTGCTCAAAAACATGAAGAGCCTGAAAAGTTGTGAAAAATATGAAGAGCTTCAAAAGGTGTCAAAAATATGAGGATCATGAAACGGTCTGAAAAATAGGAGGAGCATGAAGCGGTGTTCAATTACATGAAGAGATTGAAAAGTTGTGAAAAATATGAAGAGCTTCAAAAGTTGTGAAAAATATGAAGATCTTCTAAAGGTGTCAAAAATATGAGGAGCATGAAACGGTCTGAAAAATAGGAGAGGCATGAAGTTGTGTTGAAAAACATGAAGAGCCTGAAAAGGTGTGAAATATATGAATAGCTTCAAAAGGTGTAACAAATATGAGGACCATGAAACAGTTTGAAAAATAGGAAGAGCATGAAACGATGTTCAAAAACATGAAGAGCCTGAAAAGTTGTGAAATATATGAAGAGCTTCAAAATGTGTGAAAAATATCAGGAGCTTCAAAAAGTGTCAAAAATATGAGGAGCAAGAAACGGTCTGAAAAATACGAGGAGCATGAAGAGGTGTGGAAGAAAATGAAGAGCCTGAAAAAGTGTGAAAAATATGAGGAGCTTCTAAAGGTGTCAAAAATATGAGGAGCATGAAGGTCTGAAAAATAGGAAGAGCATGAAGTGGTGTTGAAAAACATGAAGAGCCGGAAAAGTGTGAAAAATATGAAGAGCTTCAAAAGGTGTCAAAAATATGAGGAGCATGAAACGGTCTGAAAAATAGGAGGAGCATGAAATGCTGATCAAACACATGAAGGGCCTGAAAAGTTTTGAAAAATATAAAGAGCTTCAAAAGGTGTGAAATACATTTGGACATGAAACGGTCTGAAAAATAGGAGGAGCATGAGGCGGTTTTCAAATACATGAAGAGCCTGAAAAGTGTTGAAAATATGTAGAGCTTCAAAAGGTGTCAAAAATATGAGGAGCATGAAACGGTCTGAAAAATAGGAGGAGCATGAAGCGGTGTAGAAAAACATGAAGAGCCTGAACAGGTGTGAAAAATATGAAGAGCTTCAAAAGTTGTGAAAAATATGAAGAGCTTCAAAAGGTGTCAAAAATATGAGGAGCATTAAACGGTCTGAGAAATAGGAGAGGCATGAATTTGTGTTGAAAAACATGAAGAGCCTGAAAAGGTGTGAAATATATGAATAGCTTCAAAAGGTGTAACAAATATGACGACCATGAAACGGTTTGAAAAATAGGAAGAGCATGAAACTGTGTTCAAAAACATGAAGAGCCTGAAAAGGTGTGAAAAATATGAAGAGCTTCAAAAGGTGTCAAAAATATGAAGAGCATGAAACGGTCTGAAAAATAGGAGGATCATGAAGCGGTGTTCAAAAACATGAAGAGCTTGAAAAGGTGTGAAAAATATGAAGAGCTTCAAAAGGTGTTAAAAATATGAGGAGCATGAAACGGTCTGAAAAATAGGAGGAGCCTGAATACTGTGATCAAAAACTTGAAGAGCCTGAAAAGGTGTGAAAAATAGGAAGAGCTTCAAAAGGTGTAAAATACATGAGGAGCATGAAAGTCTCTGAAAAATAGGAGGAGCATGAAGATGTGCTCAAAAACATGAAGAGCCTGAAAAGTTGTGAAAAATATGAAGAGCTTCAAAAGTTGTGAAAAATATAAAGATCTTGAAACGGTCTGAAATATAGGAGGATCAAGAAACGGTCTTGAAAAACATGAAGAGCCTGAATACGTGTAAAAAATGAAGAGCTGCAAAAGGTGTCAAAAATATGAGGAGCATGAAACGGTCTGAAAAATAGGAGAGGCATGAAGTTGTGTTGAAAAACATGAAGAGCCTGAAAAGGTGTGAAATATATGAATTGCTTCAAAAGGTGTAACAAATATGAGGACCATAAAACGGTTTGAAACATAGGAAGAGCATGAAACGGTGTTCAAAAACATGAAGAGCCTGAATACGTGTAAAATATGAAGAGCTTCAAAAGGTGTGAAAAATATGAAGACATTCAAAGGTGTCAAAATTATGAGGAGCAAGAAACGGTCTGAAAATAGGAAGAGCATGAAACGGTGTTGAAAATCATGAAGAGCCTGAAAAGGTGTGAGAAATATGAAGAGCTTCAAAAGTTGTGAAAAATATGAAGAGCTTCAAACGGTCTGAAAAATAGGAGGATCAAGAAACGGTGTTGAAAAACATGAAGAGCCTGAATACGTGTAAAATATGAAGTGCTACAAAAGGTGTCAAAAATATGAGGAGCGTGAAACGGTCTGAAAAATAGGAGGAGCATGAAATGCTGATCAAACACATGAAGGGCCTGAAAAGTTTTGAAAAATATAAAGAGCTTCAAAAGGTGTGAAATACATTTGGACATGAAACGGTCTGAAAAATAGGAGAAGCATGAAGCGGTGTTGAAAAACATGAAGAGCCTGAAAAGGTGTGAAAAATATGAAGAGTTTCAAAAGATGTGAAAAATATGAAGAACTTCAAAAGCTGTCAAAAATGAGATGAGCATGAAACGGTCTGAGAAATAGGAGAAGCATGAAGTGGTGTTGAAAAATATGAAGAGCTTGAAAAAGTGTGAAATATATGAAGAGCTTCAAAAGGTGTGAAAAATATGAAGAGCTTCAAAAGGTGTCAAAAATATGAGGAGCATGAAACGGTCTGAAAAATAGGAGGAGCATGAAGCGGTGTTCAAAAATATGAAGAGCCTGAAAATTTGTGAAAACTATGAAGCGCTTCAGAAGGTGTCAAAAATGAGATGAGCATGAAACGGTCTGAAAAATAGGAGGAGCATGAAGTGGTGTTGAAAAACATTAAGAGCCTGAAAATGTGTGAAATATCTGAAGAGCTTCAAAAGATTTCAGAAATGAGAGGAGCATGAAACGGTCTGAAAAATAGGAGGAGCATAAAGCGGTGTTGAAAAACATGAAGAGCCTGAAAAGGTGTGAAAAATATGAATAGTTTCAAAAGATGTGAAAAATATGAAGAACTTCAAAAGCTGTCAAAAATGAGATGAGCATGAAACGGTCTGAGAAATAGGAGGAGCAGGAAACCATGTTCAAAAACATGAAGAGCCAGAAAAGGTGTGAAAAATATGAAGAGCTTCAAAAGGTGTTAAAAATAGGAGGAGCATGAAGCGGTGTTCAAAAACATGAAGAGCCTGAAAAGTGTGAAAAATATGAAGAGCTTCAAAAGGTGTCAAAAATATGAGGAGCATGAAACGGTCTGTAAAAAAGGAGGAGAATGAAGCTGTGTTGAAAAACAAGAAGAGACTGAAAAGGTGTGAAATATATGAATAGCTTCAAAAGGTGTCAAAAATATGAGGAGCATGAAACAGTTTGAAAAATAGGAATAGCATGAAACGGTGTTCAAAAACATGAAGAGGCTGAAAAGGTATGAAAACATATGAGGAGCTTCAAAAAGTGTCAAAAATATGAGGAACAAGAAACGGTCTGAAAAATATGAGGAGCATGAAGACATGTTGAAGAAAATGAAGAGCCTGAAAAGGTGTGAAAAATATGAAGAGCTTCAAAAGGTGTGAAATACATGAGGAGCATGAAACTCTCTGAAAAATAGGAGGAGCATGAAGCGGTGCTCAAAAACATGAAGAGCCTGAAAAGTTGTGAAAAATATGAAGAGCTTCAAAAGGTGTCAAAAATATGAGGAGCATAAAACGGTCTGAAAAATAGGAGGAGCATGAAGCGGTGTTCAATTACATGAAGAGATTGAAAAGTTGTGAAAAATATGAAGAGCTTCAAAAGTTGTGAAAAATATGAAGATCTTCTAAAGGTGTCAAAAATATGAGGAGCATGAAACGGTCTGAAAAATAGGAGAGGCATGAAGTTGTGTTGAAAAACATGAAGAGCCTGAAAAGGTGTGAAATATATGAATAGCTTCAAAAGGTGTAACAAATATGAGGACCAAGAAACGGTCTGGAAAATAGGAAGAGCATGAAGCGGTGTTGAAAAACATGAAGAGCCTGAAAAGGTGGATAAAATATGAAGAGCTTCAAAAGGTGTCAAAAATATGAAGAGCATGAAACGGTCTGAAAAATAGGAGGATCATGAAGCGGTGTTCAAAAACATGAAGAGCTTGAAAAGGTGTGAAAAATATAAAGAGCTTCAAAAGGTGTCAAAAATATGAGGAGCATGAAACGGTCTGAATAATAGGAGGAGCCTGAAACTGTGATCAAAAACTTGAAGAGCCTGAAAAGGTGTGAAAAATAGGAAGAGCTTCAAAAGGTGTAAAATACATGAGAAGCATGAAACTCTCTGAAAAATAGGAGGAGCATGAAGATGTGCTCAAAAACATGAAGAGCCTGAAATGTTGTGAAAAATATGAAGAGCTTCAAAAGGTGTCAAAAATATGGGGAGGATAAAACGGTCTGAAAAATAGGAGGAGCATGAAGCGGAGTTCAAATACATGAAGAGCCTGAAATGCTGTGAAAAAGATGAAGAGCTTCAAAAGGTGTAACAAATATGAGGACCATGAAACAGTTTGAAAAATAGTAATAGCATGAAACGGTGTTCAAAATATGAAGAGCCAGAAAAGGTGTGAAAAATATGAAGAGCTTCAAAACGTGTCAAATATGTGAGGAGCATGAAACGGTCTGAAAAATAGGAGGAGCATGAAGTGGTGTTGAAAAACATGAAGAGCCTGAAATGGTGTGAAATATATGAAGAGCTTCAAAATGTGTGAAAAATATGAGGAGCTTCAAAAAGTGTCAAAAATATGAGGAGTAAGAAACGGTCTGAAAAATACGAGGAGCATGAAGAGGTGTTGAAGAAAATGAAGAGCCTGAAAAGGTGTGAAAAATATGAAGAGCTTCTAAAGGTGTCAAAAATATGAGGAGCATGAAGGTCTGAAAAATAGGAAGAGCATGAAGTGGTGTTGAAAAACATGAAGAGCCTGAAAAGTGTGAAAAATATGAAGAGCTTCAAAAGGTGTCAAAAATATGAGGAGCATGAAACGGTCTGAAAAATAGGAGGAGCATGAAGCGGTGTTGAAAAACATGAAAAGCCTGAACACGTGTGAAAAAATATGAAGAGCTTCAAAAGGTGTGAAGTATATGAAGAGCTTCAAAAGGTGTCAAAAATGAGATGAGCATGAAACGGTCTGAAAAATAGGAGGAGCATGAAGTGGTGTTGAAAAAAAAAAAAGAGCCTGAAAACTGTGAAATATATGAAGAGTTTCAAAAGGTGTCAAAAATATGAGGAGCATGAAACGGTCTGAAATATAGGAGGAGCATGAAGCGGTGTTGAAAAACATGAAGAGCGTGAAAAGGTGTGAAAAATATGAAGAGCTTCTAAAGGTGTCAAAAATATGAGGAGCATGAAACGGTCTGAAAAATAGGAGAGGCATGAAGTTGTGTTGAAAAACATGAAGAGCCTGAAAAGGTGTGAAATATATGAATAGCTTCAAAAGGTGTAACAAATATGAGGACCAAGAAACGGTTTGAAAAATAGGAAGAGCATGAAACGGTGTTCAAAAACATGAAGAGCCTGAAAAGGTGTGAAAAATATGAAGAGCTTCAAAAGGTGTCAAAAATATGAAGAGCATGAAACGGTCTGAAAAATAGGAGGATCATGAAGCGGTGTTCAAAAACATGAAGAGCTTGAAAAGGTGTGAAAAATATGAAGAGCTTCAAAAGGTGTCAAAAATATGAGAAGCATGAAACGGTCTGAAAAATAGGAGAAGCCTGAAACTGTGATCAAAAACTTGAAGAGCCTGAAAAGGTGTGAAAAATAGGAAGAGCTTCAAAAGGTGTAAAATACATGAGGAGCATGAAACTCTCTGAAAAATAGGAGGAGCATGAAGATGTGCTCAAAAACATGAAGAGCCTGAAAAGTGGTGAAAAATATGAAGAGCTTCAAAAGGTGTCAAAAATATGAGGAGGATAAAACGGCCTGAAAAATAGGAGGAGCCTGAAACTGTGATCAAAAACTTGAAGAGCCTGAAAAGGTATGAAAAATAGGAAGAGCTTCAAAAGTGGTAAAATACATGAGGAGCATGAAACTCTCTGAAAAATAGGAGGAGCATGAAGATGTGCTCAAAAACATGAAGAGCCTGAAAAGTGGTGAAAAATATGAAGAGCTTCAAAAGGTGTCAAAAATATGAGGAGGATAAAACGGTCTGAAAAATAGGAGGAGCATGAAGCGGAGTTCAAATACATGAAGAGCCTGAAATGCTGTGAAAAATATGAAGACCTTCAAAATGTGTCAAAAATATGAGGAGCATGAAAAGGTCGGAAAAATAGGACGAGCATGAAGCGGTGTTGAAAAACATGTAGAGCCTGAAAAGGTGTGAAAAATATGAAGAGCTTGAAAAGTTGTCAAAAATATGAGGAGCATGAAACGGTCTGAAAAATAGGAGGAGCATGAAATGCTGATCAAACACATGAAGGGCCTGAAAAGTTTTGAAAAATATAAAGAGCTTCAAAAGGTGTGAAATACATTTGGACATGAAACGGTCTGAACAATAGGAGGAGCATGAAATGCTGATCAAACACATGAAGGGCCTGAAAAGTTTTGAAAAATATAAAGAGCTTCAAAAGGTGTGAAATACATTTGGACATGAAACGGTCTGAAAAATAGGAGGAGCATGAGGCGGTTTTCAAATACATGAAGAGACTGAAAAGTGTGTAAAATATGAAGAGCTTCAAAAGGTGTCAAAAATATGAGGAGCATGAAACGGTCTGAAAAATAGGAGGAGCATGAAGCTGTGTTGAAAAACAAGAAGAGCCTGAAAAGGTGTGAAATATATGAATAGCTTCAAAAGGTGTAACAAATATGAGGACCATGAAACAGTTTGAAAATTAGTAATAGCATGAAACAGTGTTCAAAAACATGAAGAGCCTGAAAAGGTGTGAAAAATATGAAGAGCTTCAAAACGTGTCAAATATATGAGGAGCATGAAACGGTCTGAAAAATAGGAGGAGCATGAAGTGGTGTTGAAAAACATGAAGAGCCTGAAATGGTGTGAAATATATGAAGAGCTTCAAAATGTGTGAAAAATATGAGGAGCTCCAAAAAGTGTCAAAAATATGAGGAGCAAGAAACGGTCTGAAAAATACGAGGAGCATGAAGAGGTGTTGAAGAAAATGAAGAGCCTGAAAAGGTGTGAAAAATATGAAGAGCTTCTAAAGGTGTCAAAAATATGAGGAGCATGAAGGTCTGAAAAATAGGAAGAGCATGAAGTGGTGTTGAAAAACATGAAGAGCCTGAAAAGTGTGAAAAATATGAAGAGCTTCAAAAAGAGTCAAAAATATGAGGAGCATGACACGGTCTGAAAAATAGGAGGAGCATGAAGCGGTGTTGAAAAACATGAAGAGCCTGAACACGTGTGAAAAAATATGAAGAGCTTCAAAAGGTGTGAATTATATGAAGAGCTTCAAAAGGTGTCAAAAATGAGATGAGCATGAAACGGTCTGAAAAATAGGAGGAGCATGAAGTGGTGTTGAAAAAAAAAGAAGAGCCTGAAAAGCTGTGAAACATATGAAGAGTTTCAAAAGGTGTCAAAAATATGAGGAGCATGAAACGGTCTGAAAAATAGGAGGAGCATGAAGCGGTGTTCAATTACATGAAGAGATTGAAAAGTTGTGAAAAATATGAAGAGCTTCAAAAGTTGTGAAAAATATGAAGATCTTCTAAAGGTGTCAAAAATATGAGGAACATGAAACGGTCTGAAAAATAGGAGAGGCATGAAGTTGTGTTGAAAAACATGAAGAGCCTGAAAAGGTGTGAAATATATGAATAGCTTCAAAAGGTGTAACAAATATGAGGACCAAGAAACGGTTTGAAAAATAGGAAGAGCATGAAACGGTGTTCAAAAACATGAAGAGCCTGAAAAGGTGTGAAAAATATGAAGAGCTTCAAAAGGTGTCAAAAATATGAAGAGCATGAAACGGTCTGAAAAATAGGAGGATCATGAAGCGGTGTTCAAAAACATGAAGAGCTTGAAAAGGTGTGAAAAATATGAAGAGCTTCAAAAGGTGTCAAAAATATGAGGAGCATGAAACGGTCTGAATAATAGGAGGAGCCTGAAACTGTGATCAAAAACTTGAAGAGCCTGAAAAGGTGTGAAAAATAGGAAGAGCTTCAAAAGGTGTAAAATACATGAGGAGCATGAAACTCTCTGAAAAATAGGAGGAGCATGAAGATGTGCTCAAAAACATGAAGAGCCTGAAAAGTTGTGAAAAATATGAAGAGCTTCAAAAGGTGTCAAAAATATGGGGAGGATAAAACGGTCTGAAAAATAGGAGGAGCATGAAGCGGAGTTCAAATACATGAAGAGCCTGAAATGCTGTGAAAAAGATGAAGAGCTTCAAAAGGTGTAACAAATATGAGGACCATGAAACAGTTTGAAAAATAGTAATAGCATGAAACGGTGTTCAAAATATGAAGAGCCTGAAAAGGTGTGAAAAATATGAAGAGCTTCAAAACGTGTCAAATATATGAGGAGCATGAAACGTTCTGAAAAATAGGAGGAGCATGAAGTGGTGTTGAAGAACATGAAGAGCCTGAAATGGTGTGAAATATATGAAGAGCTTCAAAATGTGTGAAAAATATGAGGAGCTTCAAAAAGTGTCAAAAATATGAGGAGTAAGAAACGGTCTGAAAAATACGAGGAGCATGAAGAGGTGTTGAAGAAAATGAAGAGCCTGAAAAGGTGTGAAAAATATGAAGAGCTTCTAAAGGTGTCAAAAATATGAGGAGCAGGAAGGTCTGAAAAATAGGAAGAGCATGAAGTGGTGTTGAAAAACATGAAGAGCCTGAAAAGTGTGAAAAATATGAAGAGCTTCAAAAGGTGTCAAAAATATGAGGAGCATGAAACGGTCTGAAAAATAGGAGGAGCATGAAGCGGTGTTGAAAAACATGAAGAGCCTGAATACGTGTAAAATATGAAGAGCTACAAAAGGTGTCAAAAATATGAGGAGCATGAAACGGTCTGAAAAATAGGAGGAGCATGAAATGCTGATCAAACACATGAAGGGCCTGAAAAGTTTTGAAAAATATAAAGAGCTTCAAAAGGTGTGAAATACATTTGGACATGAAACGGTCTGAAAAATTGGAAGAGCATGAAATGCTGATCAAACACATGAAGGGGCTGAAAAGTTTTGAAAAATATAAAGAGCTTCAAAAGGTGTGAAATACATTTGGACATGAAACGGTCTGAAAAATAGGAGGAGCATGAGGCGGTTTTCAAATACATGAAGAGCCTGAAAAGTGTGAAAAATATGAAGAGCTTCAAAAGGTGTCAAAAATATGAGGAGCATGAAACGGTCTGTAAAATAGGAGGAGAATGAAGCTGTGTTGAAAAACAAGAAGACACTGAAAAGGTGTAAAATATATGAATAGCTTCAAAAGGTGTAACAAATATGAGGACCATGAAACAGTTTGAAAAATAGGAATAGCATGAAACGGTGTTCAAAAACATGAAGAGCCTGAAAAGGTGTGAAAAATATGAAGAGCTTCAAAACGTGTCAAATATATGAGGAGCATGAAACGGTCTGAAAAATAGGAGGAGCATGAAGCGTTGTTAAAAAACGTGAAGAGCCTGAAAACGTGTGAAAAATATTAAGAGCTTCAAAAGGTGTGAAAAATATGAAGACTTCAAAAGGTGTCAAAAATCGAAGATCAGGAAATGGTCTGAAAAATAGGAGGAGCATGAAGTGGTGTTAAAAACATGAAAAGCCTGAAAAGGTGTGAAATATATGAAGAGCTTCAAAAGGTGTCAAAAATATGAGGAGAATGAAACGGTCTGAAAATTAGGAGGAGCATGAAGTGGTGTTGAAAAACATGAAAAGCCTGAAATGGTGTGAAATATATGAAGAGCTTCAAAATGTGTGAAAAATATGAGGAGCTTCAAAAAGTGTCAAAAATACGAGGAGCAAGAAACGGTCTGAAAAATACGAGGAGCATGAAGAGATGTTGAAGAAAATGAAGAGCCTGAAAACGTGTGAAAAAATATGAAGAGCTTCAAAATGTGTGAAGGATACGAGGAGCATGAAACGGTCTGAAAAATAGGAGGAGCATGAAGCGGTGTTGAAAAACACGAAGAGCCTGAAAACGTGTGAAAAAATATGAAAAGCTTCAAAATGTGTGAAGAATATGAAGAGCTTCAAAAGGTGTCGAAAATGAGATGAGCATGAAACGGTCTGAAAAATAGGAGGAGCATGAAACGGTGTTGAAAAGCATGAAGAGCTTGAAAAGGTGTGAAAAATATGAAGAGCTTCAAAAGGTGTCAAAAATGAAATGAGCATGAAACGGTCTGAAAAATAAGAGGAGCATGAAGCGGTGTTCAAAAACATGAAGAGCCTGAAAAGATATGACAAATATGAAGAGCTTCAAAAGCTGTCAAAAATATGAGGAGCATGAAACGGTCTGAAAAATAGGAGAAGCATGAAGCGGTGTTGAAAAACCTGAAGAGCCTGAAAAGTTATGAAAAATATGAAGAGCTTCAAAAGGTGTGAAATTCATGATGAGCATGAAACTCTCTGAAAAATAGGAGGAGCATGAAGTGGTGTTCAAAAACATGAAGAGCCTGAAAATTTGTGAAAAATATGAAAAGCTTCTAAAGGTGTTAAAGATGAGATGAGCATGAAACGGTCTGAAAAATAGGAGGAGCATGAAGCGGTGTTCAATTACATGAAGAGCTTGAAAAGTTGTGAAAAATATGAAGAGCGTCAAAAGGTGTGAAAACTATGAGGAGAATGAAACGGTCTGAAATATAGGAGGAGCATGAAGCGGTGTTCAAAAACATGAAGAGCCTGAATAGGTGTGAAAAATATGAAGAGCTTCATAAGGTGTCAAGAATATGAGGAGAACGAAACGGTCTGAAAAATATGAGGAGCATGAAGCGGTGTTCAAAAACATGAAGAGCCTGAAAACGTGTGGAAAATATGAAGAGCTTCAAAAGGTGTGAAAAATATGAAGAGCTTCAAAAGGTGTCAAAAATGAGATGAACATGAAACGGTCTGACAAATAGGACGAGCATGAAGTGGTGTTGAAAAAAAGGAAGAGCCTGAAAAGATGTGAAATATATGAAGAGCTTCAAAAGGTGGCAAAAATATGAGGAGAATGAAACGGTTTGAAAAATAGGTGGAGCATGAAGGGGTGTTCAAAAATATGAAGAGCCTGAAAAGGTGTGAAAAATATGAAGAGCTTCAAAAGGTGTCAAAAATATGAGGAGCATGAAACGGTCTGAAAAATAGGAGGAGCATGAAATGCTGATCAAACACATGAAGGGCCTGAAAAGTTTTGAAAAATATAAAGAGCTTCAAAAGGTGTGAAATACATTTGGACATGAAACGGTCTGAAAAATAGGAGGAGCATGAGGCGGTTTTCAAACATAAAGAGCCTGAAAAGTGTGAAAAATATGAAGAGCTTCAAAAGGTGTCAAAAATATGAGGAGCATGAAACGGTCTGAAAAATAGGAGGAGCATGAAGTGGTGTTCAAAAACATGAAGAGCCTTAAAAGGTGTGAAAAATATGAAGAGCTTAAAGGTGTGAAAATTATGAGGAGCTTGAAACCGTCTGAAAAATAGGAGGAGCATGACACGGTGTTGAAAAACATGAAGAGCCTTAAAATGTGAGAAAAATATGAAGAGCTTTAAAGGTGTGAAAAATATGAGGAGCATGAAACCGTGTGAAAAATCGGAGGAGCATGACACGGTGTTGAAAAATATGAAGAGAATGAAAAGGTGTGAAAAATATGAAGAGCTTCAAAAGGAGTCAAAAATATGAGGAGCATGAAAAGTTCTGAAAAGTAGGAGGAGCATGAAGCGTTGTTGAAAAACATGAAGAGCATGAAAAGGTGTGAAATATATGAAGCGCTTCAAATGGTGTCAAAACTATGAGGAGCATGAAACGGTCTGAAAAATAGGAGGAGCATGAAGGGGTGTTGAAGAACATGAAGAGCCTGAAAAGGTGTGAAAAATATGAAGCGCTTCAAAAGGTGTGAAAAATATTAAGAGCTTCAAAATGTGTGGAATACATGAGGAGCATGAAACGGTCTGAAAAATAGGAGGAGCGTGAAGCGGTGTTCAAAAACATGAAGAGCCTGAAAAGGTGTGAAATATATGAAGAGATTCAAAAGGTTTCAAAAATATGAGGAGCATGAAACGCTCAGAAAAGTAGGAGGATCATGAAGCGGTGTTGAAAAACATGAAAAGCCTGAAAAGGTGTGAAAAATATGAAGAGCTTCAAAAGGTGTCAAAAATATGAGGAGCATGAAACGGTCTGAAAAATAGGAGGAGCAAGAAATCGTGTTCAAAAACATGAGGAGCCTGAAAACGTGTGAAAAATATAAAGAGCTTCAAAATGTGTGAAATACATGAGGAGCATGAAACGGTCTGAAAAATAGGAGGAGCATGAAGCGGTGTTGAAAAACATGAAGAGCCTGAAAAGGTGTGAAAAATATGAAGAACTTCAAAAGGTGCCAAAAATATGAGGAGCATGAAACGGTCTGAAATAAAGGAGGAGCATGAAACGGTCTGAAAAATAGGAGGGGCATGAAGGTGTGTTGAAGAACATGAAGAGCCTAAAAAGGTGTGAAAAATATGAAGAGCTTCAAAAGGTGTGAAAAATATGAGGAGCTTCACAAGTGGTCAAAAATATGAGGAGCATGAAATGGTCTGGAAAATAGGAGGAGCATGAAATGCTGTTCAAAAACATGAAGAGCCTGAAAAGGTGTGATATATGAAGAGATTCAAATGGTGTCAAAAATATGAGGAGCATGAAATGGTCTGGAAAATAGGAGTAGCATGAAATGGTGTTCAAAACCATGAAGAGCCTGAAAAGTTATGAAAAATATGAAGAGCTTCAAAAGGTGTCAAAAATATGAGGAGCATGAAACGGTCTGAAAAATAGGAGGAGCATGAAGTGGTTTAGAAAAACATGAAGTGCCTAAAAAGGTGTGAAAAATATGTGGAGCTTCAAAAGGTGTGAAAAATATGAGGAGCATGAAACGGTCTGAAACATAGGAGGATCATGAAGCGGTGTTGAAAATCATGAATAACTTGAAAAGGTGTGAAAAATATGAAGAGCTTCAAAAGGTGTGAAAAATATGAGGAGCTTCACAAGTTGTCAAAAATATGAGGAGCATGAAACTGTCTGAAAAATAGGAGGAACATTAAGTGGTGTTGAGAAACATGAAGAGCCTGAAATGGTGTGAAAAATATGAAGAGCTTCAACAGGTGTCAAAAATATGAGGAGCATGAAACGTTCTGAAAAACAGGAGGAGCATGAAACGGTATTCAAAACATGAAGAGCTTGAAAAGGTGTGAAAAATATGAAGAGCTTCAAAACCTGTCAAAAGAATGAGGAGCATGAAATGGTCTGAAAAGTAGGAGGAGCATGAAGCAGTGTTGAAGAACATGAAGAGCCTGAAAAGTTGTGAAATATATGAAGAGCTTCAAAAGGTGTCAAAAATATCAGGAGAGAGAAACAGTGTTCAAAAACGTGAAGAGCCTTAAAAGGTGTGAAAAATACGAAGAGATTCAAAAGATGTCAAAAATAGGAGGAGCCTGAAACGGTGTTGAAAAACATGAAGAGCCTGAAAAGGTGTGAAAAATATGAAGAGCTTCAAAAGTTGTGAAAAATATAAAGATCTTGAAACGGTCTGAAAAATAGGAGGATCAAGAAACGGTCTTGAAAAACATGAAGAGCCTGAATACGTGTAAAATATGAAGAGCTGCAAAAGGTGTCAAAAATATGAGGAGCATGAAACGGTCTGAGAAATAGGAGGAGCATGAAGTGGTGTTGAAAAACATGAAGAGCCTGAAAAGGTGTGAAAAATATGAAGAGTTTCAAAAGATGTGAAAAATATGAAGAACTTCAAAAGCTGTCAAAAATGAGATGAGCATGAAACGGTCTGAGAAATAGGAGGAGCATGAAGTGGTGTTGAAAAACATGAAGAGCTTGAAAAAGTGTGAAATATATGAAGAGCTTCAAAAGGTGTGAAAAATATGAAGAGCTTCAAAAGGTGTCAAAAATATGAGGAGCATGAAACGGTCTGAAAAATAGGAGGAGCATGAAGCGGTGTTCAAAAATATGAAGAGCCTGAAAATTTGTGAAAACTATGAAGCGCTTCAGAAGGTGTCAAAAATGAGATGAGCATGAAACGGTCTGAAAAATAGGAGGAGCATGAAGTGGTGTTGAAAAACATTAAGAGCCTGAAAATGTGTGAAATATCTGAAGAGCTTCAAAAGATTTCAGAAATGAGAGGAGCATGAAACGGTCTGAAAAATAGGAGGAGCATAAAGCGGTGTTGAAAAACATGAAGAGCCTGAAAAGGTGTGAAAAATATGAATAGTTTCAAAAGATGTGAAAAATATGAAGAACTTCAAAAGCTGTCAAAAATGAGATGAGCATGAAACGGTCTGAGAAATAGGAGGAGCAGGAAACCGTGTTCAAAAACATGAAGAGCCAGAAAAGGTGTGAAAAATATGAAGAGCTTCAAAAGGTGTTAAAAATAGGAGGAGCATGAAGCGGTGTTCAAAAACATGAAGAGCCTGAAAAGTGTGAAAAATATGAAGAGCTTCAAAAGGTGTCAAAAATATGAGGAGCATGAAACGGTCTGTAAAAAAGGAGGAGAATGAAGCTGTGTTGAAAAACAAGAAGAGACTGAAAAGGTGTGAAATATATGAATAGCTTCAAAAGGTGTCAAAAATATGAGGAGCATGAAACAGTTTGAAAAATAGGAATAGCATGAAACGGTGTTCAAAAACATGAAGAGGCTGAAAAGGTATGAAAACATATGAGGAGCTTCAAAAAGTGTCAAAAATATGAGGAGCAAGAAACGGTCTGAAAAATATGAGGAGCATGAAGAGATGTTGAAGAAAATGAAGAGCCTGAAAAGGTGTGAAAAATATGAAGAGCTTCAAAAGGTGTGAAATACATGAGGAGCATGAAACTCTCTGAAAAATAGGAGGAGCATGAAGCGGTGCTCAAAAACATGAAGAGCCTGAAAAGTTGTGAAAAATATGAAGAGCTTCAAAAGGTGTCAAAAATATGAGGATCATGAAACGGTCTGAAAAATAGGAGGAGCATGAAGCGGTGTTCAATTACATGAAGAGATTGAAAAGTTGTGAAAAATATGAAGAGCTTCAAAAGTTGTGAAAAATATGAAGATCTTCTAAAGGTGTCAAAAATATGAGGAGCATGAAACGGTCTGAAAAATAGGAGAGGCATGAAGTTGTGTTGAAAAACATGAAGAGCCTGAAAAGGTGTGAAATATATGAATAGCTTCAAAAGGTGTAACAAATATGAGGACCATGAAACAGTTTGAAAAATAGGAAGAGCATGAAACGATGTTCAAAAACATGAAGAGCCTGAAAAGTTGTGAAATATATGAAGAGCTTCAAAATGTGTGAAAAATATCAGGAGCTTCAAAAAGTGTCAAAAATATGAGGAGCAAGAAACGGTCTGAAAAATACGAGGAGCATGAAGAGGTGTGGAAGAAAATGAAGAGCCTGAAAAAGTGTGAAAAATATGAGGAGCTTCTAAAGGTGTCAAAAATATGAGGAGCATGAAGGTCTGAAAAATAGGAAGAGCATGAAGTGGTGTTGAAAAACATGAAGAGCCGGAAAAGTGTGAAAAATATGAAGAGCTTCAAAAGGTGTCAAAAATATGAGGAGCATGAAACGGTCTGAAAAATAGGAGGAGCATGAAATGCTGATCAAACACATGAAGGGCCTGAAAAGTTTTGAAAAATATAAAGAGCTTCAAAAGGTGTGAAATACATTTGGACATGAAACGGTCTGAAAAATAGGAGGAGCATGAGGCGGTTTTCAAATACATGAAGAGCCTGAAAAGTGTTGAAAATATGTAGAGCTTCAAAAGGTGTCAAAAATATGAGGAGCATGAAACGGTCTGAAAAATAGGAGGAGCATGAAGCGGTGTAGAAAAACATGAAGAGCCTGAACAGGTGTGAAAAATATGAAGAGCTTCAAAAGTTGTGAAAAATATGAAGAGCTTCAAAAGGTGTCAAAAATATGAGGAGCATTAAACGGTCTGAGAAATAGGAGAGGCATGAATTTGTGTTGAAAAACATGAAGAGCCTGAAAAGGTGTGAAATATATGAATAGCTTCAAAAGGTGTAACAAATATGACGACCATGAAACGGTTTGAAAAATAGGAAGAGCATGAAACTGTGTTCAAAAACATGAAGAGCCTGAAAAGGTGTGAAAAATATGAAGAGCTTCAAAAGGTGTCAAAAATATGAAGAGCATGAAACGGTCTGAAAAATAGGAGGATCATGAAGCGGTGTTCAAAAACATGAAGAGCTTGAAAAGGTGTGAAAAATATGAAGAGCTTCAAAAGGTGTTAAAAATATGAGGAGCATGAAACGGTCTGAAAAATAGGAGGAGCCTGAATACTGTGATCAAAAACTTGAAGAGCCTGAAAAGGTGTGAAAAATAGGAAGAGCTTCAAAAGGTGTAAAATACATGAGGAGCATGAAAGTCTCTGAAAAATAGGAGGAGCATGAAGATGTGCTCAAAAACATGAAGAGCCTGAAAAGTTGTGAAAAATATGAAGAGCTTCAAAAGTTGTGAAAAATATAAAGATCTTGAAACGGTCTGAAATATAGGAGGATCAAGAAACGGTCTTGAAAAACATGAAGAGCCTGAATACGTGTAAAAAATGAAGAGCTGCAAAAGGTGTCAAAAATATGAGGAGCATGAAACGGTCTGAAAAATAGGAGAGGCATGAAGTTGTGTTGAAAAACATGAAGAGCCTGAAAAGGTGTGAAATATATGAATTGCTTCAAAAGGTGTAACAAATATGAGGACCATAAAACGGTTTGAAACATAGGAAGAGCATGAAACGGTGTTCAAAAACATGAAGAGCCTGAATACGTGTAAAATATGAAGAGCTTCAAAAGGTGTGAAAAATATGAAGACATTCAAAGGTGTCAAAATTATGAGGAGCAAGAAACGGTCTGAAAATAGGAAGAGCATGAAACGGTGTTGAAAATCATGAAGAGCCTGAAAAGGTGTGAGAAATATGAAGAGCTTCAAAAGTTGTGAAAAATATGAAGAGCTTCAAACGGTCTGAAAAATAGGAGGATCAAGAAACGGTGTTGAAAAACATGAAGAGCCTGAATACGTGTAAAATATGAAGTGCTACAAAAGGTGTCAAAAATATGAGGAGCGTGAAACGGTCTGAAAAATAGGAGGAGCATGAAATGCTGATCAAACACATGAAGGGCCTGAAAAGTTTTGAAAAATATAAAGAGCTTCAAAAGGTGTGAAATACATTTGGACATGAAACGGTCTGAAAAATAGGAGAAGCATGAAGCGGTGTTGAAAAACATGAAGAGCCTGAAAAGGTGTGAAAAATATGAAGAGTTTCAAAAGATGTGAAAAATATGAAGAACTTCAAAAGCTGTCAAAAATGAGATGAGCATGAAACGGTCTGAGAAATAGGAGAAGCATGAAGTGGTGTTGAAAAATATGAAGAGCTTGAAAAAGTGTGAAATATATGAAGAGCTTCAAAAGGTGTGAAAAATATGAAGAGCTTCAAAAGGTGTCAAAAATATGAGGAGCATGAAACGGTCTGAAAAATAGGAGGAGCATGAAGCGGTGTTCAAAAATATGAAGAGCCTGAAAATTTGTGAAAACTATGAAGCGCTTCAGAAGGTGTCAAAAATGAGATGAGCATGAAACGGTCTGAAAAATAGGAGGAGCATGAAGTGGTGTTGAAAAACATTAAGAGCCTGAAAATGTGTGAAATATCTGAAGAGCTTCAAAAGATTTCAGAAATGAGAGGAGCATGAAACGGTCTGAAAAATAGGAGGAGCATAAAGCGGTGTTGAAAAACATGAAGAGCCTGAAAAGGTGTGAAAAATATGAATAGTTTCAAAAGATGTGAAAAATATGAAGAACTTCAAAAGCTGTCAAAAATGAGATGAGCATGAAACGGTCTGAGAAATAGGAGGAGCAGGAAACCATGTTCAAAAACATGAAGAGCCAGAAAAGGTGTGAAAAATATGAAGAGCTTCAAAAGGTGTTAAAAATAGGAGGAGCATGAAGCGGTGTTCAAAAACATGAAGAGCCTGAAAAGTGTGAAAAATATGAAGAGCTTCAAAAGGTGTCAAAAATATGAGGAGCATGAAACGGTCTGTAAAAAAGGAGGAGAATGAAGCTGTGTTGAAAAACAAGAAGAGACTGAAAAGGTGTGAAATATATGAATAGCTTCAAAAGGTGTCAAAAATATGAGGAGCATGAAACAGTTTGAAAAATAGGAATAGCATGAAACGGTGTTCAAAAACATGAAGAGGCTGAAAAGGTATGAAAACATATGAGGAGCTTCAAAAAGTGTCAAAAATATGAGGAACAAGAAACGGTCTGAAAAATATGAGGAGCATGAAGACATGTTGAAGAAAATGAAGAGCCTGAAAAGGTGTGAAAAATATGAAGAGCTTCAAAAGGTGTGAAATACATGAGGAGCATGAAACTCTCTGAAAAATAGGAGGAGCATGAAGCGGTGCTCAAAAACATGAAGAGCCTGAAAAGTTGTGAAAAATATGAAGAGCTTCAAAAGGTGTCAAAAATATGAGGAGCATAAAACGGTCTGAAAAATAGGAGGAGCATGAAGCGGTGTTCAATTACATGAAGAGATTGAAAAGTTGTGAAAAATATGAAGAGCTTCAAAAGTTGTGAAAAATATGAAGATCTTCTAAAGGTGTCAAAAATATGAGGAGCATGAAACGGTCTGAAAAATAGGAGAGGCATGAAGTTGTGTTGAAAAACATGAAGAGCCTGAAAAGGTGTGAAATATATGAATAGCTTCAAAAGGTGTAACAAATATGAGGACCAAGAAACGGTCTGGAAAATAGGAAGAGCATGAAGCGGTGTTGAAAAACATGAAGAGCCTGAAAAGGTGGATAAAATATGAAGAGCTTCAAAAGGTGTCAAAAATATGAAGAGCATGAAACGGTCTGAAAAATAGGAGGATCATGAAGCGGTGTTCAAAAACATGAAGAGCTTGAAAAGGTGTGAAAAATATAAAGAGCTTCAAAAGGTGTCAAAAATATGAGGAGCATGAAACGGTCTGAATAATAGGAGGAGCCTGAAACTGTGATCAAAAACTTGAAGAGCCTGAAAAGGTGTGAAAAATAGGAAGAGCTTCAAAAGGTGTAAAATACATGAGAAGCATGAAACTCTCTGAAAAATAGGAGGAGCATGAAGATGTGCTCAAAAACATGAAGAGCCTGAAATGTTGTGAAAAATATGAAGAGCTTCAAAAGGTGTCAAAAATATGGGGAGGATAAAACGGTCTGAAAAATAGGAGGAGCATGAAGCGGAGTTCAAATACATGAAGAGCCTGAAATGCTGTGAAAAAGATGAAGAGCTTCAAAAGGTGTAACAAATATGAGGACCATGAAACAGTTTGAAAAATAGTAATAGCATGAAACGGTGTTCAAAATATGAAGAGCCAGAAAAGGTGTGAAAAATATGAAGAGCTTCAAAACGTGTCAAATATGTGAGGAGCATGAAACGGTCTGAAAAATAGGAGGAGCATGAAGTGGTGTTGAAAAACATGAAGAGCCTGAAATGGTGTGAAATATATGAAGAGCTTCAAAATGTGTGAAAAATATGAGGAGCTTCAAAAAGTGTCAAAAATATGAGGAGTAAGAAACGGTCTGAAAAATACGAGGAGCATGAAGAGGTGTTGAAGAAAATGAAGAGCCTGAAAAGGTGTGAAAAATATGAAGAGCTTCTAAAGGTGTCAAAAATATGAGGAGCATGAAGGTCTGAAAAATAGGAAGAGCATGAAGTGGTGTTGAAAAACATGAAGAGCCTGAAAAGTGTGAAAAATATGAAGAGCTTCAAAAGGTGTCAAAAATATGAGGAGCATGAAACGGTCTGAAAAATAGGAGGAGCATGAAGCGGTGTTGAAAAACATGAAAAGCCTGAACACGTGTGAAAAAATATGAAGAGCTTCAAAAGGTGTGAAGTATATGAAGAGCTTCAAAAGGTGTCAAAAATGAGATGAGCATGAAACGGTCTGAAAAATAGGAGGAGCATGAAGTGGTGTTGAAAAAAAAAAAAGAGCCTGAAAACTGTGAAATATATGAAGAGTTTCAAAAGGTGTCAAAAATATGAGGAGCATGAAACGGTCTGAAATATAGGAGGAGCATGAAGCGGTGTTGAAAAACATGAAGAGCGTGAAAAGGTGTGAAAAATATGAAGAGCTTCTAAAGGTGTCAAAAATATGAGGAGCATGAAACGGTCTGAAAAATAGGAGAGGCATGAAGTTGTGTTGAAAAACATGAAGAGCCTGAAAAGGTGTGAAATATATGAATAGCTTCAAAAGGTGTAACAAATATGAGGACCAAGAAACGGTTTGAAAAATAGGAAGAGCATGAAACGGTGTTCAAAAACATGAAGAGCCTGAAAAGGTGTGAAAAATATGAAGAGCTTCAAAAGGTGTCAAAAATATGAAGAGCATGAAACGGTCTGAAAAATAGGAGGATCATGAAGCGGTGTTCAAAAACATGAAGAGCTTGAAAAGGTGTGAAAAATATGAAGAGCTTCAAAAGGTGTCAAAAATATGAGAAGCATGAAACGGTCTGAAAAATAGGAGAAGCCTGAAACTGTGATCAAAAACTTGAAGAGCCTGAAAAGGTGTGAAAAATAGGAAGAGCTTCAAAAGGTGTAAAATACATGAGGAGCATGAAACTCTCTGAAAAATAGGAGGAGCATGAAGATGTGCTCAAAAACATGAAGAGCCTGAAAAGTGGTGAAAAATATGAAGAGCTTCAAAAGGTGTCAAAAATATGAGGAGGATAAAACGGCCTGAAAAATAGGAGGAGCCTGAAACTGTGATCAAAAACTTGAAGAGCCTGAAAAGGTATGAAAAATAGGAAGAGCTTCAAAAGTGGTAAAATACATGAGGAGCATGAAACTCTCTGAAAAATAGGAGGAGCATGAAGATGTGCTCAAAAACATGAAGAGCCTGAAAAGTGGTGAAAAATATGAAGAGCTTCAAAAGGTGTCAAAAATATGAGGAGGATAAAACGGTCTGAAAAATAGGAGGAGCATGAAGCGGAGTTCAAATACATGAAGAGCCTGAAATGCTGTGAAAAATATGAAGACCTTCAAAATGTGTCAAAAATATGAGGAGCATGAAAAGGTCGGAAAAATAGGACGAGCATGAAGCGGTGTTGAAAAACATGTAGAGCCTGAAAAGGTGTGAAAAATATGAAGAGCTTGAAAAGTTGTCAAAAATATGAGGAGCATGAAACGGTCTGAAAAATAGGAGGAGCATGAAATGCTGATCAAACACATGAAGGGCCTGAAAAGTTTTGAAAAATATAAAGAGCTTCAAAAGGTGTGAAATACATTTGGACATGAAACGGTCTGAACAATAGGAGGAGCATGAAATGCTGATCAAACACATGAAGGGCCTGAAAAGTTTTGAAAAATATAAAGAGCTTCAAAAGGTGTGAAATACATTTGGACATGAAACGGTCTGAAAAATAGGAGGAGCATGAGGCGGTTTTCAAATACATGAAGAGACTGAAAAGTGTGTAAAATATGAAGAGCTTCAAAAGGTGTCAAAAATATGAGGAGCATGAAACGGTCTGAAAAATAGGAGGAGCATGAAGCTGTGTTGAAAAACAAGAAGAGCCTGAAAAGGTGTGAAATATATGAATAGCTTCAAAAGGTGTAACAAATATGAGGACCATGAAACAGTTTGAAAATTAGTAATAGCATGAAACAGTGTTCAAAAACATGAAGAGCCTGAAAAGGTGTGAAAAATATGAAGAGCTTCAAAACGTGTCAAATATATGAGGAGCATGAAACGGTCTGAAAAATAGGAGGAGCATGAAGTGGTGTTGAAAAACATGAAGAGCCTGAAATGGTGTGAAATATATGAAGAGCTTCAAAATGTGTGAAAAATATGAGGAGCTCCAAAAAGTGTCAAAAATATGAGGAGCAAGAAACGGTCTGAAAAATACGAGGAGCATGAAGAGGTGTTGAAGAAAATGAAGAGCCTGAAAAGGTGTGAAAAATATGAAGAGCTTCTAAAGGTGTCAAAAATATGAGGAGCATGAAGGTCTGAAAAATAGGAAGAGCATGAAGTGGTGTTGAAAAACATGAAGAGCCTGAAAAGTGTGAAAAATATGAAGAGCTTCAAAAAGAGTCAAAAATATGAGGAGCATGACACGGTCTGAAAAATAGGAGGAGCATGAAGCGGTGTTGAAAAACATGAAGAGCCTGAACACGTGTGAAAAAATATGAAGAGCTTCAAAAGGTGTGAATTATATGAAGAGCTTCAAAAGGTGTCAAAAATGAGATGAGCATGAAACGGTCTGAAAAATAGGAGGAGCATGAAGTGGTGTTGAAAAAAAAAGAAGAGCCTGAAAAGCTGTGAAACATATGAAGAGTTTCAAAAGGTGTCAAAAATATGAGGAGCATGAAACGGTCTGAAAAATAGGAGGAGCATGAAGCGGTGTTCAATTACATGAAGAGATTGAAAAGTTGTGAAAAATATGAAGAGCTTCAAAAGTTGTGAAAAATATGAAGATCTTCTAAAGGTGTCAAAAATATGAGGAACATGAAACGGTCTGAAAAATAGGAGAGGCATGAAGTTGTGTTGAAAAACATGAAGAGCCTGAAAAGGTGTGAAATATATGAATAGCTTCAAAAGGTGTAACAAATATGAGGACCAAGAAACGGTTTGAAAAATAGGAAGAGCATGAAACGGTGTTCAAAAACATGAAGAGCCTGAAAAGGTGTGAAAAATATGAAGAGCTTCAAAAGGTGTCAAAAATATGAAGAGCATGAAACGGTCTGAAAAATAGGAGGATCATGAAGCGGTGTTCAAAAACATGAAGAGCTTGAAAAGGTGTGAAAAATATGAAGAGCTTCAAAAGGTGTCAAAAATATGAGGAGCATGAAACGGTCTGAATAATAGGAGGAGCCTGAAACTGTGATCAAAAACTTGAAGAGCCTGAAAAGGTGTGAAAAATAGGAAGAGCTTCAAAAGGTGTAAAATACATGAGGAGCATGAAACTCTCTGAAAAATAGGAGGAGCATGAAGATGTGCTCAAAAACATGAAGAGCCTGAAAAGTTGTGAAAAATATGAAGAGCTTCAAAAGGTGTCAAAAATATGGGGAGGATAAAACGGTCTGAAAAATAGGAGGAGCATGAAGCGGAGTTCAAATACATGAAGAGCCTGAAATGCTGTGAAAAAGATGAAGAGCTTCAAAAGGTGTAACAAATATGAGGACCATGAAACAGTTTGAAAAATAGTAATAGCATGAAACGGTGTTCAAAATATGAAGAGCCTGAAAAGGTGTGAAAAATATGAAGAGCTTCAAAACGTGTCAAATATATGAGGAGCATGAAACGTTCTGAAAAATAGGAGGAGCATGAAGTGGTGTTGAAGAACATGAAGAGCCTGAAATGGTGTGAAATATATGAAGAGCTTCAAAATGTGTGAAAAATATGAGGAGCTTCAAAAAGTGTCAAAAATATGAGGAGTAAGAAACGGTCTGAAAAATACGAGGAGCATGAAGAGGTGTTGAAGAAAATGAAGAGCCTGAAAAGGTGTGAAAAATATGAAGAGCTTCTAAAGGTGTCAAAAATATGAGGAGCAGGAAGGTCTGAAAAATAGGAAGAGCATGAAGTGGTGTTGAAAAACATGAAGAGCCTGAAAAGTGTGAAAAATATGAAGAGCTTCAAAAGGTGTCAAAAATATGAGGAGCATGAAACGGTCTGAAAAATAGGAGGAGCATGAAGCGGTGTTGAAAAACATGAAGAGCCTGAATACGTGTAAAATATGAAGAGCTACAAAAGGTGTCAAAAATATGAGGAGCATGAAACGGTCTGAAAAATAGGAGGAGCATGAAATGCTGATCAAACACATGAAGGGCCTGAAAAGTTTTGAAAAATATAAAGAGCTTCAAAAGGTGTGAAATACATTTGGACATGAAACGGTCTGAAAAATTGGAAGAGCATGAAATGCTGATCAAACACATGAAGGGGCTGAAAAGTTTTGAAAAATATAAAGAGCTTCAAAAGGTGTGAAATACATTTGGACATGAAACGGTCTGAAAAATAGGAGGAGCATGAGGCGGTTTTCAAATACATGAAGAGCCTGAAAAGTGTGAAAAATATGAAGAGCTTCAAAAGGTGTCAAAAATATGAGGAGCATGAAACGGTCTGTAAAATAGGAGGAGAATGAAGCTGTGTTGAAAAACAAGAAGACACTGAAAAGGTGTAAAATATATGAATAGCTTCAAAAGGTGTAACAAATATGAGGACCATGAAACAGTTTGAAAAATAGGAATAGCATGAAACGGTGTTCAAAAACATGAAGAGCCTGAAAAGGTGTGAAAAATATGAAGAGCTTCAAAACGTGTCAAATATATGAGGAGCATGAAACGGTCTGAAAAATAGGAGGAGCATGAAGCGTTGTTAAAAAACGTGAAGAGCCTGAAAACGTGTGAAAAATATTAAGAGCTTCAAAAGGTGTGAAAAATATGAAGACTTCAAAAGGTGTCAAAAATCGAAGATCAGGAAATGGTCTGAAAAATAGGAGGAGCATGAAGTGGTGTTAAAAACATGAAAAGCCTGAAAAGGTGTGAAATATATGAAGAGCTTCAAAAGGTGTCAAAAATATGAGGAGAATGAAACGGTCTGAAAATTAGGAGGAGCATGAAGTGGTGTTGAAAAACATGAAAAGCCTGAAATGGTGTGAAATATATGAAGAGCTTCAAAATGTGTGAAAAATATGAGGAGCTTCAAAAAGTGTCAAAAATACGAGGAGCAAGAAACGGTCTGAAAAATACGAGGAGCATGAAGAGATGTTGAAGAAAATGAAGAGCCTGAAAACGTGTGAAAAAATATGAAGAGCTTCAAAATGTGTGAAGGATACGAGGAGCATGAAACGGTCTGAAAAATAGGAGGAGCATGAAGCGGTGTTGAAAAACACGAAGAGCCTGAAAACGTGTGAAAAAATATGAAAAGCTTCAAAATGTGTGAAGAATATGAAGAGCTTCAAAAGGTGTCGAAAATGAGATGAGCATGAAACGGTCTGAAAAATAGGAGGAGCATGAAACGGTGTTGAAAAGCATGAAGAGCTTGAAAAGGTGTGAAAAATATGAAGAGCTTCAAAAGGTGTCAAAAATGAAATGAGCATGAAACGGTCTGAAAAATAAGAGGAGCATGAAGCGGTGTTCAAAAACATGAAGAGCCTGAAAAGATATGACAAATATGAAGAGCTTCAAAAGCTGTCAAAAATATGAGGAGCATGAAACGGTCTGAAAAATAGGAGAAGCATGAAGCGGTGTTGAAAAACCTGAAGAGCCTGAAAAGTTATGAAAAATATGAAGAGCTTCAAAAGGTGTGAAATTCATGATGAGCATGAAACTCTCTGAAAAATAGGAGGAGCATGAAGTGGTGTTCAAAAACATGAAGAGCCTGAAAATTTGTGAAAAATATGAAAAGCTTCTAAAGGTGTTAAAGATGAGATGAGCATGAAACGGTCTGAAAAATAGGAGGAGCATGAAGCGGTGTTCAATTACATGAAGAGCTTGAAAAGTTGTGAAAAATATGAAGAGCGTCAAAAGGTGTGAAAACTATGAGGAGAATGAAACGGTCTGAAATATAGGAGGAGCATGAAGCGGTGTTCAAAAACATGAAGAGCCTGAATAGGTGTGAAAAATATGAAGAGCTTCATAAGGTGTCAAGAATATGAGGAGAACGAAACGGTCTGAAAAATATGAGGAGCATGAAGCGGTGTTCAAAAACATGAAGAGCCTGAAAACGTGTGGAAAATATGAAGAGCTTCAAAAGGTGTGAAAAATATGAAGAGCTTCAAAAGGTGTCAAAAATGAGATGAACATGAAACGGTCTGACAAATAGGACGAGCATGAAGTGGTGTTGAAAAAAAGGAAGAGCCTGAAAAGATGTGAAATATATGAAGAGCTTCAAAAGGTGGCAAAAATATGAGGAGAATGAAACGGTTTGAAAAATAGGTGGAGCATGAAGGGGTGTTCAAAAATATGAAGAGCCTGAAAAGGTGTGAAAAATATGAAGAGCTTCAAAAGGTGTCAAAAATATGAGGAGCATGAAACGGTCTGAAAAATAGGAGGAGCATGAAATGCTGATCAAACACATGAAGGGCCTGAAAAGTTTTGAAAAATATAAAGAGCTTCAAAAGGTGTGAAATACATTTGGACATGAAACGGTCTGAAAAATAGGAGGAGCATGAGGCGGTTTTCAAACATAAAGAGCCTGAAAAGTGTGAAAAATATGAAGAGCTTCAAAAGGTGTCAAAAATATGAGGAGCATGAAACGGTCTGAAAAATAGGAGGAGCATGAAGTGGTGTTCAAAAACATGAAGAGCCTTAAAAGGTGTGAAAAATATGAAGAGCTTAAAGGTGTGAAAATTATGAGGAGCTTGAAACCGTCTGAAAAATAGGAGGAGCATGACACGGTGTTGAAAAACATGAAGAGCCTTAAAATGTGAGAAAAATATGAAGAGCTTTAAAGGTGTGAAAAATATGAGGAGCATGAAACCGTGTGAAAAATCGGAGGAGCATGACACGGTGTTGAAAAATATGAAGAGAATGAAAAGGTGTGAAAAATATGAAGAGCTTCAAAAGGAGTCAAAAATATGAGGAGCATGAAAAGTTCTGAAAAGTAGGAGGAGCATGAAGCGTTGTTGAAAAACATGAAGAGCATGAAAAGGTGTGAAATATATGAAGCGCTTCAAATGGTGTCAAAACTATGAGGAGCATGAAACGGTCTGAAAAATAGGAGGAGCATGAAGGGGTGTTGAAGAACATGAAGAGCCTGAAAAGGTGTGAAAAATATGAAGCGCTTCAAAAGGTGTGAAAAATATTAAGAGCTTCAAAATGTGTGGAATACATGAGGAGCATGAAACGGTCTGAAAAATAGGAGGAGCGTGAAGCGGTGTTCAAAAACATGAAGAGCCTGAAAAGGTGTGAAATATATGAAGAGATTCAAAAGGTTTCAAAAATATGAGGAGCATGAAACGCTCAGAAAAGTAGGAGGATCATGAAGCGGTGTTGAAAAACATGAAAAGCCTGAAAAGGTGTGAAAAATATGAAGAGCTTCAAAAGGTGTCAAAAATATGAGGAGCATGAAACGGTCTGAAAAATAGGAGGAGCAAGAAATCGTGTTCAAAAACATGAGGAGCCTGAAAACGTGTGAAAAATATAAAGAGCTTCAAAATGTGTGAAATACATGAGGAGCATGAAACGGTCTGAAAAATAGGAGGAGCATGAAGCGGTGTTGAAAAACATGAAGAGCCTGAAAAGGTGTGAAAAATATGAAGAACTTCAAAAGGTGCCAAAAATATGAGGAGCATGAAACGGTCTGAAATAAAGGAGGAGCATGAAACGGTCTGAAAAATAGGAGGGGCATGAAGGTGTGTTGAAGAACATGAAGAGCCTAAAAAGGTGTGAAAAATATGAAGAGCTTCAAAAGGTGTGAAAAATATGAGGAGCTTCACAAGTGGTCAAAAATATGAGGAGCATGAAATGGTCTGGAAAATAGGAGGAGCATGAAATGCTGTTCAAAAACATGAAGAGCCTGAAAAGGTGTGATATATGAAGAGATTCAAATGGTGTCAAAAATATGAGGAGCATGAAATGGTCTGGAAAATAGGAGTAGCATGAAATGGTGTTCAAAACCATGAAGAGCCTGAAAAGTTATGAAAAATATGAAGAGCTTCAAAAGGTGTCAAAAATATGAGGAGCATGAAACGGTCTGAAAAATAGGAGGAGCATGAAGTGGTTTAGAAAAACATGAAGTGCCTAAAAAGGTGTGAAAAATATGTGGAGCTTCAAAAGGTGTGAAAAATATGAGGAGCATGAAACGGTCTGAAACATAGGAGGATCATGAAGCGGTGTTGAAAATCATGAATAACTTGAAAAGGTGTGAAAAATATGAAGAGCTTCAAAAGGTGTGAAAAATATGAGGAGCTTCACAAGTTGTCAAAAATATGAGGAGCATGAAACTGTCTGAAAAATAGGAGGAACATTAAGTGGTGTTGAGAAACATGAAGAGCCTGAAATGGTGTGAAAAATATGAAGAGCTTCAACAGGTGTCAAAAATATGAGGAGCATGAAACGTTCTGAAAAACAGGAGGAGCATGAAACGGTATTCAAAACATGAAGAGCTTGAAAAGGTGTGAAAAATATGAAGAGCTTCAAAACCTGTCAAAAGAATGAGGAGCATGAAATGGTCTGAAAAGTAGGAGGAGCATGAAGCAGTGTTGAAGAACATGAAGAGCCTGAAAAGTTGTGAAATATATGAAGAGCTTCAAAAGGTGTCAAAAATATCAGGAGAGAGAAACAGTGTTCAAAAACGTGAAGAGCCTTAAAAGGTGTGAAAAATACGAAGAGATTCAAAAGATGTCAAAAATAGGAGGAGCCTGAAACGGTGTTGAAAAACATGAAGAGCCTGAAAAGGTGTGAAAAATATGAAGAGCTTCAAAAGGTGTCAAAAATATGAGGAGTATGAAAAGGTCTGAAAAATAGGAAGAGCATGAAGCGGTGTTGAAAAACATGAAAAGCCTGAAAAGGTGTGAAAATTATGAAGAGCTTCAAAACGTGTCAAATATATGAGGAGCATGAAAAGGTCTGAAAAATAGGAGGAGCATGAAGCGGTGTTGAAAAACATTTAGAGACTGAAAACGTGTGAAAAATAAGAAGAGTTTCAAAAGGTGTGAAAAATATGAAGAGATTCAACGGTGTCAAAAATATGAGGAGCATGAAACGGTGTGAAAAATAGGAGGAGCATGAAACGGTGTTCAAAAACATGAAGAGCCGTAAAAGGTGTGAAAAATATGAAGAGCTTCAATAGGTGTGAAAAATATGAGGAGCATGAAACGGTCTGAAAAATAGGAGGAGCATGAAGCCGTCTTCAAAAACATGAAGAGCCTGAAGAGAGGTAAAAAATATGAAGAGCTTCAAAAGGTGTCAAATATATGAGGAGCATGAAACCGTCTGAAAAATAGGAAGAGCAGGAAGCGGTGCTGAAAAACATGAAGAGAATGAAAAGGTGTGAAAAATATGAAGAGCTTCAAAGAGTCAAAAATATGAGGAGCATGAAACGGTCTGAAAAATAGGAGGAGCATGAAACTGTCTGAAAAATAGGAGGGGCATGAAACGTTGTTCAAAAACATGAAGAGCCTAAAAAGGTGTGAAAAATATGAAGAGCTTCAAAAGGTGTGAAAAATATGAGGAGCTTCACAAGTTGTCAAAAATATGAGGAGCATGAAACGGTCTGAAAAATAGCAGGAACATTAACGGGTGTTGAAAAACATGAAGAGGCTGAAAAGGTGTGAAAAATATGAAGAGCTTCAACATGTGTCAAAAATATGAGGAGCATGAAACGTTCTGAAAAACAGGAGGAGCATGAAACGGTATTCAAAACATGAAGAGCTTGAAAAGGTGTCAAAAATATGAAGAGCTTCAAAAGGTGTCAAAAATATGAGGAGCATGAAATTGTCTGAAAAATACGAGGAGCACGAAGCGGTGTTGAAAAACATGAAGAGCCTGAAAAGGTGTGAAATATATGAAGAGCTTCAAAAGGTGTCAAAAATAGGAGGAACATGAAACGGTCTGAAAAATAGGAGGAGCATGAAGCGGTGTTGAAAACCATGAAGTGCCTGAAAAGCTGTGAAAAATATGAAGAGCTTCAAAAGGTTTAAAAAATATGAAGAGCTTCAAAAGCTGTGAAATAGATGAGGAGCATGAAACGGTCTGAAAAATAGGAGGAGCATGAAGCGGTGTTCAAAAACATGAAGAGCCTGAAAAGGTGTGAAATATATGAAGAGATTCAAAAGGTGTCAAAAATATGAGGAGCATGAAACGCTCTGAAAAATAGGAGGATCATGAAGCGGTGTTGAAAAACATGAAAAGCCTGAAAAAGTGTGAAAAATATGAAGAGTTTCAAAAGGTGTCAAAAATATGAGGAGCATGAAACTGTCTGAAAAACAGGAAGAGCTTGAAAAGGTATGAAAAATATGAAGAGCTTCAGGGGTGTGAAATACATGAGGAGCATGAAATGGTCTGAAAAATAGGAGGAGCATGAAGTGGTGTTGAAAAACATGAAGAGCCTGAAAAGGTGTGAAAAATATGAAGAGCTTCAAAAGGTGTGAAAAATATGACGAGCATGAAGCGGTCTGAAAAATAGGAGGAGCATGAAGCGATGTTGAGAAACATGGAGAGCCTGAAAAGGTGTGAAAAATATGAAGAGCTTCAAAAGGTGTGAAATACATGAGGAGCATGAAACGGTCTGAAAAATAGGAGGAGCATGAAGCGGTGTTGAGAAACATGGAGACCCTGAAAATGTGTGAAAAATATGAAGAGCTTCAAAAGTTATCAAAAATATGAGGAGCATGAAACGGTCTGAAAAATAGGAGGAGCATGAAGCGTTGTTGAGAAACATGGAGAGCCTGAAAAGGTGTGAAAAATATGAAGAGCTTCAAAAGTTGTCAAATATATGAGGAGCATGAAACGGGCTGAAAAACACGAGGAGCATGAAACGGTGTTGAAAAACATGAAGAGCCTGAAAAGGTGTGAAAAATATGAAGAGCTTCAAAAGATGTCAAAAATATGAGGAGCATGAACTGGACTGAAAAATAGGAGGAGCATGAAGCGGTGTTGAGAAACATGGAGAGCCTGAAAAGGTGTGAAAAATATGAAGAGCTTCAAAAAGTGTGAAATACATGAGGAGCATGAAACGGTCTGAAAATTAGGAGGAGCATGAAGCGGTGTTGAGAAACATGGAGAGCCTGAAAATGTGTGAAAAATATGAAGAGCTTCAAAAGTTGTCAAAAATATGAGGAGCATGAAACGGGCTTAAAAACACGAGGAGCATGAAACGGTGTTGAAAAACATGAAGAGCCTGAAAAGGTGTGAAAAATATGAAGAGCTTCAAAAGATGTCAAAAATATGAGCAGCATGAACTGGACTGAAAAATAGGAGGAGCATGAAGCGGTGTTGAGAAACATGGAGAGCCTGAAAAGGTGTGAAAAATATGAAGAGCTTCAAAAGGTGTCAAAAATATGAGAAGCATGAACCGGTCAGAAACATAGGAGGAGCATGAAAAGGTGTTCAAAAACATGAAAAACCTGAAAAGGTGTGAAGTATATGAAGAGCTTCAAAAGGTGTCAAAAATATGAGGAGCATGAAACGGTCTGAAAAATAGGATGAGAAAGAAGGGGTGTTGAAAAACATGAAGAGCCTGAAAACGTTTGAGAAATATGAAGAGCTTCAAAAGGTGTGAAATATATGAAGAGCTTCAAAGGTGTCAGAAATGAGAGAAGCGTAAAACGGTCTGAAAAATAGGATGAGCAAGAAGGGGTGTTGAAAAACATGAAGAGCCTGAAAACGTTTGAGAAATATGAAGAGCTTCAAAAGGAGTGAAATACATGAAGAGCTTCAAAAGGTGTCAAAAATGAGATGAGCATGAAACAGTCTGAAAAATAGGAGGAGCATGAAACCGTGTTCAAGAATATGAAGAGCCTAAAAAGGTGTCAAAAATATAAAGAGCTTCAAAAGTTGTGAAATACATGAGGAGCATGAAACGGTCTGAAAAATAGGAGGAGCATGAAGTGGTGTTGAAAAACATGAAGAGCCTGAAAATGTGTGAAATATATGAAGAGCTTCAAAAGGTGTCAGAAATGAGAGGAGCATGAAACGGTTTGAAAAATAGGAGGAGCATGAAGTGATGTTGAAAAACATGAAGAGCCTGAAAAGGTGTGAAAATATGAAAAGCTTCAAAAGGTGTCAAAAATATGAAGAGCTTTAAAAGGTGTCAAAAATATGAGGAGTATGGAACGGCCTGAATAATAGGAGGAGCATCAAGCGGTGTTCAAAATCATGAAGAGCATTAAAAGGTGTGAAAAATATGAAGAGCTTCAAAAGGTTTCAAAAATATGAGGAGCATGAAAGGGTCTGAAAAATACGAGGAGCACGAAGCGGTGTTGAAAAACATGAAGAGCCTGAAAAGGTGTGAAAAATATGAAGAGCTTCAAAAGGTGTCAAAAATATGAGGAGCATGAAACGTTCTGAAAAATAGGAGGAGCATGAAGCGGTGTTGAAAAACATGTAGAGCATGAAAAGGTGTGAAAAATATGAAGAGCTTCAAAAGGTGTCAAAAATATGAGGAGCATGGAAGTGTCTGAAAAATAGGAGGAGCA
This sequence comes from Dama dama, assembly GCF_033118175.1. Classification (NCBI taxonomy): domain Eukaryota; kingdom Metazoa; phylum Chordata; class Mammalia; order Artiodactyla; family Cervidae; genus Dama; species Dama dama. The sequence goes on from NW_026870899.1 coordinate 505,751, forward strand.
CGAAGCGGTGTTGAAAAACATGAAGAGCCTGAAAAGGTGTGAAATATATGAAGAGCTTCAAAAGGTGTCAAAAATAGGAGGAGCAAGAAACGGTCTGAAAAATAGGAGGAGCATGAAGCCGTGTTGAAAACCATGAAGTGCCTGAAAAGCTGTGAAAAATATGAAGAGCTTCAAAAGGTTTAAAAAATATGAAGAGCTTCAAAAGCTGTGAAATAGATGAGGAGCATGAAACGGCCTGAAAAATAGGAGGAGCATGAAGCGGTGTTCAAAAACATGAAGAGCCTGAAAAGGTGTGAAATATATGAAGAGATTCAAAAGGTGTGAAATACATGAGGAGCATGAAATGGTCTGAAAAATAGGAGGAGCATGAAGTGGTGTTGAAAAACATGAAGAGCCTGAAAATGTGTGAAATATATGAAGAGCTTCAAAAGGTGTCAGAAATGAGAGGAGCATGAAACGGTTTGAAAAATAGGAGGAGCATGAAGTGATGTTGAAAAACATGAAGAGCCTGAAAAGGTGTGAAAATATGAAAAGCTTCAAAAGGTGTCAAATATATGAAGAGCTTTAAAAGGTGTCAAAAATATGAGGAGTATGGAACGGCCTGAATAATAGGAGGAGCATCAAGCGGTGTTCAAAATCATGAAGAGCATTAAAAGGTGTGAAAAATATGAAGAGCTTCAAAAGGTGTCAAAAATATGAGGAGCATGAAAGGGTCTGAAAAATACGAGGAGCACGAAGCGGTGTTGAAAAACATGAAGAGCCTGAAAAGGTGTGAAAAATATGAAGAGCTTCAAAAGGTGTCAAAAATATGAGGAGCATGAAACGGTCTGAAAAATAGGAGGAGCATGAAGCGGTGTTGAAAAACATGTAGAGCATGAAAAGGTGTGAAAAATATGAAGAGCTTCAAAAGGTGTCAAAAATATGAGGAGCATGAAAGTGTCTGAAAAATACGAGGAGCACGAAGCGGTGTTGAAAAACATGAAGAGCCTGAAAAGGTGTGAAATATATGAAGAGCTTCAAAAGGTGTCAAAAATAGGAGGAGCATGAAACGGTCTGAAAAATAGGGGAAGCATGAAGTGGTGTGGAAAACCATGAAGTGCCTGAAAAGCTGTGAATAATATGAAGAGCTTCAAAAGGTTTAAAAAATATGAAGAGCTTCAAAAGCTGTGAAATAGATGAGGAGCATGAAACGGTCTGAAAAATAGGAGGAGCATGAAGCGGTGTTCAAAAACATGAAGAGCCTGAAAAGGTGTGAAATATATGAAGAGATTCAAAAGGTGTCAAAAATATGAGGAGCATGAAACGCTCTGAAAAATAGGAGGATCATGAAGGGGTGTTGAAAAACATGAAAAGCCTGAAAAGGTGTGAAAAATATGAAGAGTTTCAAAAGGTGTCAAAAATATGAGGAGCATGAAACTGTCTGAAAAACAGGAAGAGCATGAAACCTTGTTCAAAAACATGAAGAGCTTGAAAAGGTGTGAAAAATATGAAGAGCTTCAAAAGGTGTGAAAAATATGACGAGCATGAAGCGGTCTGAAAAATAGGAGGAGCATGAAGCGGTGTTGAGAAACATGGAGAGCCTGAAAAGGTGTGAAAAATATGAAGAGCTTCAAAAGGTGTGAAAAATATGACGAGCATGAAGCGGTCTGAAAAATAGGAGGAGCATGAAGCGGTGTTGAGAAACATGGAGAGCCTGAAAAGGTGTGAAAAATATGAAGAGCTTCAAAAGGTGTGAAATATATGAGGAGCATGAAACGGTCTGAAAAATAGGAGGAGCATGAAGCGGTGTTGAGAAACATGGAGAGCCTGAAAATGTGTGAAAAATATGAAGAGCTTCAAAAGTTATCAAAAATATGAGGAGCATGAAACGGTCTGAAAAATAGGAGGAGCATGAAGCGGTGTTGAGAAACATGGAGAGCCTGAAAAGGTGTGAAAAATATGAAGAGCTTCAAAAGTTGTCAAAAATATGAGGAGCATGAAACGGGCTGAGAAACACGAGGAGCATGAAACGGTGTTGAAAAACATGAAGAGCCTGAAAAGGTGTGAAAAATATGAAGAGCTTCAAAAGATGTCAAAAATATGAGGAGCATGAACTGGACTGAAAAATAGGAGGAGCGTGAAGCGGTGTTGAGAAACATGTAGAGCCTGAAAAGGTGTGAAAAATATGAAGAGCTTCAAAAGGTGTCAAAAATATGAGAAGCATGAACCGGTCAGAAAAATAGGAGGAGCATGAAAAGGTGTTCAAAAACCTGAAGAACCTGAAAAGGTGTGAAGTATATGAAGAGCTTCAAAAGGTGTCAAAAATATGAGGAGCATGAAACGGTCTGAAAAATAGGATGAGAAAGAAGGGGTGTTGAAAAACATGAAGAGCCTGAAAACGTTTGAGAAATATGAAGAGCTTCAAAAGGTGTGAAATATATGAAGAGCTTCAAAGGTGTCAGAAATGAGAGAAGCGTGAAACGGTCTGAAAAATAGGATGAGCAAGAAGGGGTGTTGAAAAACATGAAGAGCCTGAAAACGTTTGAGAAATATGAAGAGCTTCAAAAGGGGTGAAATACATGAAGAGCTTCAAAAGGTGTCAAAAATGAGATGAGCATGAAACAGTCTGAAAAATAGGAGGAGCATGAAACCGTGTTCAAGAATATGAAGAGCCTAAAAAGGTGTCAAAAATATGAAGAGCTTCAAAAGTTGTGAAATACATGAGGAGCATGAAACGGTCTGAAAAATAGGAGGAGCATGAAGTGGTGTTGAAAAACATGAAGAGCCTGAAAATGTGTGAAATATATGAAGAGCTTCAAAAGGTGTCAGAAATGAGAGGAGCATGAAACGGTTTGAACAATAGGAGGAGCATGAAGTGATGTTGAAAAACATGAAGAGACTGAAAAGGTGTGAAAATATGAAAAGCTTCAAAAGGTGTCAAAAATATGAAGAGCTTTAAAAGGTGTCAAAAATATGAGGAGCATGAAAGGGTCTGAATAATAGGAGGAGCATCAAGCGGTGTTCAAAATCATGAAGAGCATTAAAAGGTGTGAAAAATATGAAGAGCTTCAAAAGGTGTCAAAAATATGAGGAGCATGAAAGGGTCTGAAAAATACGAGGAGCACGAAGCGGTGTTGAAGAACATGAAGAGCCTGAAAAGGTGTGAAAAATATGAAGAGCTTCAAAAGGTGTCAAAAATATGAGGAGCATGAAACGGTCTAAAAAATAGGAGGAGCATGAAGCGGTGTTGAAAAACATGTAGAGCATGAAAAGGTGTGAAATATATGAAGAGCTTCAAAAGGTGTCAAAAATAGGAGGAGCATGAAACGGTCTGAAAAATAGGAGGAGCATGAAGCGGTGTTGAAAACCATGAAGTGCCTGAAAAGCTGTGAAAAATATGAAGAGCTTCAAAAGGTTTAAAAAATATGAAGAGCTTCAAAAGCTGTGAAATAGATGAGGAGCATGAAACGGTCTGAAAAATAGGAGGAGCATGAAGTGGTGTTCAAAAACATGAAGAGCCTGAAAAGGTGTGAAATATATGAAGAGATTCAAAAGGTGTGAAATATATGAAGAGCTTCAAAGGTGTCAGAAATGAGAGAAGCGTGAAACGGTCTGAAAAATAGGATGAGCAAGAAGGGGTGTTGAAAAACATGAAGAGCCTGAAAACGTTTGAGAAATATGAAGAGCTTCAAAAGGTGTGAAATACATGAAGAGCTTCAAAAGGTGTCAAAAATGAGATGAGCATGAAACAGTCTGAAAAATAGGAGGAGCATGAAACCGTGTTCAAGAATATGAAGAGCCTAAAAAGGTGTCAAAAATATAAAGAGCTTCAAAAGTTGTGAAATACATGAGGAGCATGAAACGGTCTGAAAAATAGGAGGAGCATGAAGTGGTGTTGAAAAACATGAAGAGCCTGAAAAGGTGTGAAAATATGAAAAGCTTCAAAAGGTGTCAAAAATATGAAGAGCTTTAAAAGGTGTCAAAAATATGAGGAGTATGGAACGGCCTGAATAATAGGAGGAGCATCAAGCGGTGTTCAAAATCATGAAGAGCATTAAAAGGTGTGAAAAATATGAAGAGCTTCAAAAGGTGTCAAAAATATGAGGAGCATGAAAGGGTCTGAAAAATACGAGGAGCACGAAGCGGTGTTGAAAAACATGAAGAGCCTGAAAAGGTGTGAAAAATATGAAGAGCTTCAAAAGGTGTCAAAAATATGAGGAGCATGAAACGGTCTGAAAAATAGGAGGAGCATGAAGCGGTGTTGAAAAACATGAAGAGCCTGAAAAGGTGTGAAAAATATGAAGAGCTTCAAAAGGTGTCAAAAATATGAGGAGCATGAAACGGTCTGAAAAATATGAGGAGCACGAAGCGGTGTTGAAAAACATGAACAGCCTGAAAAGGTGTGAAAAATATGAAGAGCTTCAAAAGGTGTCAAAAATATGAGTAGCATGAAACGGTCTGAAAAATAGGAGGAGCATGAAGTGGTGTAGAAAAACATGAAGAGACTGAAAAGGTGTGAAAAATATGAAGAGCTTCTAACGGTGTCAAAAATATGAGATTCATGAAACGGTGTGAAAAACAGGAGGAGCATGAAGTGCTGTTGAGAAACATGTAGAGGCTGAAAAGGTGTGAAAAATATGTATAGCTTCAAAAGTTTTCAAATATATGAGGAGCATGAAACTATCTTTAAAATAGGAGGAGCATGAAACAGTGTTGAGAAACATGAAGAGCCTGAAAGGTGTGAAAAATATGAAGACCTTCAAAAGGAGTCAAAAAGAGGAGGCACATGAAACTGTCTGAAAAATAGGAGGAGCATGAAGCGGTGTGGAAAAACATGAAGAGCCTGAAAATGTGTGAAAAATATGAAGAGCTTCAAAAGGTGTCAAAAATAATGAGGAGAATGAAGCGGTCTGAATAATAGGAGGAGCATAAAGTGGTGTTCAAAATCATGAAGAGCCTTAAAAGGTGTGAAAAATATGAAGAGCTTCAAAACGTGTGAAAAAAAAGAAGAGCTTCAAAATCTGTCAAAAATATGAGGAGCATGAAACGATCTGAAAAATAGGAGCAGCAAGAAACAGTGTTCAAAGACATGAAGAGCCTGAAATGGTGTGAAAAATATGAAGAGCTTCAAAACGTGTCAAAAATATGAGGAGCATGAACCGATATGAAAAATAGGAGGAGCAAGAAGCGGTGTTGAAAAACATGAAGAGCCTGAAAATGTGTGAAATATATGAAGAGCTTCAAAAGGTGTCAGAAATGAGAGGAGCATGAAACGGTCTGAAAAATAGGAGGAGAATGAAACGCTGATGAAGAACATGAAGTGCATGAAAAGGTGTGAAAAATATGAAGAGCTTCAAAAGGTGTCAAAAATGAGATGAGCATGAAAGGGTCTGAAAAATAGGAGTAGCATGGAACGGTGTTCAAAAACATGAAGAGCCACTACAATGTGAAAAATATGAAGAGCTTCAAAAGCTGTCAAATATATGAGGAGCATCAAACGGTCTAAAAAATAGGAGGAGCATGAAGTGGTGTTGAAAAACATGAAGAGCGTGATAATGTGTGAAAAATATGAAGAGCTTCAAAAGGTGTCAAAAATATGAGGAGCTGGAAACGGTCTGAAAAATGGGAGGAGCATGAAGTGGTGTTGAAAAACATGAAGAGCCTGAAAAGCTGTGAAAAATATGAAGAGCTTCAAAATGTGTGAAATACATGAGGAGCATAAAACGTTCTGAAAAATAGGAGGAGCATGAAGCGGTGTTGAAAAACATGAAGAGCCTGAAAAGGTGTGAAAAATATAAAGAGCTTCAAAAGGTGTCAAAGACATGTGGAGCAAAAAACGGTATGAAAAATAGGAGGGGCATGAAGCGGTGTTCAAAAATATGAAGAGCCTGCACAATGTGAAAATATGAAGAGCTTCAAAAGCTGTCAAATATATGAGGAGCATGAAACGGTCTAAAAAATAGGAGGAGCATGAAGCGGTGTTCAAAAACATGCAGAACCTGAAAAGGTGTGCAAAATATGAAGAGCTTCAAAAGGTGCGAAATATAGGAGGAGCATGAAACGGTCTGAAAAATAGGAGGAGTATAAAGCGATGTTCAATAACATGAAGAGCCTGAAAAGGTGTGAAAAATATGAAGAGCTTCAAAAGGTGTGAAAAATAGGAGGAAAGGAAGCATTGTTCAAAAACATGAAGAGCCTGAAAATGTGTGCAAAATATGAAGAGCTTGAAAAGGTGTCAAAAAATGAGGAGCATGAAACGGTCTGAAAAAGAGGAGGATCATGAAGCGTTGTTGAAAAACATGAAGAGCCTGAAAACGTGTGAAAAATAAGAAGAGCTTCAAAAGGTGTGAAAAATATGAATAGCTACAAAAGGTGTCAAAAAACAGATGAGCATGAAACGGTCTGAACAATAGGAGGAGCTTGAAGCTGTACTCAAAATCATGAAGAGCCTGAGAAGGTGTGAAAAATATGAAGAGCTTCAAAAGGTGTGAAAAATATGAGGAGCATGAAACGGTCTGAAAAATAGGAGGAGCATGAAGTGGTGTTCAATAATATGAAGAGCCTGAAAAGGTGTGAAAAATATGATGAGCTTCCAAAGTTGTCAAAAATATGAGGAGCATGAAAAGGTCTGAAACATAGGAGCATGAAGCGGTGTTCAATAATATGAAGAGCCTGAAAAGGTGTGAAAAATATGAAGAGCTCCAAAAGTTGTCAAAAATATGAGGAGCATGAAATGGTCTGAAAAATTGGAGGAGCATGAAGCGGTGTTCAAAAATACGGAGAGCCTGAAAGGTAAAAAAATATGAAGAGCTTCAAAAGGTGTCAAAAATATGAGGAGCATGAAACGGTCTGAAAAATAGGAGCAGCATGAAATGGTGTTCAGAAACATGTAGAGCCTGAAAAGGTGTGAAAAATATGAAGAGCTTCAAAAGGTTTCAAAAATATGAGGAGCATAAAACGATCTGAAAAATAGGAGCAGCATGAAGCTGTGCTCAAATACATGAAGAGCCTGAAAAAGTGTGAAAAATATGAAGAGCTTCAAAAGGTGTCAATAATAAGAGGTGCATGAAACAGTCTGAAAATTAGGATGAGCATGAAGCGGTGTTGAAAAACATGAAGAACCTGAAAAGTTGTGAGAAATATGAAGAGCTTCAACAGGTGTCAAAAATATGAGGAGCATGAAACTCTCTGAAAAAGAGGAGGAGCATGAAGCGGTGTTGAAAAACATGAAGAGCCTGAAAAGTAGTGAAAAATATGAAGAGCTTCTAAAAGTGTTAAAATATGAGGAGCAATGTAACGGTCTTAAAAATACGAGGAGCATGATGTGATGTTAAAAAACATGAATAGCCTGAAAATGTGTGAAAAATATGAAGAGCTACAAAAGGTGTGAAAAATATGAAGAGCTCAAAAGGTGTGAAAGATATGAAGAGCTTCAAAAGGTGTGAGATACATGAGGAGCATGAAACGGTCAGAAAAATAGGAGGAGCATGAAGCGGTGTTGAAAAACATGAAGAACCTGAAAAGATGTTAAAAATATGAAGAGCTTCCAAAGGTGTCAAAAATGTGAGGAGCATTAAACGGTCTGAAAAATAGGAGGAGCATGAAACCGTGTCAAAAACATGAAGAGCCTGAAAAGGTGTGAAATATATGAAGAGATTCAAAAGGTGTCAAAAATATGAGGAGCATGTAACGGTTTGGAAATTAGGACGAGCATGAAGTGGTGTTGAAAAACATGAAGAGCCTGAAAAAGTGTATAATATATGAAGAGCTTCAAAAGGTGTTAAATATAGGAGGAGCATGAAGCGGTGTTCAAAAACATGAAGAGCCTGAAAATGTGTGTAAAATATGAAGAGCTTCAAAACGTGTCAAAAATATGAGGAGCATGAAACGGTCTGAAAAATAGGTGGATCAAGAAGCGGTGTTGACAAACAGATGGAGAAACATACCGTGTTCATGGATTGGAAGAATTAATATTGTCAAAATGGCTATTCTACCCAAAGCAGTCTATAGATTCAATGCAATCCCTATCAAGCTACCAACGGTATTTTTCACAGAACTAGACCAAAGAATTTCACAATTTGTATGGAAATACAAAAAACCTCGAATAGCCAAAGTAATCTTGAGAAAGAAGAATGGAACTGGAGGAATCAACCTGCCTGACTTCAGACTCTACTACAAAGCCACAGTCATCAAGACAGTATGGTACTGGCACAAAGACAGAAATATAGATCAATGGAACAGAATAGAAAGCCCAGAGATAAATCCACGAACCTATGGACACCTTATTTTTGACAAAGGAGGCAAGGATATACAATGGAAAAAAGATAACCTCTTTAACAAGTGGTGCTGGGAAAACTGGTCAACCACTTGTAAAAGAATGAAACTAGAACACTTTCTAACACCATACACAAAAATAAACTCAAAATGGATTAAAGATCTAAATGTAAGACCAGAAACTATAAAACTCCTAGAGGAGAACATAGGCAAAACAATCTCCGACATAAATCAAAGCAAGATCCTCTATGACCCACCTCCCAGAATATTGGAAATATAAGCAAAACTAAACAAATGGGACCTAATGAAACTTAAAAGCTTTTGCACTACAAAGGAAACTATAAGTAAGGTGAAAAGACAGCCCTCAGATTGGGAGAAAATAATAGCAAATGAAGAAACAGACAAAGGATTAATCTCAAAAATATACAAGCAACTCCTGCAGCTCAATTCCAGAAAAATAAATGACCCAATCAAAAAATGGGCCAAAGAACTAAACAGACATTTCTCCAAAGAAGACATACAGATGGCTAACAAACACATGAAAAGAGGCTCAACATCACTCATTATTAGAGAAATGCAAATCAAAACCACAATGAGGTACCATTACACGCCAGTCAGGATGGCTGCTATCCAAAAGTCTACAAGCAATAAATGCTGGAGAGGGTGTGGAGAAAAGGGAACCCTCTTACACTGTTGGTGGGAATGCAAACTAGTACAGCCGCTATGGAAAACAGTGTGGAGATTTCTTAAAAAACTGGAAATAGAACTGCCATATGACCCAGCAATCCCACTTCTGGGCATACACACTGAGGAAACCAGATCTGAAAGAGACACGTGCACCCCAATGTTCATCGCAGCACTGTTTATAATAGCCAGGACATGGAAACAACCTAGATGCCCATCAGCAGATGAATGGATAAGGAAGCTGTGGTACATATACACCATGGAATATTACTCAGCCATTAAAAAGAATTCATTTGAACCAGTCCTAATGAGATGGATGAAGCTGGAGCCCATTATACAGAGTGAAGTAAGCCAGAAAGATAAAGAACATTACAGCATACTGACACATGTATATGGAATTTAGAAAGGTGATAACGATAACCCTATATGCAGAACAGAAAAAGAGACACAGAAACACAGAACAGACTTTTGAACTTTGTGGGAGAATGTGAGGGTGGGATATTTCAAAAGAACAGCATGTATACTATCTATGGTGAAACAGATCACCAGCCCAGGTGGGATGCACGAGACAAGTGCTCGGGCCTGGTGCACTGGGAAGACCCAGAGGAATCGGGTGGAGAGGGAGGTGGGAGGGGGAATCGGGATTGGGAATACATGTAAATCCATGGCTGATTCATATCAATGTATGACAAAACCCACTGGGAAAAAAAAATAATAATAATAATAGAAAAGAAGCGGTGTTGAAAAACATGAAGAGCGTGAAAACGTGTGAAAAATATGAAGAGGCTCAAAAGGTGTGAAAAATATGAAGAGCTTAAAATGGTGTCAAAAATGAGATGAGCATGAAACGGTCTGAAAAATAGGAGCAGCATGAAACGGTGTTCAAAAACATGAAGAGCCTGAAAAGGTGTGAAAAATATAAAGAGCTTGAAAAGCTGTGAAATACATGTGGAGCATGAAACGGTATGAAAAATAGGAGGAGCATGAAAAGGTGTTCAAAAACATGAAAGCCTGAAAAGGTGAGAAAAATATGAGGAGCTTCAAAAGGTGTTAAATACATGAGGAGCATGAAACGGTCTGAAAATTAGGAGGAGCATGAAGCGGTGTTCAAAAACATGAAGGGCCTGAAAACGTGTGAAAAATATGAAAAGGTTCAAAATGTGTCAAAAATATGAGGAGCATGAAACGGTCTGAAAAATAGGAGGACCATGAAACGGTCTTCAAAACATAAAGAACCTGAAAAGGTGTAAAACATATGAAGAGCTTTTAAAGGTGTCAAAAATATGAGGAGCATGAAACGGTCTGAAAAAGAGGAGAAGCATGAAATCGTGTTCAAAAACATGAAGAGCCTGAAAAGGTGTGAAAAATATGAACAGCTTCAAAAGGTGTGAAAAATATGAAGAGCTTCAAAAGGTGTCAAAAATGAGATGAGCAAAAAACGGTCTGAAAAATCGGAGGAGCATGAAGTGGGGTTGAAAATCATGAAGAGCCTGAAAAGGTGTGTAAAATATGAAGAGCTTCAAAAGGAGTGAAAGACTTGAGGAGCATGAAACCGTCTGAATTATAGGAGGAGCATGAAACGGTGTTGAAAAACATGAAGAACCTCAAAAGGTGTGAAAAATATGAAGAGCTTCAAAACGTGTCAAAAATAAGAGGAGCATGAAACTCTCTGAAAAATAGGAGGAGTATGATGCGGTGTTGAAAAATATGAAGAGCTTCAAAAGCTGGCAAAAATGAGATGACCATGAAACGGTCTGAGAAATAGAAGGAACATGAAGTTCTTTTCAAAAAAATGAAGAACCTGAAAAGGTGTGAAATATATGAAGATTTCAAAAGGTGTCAAAAATATGAGGAGCATGAAATGGTCTGAAAAATAGGAGGAGCATGAAGTCATGTTGAAAAACATGAAGAGCCTGAAAATGTGAGAAAAATACGAAGAGCTTCAAAAGGTGTCACAAATATGAGGAGCATGAAACGGTCTGAAATATATGAGGAGCATGAAGCGGTGTTCAAAAACATGAAGAGCCTGAAAACGTGTGAAAAATTTGAAGATCTTCAAAAACGTGAAAAATATGAAGAGCTTCAAAAGGTGTGAAATATATGAAGATCTTCAAAAGGTGTCAAAAATTAGATGAGCATGAAACGGTGTGAAAAATAGGAGGAGCATGAAGTGGTGTTCAAAAATTTGAAGAGCCTGAAATGGTGTGAAATATATGAAGAGTTTCAAAAGGTGTCAAATATATGAGGAGCAAGAACCGTCTGAAAATAGGAGGAGCATGAAGTGGTGTTGAAAATCATGACGAGCCTGAAAAGGTGCGTAAAATATGAAGAGCTTCAAAATGTGTGAAATACATGAGGAGCAGGAAACGGTCTGAAAAATAGGAGGAGCATGAAGCGGTGTTCAAAAATATGAAGAGCCTGAAAATTTGTGAAAACTATGAAGAGCTTCAGAAGGTGTCAAAAATTAGATGAGCATGAAACGGTCTGAAAAATAGGAGGAGCATGAAGTGGTGTTGAAAAACATTAAGAGCCTGAAAATGTGTGAAATATATGAAGAGCTTCAAAAGATTTCAGAAATGAGAGGAGCATGAAACGGTTTGAAAAATAGGAGGAGCATGAAGCGGTGTTGAAAAACATGAGGAGCCTGAAAAGGTGTGAAACATATGAAGAGCTTCAAAAGTTGTGAAAAATATGAAGAGCTTCAAATGCTGTCAAAAATGAGATGAGCATGAAACGGTCTGAGAAATAGGAGAAGCATGAAGTGGTGTTGAAAAACATGAAGAGCCTGAAAAAGTGTGAAATATATGAAGAGCTTCAAAAGGTGTGAAATATATGAAGAGCTTCAAAAGGTGTCAAAAATATGAGGAGCATGAAACGGTCTGAAAAATAGGAGGAGCATTGTAGCATTGTTCAAAAACTTGAAGAGCCTGAAATGGTGTGAAAAATATGAAGAGCTTCAAAAGGTGTCAAAAATATGAGGAGCATGAAACGGTCTGAAAAATAGGAGGAGCATGAAACGGTCTGAAAAATAGGAGGAGCATGAAGCCGTGTTGAAAAACATGAAGAGCCTGAAAAGGTGTGAAAAATAAAGAGCTTCAATAGGTGTCAAAAATATGTGGAGCATGTAACGGTTTGAAAAATAGGAGGAGCATGAAGCGGTGTTCAAAAACATGAAGATCCTGAAAAGGTGTGAAAAATACGAAGAGCTTCAAAAGATGTGAAATACATGAGGAGCATGAAACTGTCTGAAAAATAGGAGGAGCATGAAGCGCTGTTCAAAAACATGAAGAGCTTGAAAAGGTGTAAAAAATATGAAGAGCTACAAAAGGTGTGAAATATATGAGGAGCATGAAACGGTGTATAAAATAGGAGGAGCATGAAGCGGTTTTCAAAAACATGAAGAGCCTGAAAAGGTGTGAAAAATATGAAGACCTTCAAAACGTGTCAAAAATAAGAGGAGCATGAAACTCTCTGAAAAATAGGAGGAGTATGATGCGGTGTTGAAAAATATGAAGAGCTTCAAAAGCTGTCAAAAATGAGATGACCATGAAACGGTCTGAGAAATAGAAGGAACATGACGTTCTTTTCAAAAAAATGAAGAACCTGAAAAGGTGTGAAATATATGAAGATTTCAAAAGGTGTCAAAAATATGTGGAGCATGTAACGGTTTGAAAAATAGGAGGAGCATGAAGCGGTGTTGAAAAACATGAAGATCCTGAAAAGGTGTGAAAAATACGAAGAGCTTCAAAAGATGTGAAATACATGAGGAGCATGAAACTGTCTGAAAAATAGGAGGAGCATGAAGCGCTGTTCAAAAACAAGAAGAGCTTGAAAAGGTGTAAAAAATATGAAGAGCTACAAAAGGTGTGAAATATATGAGGAGCATGAAACGGTGTATAAAATAGGAGGAGCATGAAGCGGTTTTCAAAAACATGAAGAGCCTGAAAAGGTGTGAAAAATATGAAGAGCTTCAAAAGATGTGAAATACATTAGGAGCATGAAACTGTCTGAAAAATAGGAAGAGCATGAGACGGTGTTGAAAAACGTGAAGAGCCTTAAAAGGTGTGAAAAATATGAAGAGCTTCAAAAGGTGTGAAAAATATGAGGAGCATGAAACGGTCTGAAAAAGAGAAGGAGCATGAAGCATTGATGAAAAACATGAGGAGCCTGAAAACGTGTGAAAAATATGAAGAGCTTCAAAAGGTGTGAAATACATGAGGAGCATGAAACGGTCTGAAAAATAGGAGGATCATGAAGCGGTGTTGAAAAATATGAAGAGCCTGAAAAGGTTTGAAAAATATGAAGAGCTTCAAAAGCTTTCAAAAATATGAGGAGCATGAAAGGGTCTGAAAAATATGAGCAGCATGAAGTGGTGTTGAATAACATGAAGAGCCTGAAAAGGTGTGAAAAATATGAAGAGCTTCAAAAGTTGTGAAAAATAGGAGGAGCATGAAGCGGTGTTGAAAAACATGAAGAGCCTGAAAAGGTGTGAAAAATACGAAGAGCTTCAAAAGGTGTGAAAAATATGAAGAGCTTCAAAAGGTGTCAAAAATATGAGGAGCATGAAAAGTTCTGAAAAATACGAGGAGCATGAAGTGGTGTTGAAAAACATGAAGAGCCTGAAAAGATGTGAAAAATATGAAGAGCTTCAAAATGTGTCAAAAATATGAGGAGCATGAAACGGTCTGAAAAACAGGAGAAGCATGAAGCGGTGTTGAAAAACATGAGGAGCCTGAAAACGTGTGAAAAATATGAAGAGCTGCAAAAATATGAAAAATATGAAGAGATTCAAAAGGTGTAAAAAATATGAAGAGCTTCAAAAGGTGTCAAAAATTTGAGGAGCATGAAACAATCTGAAAAATAGGAGGAGCATGAGTTGGTTTTGAAAAACATGAAGAGCCTGAAAACATGCGAAATATATGAAGCGCTTCAAAAGGTGTGAAATACATGAGGAGCATGAAACAGTTGAAAAATAGGAGGAGCATGAAGCGGTGTTCAAAAACACGAAGAGCTTGAAAGGTGTGAAAAATATAAAGAGCTTTAAAAGGTGTCAAAAATATGAGGAGCATGAAACGTTCTGAAAAATAGGAGGATCATGAAACGTTGTTCAAAAACATGAAGAGCTTGAAAAGGTGTGAAAAATATGAAGAGCCTCAAAACGTGTCAAAAATATGAGGAGTATGAAACGGTCTGGAAAATAGCAGGAGCATGAAGCGGTGTTGAAAAAGATGAAGAGCCTGAAAACGTGTGAAAAATATGAAGAGCTTCAAAATTATGAAAAATATGAAGAGCTTCAATAGGTGTGAATAATGTGAAGAGATTCAAAATGTGTCATAAAAGGCATGAGCATGAAACGATCTGAAAAATACGAGGAGCATGAAGCGGTGTTGAAAATCATGAAGAGCCTGAAAAGGTGTTAAAAATATGAAGAGCCTCAAAACGCGTCAAAATATGAGGATCATGAAACGGTCTGAAAAATAGGAGGAGCATGAAACGGTGTTCAAAAACATGAAGAGCCTAAAAAGGTGTGAAAAATATGAAGAGCTTCAAAACGCGTCAAAATATGAGGAGCATGAAACGGTCTGAAAAACAGGAGAATCATGAAGCCGTGTTGAAAAACATGGGGAGCCTGAAAAGGTGTGAAAAATATGAAGAGCTTCAAAAGGTCTCAAAAAGATGAGGAGCATGAAACGGTCTGAAAAATAGGAGAAGCATGAAACGGCGTTCAAAAACATGAAGAGCCTGAAAAGCTGTGAAAAATATGAAGAGCTTCTAAAGGTGTGAAATACATGAGGAGCATGAAACGTTATGAAAAATATGAGGAGCATGAAGCAGTGTTCAAAATCATGAAGAACCGGAAAAGATGTCTAAAATATGAAGAGCTTCATACGGTGTGAAAATTATGAGGAGCATGAAACGGTATGAAAAATATGAGGAGCATGAAGCAGTGTTCAAAAACATGAAGAGCCTGAAAAGGTGTGAAAAATATGAAGAGCTTCAAAAGGTTGGAAATACATGAGGAGCATGAAACGGTCTGGAAAATAGGACAAGCATGAAGCGGTGTGGAAAAACATGAAGAGCCTGAAAACTTGTGAAAAATATGAAGAGCTTAAAAGCTGTGAGAAATATGAAGAGCTTCAAAAGTTGTCAAAAATATGAGGAGCATGAAACGGTCTGAAATATATGAGGAGCATGAAATGATCTGAAAACAGGAGGATGATGAAGCGGTGTGGAAAAACATGAAGAGCCTGAAAACGTGTGAAAAATATGAAGAGCTTAAAAGCTGTGAAAAATATGAAGAGCTTCAAAAGTTGTCAAAAATATAAGGAGCATGAAACAGTCTGAAAATTTGGAAGAGCATGAAGTGGTGTTCAAAAACATGAAGAGCCTGAAAAATTGTGAAAAATATGAAGAGCTTCAAAATGTGTCAAAAATATGACGAGCATGAAACCCTCTTAAAAATAGGAGGAGGATGAAGCGGTGTTCAAAAACATGAAGAGCCTAAAAAGGTGTGAAAAATATGAAGAGCTTCAAAACGTGTAAAAAATATGAAGAGCTTCAAAAGGTGTCAAAAATGAGATGAGCATGAAACGGTCTGAAAAATAGGAGGAGCATGAAGCGGTGTTCAAAAAAATGCAGAGACTGAAAAATTGTGAAAAATATGAAGAGCTTCAAAAGGTGTAAAAAATAGGAGTAGCATGAATCGGGTTGAAAAATAGGAGGAGCATGAACGGGTGTTCAAAAACCTAAAGAGTATGAAAAGGTGTGAAAAACATGAAGAGCTTCATAAGGTGTCAAAATTAGTTTAGCATGAAAGGGTCTGAAAAATAGGAGGAGCATGAAGTGGTGTTGAAAACATGAAGAGCCTGCAAAGGTGTGAAATATATGAAGAGCTTCAAAGGATGTGAAAAATATGAAGTGCATCAAAACGTGTCAAAAATGAGATGAGCATGAAACGGTCTGAAAAATAGGAGGAGCATGAAGTGATGTTGAAAAACATGAAGAGCCTGAAAACGTGTGAAAAATATGAAGAGCTTCAAAAATATGAAAAATATGAAAAGATTCAAAAGGTGTGAAAAATATGAAGAGCTTCAAAAAATGTCAAAAATGAGATGAGCATGAAACGGTCTGAAAAATAGGAGGAGCATGAAGCGGTGTTGAAAATCATGAAGAGCCTGAAAAGGTGTGAAAAATAGGCAGAGCTTCAAAAGGTGTCAAAAATATGAGGAGATTGAAACGGTCTGAAAAATACGAGGAGCATGAAGTGGTGTTGAAAAACATGACGAGCCTAAAAGGTGTGAAAAATAGGAAGAGCTTCAAAAGGTGTCAACAATATGAGGAGCATGAAACGGTCTGAAAAATAGGAGGAGCATGAAGCGGTGTGAAAATCAGGAAGAGCCTAAAAAGGTGTGAAATATATGAAGAGCTTCAAAAGGTGTGCAAAATATGAAGAGCTTCAAAAGGTGTCAACAATATGAGGAGCATGAAACGGTCTGAAAAATAGAGGAGCATGAAGCGGTGTTGAAAATCATGAAGAGCCTGAAAAGGTGTGAAATATATGAAGAGCTTGAAAAGGTGTGAAAAATATGAGGAGTATGAAACGGTCTGAAAAATAGGAGGATCATGAAGCGGTGTTCAAAAACTTGAAGAGCTTGAAAATATGTGAAATATATGAGGAGCATGAAACGGTCTGAAAAATAGGAGGAACATGAAGCGGAGTTCAAAAAAATGAAGAGCCTGAAAAGGTGGAAAAAATATGAAGAGCTTCAAAAGGTGTCAAAAATTTGAGGAGCATGAAACGGTCTGAAAAATAGGAGGAGCGTGAAGCGATGTTCGAAAACATGAAGAGTTGAATAGGTGTGAAAAATATGAAGAGCTTCAAAAGGTGTCAGTAATAGGAGGAGCATGAAACGGTCTGAAATATAGGAGGAGAATGAAGCGGTGTTGAAAAACATGAAGAGCCTGAAAAGGTGTGAAAAACATGAAGAGCTTAAAAGTTGTGAGAAATATGAAGAGCTTCAAAAGGTGTCAAAAATATGAGGAGCTTGAACGGTCTGAAAAATTGGAGGAGCATGAAGCAGTGTTGAAAAACATGAAGAGCCTGAAAATGTGTGACAAATATGAAGAGCTTCAAAATGTGTCAAAAATATGAGGGGCATGAAAGGGTCTGAAAAATTGGAGGAGCATGAAGCAGTGTTGAAAAACATGAAGAACCTGAAAAGGTGTGAAAAATATGAAGACCTTCAAAAGCTGTCAAAAATATGAGGAGCATGAACGTTCTGAAAAATTGGAGGAGCATGAAGCAGTGTTGAAAAACATGAAGAGCCTGAAAAGGTGTGAAAAATATGAAGAGCTTCAAAATGTGTCAAAAATATGAGGAGCATGAAACGGTCTGAAAAATAGTAGGAGCAAGAAATGGTGTTCAAAAACATAAAGAGCCACAAAAGGTGTGAAAAATATGAAAAGCTTCAAAAGGTGTCAAAAATATGAGGAGCAAGAAACGGTCTGAAAAATAGGAGGAGCATGAAGCGGTATTCAAAAACATGAAGAGCCTGAAAAGATTTGAAAAATATGAAGAGCTTCAAAAGGTGTCAAAAATATGAGGATCATGAAACGGTCTGAACAATAGGAGGAGCATGAAGTTGTGTTGAAGAACATGTAGAACCTGAAAAGGTGTGAAAAATATGAACAGCTTGAAATGGTGTCAAATATATGAGGAGCATGAACGGTCTGAAAAATAGGAGGAGCATGAATCGGTGTTGAAAAACATGAAGATCCTGAAAATGTGTGAAAAATATGAAAAGCTTCAAAAGGTGTGAAAAGTATGAGGAAAATGAAACGGTCTGAAATATTGGAGGAGCAAGAAACGGAGTTCAAAAACATGAAGAGCCAGAAAACGTGTGCAAAATATGAAGAGCTTCAAAAGTTGTCAAAAATTGTAGGAGCATGAGCGGTCTGAAAAATAGGAATATGAAGCGGTGTTGAAAAACATGAAGAGCCTGAAAAGGTGTGAAAAATATGAAGAGCTTCAAAAGGTGTCAAAAATCTGATTGACATGAACGGTCTTAAAAACAGGAGGAGGATGAAGTGGTGTTGAAAAACATGAAGAGCCTGAAAATGTGTGAAAAATATGAAGAGCTTAAAAATGTTTCAAAAATATGAGGAGCATGAAACGGGCTGAAAAACAGGAGGAGCATGAAGTGATGTTGAAAAATATGAAGAGCCTGAAAAGGTGTGAAAAATATAAAGAGCTTCAAAAGGTGTCAAAAATATGATTGACATGAACGGTCTTAAAAACAGGAGGAGGATGAAGTGGTGTTGAAAAACATGAAGAGCCTGAAAAGGTGTGAAAAATGTGAAGAGCTTAAAATGTTTCAAAAATATGAGGAGCATGAAACGGGCTGAAAAATAGGAGGAGCATGAAGTGATGTTGAAAAATATGAAGAACCTGAAAAGGTGTGAAAAATATGAAGAGCTTCAAAAGGTGTCAGAAAGTTGAGGAGCATGAAACGTTCTGAAAAGTAGGAGGAGCATGAAGTGATGTTGAAAAACATGAAGAGCCTGAAAAGGTGTGAAAAATATGTAGAGCTTCAAAAGGTGTCAGAAATTTGAGGAGCATGAATCGGTCTGAAAAATAGGAGGAGCATGTAGCGGTGTTCAAAAAAATGAAGAGCCTGAAGAGGTGTGAAAAATATGAAGAGTTTCAAAAGGTGTCAAAAATATGAGGAGCATGAAACGGTCTGAAAAATAGGAGGAGCATGAAGCGGTGTTCAAAATCATGAAGAGCCTTAAAAGGTGTGAAAAACATGAAGAGCGTCAAAAGGTGTCAAATATATGGCGAGCATGAAACGGTCTGAAAAATAGGAGGAGCATGAAACGGTGTTCTAAAACATGAAGAGCCTGAAAAGTTCTGAAAAATATGAAGAGCTTGAAAAGGTGTGAAAAATATAAGGAGCATGAAACGGTCTGAAAAATAGGAGGAGCATGAAGCGCTGTTGAAAAACATGAAGAGCCTGAAAAGGTGTGAAAAATATGAAGAGTTTCAAAAGGTTTGAAAAATATGAGTAGCATGAAACAGTCTGAAAATTAGGAAGAGCATGAAGTGGTGTTCAAAAACATGAAGAGCCTGAAAAGGAGTGAAAAATATGAAGAGCTCCAAAGGTGTCAAAAATATGACGAGCATGAAACAGTCTGAAAATTTGGAAGAGCATGAAGTGGTGTTCAAAAACAGGAAGAGCCTGAAAAGAGGTGAAAAATATGAAGAGGTTCAAAAATATGAAAAATATGAAAAGATTCAAAAGGTGTGAAAAATATGAAGAGCTTCAAAAGATGTCAAAAATGAGATGAGCATGAAATGGTCTGAAAAATAGGAGGAGCATGAAGCGGTGTTGAAAATCATGAAGAGCCTGAAAAGGTGTGAAAAATAGGCAGAGCTTCAAAAGGTGTCAAAAATATGAGGAGACTGAAACGGTCTGAAAAATACGAGGAGCATGAAGTGGTGTTGAAAAACATGACGAGCCTAAAAGGTGTGAAAAATAGGAAGAGCTTCAAAAGGTGTCAACAATATGAGGAGCATGAAACGGTCTGAAAAATAGGAGGAGCATGAAGCGGTGTTGAAAATCATGAAGAGCCTACAAAGGTGTGAAATATATGAAGAGCTTCAAAAGGTGTGCAAAATATGAAGAGCTTCAAAAGGTGTCAACAATATGAGGAGCATGAAACGGTCTTAAAAATAGGAGGAGCATGAAACGGTGTTCTAAAACATGAAGAGCCTGAAAAGTTCTGAAAAATATGAAGAGCTTCAAAAGGTGTGAAAAATATAAGGAGCATGAAACGGTCTGAAAAATATGAGGAGCATGAAGCGGTGTTGAAAATCATGAAGAGCCTGAAAAGGTGTGAAATATATGAAGAGCTTCAAAAGGTGTGAAAAATATGAGGAGTATGAAACGGTCTGAAAAATAGGAGGATCATGAAGCGGTGTTCAAAAACTTGAAGAGCCTGAAAATATGTGAAACATATGAGGAGCATGAAACGGTCTGAAAAATAGAGGAGCATGAAGTGATATTGAAAAACATGAAGAGCCTGAAAATGTGTGAAAAATATGAAGAGCTTCAAAAGGTGTCAAAAATATGAGGAGCATGAAACGGTCTGAAAAATAGGAGGAACATGAAGCAGAGTTCAAAAAAATGAAGAGCCTGAAAAGGTGGAAAAAATATGAAGAGCTTCAAAAGGTGTCAAAAATTTGAGGAGCATGAAACGGTCTGAAAAATAGGAGGAGCGTGAAGCGATGTTCGAAAACATGAAGAGTTGAATAGGTGTGAAAAATATGAAGAGCTTCAAAGTTGTGAAAAATACGAAAAGCATGAAACAGTCTGAAAAATAGGAGGAGTATGAAGCGGTGTTGAAAAACATGAAGAGTCTGAGAAGGTGTGAAAAATATGCAGAGCTTCAAAAGATGTCAAATATATGAGGATCATGAAAATTTCTGAAGAATACGAGGGGCATGAAGCGGTTTTGAAAAACATGAAGAGCCTTAAAAGATGTGAAAAATATGAAGAGCTTCAAAAGGTTACAAATATATGAGGATCATGAAACGGTCTGAAAAATAGGAGGAGCATGAAGCGGTGTTCAAAAACATAAAGAGCGTGAAAACGTGTGAAAAATATGAAGAGCTTCAAAAGAAGTCAAAAATATGAGGAGCATGAAACGGTCTGAAAAATAGGAGGAGCATGAAACGATCTGAAAAATGGGAGGAGCATGAAGCGGTGTTGAAAAACATGAAGAGCCTGAAAACGTGTGAAAAATATGAAGAGCTTCAAAAGAAGTCAAAAATATGAGGAGCATGAAACGGTCTGAAAAATATGAGGAGCATGAAACGATCTGAAAAATGGGAGGAATATGAAGCGGTGTTGAAAAACATGAAGAGCCTGAAAAGGTGTGAAAAATATGAAGAGCTTCAAAAGGTGTCAAAAATATGAGGAGCATGAAACGGTCTGAAAATTAGGAGGAGCAAGAAACTGTGATCAAAAACAAGAAGAGCCTGAAAAGGTGTGAAAAATATGAAGGGCTTCAAGAGGTGTGAAAATTATGAGGAGCATGAAACGGTCTGAAAAAAAGGAGGAGCATGAAGCGGTGTTCAAAAACATGAAGAGCCTGAAAAGGTGTCAAAAATATGAAGAGCTTCAAAAGGTTGGAAATACATGAGGAGCACGAAATGGTCTGAAAAAAAGGAGGAGCATGAAGCGGTGTTGAAAAACTGAAGAGCCTGAAAATGTGGGTAAAATATGAAGAGCTTCAAAAGGTGTCAAAAATATGAGGAGCATGAAACGGTCTGAAATATAGGAGGAGCATTAAACGGTGTTCAAAAACTTGAAGAGCCTGAAAAGGTGTGAAAAATATGAAGAGCTTCAAAAGGTGTCAGTAATAGGAGGAGCATGAAACGGTCTGAAATATAGGAGGAGAATGAAGCGGTGTTGAAAAACATGAAGAGCCTGAAAAGGTGTGAAAAACATGAAGAGCTTAAATGTTGTGAAAATATGAAGAGCTTCAAAAGGTGTCAAAAATGAGACGAGCATGAAACGGTCTGGAAAGTAGGACGAGCATGAAGCAGTGTTGAAAAACATGAAGAGCCAGAAAATGTGTGAAAAATATGAAGAGCTTCAAAAAGTGTCAAAAATATGAAGAGCATGAAACGGTCTGAAAAATAGGAGGAGCATGAAGTGGTGTGAAAAACATGAAGAGCCTAAAAAGGTGTGAAAAATATGAAGAGCTTCAAAACGTGTCAAAAATATGAGGAGCATGAAACGGTCTGAAAAACAGGAGGATCATGAAGCCGTGTTGAAAAACATCGGGAGTCAGAAAACGTGTGAAAAATATGAACAGCTTCAAAAGGTGTCAAAAATATGAGGAGCATGAAACGGACTGAAAAATAGAAGGAGCATGAAACGGTGTTCAAAAACATGAAGAGCCTGAAAAGGTGTGAAAATTATGAAGAGCTTCAAAAGGTGTGAAATACAAGAGGAGCATGAAACGGTCTGAAAAATAGGAGGAGCATGAAGCAGTGTTCAAAAACATGAAGAACCGGAAAAGGTGTGAAAAATATGAAGAGCTTCAAAAGGTGTGAAAATAATGAGGAGCATGAAACGGTCTGACAAATAGGAGCAGCATGAAACGGTGTTCAAAAACATGAAGAGCCTGAAAAGGTGTGAAAAATATGAAGAACTTCAAAAGGTGTCAAAAATATGAGGAGAATGAAACGGTCTGAAATATTGGAGGAGCAAGAAACGGAGTTCAAAAACATGAAGAGCCAGAAAAGGTGTCAAAAATATGAAGAGCTTCAAAAGTTGTCAAAAATATGAGGAGCATGATCGGTCTGAAAAATAGGAGCATGAAGCAGTGTTGAAAAAAATGAAGAGCCTGAAAAGTTGTGAAAAATACGCATAGCTTCAAAGGGTGTCAAAAATTAGATGAGCATGAAACGGTCTGAAAAATTGGAGGAGCAAGAAGTAGTGTTGAAAAATATGAAGAGCCTGAAAAGGTGTGAAAAATATGAAGAGCTTCAAAAGGTGTGAAATACATGAGGAGCATGAAACTCTCTGAAAAATAGTAGGAGCATGAAGTGGTGTTGAAAAACATGAAGAGCCTGAAATGGTGTGAAATATATGAAGACGTTCATAACGTGTGAAAAATATGAGGAGCTTCAAAAAGTGTCAAAATTATGAGGAGCATGAAACGGTCTGAGAAATAGGAGGAGCATGAAGCGGTGTTGAAAAATACGAGGAGCATGAAGAGGTGTTGAAAAAAATGAAGAGCCTGAAAAGGTGTGAAAAATATGAAGAGCTTCTAAAGGTGTCAAAAATATGAGGAGCATGAAAAGGTCTGAAAAATAGAAGGAGCATGAAATGCTGATCAAAAACATGAAGAGACTGAAAAGATGTGAAACATATGAAGAGCTTCAAAAGGTGTAAAATACATGAGGAGCATGAAACAGTCTGAAAAATAGGAGAAGCATGAAGTGGTGTGGAAAAAGATGAAGAGCCTGAAAAAGTGTGAAAAATATGAAGAGCTTCAAAAGATGTGAAATACATGAGGAGCATGAAACGGTCTGAAAAATAGGAGGAGCATGAAGCGGTGTTCAAAAACATGAAGAGCCTGAAAAGGTGTGAGAAATATGAAGAACTTCAAAAGTGTGAAAAATATGAAGAGCTTCAAAAGGTGTCAAAATTATGAGGAGCATGAAACGGTCTGAAAAAAAGGAGGAGCATGAAGTGGTGTTGAAAAACATGAAGATGCTGAAATGGTGTGAAATATATGAAGAGCTTCAAAATGTGTGAAACATTTGAGGAGATTCAAAAAGTGTCAGAAATATGAGGAGCATGAAATGGTCTGAAAAATAGGAGGAGCATGAAGCGGTGTTCAAAAACATGAAGAGCCTTAAAAGGTGTGGAAAATATGAAGAGCTTCAAAATGTGTCAAAAATATGAGGAGTATGAAACGGTCTTATAAATACGAGGAGCATGAAGAGGTGTTGAAAAAAATGAAGAGCCTGAAAAGGTTTGAAAAATATGAAGAGCTTCAAAAGGTGTCAAAAATATGAGGAGCATGAAACGGTCTGAAATATAAAGGAGCATGAAACGCTGATCAAATACATGAAGAGTCTGAAAAGGTGTGAAAAATATAAAGAGCTTCAAAAGCTGTCAAGTATATGAGTAGCATCAAACGATCTGAAAAATAGGAGGAGCGTGAAGCGATGTTCAAAAACATGAAGAGTTGAATAGGTGTGAAAAATATGAAGAGCTTCAAAAGTTGTGAAAAATATGAAAAGCATGAAACAGTCTGAAAAATAGGAGGAGTATGAAGCGATGTTGAAAAACATGAAGAGTCTGAGAAGGTGTGAAAAATATGCAGAGCTTCAAAAGATGTCAAATATATGAGGATCATGAAAATTTCTGAAGAATACGAGGAGCATGAAGCGGTTTTGAAAAACATGAAGAGCCTGAAAAGATGTGAAAAATATGAAGAGCTTCAAAAGGTTACAAATATATGAGGATCATGAAACGGTCTGAAAAATAGGAGGAGCATGAAGCGGTGTTCAAAAACATGAAGAGCCTGAAAAGGTGTCAAAAATATGAAGAGCTTCAAAAGGTTGGAAATACATGAGGAGCACGAAACGGTCTGAAAAAAAGGAGGAGCATGAAGCGGTGTTGAAAAACATGAAGAGCCTGAAAATGTGGGTAAAATATGAAGAGCTTCAAAAGGTGTCAAAAATATGAGGAGCATGAAACGGTCTGAAATATAGGAGGAGCATTAAACGGTGTTCAAAAACTTGAAGAGCCTGAAAAGGTGTGAAAAATATGAAGAGCTTCAAAAGGTGTCAGTAATAGGAGGAGCATGAAACGGTCTGAAATATAGGAGGAGAATGAAGCGGTGTTGAAAAACATGAAGAGCCTGAAAAGGTGTGAAAAACATGAAGAGCTTAAATGTTGTGAGAAATATGAAGATCTTCAAAAGGTGTCAAAAATGAGACGAGCATGAAACGGTCTGGAAAGTAGGACGAGCATGAAGCAGTGTTGAAAAACATGAAGAGCCAGAAAATGTGTGAAAAATATGAAGAGCTTCAAAAAGTGTCAAAAATATGAAGAGCATGAAACGGTCTGAAAAATAGGAGGAGCATGAAGTGGTGTGAAAAACATGAAGAGCCTAAAAAGGTGTGAAAAATATGAAGAGCTTCAAAACGTGTCAAAAATATGAGGAGCATGAAACGGTCTGAAAAACAGGAGGATCATGAAGCCGTGTTGAAAAACATCGGGAGTCAGAAAACGTGTGAAAAATATGAAAAGCTTCAAAAGGTGTCAAAAATATGAGGAGCATGAAACGGTCTGAAAAATAGAAGGAGCATGAAACGGTGTTCAAAAACATGAAGAGCCTGAAAAGGTGTGAAAATTATGAAGAGCTTCAAAAGGTGTGAAATACAAGAGGAGCATGAAACGGTCTGAAAAATAGGAGGAGCATGAAGCAGTGTTCAAAAACATGAAGAACCGGAAAAGGTGTGAAAAATATGAAGAGCTTCAAAAGGTGTGAAAATAATGAGGAGCATGAAACGGTCTGACAAATAGGAGCAGCATGAAACGGTGTTCAAAAACATGAAGAGCCTGAAAAGGTGTGAAAAATATGAAGAGCTTCAAAAGGTGTCAAAAATATGAGGAGAATGAAACGGTCTGAAATATTGGAGGAGCAAGAAACGGAGTTCAAAAACATGAAGAGCCAGAAAAGGTGTCAAAAATATGAAGAGCTTCAAAAGTTGTCAAAAATATGAGGAGCATGATCGGTCTGAAAAATAGGAGCATGAAGCAGTGTTGAAAAAAATGAAGAGCCTGAAAAGTTGTGAAAAATACGCATAGCTTCAAAGGGTGTCAAAAATTAGATGAGCATGAAACGGTCTGAAAAATTGGAGGAGCAAGAAGTAGTGTTGAAAAATATGAAGAGCCTGAAAAGGTGTGAAAAATATGAAGAGCTTCAAAAGGTGTGAAATACAAGAGGAGCATGAAACTCTCTGAAAAATAGTAGGAGCATGAAGTGGTGTTGAAAAACATGAAGAGCCTGAAATGGTGTGAAATATATGAAGACGTTCATAACGTGTGAAAAATATGAAGAGCTTCAAAAAGTGTCAAAATTATGAGGAGCATGAAACGGTCTGAGAAATAGGAGGAGCATGAAGCGGTGTTGAAAAATACGAGGAGCATGAAGAGGTGTTGAAAAAAATGAAGAGCCTGAAAAGGTGTGAAAAATATGAAGAGCTTCTAAAGGTGTCAAAAATATGAGGAGCATGAAAAGGTCTGAAAAATAGAAGGAGCATGAAATGCTGATCAAAAACATGAAGAGACTGAAAAGATGTGAAACATATGAAGAGCTTCAAAAGGTATAAAATACATGAGGAGCATGAAACAGTCTGAAAAATAGGAGAAGCATGAAGTGGTGTGGAAAAAGATGAAGAGCCTGAAAAAGTGTGAAAAATATGAAGAGCTTCAAAAGATGTGAAATACATGAGGAGCATGAAACGGTCTGAAAAATAGGAGGAGCATGAAGCGGTGTTCAAAAACATGAAGAGCCTGAAAAGGTGTGAGAAATATGAAGAACTTCAAAAGTGTGAAAAATATGAAGAGCTTCAAAAGGTGTCAAAATTATGAGGAGCATGAAACGGTCTGAAAAAAAGGAGGAGCATGAAGTGGTGTTGAAAAACATGAAGATGCTGAAATGGTGTGAAATATATGAAGAGCTTCAAAATGTGTGAAACATTTGAGGAGATTCAAAAAGTGTCAGAAATATGAGGAGCATGAAATGGTCTGAAAAATAGGAGGAGCATGAAGCGGTGTTCAAAAACATGAAGAGCCTTAAAAGGTGTGGAAAATATGAAGAGCTTCAAAATGTGTCAAAAATATGAGGAGTATGAAACGGTCTTATAAATACGAGGAGCATGAAGAGGTGTTGAAAAAAATGAAGAGCCTGAAAAGGTTTGAAAAATATGAAGAGCTTCAAAAGGTGTCAAAAATATGAGGAGCATGAAACGGTCTGAAATATAAAGGAGCATGAAACGCTGATCAAATACATGAAGAGTCTGAAAAGGTGTGAAAAATATAAAGAGCTTCAAAAGCTGTCAAGTATATGAGTAGCATCAAACGATCTGAAAAATAGGAGGAGCGTGAAGCGATGTTCAAAAACATGAAGAGTTGAATAGGTGTGAAAAATATGAAGAGCTTCAAAAGTTGTGAAAAATATGAAAAGCATGAAACAGTCTGAAAAATAGGAGGAGTATGAAGCGATGTTGAAAAACATGAAGAGTCTGAGAAGGTGTGAAAAATATGCAGAGCTTCAAAAGATGTCAAATATATGAGGATCATGAAAATTTCTGAAGAATACGAGGAGCATGAAGCGGTTTTGAAAAACATGAAGAGCCTGAAAAGATGTGAAAAATATGAAGAGCTTCAAAAGGTTACAAATATATGAGGATCATGAAACGGTCTGAAAAATAGGAGGAGCATGAAGCGGTGTTCAAAAACATAAAGAGCGTGAAAACGTGTGAAAAATATGAAGAGCTTCAAAAGAAGTCAAAAATATGAGGAGCATGAAACGGTCTGAAAAATAGGAGGAGCATGAAACGATCTGAAAAATGGGAGGAGCATGAAGCGGTGTTGAAAAACATGAAGAGCCTGAAAACGTGTGAAAAATATGAAGAGCTTCAAAAGAAGTCAAAAATATGAGGAGCATGAAACGGTCTGAAAAATATGAGGAGCATGAAACGATCTGAAAAATGGGAGGAGTATGAAGCGGTGTTGAAAAACATGAAGAGCCTGAAAAGGTGTGAAAAATATGAAGAGCTTCAAAAGGTGTCAAAAATATGAGGAGCATGAAACGGTCTGAAAATTAGGAGGAGCAAGAAACTGTGATCAAAAACAAGAAGAGCCTGAAAAGGTGTGGAAAATATGAAGGGCTTCAAGAGGTGTGAAAATTATGAGGAGCATGGAACGGTCTGAAAAATAGGAGGAGCATGAAGCGGTGTTCAAAAACATGAAGAGCCTGAAAAGGTGTCAAAAATATGAAGAGCTTCAAAAGGTTGGAAATACATGAGGAGCATGAAACGGTCTGAAAAAAAGGAGGAGCATGAAGCGGTGTTGAAAAACATGAAGAGCCTGAAAATGTGGGTAAAATATGAAGAGCTTCAAAAGGTGTCAAAAATATGAGGAGCATGAAACGGTCTGAAAAAAAGGAGGAGCATTTAACGGTGTTCAAAAACATGAAGAGCCTGAAATGGTGTGAAAAATATGAAGAGCTTCAAAAGGTTGGAAAAACATGAGGAGCATGAAACGGTCTGAAATATAGGAGGAGCATGAAGCTGTGTTGAAAAACATGAACAGCTGAAAAGGTGGGTAAAATACGAAGAACTTTAAAAGGTGTCAAAAATATGAGGAGCATGAAACGATCTGAAAAATAGGAGGAGCATTAAACGGTGTTCAAAAACTTGAAGAGCCTGAAAAGGTGTGAAAAATATGAAGAGCTTCAAAAGGTGTCAGTAATAGGAGGAGCATGAAACGGTCTGAAATATAGGAGGAGAATGAAGCGGTGTTGAAAAACATGAAGAGCCTGAAAAGGTGTGAAAAACATGAAGAGCTTAAATGTTGTGAGAAATATGAAGAGCTTCAAAAGGTGTCAAAAATGAGACGAGCATGAAACGGTCTGGAAAGTAGGACGAGCATGAAGCGGTGTTGAAAAACATGAAGAGCCAGAAAATGTGTGAAAAATATGAAGAGCTTCAAAAAGTGTCAAAAATATGAAGAGCATGAAACGGTCTGAAAAATAGGAGGAGCATGAAGTGGTGTGAAAAACATGAAGAGCCTAAAAAGGTGTGAAAAATATGAAGAGCTTCAAAACGTGTCAAAAATATGAGGAGCATGAAACGGTCTGAAAAACAGGAGGATCATGAAGCCGTGTTGAAAAACATCAGGAGTCAGAAAACGTGTGAAAAATATGAACAGCTTCAAAAGGTGTCAAAAATATGAGGAGCATGAAACGGTCTGAAAAATAGAAGGAGCATGAAACGGTGTTCAAAAACATGAAGAGCCTGAAAAGGTGTGAAAATTATGAAGAGCTTCAAAAGGTGTGAAATACAAGAGGAGCATGAAACGGTCTGAAAAATAGAAGGAGCATGAAGCAGTGTTCAAAAACATGAAGAACCGGAAAAGGTGTGAAAAATATGAAGAGCTTCAAAAGGTGTGAAAATAATGAGGAGCATGAAACGGTCTGACAAATCGGAGCAGCATGAAACGGTGTTCAAAAACATGAAGAGCCTGAAAAGGTGTGAAAAATATGAAGAGCTTCAAAAGGTTGGAAATACATGGAGAGCATGAAACGGTCTTAAAAATAAGAGGAGCATGAAGCGGTGTTGAAAAACATGAAGAGCCTGAAAAGGTGGGTAAAATATGAAGAGCTTCAAAAGGTGTCAAAAATATGAGGAGAATGAAACGGTCTGAAATATTGGAGGAGCAAGAAACGGAGTTCAAAAACATGAAGAGCCAGAAAAGGTGTCAAAAATATGAAGAGCTTCAAAAGTTGTCAAAAATATGAGGAGCATGATCGGTCTGAAAAATAGGAGCATGAAGCAGTGTTGAAAAAAATGAAGAGCCTGAAAAGTTGTGAAAAATACGCATAGCTTCAAAGGGTGTCAAAAATTAGATGAGCATGAAACGGTCTGAAAAATTGGAGGAGCAAGAAGTAGTGTTGAAAAATATGAAGAGCCTGAAAAGGTGTGAAAAATATGAAGAGCTTCAAAAGGTGTGAAATACATGAGGAGCATGAAACTCTCAGAAAAATAGGAGGAGCATGAAGTGGTGTAGAAAAACATGAAGAGCCTGAAATGGTGTGAAATATATGAAGACGTTCATAACGTGTGAAAAATATGAGGAGCTTCAAAAAGTGTCAAAATTATGAGGAGCATGAAACGTTCTGAGAAATAGGAGGAGCATGAAGCGGTGTTGAAAAATACGAGGAGCATGAAGAGGTGTTGAAAAAAATGAAGAGCCTGAAAAGGTGTGAAAAATATGAAGAGCTTCTAAAGGTGTCAAAAATATGAGGAGCATGAAAAGGTCTGAAAAATAGAAGGAGCATGAAATGCTGATCAAAAACATGAAGAGACTGAAAAGATGTGAAACATATGAAGAGTTTCAAAAGGTGTAAAATACATGAGGAGCATGAAACAGTCTGAAAAATAGGAGAAGCATGAAGTGGTGTGGAAAAAGATGAAGAGCCTGAAAAAGTGTGAAAAATATGAAGAGCTTCAAAAGATGTGAAATACATGAGGAGCATGAAACGGTCTGAAAAATAGGAGGAGCATGAAGCGGTGTTCAAAAACATGAAGAGCCTGAAAAGGTGTGAGAAATATGAAGAACTTCAAAAGTGTGAAAAATATGAAGAGCTTCAAAAGGTGTCAAAATTATGAGGAGCATGAAACGGTCTGAAAAAAAGGAGGAGCATGAAGTGGTGTTGAAAAACATGAAGATGCTGAAATGGTGTGAAATATATGAAGAGCTTCAAAATGTGTGAAACATTTGAGGAGACTCAAAAAGTGTCAGAAATATGAGGAGCATGAAATGGTCTGAAAAATAGGAGGAGCATGAAGCGGTGTTCAAAAACATGAAGAGCCTTAAAAGGTGTGGAAAATATGAAGAGCTTCAAAATGTGTCAAAAATATGAGGAGTATGAAACGGTCTTATAAATACGAGGAGCATGAAGAGGTGTTGAAAAAAATGAAGAGCCTGAAAAGGTTTGAAAAATATGAAGAGCTTCAAAAGGTGTCAAAAATATGAGGAGCATGAAACGGTCTGAAATATAAAGGAGCATGAAACGCTGATCAAATACATGAAGAGTCTGAAAAGGTGTGAAAAATATAAAGAGCTTCAAAAGCTGTCAAGTATATGAGTAGCATGAAACGGTCTGAAAAATAGGAGGAGCATGAAGCGGTGTTCAAAAACATGAAGAGCCTTAAAAAGTGTGAAAAATATGAAGAATTTTAAAAGGTGTCAAAAATATGAGGAGCATGAAACGTTCTGAAAAAGAGGAGGGTCATGAAACGGTGTTCAAAAACATGAAGAGCATGAGAAGTTGTGAAAAATATGAAGAGCTTCAAAAGGTGTCAAAAATATGAAGAGCTTCAAAAGGTGTCAAAAATATGAGGAGCATTAAACGGTCTGAAAAGTAGGAGGAGCATGAAGCGCTGTTGAGAAACATGCAGAGCCTGAAAAGGTGTGAAAAATATGAAGAGCTTCAAAAGGTGTCAAAAATATGAGGAGCATGAAATGGTCTGAAAAGTAGGAGGAGCATGAAGTGGTTGTGAAAAAGTTCAAGAGCCTGAAAAGTTGTGCAAAATATGAAGAGCTTCAAAAGGTGTGAAATTCATGAGGAGATGAAACGGTCTGAAAAAGAGGAGGGGCATGAAGCGGTGTTCAAAAACATGCAGAGACTGAAAAGGTGTGAAAAATATGAAGAGCTTCAAAAGGTGTGAAAAATATGAGGAGCATGCAACGGTCTGAAAAATAGAAGGAGCATGAACCGGTGTTCAAAAATATGAAGAGCCTGAAAAGGTGTGAAAAATATGAAGAGCTTCAAAAGGTGTCAAAAATATGAGGAGCATGAAACTGTCTGAAAAATAGGAGGAGCATGAAGCAGTGTTGAAAAACATGAAGAGCCTGAGAAGATGTGAAAAATATGAAGAGCTTCAAAAGGTGTGAAATACATGAGGAGCATGAAACGGTCTGAAAAATAGGAGGAGCATGAAGCGGTGTTGAAAAACATGAAGAGACTGAAAACGTGTGAAAAATATGAAGAGCTTCAAAAATGTGAAAAATATGAAGAGCTTCAAAAGGTGTGAAAAATACGAAGAGCTTCAAATGTGTCAAAAATGAGATGAACATGAAACGGTCTGAAACATAGGAGGAGCATGAAGCTTTGTTCAAAAAGATGAAGAGCCTGAAAAGGTGTGAAAAATATGAAAAGCTTCAAAAGTTGTGAAAAATATGAAGAGTTTGAAAAGGTGTCAAAAATATGAGGAGCATGAAACGGTCTGAAAAATAGGAGGAGCATGAAGCGGTGTTCAAAAACATGAAGAGCCTGAAAAGGTGTGAAAAATATGTGGAGCTTCAAAAGGTGTCAAAAATATGAGGAGCATGAAACGGTCTGAAAAATAGGAGGAGCATGAAGCGAAGTTGAAAAACATGAAGAGCCTGAAAACGTGTGAAAAATATGAAAAGCTTCAAAAAGTGTGAAATATATGAAGAGCTTCAAAAGGTGTCAAAAATGAGATGAGCATGAAACGGTCTGAAAAAAACGAGGAGCATGAAGCGGTGTTCAAAAACATGAATAGCCTGAAAAGTGTGAAAAATATGAAGAGATTCAAAAGCTGTCAAAAATATGAGGAACATGAAACGGTCTGAAAAATAGGAGGAGCATGAAGCGGTGTTCAAAAACATGAAGAGCTTGAATAGGTGTGAGAAATATGAAGAGCTTCCAAAGGTGTCAATAATATGAGGAGCATGAAACGGTCTGAAAAATAGGAGGAGGATGAAGCGGTGTTCAAAAACATGAAGAGCCTGAAAAGATGTGAAAAATAGGAAGAGATTTAAAATGTGTGAAAAATATGAGGAGCATGAAACGTTCTGAAAAATAGGAGGAGCATGAAGCGGTGTTCAAAAACATGAAGAGACTGAAATGGTGTGAAAAATATGAAGACTCTCAAAAAATATCAAAAATATGAGGAGTATGAAATGGTCTGAAAAATAGGAGGAGCATGAAGCGGTGTAGAAAAACATGAAAGCATGAAAATAAGTGAAAAATATGAAGAGCTTCAAAAATGTGAAAAATATGAAGAACTTCAAAAGGTGTGAAAAATATGAAGAGCTTCAAAAGGTGTCATAAATGAGATGAGCATGAAACTGTCTGAAAAATGGGAGGAGCATAAAGCGGTGTTGCAAATCATGAAGAGCCTGAAAAGGTGTGAAAAATATGAAGAGCTTCAAAAGATGTGAAAAACATGAAGAGCTTCAAAAGGTGTCAAAATGAGATGAGCATGAAATGGTCTGAACAATAGGAGGAGCATGAAGCGGTGTGGAAAAACATGAAGAGCCTGAAAAGGTGTGAAAAATATGAAGAGCTTCTAAAGGTGTCAAAAATATGAGGAGAATGAAACGGTGAAATATAGGAGGAGCATGAAGTGGTATTGAAAAACATGAAGAGCCTGAAAAGTGTAAAAAATACAAAGATCTTCAAAAAGTGTCAAAAATATGAGGTGCATGAAACAGTCTGAAAAATAGGAGGAGCATGAAGCGGTGTTGAAAAACATGAAGAGCCTGAAAACGTGTGAAAAATACGAAGAACTTCAAAAGGTGTGAAAAATGTGAAGAGCTTCAAAAGGTGTGAAAAATATGAGGAGCATGAAACGGTCTGAAAAATAGGAGGAGCAAGAAGCTGTGTTCAAAAACATGAAGGCCTGAAAATGTGTGAAATATATGAAGAGCTTCAAAAGGTGTGAAATACATGAGGATCATGAAACGGTCTGAACAATAGGAGGAGCATGAAGCGGTGTTCAAAAACATGAAGAGCCTGAAAAGGTGAGAAAAATATGAAGAGCTTCAAAAGATGTAAAAAATATGAGGAGCATGAAGCGGTGTTGAAAAAAATGAAGAGCATGAAAAGGTGTGAAAAATATGAAGAGCTTCAAAATGTGTGAAAAAAATGAAGAGTTTTCAAAGTTGTTCAAATATGATATGAGCATGAAACGGTCTGAAAAATAGGAGGAGCATGAAGTGGCGTTGAAAAACATGAAGAGCCTGAAAAGGTGTGAAATATATGAAGAGCTTCAAAAGGTGTCAAAAATATGAGGAGCCCTAAACGGTCTGAAAAATAGGAGGAGCATGAAGCGGTGTAGAAAAACATGAAGAGCCTGAAAAGGTGTGGAAAATATGAAGAGCTTCAAAAGGTGTCAAAAATATGAGGAGCATGAAACGGTCTGAAAAATAGGAGGAGCATGAAGCGGTGTAGAAAAACATGAAGAGCCTGAAAATGTGTGAAAAATATGAAGAGCTTCAAAAGGTGTCAAAAATGAGATGAGCATGAAACGGTCTGAAAAGTAGGAGGAGCATGAAGTGGTGTTGACAAACATGAAGAGCCTGAAAACGTGTGAAAAATATGAAGGGCTTCAAAAGGTGTGAAAAATATGAAGAGCTTCCAAAGTTGTCAAAAATATGAGGAGCATGAATCGGTCTCAAAAAATAGGAGAGAGCATGAAGCGGTGTTGAAAAACATGAAGAGCCTGAAAAGGTTTGAAAAATATGAAGAACTTCAGAAGTTGTCAAATCATGAGGAGCATGAAACGGTCTGAAAAATAAGAGGACATTGAAGCGGTGTTGAAAAATATGAAGAGCGTGAAAACGTGTGAAAAATATGAAGAGCTTCAAAAGGTGTGAAAAATATGAAAAGCTTCTAAAGGTGTCAAAAATGAGATGGGCATGAAACGGTCTGAAAATTAGGAGGAGCATGAAGCGGTGTTGAAAAACATGAAGAGCGTGAAAAGGTGTGAAAAATATGAAGAGCATGAAAATGTGTGAAAAATATGAGGAGCATAAACTGTGTTCAAAAACATGAATATCCAGAAAAGGTGTGAAAAATATGAAGAGCATCAAAATGTCTCAGAAACATGAGGAGCATGAAACGGTCTGAAAATAGAAGGAGCATGAAGCGGTATTCAAAAACATGAAGAGCCTGAAAAGGTGTGAAAAATATGAAGAGCTTCTAAACATGTCAAAAATATGAGGAGCATGAAACCTTCTTAAATTTGGAGGAGCATGAAGCGGTGTTCAAAAATCTAAAGAGCCTGAAAAGGTTTGAAA
The DNA here is from genome assembly GCF_033118175.1 of Dama dama. Classification (NCBI taxonomy): domain Eukaryota; kingdom Metazoa; phylum Chordata; class Mammalia; order Artiodactyla; family Cervidae; genus Dama; species Dama dama. The sequence goes on from NW_026870899.1 coordinate 540,118, forward strand.
AATGTGAAGAGCTTTAAAAGGTGTCAAAAATATGAGGGGCATGAAACGGTCTGAAAAATAGGAGGAGCATGAAACGGTGTTCAAATCGTGAAGAGCCTGAAAAGGAGTGAAAAATATGAAAAACTTCAAAAGTTGTCAAAAATATGAGGAGCATGAAACTGTCTGAAAAATAGGAGGAGCATGAAACGTTGTTCAAAAACATGAAGAGCCTGAAAAGGTTTGAAAAATGTGAAGAGCTTGAAAAGGTGTCAAAAATATGAGGGGCATGAAACGGTCTGAAAAAGAGAATGAGCATGAAACTGTGTTGAAAACCTGAAGAGCCAGAAAAGATGTGAAAAATATGACGAGCTTCAAAAGATATAAAAAATATGAGGAGCATGAAACGGTTTGAAAAATACAAGGAGCATGATGTGGTGTTGAAAACATGAAGTGCATAAAAATGTGTGAAAAATATGAAGAGCTTCAAAAAATATCAAAATATGAGGAGCATGTAACGGTCTGAAAATTAGGAGGAGCATGAGGTGGTGTTCAAAAACATGAAGAGCCTGAAAAGGTGTGAAAAATATGAAGAGATTCAAAAGGTGTCAATAATATGAGGAGCATGAAACGGTCTGTAAAATATGAGGAGCATGAATCGGTGTTCAAAAACATGAAGAGCCTGAAAAGCTGTGAAAAATATGAAGAGCATCAAGATTGTCAAAATATGAGGAGCATGAAATGGTCTGAAAAATAGGAGGAGCATGAAACGGTGTTGAAAAACATGAAGATCCTGAAAAAGTGTGAAAAATATGAAGAGCTTCAAAAGGTGTCAAAAATATGAGGAGCATGAAACGGTGTGAAAAATAGGAGGAGAATAAAGCGGTGTTGAAAAACATGAAGAGCCTGAAAAGTTGTGAAAAATATGAAGAGCTTGAAAAGTTGTCAAAAATATGAGGAGCATGAAACAGTCTGAAAAATAGGAGGAGGAGAAGCGGATTTGAAAAACATGAAGAGCCTGAAATGGTGTGATAATTATGAAGCACTTCAAATGGTGTCAAAATTATGGGGAGCATTCAACGGTATGAAAAATAGGAGGAGCTTGAAACCTTGTTGAAAAACATGAACAGCCTGAAAAGGTGTGAAATATATGAAGAGCTTCAAAACGTGTCAAAAATATGAGGACCATGAAACGGTCTGAAAAATAGGAGGAGCATGAAGCGGTGTTCAAAAACATGAAGAGCCTGAAAAGGTGTGAAATATATGAAGAGCTTCAAAAGGTGTAAAAAATATAAGGAGTTTGAAACGGTCTGAAAAATAAGAGGATCTGGTTTCCTCAGTGTGTATGCCCAGAAGTGGAATTGCTGGGTCATATGGCAGTTCTCTTTCCAGTTTTTTAAGAAATCTCTACACCGTTTTCCATAGCGGCTGTACTAGTGTGCATTCCCACCAACAGTATAAGAGGGTTCCCTTTTCTCCACTCCCTCTCCAGCATTTATTGCTTGTAGCTTTTGGATAGCAGCCATCCTGACTGGCATGTAATGGTACCTCATTGTGGTTTTGATTTGCATTTCTCTAATAATGAGTGATGTTGAGCATCTTTTCATGTGTTTGTTATCCATCTGTATGTCTTCTTTGGAGAAATGTCTGTTTAGTTCTTTGGCTCATTTTTTATTGGGTCATTTATTTTTCTGGAATTGAGCTGCAGGATTTGCTTGTATATTTTTGAGATTAATCCTTTGTCTGTTTCTTCATTTGCTATTATTTTCTCCCAATCTGAGGGCTGTCTTTTCCCTTACTTATAGTTTCCTTTGTAGTGCAAAAGCTTTTAAGTTTCATTAGGTCCCATTTGTTTAGTTTTGCTTTTATTTCCAATATTCTGGGAGGTGGGTCATAGAGGATCTTGCTTTGATTTATGTCAGAGAGTGTTTTGCCTATGTTCTCCTCTAGGAGTTTTATAGTTTCTGGTCTTACATGTAGATCTTTAATCCATTTTGAGTTTATTTTTGTGTATGGTGTTAGAAAGTGTTCTATTTTCATTCTTTTACAAGTGGTTGACCAGTTTTCCCAGCACCACTTGTTAAAGAGGTTGTCTTTTTTCCATTGTATATCCTTGCCTCCTTTGTCAAAGATAAGGTGTCCATAGGTTCGTCTGAAAGAGACACGTGCACCCCAATGTTCATCGCAGCACTGTTTATAATAGCCAGGACATGGAAGCAACCTAGATGCCCGTCAGCAGATGAATGGATCAGAAAGCTGTGGTACATATACACCATGGAATATTACTCAGCCATTAAAAAGAATTCATTTGAATCAGTCCTAATGAGATGGATGAAGCTGGAGCCCATTTTACAGAGTGAAGTAAGCCAGAAAGATAAAGAACATTACAGCATACTGACACATGTATATGGAATTTAGAAGGTGACAACGATAACCCTATATGCAGAAGAGAAAAAGAGACACAGAAATACAGAACAGACTTTTAAACTTTGTGGGAGAATGTGAGGGTGGGATATTTCAAAAGAACAGCATCTATGCTATCTATGGTGAAACAGATCACCAGCCCAGGTAGGATGCACGAGACAAGTGCTCCGGCTTGGTGCACTGGGAAGACCCAGAGGAATCGGGTGGAGAGGAAGGTGGGAGGGGGAATCGGGACTGGGAATGCATGTAAATCCATGGCTGATTCATATCAAAGTATGACAAAACCAACTGGAAAAAAAATAAAAATAATAAAAAAAATTAAAATAAATAACAATAAAAAAAAAAAAGAGGAGCATGAAACGGTGTTCAAAAACATGAAGAGCCTGAAAAGGTGTGGAAATTATGAAGAGCTTCAAAAGGTGTCAAATATATGAGGAGCATAAAACGGTCTGAAAAAAAGGAGGAGCATGAAATGGTGTTGAAAAACATGAAGAGCCTGAAAAGGTGTGGAAATTATGAAGAGCTTCAAAAGGTGTCAAATATATGAGGAGCATAAAACGGTCTGAGAAAAAGGAGGAGCATGAAGTGGTGTTGAAAACCATGAAGAGCCTGTAAGGTGTGAAAAAAATGAAGAACTTCAAAAGGTGTCAAAAATGAGATGAACATGAAACGGTCTGAAAAATAGGAGGAGCATGAAGCGGTGTTCAAAAACATGAAGAGCCTGAAAAAGTGTGAAAAATATGAAGAGCTTATAAAATTGTCAAAAATATGAGAAGCATGAAGAGATGTTCAAAAACATGAAGAGGTTATTAAGGTGTGAAAAACATGAAGAGCTATAAAAGGTTTGAAAAATAGGAGGAGCATGAAGCGGTGTTCAAAAACATGAAGAGCCTGAAAAAGTGTGAAAAATATGAAGAGCTTATAAAATTGTCAAAATATGAGAAGCATGAAACGGTCTGAAAAATACGAGCAGCCTGAAACCGTCTGAAAAATAGGAGGAGCATAAAGCGGTGTTCAAAAACATGAAGGGCCTGAAAACGTGTGAAAAATATGAAGAGCTTCAAAAGGAGTCAAAAATATGCGGAGCCTGAAACGATCTGAAAATTAGGAGGAGCATGAAGCGGTGTTGAAAACCATGAAGAGCCGGAAAAGGTGTGAAAAATGTGAAGAGCTTCAAAAGGTGTCAAAATATGAGGAACATGAAACGCTCTGAAATATAGGAGGATCATGAAGCGGTGTTGAAAAACATGAAGAGCCTGAAAAGGTGTGATAAATGTGAAGAGATTCAAAAGGTGTCAAAAATATGAGGAGCATGAAACGGTCTGAAAAATAGGAGGAGCATGAAACGGTGATCAAAAACATGAAGAGTCTGAAAACGTGTGGAAAATATGAAGAGCTTCAAACGGTGTGAAAAGTATCAGGAGGATGAAACGGTCTGAAAAAGATGAGGAGCATGAAGTGGTCTTCAAAAACATGTACAGCCTGAAAAGGTGTGAAAAATATGAAGAGCTTCAAAAGGTGTGAAATACATGAGTATCATGAAACGGTATAAAAAATAGGAGGAGCATGAAGCTGTGTTCAAAAACATGAGAGCCTGAAAAGGTGTGCAAAATATGAAGAGGTTTAAAAGGTGTGAAAAATACGAGGAGCATGAAACGGTCTGAAAAATAGGAGGAGCATGAAACGGTGTTCAAAACATGAAGAGCCTGAAAAGGTGTGAAAAATATGAAGAGCCTCAAAACGTGTCAAAAATATGAGGAGGATGAAACGGTCTGACAAAGAGGAGGAGCATAAAGTGGTGTTTAAAAACATGAAGGGCCTGAAAAGGTGGGAACAGTATGAAGAGCTTCAAAAGGTGTCAAAAATGATATGAGCATGAAACGCTCTGAAAAATAGGAGGAGCATGAAGCGGTGTTCAAAAACATAAAGGGCCTGAAAAGGTGTGAAAAATATGAAGAGCTTCAAAAGGTGTGAAAAATGAGAGGATCATGAAACGGTCTGAAAAATAGGAGGAGCATGAAGCGGTGTTCAAAAACATGAAGAGCTGAAAAGGTGTGAAAAATATGAAGAGCTTCAAAAGGTGTGAAAAATGAGAGGATCATGAAACGGTCTGAAAAATAGGAGGAGCATGAAGCGGTGTTCAAAAACATGAAGAGCCTGAAAAGGTATGAAAAATATGAAGAGCTTCAAAAAGTGTCAAAAATATGAGGAGCATGAAACGGTCTCAAAAATAGGAGGAGCATGAAGCGGTGTTGAAAAACATGAAGAGCCTGAAAAGGTGTGAAAAATATGACGAGCTTCCAAAATTGTCAAAAATATGAGGAGCATGAAACGGTTTGAAAAATAGGAGGAGCCTGAAACAGTCGGAAAAAAAGGAGGACATTGAAAAGGTGTTGAAAAACATGAAGAGCCCGAAAAGGTGTGAAAAATAGGAGGAGCTTCAAAAGGTGTCAAAAATATGAGGAGCATGAAACGGTCTGAAAAATAGGAGGAGCAAGAAGCGGCGTGCAAAAACAAGAAGAGCCTAAAAAGGTGTGAAAAATATGAAGAGCTTCAAAAGGTGTGAAAAATGAAAGGAGCATGAAACGGTCTGAAAAATAGGAGGAGCATGAAACGGTGTTCGAAAACACGAACAGCCTGAAAAGTTGTGAAAAATATGAAGAGCTTCAAAAGGTGTGAAAAATATGAGGAGCATCAAAAGGTGTGAAAAATATCAGGAGCATAAAACGGTCTGAAAATAGGAGGAGCGTGAAGCGGTGTTCAAAAACATGAAGAGCCTGAGAACGTGTGAAAAATATGAAGAGCTTCAAAAGGTGTGAAATACATGAGAGAAATGAAACTATCTGAAAAATAGGAGGAGCATGAAGCCGTGTTAAAAACATGAAGAGCCTGAAAAGGTGTGAAAAATATGAAGAGCTTCTAAAGGTGTCAAAAATAAGAGGAAAATGAAACGGTCTGGAAAATAGGAGGAGCATGAAGTGGTGTTGAATATGATGAAGAGCCTGAAAAGGTGTGAAATATATGAGGAGCTTGAAAATGTGTCAAAAATATGAGGAGCATGAAACGATCTGAAAAATAGGAGGTGCATGAAGTGGTGTTGAAAAACATGAAGAGCCTGAAAAGGTGTGAAAAATATGAATAGCTTCAAAAGGTGTCAAAAATGACATGAGCTTGAAACGGTCTGAAAAATTGGAGGAGCATGAAGCGATGTTGAAAAACATGAAGTCCTGAAAAAGTGTGAAAAATATGAAGAGCTTCAAAAGGTGTTAAATATATGAGGAGCAAGAAACGGTCTCAAAAATAGGAGGAGCATGAAGCGGTGTTCAAAACCATGAAGAGCCTGAAAAGGTGTGAAAAATATGAAGAGGTTCAAAAATGTGAAAAATATGAAGAGCTTCAAAGGTGTCAAATATATGAAGAGCTTCAAACGGTGTCCAAATTATGAGGAGCATGAAACGGTCTAAAAAATAGGAGGAGCATGAAGCGGGGTTGAAAAACATGAAGAGCCTGAGAACGTGTGAAAAATATGAAGAGCTTCAAAATGTGTGAAAAATATGAGGAGCTTCAAAATGTGTCAAAAATATGAGGAGCATGAAACGGTCTGAAAAATAGGAGGAGCATGATGCAGTGTTGAAAAATATGAAGAGCCCGAAAACGTGTGAAAAATATGAAGATCTTCAAAAGGTATGAAAAATATGAAGAGCTTCAAAAGTTGTCAAAAAAGAGATGAGCATGAAACGGTCTGAAAAATAGGAGGAGCATGAAATTGTGTTCAAAAAAATGAAGAGCCTGAAAAGGTGTCTAGTATATGAAGATTTCAGAAGGTGTCAAAATATGAGGAGCATGAAAAGGTCTGAAAAATAGGAGGAGCATGAAGTGATGTTGAAAAACATGAAGAGCCTGAAAACGTGTGAAAAATAGGAGGAGCTTCAAAAGGTGTCAAAAATATGAGGAGCATGAAACGGTCTGAAAAATAGGAGGAGCAAGAAGTGGCGTTCAAAAACATGAAGAGCCTGAAAAGGTGTGTAAAATATGAAGAGCTTCAAAAGGTGTGAAAAATGAAAGGAGCATGAAACGGTATGAAAAAGAGAAGGAGCATGAAGTGGTGTTGAAAAAAAAAGAAGAGCCTGAAAATGTGTGAAAAATATGAAGAGCTTCAAAAGGTGTGAAATATAGGAGGAGCATGAAGCGGTGTTCAAAAACATGAAGAGCCTGAAAAGATTTGAAAAATATGAAGAGCTTCAAACGGTCTGAAGTACATGAGGAGCATGAAACGGTCTGAAAAATAGGAGGAGAATCAAACGGTGTTCAAAAATAAGAAGAGCCTGAAAAGCTGTGAAAAATATGAAGACCTTCAAAAGGTGTCAAAATTATGAGGAGCATGAAACGGTCTGAAAAATAGGAGTAGCATGAAGCGGTGTTCAAAAACATGAAGATCCTGAAAAGGTGTGAAAAATATAGAGCTTCAAAAGGTGTCAAAGATATGAGGAGCATGAAAAGATCTGAAAAATAGGATGAGCATGAAACGGTGTTCCAAAACATGAATAGTCTGAAAAGGTGTGAAAAATATGAAGAGCATCAAAATGTGTGAAAAATATGAGGAGCATGAAACGGTCTGAAAAATAGGAGGAGCATGAAGCGGTGTTCAAAAACATGAAGAGCCTGAGAACGTGTGAAAAATATGAAGAGCTGCAAAAGGTGTGAAATACATGAGGAGCATGAAACGATCTGAAAAATAGGAGGTGCACGAAGTGGTGTTGAAAAACATGAAAAGCCTGAAAAGGTGTGAAAAATATGAAGAGCTTCAAAAGGTGTCAATAATGAAATGAGCTTGAAACGGTCTGAAAAATTGGAGGAGCATGAAGCGATGTTGAAAAACATTAAGAGCCTGAAAAAGTGTGAAAATTATGAAGAGCTTCAAAAGGTGTTAAATATATGAGGAGCAAGAAACTGTCTGAAAAATAGGAGGTGCATGAAGTGGTGTTGAAAAACATGAAAAGGTGTGAAAAATATGAAGAGCTTCAAAAGGTGTCAAAAATATGAGGAGCATGAAACGATCTGAAAAATAGGAGAATCATGCAGTGGTGTTGAAAAACATGAACAGCCTGAAAAGGTGTGTAAAATATGAAGAGCTTGATAAGGTGTCATAAATATGAGGAGCATGAAACGGTCGGAACAATAAGAGGAGCATGAAGCGGTGTTCAAAAACATGAAGAGCCTGAAAAGGTGTGAAAAATATGAAGAGCTTCAAAAGATGTCAAAAATATGAGGAGTATGAAACGGTCTGAAAAATAGGAGGAGCATGAAGCGGTGTTCAAAAACATGAAGAGACTGAAAAGTTGTGAAAAATATCAAGAGCTTCAAAAAGTGTCAAAAATATGAGGAGCATGAAACGGTCTGAAAAATAGGAGGAGCATGAAGCGGTGTTGAAAAACATGAAGAGCCTGCAAACGTGTCAAAAATATGAAGAGCTTCAAAGGTGTGAAAAATATGAAGCACTTCAAAAGGTGTCAAAAATTAGAAGAGCATGAAACGGTCTGGAAAATAGGAGGAGCATGAAGTGGTGTTGAAAAATATGAAGAGACTGAAAAGGTGTGAAAAATATGAAGAGCTTCAAAAAGTGTCAAAAATATGAGGAGCAAGAAACGGTCTGAAAAATAGGAGGAGCATGAAGCGGTGTTCAAAAACATGAAGAGCATGAAAAGTTGTGAAAAATATGAAGAGCTTCAAAAGGTGTGAAAAATATGAGGAGCTTCAAAAGGTGTCAAAAATATAAGGAGCAAGAAACGGTAGGAAAAATAGGAGGGACATGAAGCGGTGTTCAAAATCATGAAGAGCCTGAAAAGCTGAGAAATATATGAAGAGCTTCAAAGGGTGTCAAAATTATGAGGAACATGAAACGGTCTGAAAAATACGAGAAGCATGAAACAGTGTTGAAAAATATGAAGAGCCTGAAAAGGTGTGCAAAATATGAAGAGCTTCAAAACGTGTAAAAATATGAGAAGCATGACACGGTCTGAAAAATAGGAGGAGCATGAACCGGTGTTCAAAAACATGAAGAGACTGAAAAGGTGTGAAAAATATGAGGAGCTTCAAAAGGTGTGAAAAATATGAAGATCTTCAAAAGGTGTCAAAAATGAGATGAACATGAAACGGTCTGAAAAATAGGAGGAGCATGAAGTGGTGTTGATAAACATGAAGAGCCTGAAAAGGTGTGAAATATATGAGGAGCTTGAAAAGGTGTCAAAAATATGAGGAGCATGAAACGGTCTGAAAAATAGGAGGTGCATGAAGTGGTGTTGAAAAACATGAAGAGCCTGAAAAGGTTTGAAAAATATGAAGAGCTTCAAAGGTGTCAAAATTATGAGGAGCATGAAACGGTCTGAAAAATAGGAGGAGCATGAAGTGGTGTTGATAAACATGAAGAGCCTGAAAAGGTGTGAAATATATGAGGAGCTTGAAAAGGTGTCAAAAATATGAGGAGCATGAAACGGTCTGAAAAATAGGAGGTGCATGAAGTGGTGTTGAAAAACATGAAGAGCCTGAAAAGGTTTGAAAAATATGAAGAGCTTCAAAGGTGTCAAAATTATGAGGAGCATGAAACGGTCTGAAAAATCGGAGGAGCATGAAGCGGGGTTGAAAAACATGAAGAGCCTGAGAACGTGTGAAAAATATGAAGAGCTTCAAAAGGTGTGAAAAATGAAAGGAGCATGAAACGGTATGAAAAATAGAAGGAGCATGAAGTGGTGTTGAAAAAAAAGAAGAGCCTGAAAATGTGTGAAAAATATGAAGAGCTTCAAAAGGTGTGAAATACATGAGGAACATTAAACGTTCTGAAAAATAGGAGGAGCATGAAGCGGTGTTGAAAAACATGAAGAGCCTGAAAACGTGTCAAAAATATGAAGAGCTTCAAAGGTGTGAAAAATATGAAGCACTTCAAAAGGTGTCAAAAATTAGAAGAGCATGAAACGGTCTGGAAAATAGGAGGAGCATGAAGTGGTGTTGAAAAATATGAAGAGACTGAAAAGGTGTGAAAAATATGAAGAGCTTCAAAAAGTGTCAAAAATATGAGGAGCATGAAACGGTCTGAAAAATAGGAGGAGCATGAAGCGGTGTTCAAAAACATGAAGAGAATGAAAAGTTGTGAAAAATATGAAGAGCTTCAAAAGGTGTCAAAAATATGAGGAGCATGAAACGGTCTTAAATATAGGAGAAGCATGAGACGGTGTAAAAACATGAAGAACCTGAAAACGTTGGAAAAATAAGAAGAGCTTCAAAGGTGTCAAAAATATGAGGAACATGAAACTGTCAGAAAAATATGAGGACCATGAAACGGTCTAAAAAATAGGACGAGCATGAAACAGTGTTGAAAAACATGAAGAGCTTCAAAAGGTGTCAAAAATATGAGGAGCCTGAAACCATCTGAAAAATAGGAGGAGCATGAAACGGTGTTGAAAATCATGAAGAGCCTGAAAAGCTGTGAACAATAAGAAGAGCTTCAGAAGGTGTCAATAATATGAGGAGCATGAAAGGGTCTGAAAAATAGGAGGAGCATAAAATGTTGTTGAACACATGAATTGCTTGAAGAGGTCTGAAAAATATGAAGAGCATCAAAAGATGTTAAAAATATGAGGAGCATGAAAGGGTCATAAACATTGGAGGAGCATGAAACGGTGTTGAAAAACATGAAGAGCTTCAAAAAGTGTGAAAAATATGAAGAGCTTCAAAAGCTGTCATAAATAAGAGGAGCATGAGACGGTCTGAAATATATGAGGAGCACGAAATGGTCTGAAAAATGGGAGGAGCATGAAACGTTGTATGAAAACATGAAGAGCATGAAAAGGTGTGAAAAATATGAAGAGATTCAAGAGGTGTAAAAAATATGAGGAGCATGAAACGGTCTGAAAAATAGGAGGAGCATGAGACGGTGTTGAAAAACATGAAGAACCTGAAAAGGTTGGAAAATCATGAAGAGCTTCAAAGGTGTCAAAAATATGAGGAGCATGAAAAGGTCTGAAAAATAGGAGGAGCATGAAACGATGTTGAAAAACATGAAAAACCTGAAAAGGTGTGAAAAATATGAAGAGCTGCAAAAGGTGTCAAAAATATGAGAAGCATGAAACGGACTGAAATAATGAGGACCATGAAACGGTCTGAAAAATAGGACAAGCATAAAACGGTGTTGAAAAATATGAAGAGCTTCAAAAAGTGTCAAAAATACGAGGAGCATGAAACGGTCTGAAAAACAGGAGGAGCATGAAACCGTGTTGAAAAACATGAAGAGCATGAAAAGATGTGAAAAATATGAAAAGCTTCAAAAAGTTTCAAGAAAATGAGGAGGATGTAAACGTCTGAAAAACAGGAGGAGCATGAAACGTTGTTGAAAAACTTTAAGAGCCTGAAAAGGTGATAAAAATATGAAGAGCTTCAAACGGTGTCAAAAATATGAGGAGCGTGAAACCGTCTGAAAAATAGGATTGGCATGAAACGGTGTTGACAAACATGAAGAACCTGAAAGGGTGTGAAAAATATGAAGAGCTTCAAAAGGTGTCAAAAATATCAGGAGCATGAATGGGTCTGAAAAATAGGAGGAGCATGAAACGTTGTTGAATTACTTGAAGAGCCTGAAAAGGTGTTAAAAATATGAAGAGCTTCAAAAGGTTTCAAAAATATGAGGAGCGAGAAACGGTCTGAAAAATAGGATTAGCATGAAACGGTGTTCAGAAACATGAAAAGCATGAGAAGGTGTGAAAAATATGAAGAGCTTAAAAAGCTATCAAAAATATGAGGAGCATGAAATGGTGTTGAAAAACATGAAGAGCCTGAAAAGGTGTGAAAAATATGAAGAGCTTCAAAAGGTGTCAAAAATATGAGGAGCATGAAACGGTCTGAAAAATAGGATTAGCATGAAACGGTGTTCAGAAACATGAAAAGCATGAGAAGGTGTGAAAAATATGAAGAGCTTAAAAAGCTATCAAAAATATGAGGAGCATGAAATGGTGTTGAAAAACATGAAGAGCCTGAAAAGGTGTGAAAAATATGAAGAGCTTCAAAAGGTGTCAAAAATATGAGGAGCATGAAACGGTCTGAAAAATAAGAGGAGGATCAAATGGTCTGAAAATTAAGAGGAGCATGAAACGGTGTTGAAAAACGTGAAGAGCTTCAAAAGGTGTCAAAAATATGAGGAGCATGAAACGGCCTGAAAATTATGAGGAGTATCTAACGATGTTCAAAAACATGAAGAGCCTGAAAAGGTGTGAAAAATCTGAAGAGCTTCAGAAAGTCTGAAAAATATGAGGAGCATGAAACTGTCTGAAAAATAGGAAGAGCAAGAAGCGGTGTTGAAAAACATGAAGAGCCTGAAAACGTGTGAAAAATATGAAGAGCTTCAAACGGTGTCATAAATATGAGGAGCATGAAACAGTCTGAAAAATAGGAGGAGAATGAAGCGGTGTTGAAAAAGTAGAAGAGCCTGAAAATGTGTGAAAAATATGAAGAGCTTCAAAAGGTGTGAAAATTATGAGTAGCATGAAACGGTCTGAAAAATAGGAGGAGCATGAAGCAGTGTTGAAAAACACGAAGAGCCTGAAAAGCTGTGAAAAATACGAAGAGCCATAAAAGGTGTGAAAAATATGAGGAGCATGAAACGGTCTGAAAAATAGGAGGAGCATGAAGCGGTTTTGAAAATCATTAGGAGCCTGAAAAGGTGTGAAAAATATGAAGAGCTTCAAACGGTGTCAAAAATATGAGGAGCATGAAACGGTCTGAAAAATAGGAGTAGCATGAAGCAGTATTGAAAAGCATGCAGAGCCTTAAAAGGTGTGAAAAATATGAAGAGCTTCAAAAGGTGTCAAAAATATGAGAAGCATGAAACTATCTCCAAAAATTAAGGAGCAAGAAGTGGTGTTCAAAAACATGAAGAGCCTGAAAAGGTGTGAAAAATATGAAGAGCTTCAAAAGGTGTCAAAAATATGAGGAGCATGAAACAGTCTGAAAAATAGGAGGAGCATGAAGCGGTGTTGAACAACATGAAGAGCCTGAAAATGTGTGAAAAATATCAAAAGCTTCAAAAGGTGTCAAAATTATGAGGAGCATGAAATGGTCTGAAAAATAGGAGGAGCATCAAGCGGTGTTGAAAAAAATGAAGAGCCTGCAAAGATGTTCAAAAATATGAAGAGGCTGAAAAGTTTTGAAAAATATGAAGAGCTTAAAAAAGTGTAAAAAATATAAAGAGCTTCAAAATGTGTGAAAAATATGAAGAGCTTCAAAAGGTGTCAAAAATGAGAGGAGCATGAAACGGTCTGAAAATAGGAGGAGCATGAAGCGGTGTTGAAAAACATGAAGAGCCTGAAAAGGTGTGAAAAATATGAAGAGCTTCTAAAGGTTTCAAAAAGATGAGGAGCATGAAAAGGTGTTCAAAAACATGACGAGCCTGAAAAGGTGTGAAAAATATGAAGAGCTTCAAAATGTGTCAAAAATATGAGGAGCATGAAACAGTCAGACAAATAGGAGGAGCTTGAAGCGTTGTTGAAAAACATGAAGAGCCTAAAAAGGTGTGAAAAATGTGAAGAGCTTCAAAAGGTGTGAAAAATATGAGGAGCATGAAATGGTCTGAAAAATAGGAGGAGCATGAAGTGCTGTTAAAAAACATGAAGAGCCAGAAAAGGCGTGAAAAATATAAAGAGCTTCAAAAGGTGTCAAAAATATGAGGAGCATGAAATGGTGTTCAGAAACATGAAGAGCCTGAAAAGGTGTGAAAAATATGAAGAGCTTCAAAAGGTGTCAAAATTGAGAGGAGCATGAAACGGTCTGAAAAATAGGAGGAGCATGAAATGGTTTTGAAAACATGAAGAGCCTGTAAAGGTGTGAAAAATCTGAAGAGCTTCAGAAAGTGTGAATAATAAGAGGAGCATGAAATGGTCTGAAAAATAGGAAGAGCATGAAGCGGTATTGAAAAACATGAAGAAACTGAAAAGTTGTGAAAAATATGAAGAGCTTCAAAAGGTGTCAAAAATATGAGGAGCATGAAACGGTCTGAAAAATAGGAGGAGAATGAAGCGGTTTTGAAAAACATGAGGAGCCTGAAAAGGTGTGAAAAATATGAAGAGCTTCAAACGGTGTCAAATTATGAGGAGCATGAAACGGTCTGAAAAATAGGAGTAGCATGAAGCAGTATTGAAAAGCATGCAGAGCCTTGAAAGGTGTGAAAAATATGAAGAGCTTCAAAAGGTGTCAAAAATATGAGAAGCATGAAACTATCTCCAAAAATTAAGGAGCAAGAAGTGGTGTTCAAAAACATGAAGAGCCTGAAAAGGTGTGAAAAATATGAAGAGCTTCAAAAGTTGTCGCAAATAGGAGGAGCATGAAACGGTGTTGAAAAACATGAAGAGCCTGAAAAGGTGTGAAAAATATGAAGAGCTTCAAAAGGTGTGAAAAATATGAAGAGTTTCAAAAGGTGAGAAAAATATGAAGAGCTTCAAAAAGTGTCAAAAATTAGAGGAGCAAGAAACGGTCTGAAAAATAGGAGGATCATGAAGTGGTGTTGAAAAACATGAAGAGCCTGAAAAAGTGTGAAATATATGAAAATCTCCAAAAGGTGTCAAAAATATGAGGATCATGAAACGGTCTGAAAAATAGGAGGAGCATGAAACGATGTTGAAAAAAATGAAGAGCCTGAAAAGGTGTGAAAAATATGAAGAGCTTCAAAAGGTGTCAAAAATATCAGTAGCATGAATGGGTCTGAAAGATAGGAGGAGCATGAAATGGTATTGAAAAACATGAACAGCCTGAAAAGGTGTGAAAAATATGAAGAGCTTCAAAAGGTTTCAAAAAAAGGAGGAGCATGAGACGGTGTTGAAAAACATGAAGATCCTGAAAAGGTGTGAAAAATTTGAAGAGCTTCAAAAGGTTTCAAAAAAAGGAGGAGCATGAGACGGTGTTGAAAAACACGAAGAGCATGTAAAGGTGTGAAAAATACGAGGAGCATTAAAGGTGTGAAAAATACGAGGAGCATGAAAAGGTGTGAAAAATACGATGAGAAAGGAAATGTGAGAAAAATACGAGGAGCATGAAAAGGTAGGAAAAATAGTAGGAGCATGAAAAGGTCTGAAAAATACGAGCAACATGAAACGGTGTGAAAATATAAAGAGCATGAAACGGTGTGAAAAATATGAAAACCTTTAAAAGGTGTCAAAAATATGAGGAGCATGAAAAGATGTGAAAAATATGAGTAGCATGAAATGGTATGAAAAATATGAGGAGCAAAAAAGGTCTGAAAATAGGAGGGGAATGAAAAGGTCTGAAAAATACGAGGAGCATGAAAAGGTCTGAAAAATACCAGGAGCATGAAAAGTTCTGAAAAATATGAGGAGCATGAATAGGTGTCAAAAATACGAGGAGCATGAAAAGGTCTGAAAAATACGAGGAGCATGAAAAGGTCTGCAAAACACGAGGAGCATGAAAAGGTCTGAAAAATATGAGGAGCATGAAAAGGTCTGAAAAATACGAGGAGAATGAAAAGTTCTGAAAAATACGAGAAGCATGAAAAGTTCTGAAAAACGCGAGGAGCATGAGAAGGTCTAAAAAATACGTGGAGCATGAAAAGGTGTGAACAATATGAAGAGCATGAAAAAGTGTGAAAAATACAAAGAGCTTGAAAAGGTGTGAAAACACGAAGAACATGAAAAGGTCTCAAAAATATGAGGAGCCTGAAAAGGTGTGAAAAATATAGGGAGCATGAAAAGGTGTTAAAAACATAAGGAGCATGAATAGGTGTGAAAAACACGAAGAGCATGAAAATGCGTGAAAAATACAAGGAGCATGAAAAGGTCTGAAAAATACGAGGAGAATGAAAAGCTGTGAAAAATACGAGGAGCATGAAAAGGTCTGAAAAATACGAGAAGCATAAAAGTTCTGAAAAACACGAGGAGCATGAAAAGGTCTAAAAAATACTTGGAGCATGAAAAGATGTGAACAATATGAAGAGCACGAAAAAGTGTGAAAAATACAAAGAGCTTGAAAAGGTGTGAAAACACGAACAGCATGAAAAGGTCTCAAAAATATGAGGAACCTGAAAAGGTGTGAATAATCCGAGAAGAACGAAAAGGTCTGAAATATACGAGGACCATGTAAAGGTCTGAAAAATACGAGAGGCATGAAAAGATCTGAAAAAAACGAGGAGCATGAAAAGGTCTGAAAAATACGAGGAGCATGAAAAGGTCTGGAAAACAGGAGGAGTATAAAAAGGTGTGAAAAATACGAAGAGCATGAAAAGTTCTCAAAAATATGAGGAGCCTGAAAAGGTGTGAAAAATACGAGGATCCTGAAAAGGTGTGAAAAATACGAGGAGTATGAAAAGGTGTGAAAAATATAAGGAGCATGAAAAGGTGTGAAAAATAGGAGGAGCATGAAAAGGTGTGAAAAATATAAGGAGCATAAAAAGGTCTGGAAAACACGAGGAGCATGACAAGGTCTGAAAAAAACGAGGAGCATGAAAAGGTCTGAAAAATACTAGGAGTATGAAAAGGTCTGAAAAATACGAGGAGCATGACAAGGTCTGAAAAAAACGAGGAGCATGAAAAGGTCTGAAAAATACGAGGAGCATGAAAAGGTCTGGAAAACAGGAGGAGTATAAAAAGGTGTGAAAAATATGAAGAGCATGAAAAGTTTTCAAAAATATGAGGAGCCTGAAAAGGTGTGAAAAATACGAGGAGCCTGAAAAGGTGTGAAAAATATAAGAAGCATGAAAAGGTGTGAAAAATACGAGGAGTATGCAAAGGTGTGAAAAATATAAGGAGCATGAAGAGGTGTGAAAAATAGGAGGAGCATGAAAAGGTGTGAAAAATATAAGGAGCATAAAAAGGTCTGGAAAACACGAGGAGCATGAAGTTGTGAAAAATACAAAGAGCATGAAAAGGTTTGAAAAATACAAAGTGCATGAAAAGGTGTGAAAAATATGAGGAGCATGAAACGGTGTGAAAAATGCGAAAGCATGAAATGCTGTGAAAAATACAAAGAGCATGAAAAGGTCTGAAAAATACGAGGAGCATGAAAAGGTGTCAAAAATACGAGGAGCAGGAAAAGGTCTGAAAAATACGAGGAGCATGAAAAGGTCTGGAAAACAGGAGGAGCATAAAAAGATGTGAAAAATACGAAGAGCATGAAAAGGTCTCAAAAATATAAGGAGCCTGAAAAGGTGTGAAAAATATAAGGAGCATGAAAAGGTGTGAAAAATATGAGGAGCATGAAAAGGTGTGAAAAATACGAGGAGCATGAAAAGATGTGAAAAAAAAGAGGAGCATGAAAAGCTGTGAAAAACACGAGGAGCATGAATAGGTGTGAAAAACATGAAGAGCAGGAAACAGTGTGAAAAATACAGGAGCATGAAAAAGTTTGAAAAATACAAGGAGCATGGAAAGGTGTGAAAAATTTGAGGAGCATGAAACGGTCTGAAAAATATGAAGAGCATGAAATGGTGTGAAAAACACGAGCAGCATGAAAAGTTGTGGAAAACACGAAGTGCATGTAAATGTGTGAAAAATTTGAAGAGCATGAAAAGGTTTGCAAAATACGAAGAGCATGTAAAGGTGTGAAATATACGAGGAGCATTAAAGGTGTGAAAAATACGAGGAGCATGAAAAGGTGTGAAAAATAGTAGGAGCATGAAAAGGTCTGAAAAATACGAGGACCATGAAAAGTTGTGAAAAATACGTAGAGCATTAAAAGGTGTGAGAAAAACAAGGAGCATGAAAAGCTCTGTAAAATACGAGGAGCATGAAAAGGTGTGAAAAATAGTAGGAGCATGAAAAGGTCTGAAAAATACGAGGACCATGAAAAGTTGTGAAAAATACGTAGAGCATTAAAAGGTGTGAGAAAAACAAGGAGCATGAAAAGCTCTGTAAAATACGAGGAGCATGAAAAGGTGTGAAAAATACGAGGAGCATATAAATGTCTGAAAAATATGAGGAGCATGAAACGGTCTAAATAATGTGAGGAGCATGAAACGGTGTGAAAATATAAAGAGCATGAAATGGTGTGAAAAACATGAAGACCTTTAAAACTAGTCAGAAATATGAGGACCATGAAAAGATGTGAAAAATATGAGGAGCATGAAAAGGTATGAAAAATAGGAGGAGCATGAAAATGTATCAAAAATATGAAGAGCATGAAAAGTTGTGAAATATATGAGGAGCATGAAAAGGTGTGAAAAATACGAGGAGCACGAAAAGGTTTGAAAGTATGAGGACTATGAAAAGGTCTGAAAAATGAGTTGAGCATGAAAAGGTCTATAAAATATGAGGAGCATATAAAGGTCAGAAAAATACGAGGAGCATGAAAAGGTGTGAAAAACACGAGGAGCATGAATAGGTGTGAAAAACACGAAGAGCATGAAAATGTGTGGAAAAATACGAGGAGCATGAAAAGGTGTGAAAAATCCGAGGAGTACGAAGAGTCTGAAATATACGAGGACCATGAAAAGGTCTGAAAAATACTAGGAGCATGAAAAGATCTGAAAAATTCTAGGCGAATGAACAGGTGTGAAAAATATGAGGAGCATGAAAAGGTCTGAAAAATATGAGGACCATGAAAAGGTGTCAAAAATACGAGGAGCATGAAAAGGTCTGAAAAATACGAGGAGCATGAAAAGGTGTCAAAAATACGAGGAGCAGGAAAAGGTCTGAAAAATACGAGGAGCATGAAAAGGTCTGGAAAACAGGAGGAGCATAAAAAGATGTGAAAAACACGAGGAGCATGAATACGTGTGAAAAACATGAAGAGCAGGAAACAGTGTGACAAATACAGGAGCATGAAAAAGTTTGAAAAATACGAGAAGCATGGAAAGGTGTGAAAAATTTGAGGAGCATGAAACGGTCTGAAAAATATGAAGAGCATGAAATGGTGTGAAAAACACGAGCAGCATGAAAAGTTGTGGAAAACACGAAGTGCATGTAAATGTGTGAAAAATTTGAAGAGCATGAAAAGGTTTGCAAAATACGAAGAGCATGTAAAGGTGTGAAATATACGAGGAGCATTAAAGGTGTGAAAAATACGAGGAGCATGAAAAGGTGTGAAAAATACGAGGAGCATGAAAAGGTGTGAAAAATACGAGGAAAATGAAAAGGTGTGAAATATATGAGGAGCATGAAAATGTGTGAAAAACACGAAGAGCATGAAAATGTATAAAAATTCGAAGAGCATGAAAAGGTTTGAAAAACACAAAGAGCATGAAAAGGTGGGAACAATACGAGGAGCATGAAAAGGTCTGTAAAATACGAGAAGCATGAAAAGATGTGAAAAATCCAAGGAGCACGAAAAGGTCTGAAATATACGAGGACCATGAAAAGTTCTAAAAAATACGAGTAGCATGACAAGGTGTGAAAAATATGAGAAGCATGAAAAGGTCTGAAAAATATGAGGAGCATGAAAAGGTGTGAAAAATACGAAGACCATGAAGAGGTGTGAAAAATACAAGGAGCATGAAAAGGTGTGAAAAATACGAGGAGAAAGAAAATGTGCGAAAAATACGAAGAGCATGAAAAGGTGGGAACAATAGTAGGAGCATGAAAAGGTCTGAAAAATACGAGGAGCATGAAAAGTGGTGAAAATACGAGGAGCATGAAAAGGTGTGAAAAAAACAGGAGCATGAAAAGGTCTGTAAAATACGACGAGCATGAAAAGGTGTGAAAAATACGATGAGAAAGAAAATGTGCGAAAAATACGAGGAGCATGAAAAGGTGTGAAAAACACGAGGAGCATGAAAAGGTGTGAAAAATACGAGGAGCATATAAAGGTCTGAAAAATATGAGGAGCATGAAAAGGTCTAAAAAATTTGAGGAGCATGAAACGGTGTGAAAATATGAAGATCATGAAACGGTGTGAAAAATATGAAGACCTTTTAAACGTGTCAAAAATATGAGGAGCATGAAAAGATGTGAAAAATATGAGGAGCATTAAAATATGTCAATAATATGAAGACCATGAAAAGTTGTGAAATATATGAGGAGCATGAAAAGTTGTGAAAAATACGAGTACGAAAAGGTCTGCAAATACGAGAAGCACGAAGAGGTCTGAAAAATATGAGGAGCATGAAAAGGTGTGAAAACTACGAAGAGCATGAAAAGGTGTGAAAAATACGAGGTGCATGAAAACGTGTGAAAAATACTAGGAGCATGAAAATGTCTGAAAAATACGAGAAGCATGAAATGATCTGAAAAATATGAGAATATGAAAAGGTGTGAAAAATATGAGGAGCATGAAAAGGTGTGAAAAATACGATGAGAAAGAAAATCTGCTAAAAATACAAGGAGCATGAAAAGGTGGGAAAAATAGTAGGAGCATGAAAAGGTCTGAAAAATACGAGGAACATGAAACGGTGTGAAAATATAAAGAGCATGAAACGGTGTGAAAAATATGAAGACCTTTAAAAGGTGTCAAAAATATGAGGAGCATGAAAAGATGTGAAAAATAAGAGGAGCATGAAATGGTATGAAAAATATGAGGAGCATGAAATATGTAAAAAATATGAAGAGCATGAAAAGTTGTGAAAAATATGAAGAGCATGAAATGGTTTTAAAAGTATGAAGAGCTTGAAAAGGTGTGAAAAATACAAAGAGCATGACTGGTGTGAAATATACGAAGACAATGAAAAGGTGTGAAAAATTATGAAAAGCATGAAAAGTTGTGAAAAATACAAAGAGCATGAAAAGGTTTGAAAAATACAAAGTGCATGAAAACATGTGAAAAATACGAGAAGCATGAAACGGTGTGAAATATGTGAAAGCATGAAATGCTGTGAAAAATATGAAGAGCATGAAAAGGTCTGAAAAATACAAGGAGAATTAATAGGTGTGAAAAATATGAGGAGCATGAAAAGGTGTGAACAATACTAGGAGCATGAAAATCTCTGAAAAAAACGAGGAGCATGAAAAGGTATGAAAAATACGAGGAGCATGAAAAGGTGTGAAAAAAACAGGAGCATGAAAAGGTCTGAAAAAAATACGAGGAGCATGAAAAGGTGTGAAAAATACGATGAGAAAGAAAATGTGCGAAAAATACGAAGAGCATGAAAAGGTGTGAAAAATACGAGGAGCATGAAAATGTGTGAAAAAAACAGGAACATGAAAAGGTCTGAAAAAAATACGAGGAGCATGAAAAGGTGTGAAAAACACGAGGAGCATGAAAAGGTGTGAAAAATACGAGGAGCATATAAAGGTCTGAAAAATATGAGGAGCATGAAAAAGTCTAAAAAATTTGATGAGCATGAAATGGTGTGAAAATATGAAGATCATGAAACGGTGTGAAAAATATGAAGACCTTTTAAACGTGTCAAAAATATGAGGAGCATGAAAAGATGTGAAAAATATGAGAAGCATTAAAATATGTCAATAATATGAAGAGCATGAAAAGTTGTGAAATATATGATGAGCATGAAAAGGTGTGAAAAATATGAGGAGTACGAAAAGGTCTGCAAATATGAGGAGCACGAAAAGGTCTGAAAAATATGAGGAGCATGAAAAGGTGTGAAAACTACGAAGAGCATGAAAAGGTGTGAAAAATACGAGGTGCATGAAAACGTGTGAAAAATACGAGAAGCATGAAAAGATCTTAAAAATATGAGAAGCATGAAAAGGTGTGAAAAATATGAGGAGCATGAAACGGTGTGAAAATATGAAGAGCATGAAACGGTGTTAAAAATATGAAGAGCATGAAACGGTGTGAAAAACACGAGCAGCAAGAAAATATGTGGAAAACACGAAGTGCATGAAAATGTGTGAAAAATTCGAAGAGCATGAAAAGGTTTGAAAAATACGAACAGCATGTAAAGGTGTGAAAAATACGAGGAGCATTAAAGGTGTGAAAAATACGAGGAGCATGAAAAGGTGTGAAAAATACGATGAGAAAGAAAATGTGCTAAAAATACAAGGAGCATGAACAGGTGGGAAAAATAGTAGGAGCATGAAAAGGTCTGAAAAATACGAGGAACATGAAACGGTGTGAAAATATAAAGAGCATGAAACGGTGTGAAAAATATGAAGACTTCAAAAGGTGTCAAAAATATGAGGAGCATGAAAAGATGTGAAAAATATGAGGAGCATGAAATGGTATGAAAAATATGAGAAGCATGAAATATGTAAAAAATATGAAGAGCATGAAAAGTTGTGAAAAATATGAAGAGCATGAAATGGTTTTAAAAGTATGAAGAGCTTGAAAAGGTGTGAAAAATACAAAGAGCATGACTGGTGTGAAATATACGAAGACAATGAAAAGGTGTGAAAAATTATGAAAAGCATGAAAAGTTGTGAAAAATACAAAGAGCATGAAAAGGTTTGAAAAATACAAAGTGCATGAAAACATGTGAAAAATACGAGGAGCATGAAACGGTGTGAAATATGTGAAAGCATGAAATGCTGTGAAAAATACGAAGAGCATGAAAAGGTCTGAAAAATACAAGGAGCATTAATAGGTGTGAAAAATATGAGGAGCATGAAAAGGTGTGAAAAATACGAGGAGCATGAAAAGGTGTGAAATATATGAGGAGCATGAAAAAGTGTGAAAAACACGAATAGCATGAAAATGTGTGAAAAACACGAAGAGCATGAAAATGTATAAAAATTCGAAGAGCATGAAAAGGTTTGAAAAACACAAAGAGCATGAAAAGGTGGGAACAATACGAGGAGCATGAAAAGGTCTGTAAAATACGAGGAGCATGAAAAGATGTGAAAAATCCAAGGAGCACGAAAAGGTCTGAAATATACGAGGACCATGAAAAGTTCTAAAAAATACGAGTAGCATGACAAGGTGTGAAAAATATGAGAAGCATGAAAAGGTCTGAAAAATATGAGGAGCATGAAAAGGTGTGAAAAATACGAAGACCATGAAGACGTGTGAAAAATACAAGGAGCATGAAAAGGTGTGAAAAATACGAGGAGAAAGAAAATGTGCGAAAAATACGAAGAGCATGAAAAGGTGGGAACAATAGTAGGAGCATGAAAAGGTCTGAAAAATACGAGGAGCATGAAAAGTGGTGAAAATACGAGGAGCATGAAAAGGTGTGAAAAAAACAGGAGCATGAAAAGGTCTGTAAAATACGAGGAGCATTAAAGGTGTGAAAAATACGAGGAGCATGAAAAGGTGTGAAAAATACGATGAGAAAGAAAATGTGCTAAAAATACAAGGAGCATGAACAGGTGGGAAAAATAGTAGGAGCATGAAAAGGTCTGAAAAATACGAGGAACATGAAACGGTGTGAAAATATAAAGAGCATGAAACGGTGTGAAAAATATGAAGACTTCAAAAGGTGTCAAAAATATGAGGAGCATGAAAAGATGTGAAAATATGAGGAGCATGAAATGGTATGAAAAATATGAGAAGCATGAAATATGTAAAAAATATGAAGAGCATGAAAAGTTGTGAAAAATATGAAGAGCATGAAATGGTTTTAAAAGTATGAAGAGCTTGAAAAGGTGTGAAAAATACAAAGAGCATGACTGGTGTGAAATATACGAAGACAATGAAAAGGTGTGAAAAATTATGAAAAGCATGAAAAGTTGTGAAAAATACAAAGAGCATGAAAAGGTTTGAAAAATACAAAGTGCATGAAAACATGTGAAAAATACGAGGAGCATGAAACGGTGTGAAATATGTGAAAGCATGAAATGCTGTGAAAAATACGAAGAGCATGAAAAGGTCTGAAAAATACAAGGAGCATTAATAGGTGTGAAAAATATGAGGAGCATGAAAAGGTGTGAAAAATACGAGGAGCATGAAAAGGTGTGAAATATATGAGGAGCATGAAAAAGTGTGAAAAACACGAATAGCATGAAAATGTGTGAAAAACACGAAGAGCATGAAAATGTATAAAAATTCGAAGAGCATGAAAAGGTTTGAAAAACACAAAGAGCATGAAAAGGTGGGAACAATACGAGGAGCATGAAAAGGTCTGTAAAATACGAGGAGCATGAAAAGATGTGAAAAATCCAAGGAGCACGAAAAGGTCTGAAATATACGAGGACCATGAAAAGTTCTAAAAAATACGAGTAGCATGACAAGGTGTGAAAAATATGAGAAGCATGAAAAGGTCTGAAAAATATGAGGAGCATGAAAAGGTGTGAAAAATACGAAGACCATGAAGACGTGTGAAAAATACAAGGAGCATGAAAAGGTGTGAAAAATACGAGGAGAAAGAAAATGTGCGAAAAATACGAAGAGCATGAAAAGGTGGGAACAATAGTAGGAGCATGAAAAGGTCTGAAAAATACGAGGAGCATGAAAAGTGGTGAAAATACGAGGAGCATGAAAAGGTGTGAAAAAAACAGGAGCATGAAAAGGTCTGTAAAATACGAGGAGCATTAAAGGTGTGAAAAATACGAGGAGCATGAAAAGGTGTGAAAAATACGATGAGAAAGAAAATGTGCTAAAAATACAAGGAGCATGAACAGGTGGGAAAAATAGTAGGAGCATGAAAAGGTCTGAAAAATACGAGGAACATGAAACGGTGTGAAAATATAAAGAGCATGAAACGGTGTGAAAAATATGAAGACTTCAAAAGGTGTCAAAAATATGAGGAGCATGAAAAGATGTGAAAATATGAGGAGCATGAAATGGTATGAAAAATATGAGAAGCATGAAATATGTAAAAAATATGAAGAGCATGAAAAGTTGTGAAAAATATGAAGAGCATGAAATGGTTTTAAAAGTATGAAGAGCTTGAAAAGGTGTGAAAAATACAAAGAGCATGACTGGTGTGAAATATACGAAGACAATGAAAAGGTGTGAAAAATTATGAAAAGCATGAAAAGTTGTGAAAAATACAAAGAGCATGAAAAGGTTTGAAAAATACAAAGTGCATGACAAGGTGTGAAAAATACGAGGAGCTTGAAACGGTGTTAAAATGCGAAAGCATGAAATGCTGTGAAAAATATGAAGAGCACGAAAAGGTCTGAAAAATACAAGGAGCATGAATAGGTGTGAAAAATACGAGGAATATGAAAAGGTGTGAAAAAAACGAGGAGCATGAAAAGGTGTGAACAATACTAGGAGCATGAAAATGTCTGAAAAATATGAGGAGCATGAAAAGGTTTGAAAAATACTAAGAGCACGAAAAGGTTTGAAAAATATGAGGACCATGAAAGAGTGTAAAAAACACGAAGAGCATTAAACTGTGTGAAAAACACGAAGAGCATGAAAATGTGTGAAAAACACGAAGAGCATGAAATTGTATGAAAAATTCAAAGAGCATGAAAAGGGTTGAAAAATAGGAAGAGCATGAAATGGTGTGAAAAACACGAGCAGCATGAAAAGTTGTGGATAAAACGAAGTGCATGAATGTGTGAAAAATTCGAAGAGCATGAAAAGGTGTGAAAAATGCGAGGAGCACAAAAAGGTCTGAAATATACGAGGACCATGAAAAGGTGTGAAAAATACTAAGAGCACGAAAAGGTTTGAAAAATATGAGGACCATGAAAGAGTGTAAAAAACACGAAGAGCATTAAACTGTGTGAAAAACACGAAGAGCATGAAAATGTGTGAAAAACACGAAGAGCATGAAATTGTATGAAAAATTCAAAGAGCATGAAAAGGGTTGAAAAATACGAAGAGCATGAAAAGGTGTGAAAAATACGAGGAGCATGAAAAGGTGTGAAAAACACGAGGAGCATGAATAGGTGTGAAAAACACGAAGAGCATGAACATGTGTGAAAAATACGAGGAGCATGAAAAGGTGTGAAAAATCCGAGGAGCATGAAAAGGTCTGGAAAACATGAGGAGCATGGAAAGGTTTGAAAAATATGAGGAGCATGAAAATGTGTGAAAAACACGAGGAGCATGAATAGGTGTGAAAAACACGAAGAGCATGAAAATGTGTGGAAAAATACGAGGAGCATGAAAAGGTGTGAAAAATCCGAGGAGTACGAAGAGTCTGAAATATACGAGGACCATGAAAAGGTCTGAAAAATACTAGGAGCATGAAAAGATCTGAAAAATTCTAGGCGAATGAACAGGTGTGAAAAATATGAGGAGCATGAAAAGGTCTGAAAAATATGAGGACCATGAAAAGGTGTCAAAAATACGAGGAGCATGAAAAGGTCTGAAAAATACGAGGAGCATGAAAAGGTCTGGAAAACAGGAGGAGCATTAAAAAGTGTGAAAAATACGAAGAGCATGAGAAGGTCTCAAAAATATGAGGAGCCTGAAAAGGTGTGAAAAAATGAAGAGCATGAAACGGTGTGAAAATTATGAAGAGCATAGAAAGGTGTGATAAATATGAGGAGCAAGAAACGGTCTGAAAAATATGAAGAGCATGAAATGGTGTGAAAAACACTAGCAGCATGAAAAGTTGTGGATAAAACGAAGTGCATGAAAACGTGTGAAAATTTCGAAGAGGATGAAAAGGTGTGAAAAATCCGAGGAGCATGAAAAGGTCTGAAATATACGAGGACCATGAAAAGCTGTGAAAACTATGATGAGCATGAAAAGGTTTGAAAAATATGAGGACCATGAAAAAGTGTAAAAAATACGAAGAGCATGAAAATGTGTGAAAAACACGAAGACCATGAAAATGTATGAAAAATTCAAAAAGCATGAAAAGGTTTGAAAAATATGAAGAGCATGAAAAGGTGGGAAAAATACGAAGAGCATGAAAAGGTGTGAAAAATATGAAAAGCATGAAACTGTGTGAAAAATATGAAAAGCATGAAAACGTGTGAAAAATATGAAGAGCATGAAAAGGTGTGAAAAATATGAAGAGCATGAAACTGTGTGAAAAATATGAAGAGCATGAAACGGTGGGAAAAATATGAAAAGCATGAAAACGTGTGAAAAATATGAAGAGCATGAAAAGGTGTGAAAAATCTGAAGAGCATGAAACGGTGTGAAAAAAACGAAGAGCATGAAAAGGTGTGAAATATACAAAGATCATGAAAAGGTGTGAAAAATACGAAGAGCATGAAATGGTTTGAAAAATATGAAGAGCATGAAACGGGGTGAAAATATGAGGATCAAAAAATGGTCTGAAAATATGAGGAGCATAGAACGGAGTGAAAAATATGAAGAGCATGAAACGGTGTGTAAAATATGAAGAGCATGAAAAGGTTTGAAAAATACCAGGAGCATGAAAAGCTGTGATTTACGAGGAGAATGAAAAGTTCTGAAAAATAGGAGGAGCATGAAAAGGTGTGAAAAATACCAGGAGCATAAAAAGTTGTGAATAATATGAGGAGTATGAAAAGGTGTGAACAATATGAGGAGCATGGGAAGTTGTGAAAAACACAAGGAGCGTGAAAAGGTCTGAAAAATACGAGGAGCATGCAAAGGTCTGAAAAATACGAGTAGCATGAAAAGGTCTAAAATATACGAGGAGCATGAAAAGGTGTGAACAATATGAGGAGCATGAGAAGTTGTGAAAAATACGAGGAGCATGAAAAGTTCTGAACAATATGAAGAGCATGAAAAGGTGTGAACTATATGAAGAGCATGAAAAGGTGTGAAAAATATGAGGAGCATGAAAAGATCTGAAAAATACGAGGAGGTTGAAAAATTCTGAAAAATATGAAGAGCATGCAAAGTTCTGAAAAATACCCGGAGCATGAAAAGGTCTGAAAAATACAAAGAGCATGAAAAGGCGTGAAAATCACGAAGAGCATGCAAAGGTGTGAAAAATACGAGGAGCATGAAAATGTGTGAAAAATACGAGGAGCATGAAAAGGTCTGAAAAAAAACGAGGAACATGAAATGGTGTAAAAAATACGAGAACCATGAAAATGCGTGAAAATCACGAAGAGCATGAAAAGGTGTGAAAAATACGAGGAGCATGTAAAGGTCTGAAAAATAGAAGTAGCATAAAAAGGTCTGAAAAATACGGGGAGCATGAAAAGGTCTGAAAAATACGAGGAGCATGAAAAGGTGTGAAAAATACGAGGAGTATGAAAAGGTGTCAAAAATACGAAGAGCATGAACAGGTGTGAAATATTACAAAGAGCATGAAAAGGTGTGAAAAATATGAGGAGCATGAAATGATCTGAAAAATATCAAGAATTTGAAGAGGTCTGAAATATACAAAGAGCATGAAAACGTGTGAACAGTATGAAGAGCATGAAGAGTTCTGAAAAATACGAGTAGCATGAAGAGTTCTGAAAAATACGAAGAGCATGAATAGGTCTGAAAAATAAGAGGAGCATGAAGATGTCTGAAAAATAGTAAGAGCATGGAAAGGTCTATAAAATACGAGGACCAGGCAAGGTCTGAAAAATACAAGGAGCATGAAAAGGTCTGAAAAATACGAGGAGCATGAAAAGGTGTGAAAAATATGAGGAGCATGAAAAAGTGTGAAAAATACGAGGAGCATGAAAAGGTGTGAAAAATATGAAGAGCATGAAAAGTGTGAAAAATAGGAGCATGAAATGTGTGAAAAACACGAAGAGCAAGAAACGGTGTGAAAAACATGGAGAGCATGAAAAGGTGTGGAAAATATCAAGAGCATGAAAAGGCCTGAAAAATATGAAGAGCATTAAAAGGAGTGAAAAACACGAAGAGCATGAAAAGGTGTGAAAAACAGGAAGAGCATGAAAAGGTGTGAAAAATACAAAGAGCATATAAAGGTGTGAAAAATACGAGGAGAATGAAAAAGTGTGAAAAATACGAGGAGCATGAAAAGGTGTGAAAAATACGAGAAGCATGAAAAGGTCTGATAAATACGAGGAGGATGAAAAGGTCTGAAAAATACGAGGAGCATGAAAAGGTCTGAAAAACACAAGGAGCATGAAAAGGTCTGAAAAATACGGGGAGCCTGAAAAGTTGTGAACAATATGAACAGCATGAAACGGTGTGAAAAATATGAAGAGCATGAAAAGGTGTGAAATATACGAAGAGCATGAAAAAGTGTCAAAAATACGAAGAGCATGAAACAGTGTGAAAAATATGAAGAGCATGAAATGGTGTGAAAAATATGAAGAGCATGAAAAGGTGTGAAAAATATGAAGAGCATGAAACGGTGTGAAAAATATGAAGAGCATGAAAAGGTGTGAATCATACGAAGTGCATGAAAAGGTGTGAAATATACGAAGAGCATTAAAATGTGTGAAAAATACAAAGAGCATGAAAAAGTGTGAAAAGTACAAACGCATCAAACGGTGTGAAAAATATGAAGAGCATGAAACGTTGTGAAAAATCACGAAAAGCATGAAAAGTTGTGAAAAATTCAGAGAGCATTAAAAGATGTGAAAAATTACCAAGAACATGAAAAAGTCTGAAAAATACAAAGAGCTTTCTGAAAAATATGAAGAGCATGAAACGTGTGAAAAATATGAGGAGCATGAAACTATCTGAAAATATGAAGAGCATGAAACGGTGTGAAAAATACGAGGGGCATGGAAAGGTCTGAAAAATACAAGGGTCGTGAAAAGGTGTGAAAAATACGAGGAGCATGGAAATGTGTGAAAAATACGAGGAGCATGAAAAGGTCTGAAAAATACGAGGAGCCTGAAAAGGTTTCAAAACTATCAAGAGCATGAAAAGTTCTGAAAAATACGAGGAGCATGAAACGGTCTGAAAAATACAAAAAGCATGAAACGGAAAAATGAGAAGAGGATGAAAAGGTGTGAAAAATATGAAAAGGTGTGAAAAATTTCGAAGAGCCTGAAGAGGTGTGAAAAATACGAAGAGCATGAAAAGTTGTGAAAAATACGAAGTGCTTGAAAAGGTGTGAAACATACGAAGAGCCTGAAATGGTGTGAAAAATGTGCAGAGCATGAAAGGTTGTGAAAACTACGAAGAGCTTGAAAAGGTCTGAAAAATATCAAGAGCTTGAAAAGTTCTGAAGTATATGAAGAGCATGAAAAGGTGTGAAAAATACCAGGAGCATGAAAAGCTGTGAAAAATACGAAGAGCAAGAAAAATTCTGAAAAATACGAAGAGCATGTAAAGGTCTGAAAACTATGAAGAGCATGAAAAGTTGTGAACAATATGAGGTTCATGAAATGGTGTGAAAAATATGAAGAGCATGAAACGGTGTGTAAAATATGAAGAGCATGAAAAGGTTTGAAAAATACCAGGAGCATGAAAAGCTGTGATTTACGAGGAGAATGAAAAGTTCTGAAAAATAGGAGGAGCATGAAAAGGTGTGAAAAATGCGAGGAGCATGAAAAGGTCTGAAAAATACCAGGAGCATAAAAAGTTGTGAATAATATGAGGAGTATGAAAAGGTGTGAACAATATGAGGAGCATGGGAAGTTGTGAAAAACACAAGGAGCGTGAAAAGCTCTGAAAAATACGAGGAGCATGCAAAGGTCTGAAAAATACGAGGAGCTTGCAAAGGTCTGAAAAATACGAGTAGCATGAAAAGGTCTAAAATATACGAGGAGCATGAAAAGGTGTGAATAATACGAGGAGCATGAAAAGGTCTAAAATATACAAGGAGCATGAAAAGGTGTGAATAATACAAAAAGCACGAAAAGTTGTGAAAAATACGAAGAGCATGAAAAGGTGTGAAAAATTACGAAGTGAAAGAAAAGTTGTGAAAAATTACGAGGAACATGAAAAGATGTGAAAAATACAAAGAGCATGAAAAGGTGAAAAATACAAAGAGCATGAAAAGGTGTGATAAATATGAAGAGCATTAAACGGTGTGAAAAATACGAAGTGCATGAAACGCTGTGAAAAATAGGAAGAGCTTGAAAAGTTCTGAAAAATATGAAGAGCATGAAAAGGTGTGAAAAATCCCAGGAGCATGAAAAGCTGTGAACAATACGAAGAGCATGAAAAATTCTGAAACATACGAAGAGCATGTAAAGGTTTGAAAACTATGAAGAGCATGAAAAGTTGTGAACAATATGAGGTTCATGAAATGGTGTGAAAAATATGAAGAGCATGAAACGGTGTGTAAAATATGAAGAGCATGAAACGGTGTGAAAAACACCAGGAGCATGAAAAGCTGTGATTTACAAGGACAATGAAAAGTTCTGAAAAATAGGAGGAGCATGAAAAGGTCTGAAAAATACCAGAAGCATAAAAAGTTGTGAATAATATGAGGAGTATGAAAAGGTGTGAACAATATGAGGAGCATGAGAAGTTGTGAAAAACACGAGGAGCGTGAAAAGTTCTGAAAAATACGAGGAGCATGCAAAGGTCTGAAAAATACGAGGAGCTTGCAAACGTCTGAAAAATACGAGTAGCATGAAAAGGTCTAAAATATACGAGGAGCATGGAAAGGTGTGAATAATACGAGGAGCATGAAAAGGTCTAAAATATACAAGGAGCATGAAAAGGTGTGAATAATACGAAAAGCATGAAAAGGTGTGAAAAATACAAAGAGCATGAAAAGGTGTGAAAAATTACAAAGTGCATGAAAATTTGTGAAAAATTACAAAGACCATGAACAGATGTGAAAAATAAAAAGAGCATGAAAAGGTGTGAAAAATACGAAGAGCATGAAAAGGTGTGAAAAATATGAAGAGCATGAAAAGGTGTGAAAAATACGAAGTGCATGAAACGCTGTGAAAAATACGAAGCATCAGAATGTCTGAAAAATACGAAGAGCAGGAAATAGTGTGAAAAATACGAAGAGCATGAAAAGTTCTGAAAAATACGAAGAACATGAAAAGATGGGACAAATACGAAGAGGATGAAAAGATGTAAAAAATATGAAGAGCACGACAGGGTGTGAAAAATACGAAGAGCATGAAAAGGGGTGAAAAATTTCGAAGAGCCTGAAAAGGTGTGAAAAATACGAAGAGCATGAAAATTTGTGAAAAATACGAAGTGCATGAAAAGGTGTGAAACATATGAAGAGCCTGAAACGGTGTGTAAAATATGAAGAGCATGAAAAGGTGTGAATAATATAAGGTTAATGAAATGGTGTGAAAAATATGAAGAGCATGAAACGGTGTGTAAAATATGAAGAGCAAGAAAAGGTGTGAAAAATACGCAGAATATGAAAAGGTCTGAGAAATAGGAGGAGCATGAATAGGTCTGAAAATACGAAGAGCATGAAGAGAATGAAAAGTTCTGAAAAATATGAAGAGCATGAAAAGTTGTGAAAAATATGAAGAGCATGAAAATGTGTGAATATTATGACGAGCATGAAAAGGTGTGAACAATATGAGGAGCATGAGAAGTTGTGAAAAATACGAGGAGCATGAAAAGTTCTGAACAATATGAAGAGCATGAAAAGGTGTGAACTATATGAAGAGCATGAAAAGGTGTGAAAAATATGAGGAGCATGAAAAGGTCTGAAAAATAAGAGGAGCTTGAAAGGTCTGAAAAATTTGAGGAGGATGAAAAGATCTGAAAAATACGAGGAGGTTGAAAAATTCTGAAAAATATGAAGAGCATGCAAAGTTCTGAAAAATACCCGGAGCATGAAAAGGTCTGAAAAATACAAAGAGCATGGAAAGGCGTGAAAATCACGAAGAGCATGCAAAGGTGTGAAAAATACGAGGAGCATGAAAATGTGTGAAAAATACGAGGAGCATGAAAAGGTCTGAAAAAAAACGAGGAACATGAAATGGTGTAAAAAATACGAGAACCATGAAAATGTGTGAAAATCACGAAGAGCATGAAAAGGTGTGAAAAATAGGAGGAGCATGTAAAGGTCTGAAAAATAGAAGTAGCATAAAAAGGTCTGAAAAATACGGGGAGCATGAAAAGGTCTGAAAAATACGAGGAGCATGAAAAGGTGTGAAAAATACGAGGAGTATGAAAAGGTGTCAAAAATACGAAGAGCATGAACAGGTGTGAAATATTACAAAGAGCATGAAAAGGTGTGAAAAATATGAGGAGCATGAAATGGTCTGAAAAATATCAAGAATTTGAAAAGGTCTGAAATATACGAAGAGCATGAAAACGTGTGAACAGTATGAAGAGCATGAAGAGTTCTGAAAAATACGAGTAGCATGAAGAGTTCTGAAAAATACGAAGAGCATGAATAGGTCTGAAAAATAAGAGGAGCATGAAGATGTCTGAAAAATAGTAAGAGCATGGAAAGGTCTATAAAATACGAGAACCAGGCAAGGTCTGAAAAATACGAGGAGCATGAAAAGGTCTGAAAAATACGAGGAGCATGAAAAGGTGTGAAAAATATGAGGAGCATGAAAAAGTGTGAAAAATACGAGGAGCATGAAAAGGTGTGAAAAATATGAAGAGCATGAAAAGTGTGAAACATAGGAGCATGAAATGTGTGAAAAACACGAAGAGCAAGAAACGGTGTGAAAAACATGGAGAGCATGTAAAGGTGTGGAAAATATCAAGAGCATGAAAAGGCCTGAAAAATATGAAGAGCATTAAAAGGAGTGAAAAACACGAAGAGCATGAAAAGGTGTGAAAAACAGGAAGAGCATGAAAAGGTGTGAAAAATACAAAGAGCATATAAAGGTGTGAAAAATACGAGGAGAATGAAAAAGTGTGAAAAATATGAGGAGCATGAAAAGGTGTGAAAAATACGAGAAGCATGAAAAGGTCTGATAAATACGAGGAGGATGAAAAGGTCTGAAAAATACGAGGAGCATGAAAAGGTCTATAAAACACAAGGAGCATGAAAAGGTCTGAAAAATAGGGGGAGCCTGAAAAGTTGTGAACAATATGAACGGCATGAAACGGTGTGAAAAATATGAAGAGCATGAAAAGGTGTGAAATATACGAAGAGCATGAAAAAGTGTCAAAAATACGAAGAGCATGAAACAGTGTGAAAAATATGAAGAGCATGAAATGGTGTGAAAAATATGAAGAGCATGAAAAGGTGTGAAAAATATGAAGAGCATGAAATGGTGTGAAAAATATGAAGAGCATGAAAAGGTGTGAATCATACGAAGTGCATGAAAAGGTGTGAAATATACGAAGAGCATTAAAATGTGTGAAAAATACAAAGAGCATGAAAAAGTGTGAAAAGTACAAACGCATCAAACGGTGTGAAAAATATGAAGAGCATGAAACGTTGTGAAAAATCACGAAAAGCATGAAAAGTTGTGAAAAATTCAGAGAGCATTAAAAGATGTGAAAAATTACCAAGAACATGAAAAAGTCTGAAAAATACAAAGAGTTTTCTGAAAAATATGAAGAGCATGAAACGTGTGAAAAATATGAGGAGCATGAAACTATCTGAAAATATGAAGAGCATGAAACGGTGTGAAAAATACGAGGAGCATGGAAAGGTCTGAAAAATACAAGGGTCGTGAAAAGGTGTGAAAAATACGAGGAGCATGGAAATGTGTGAAAAATACGAGGAGCATGAAAAGGTCTGAAAAATACGAGGAGCCTGAAAAGGTTTCAAAACTATCAAGAGCATGAAAAGGTTTCAAAACTATCAAGAGCATGCAAACGTCTGAAAAATACGAAGAGCATGAAAAGGTGTGCAAAATATGAGGAGCATGAAAAGTTCTGAAAAATACGAGGAGCATGAAAATGTGTGAAAAATACAGGGAGCATGCAAAGGCCTGAAAAATACGAAGAGCGTGAAAAGGTGTGAAAAATATGAGGAGGATGAAAAGGTCTGGAAAATACGAGGAGCATGCCAAGGTCTGAAAATTATGAGGAGCATGAAAAGGTCTGAAAAATACAAGGACCATGAAAAGGTCTGAAAAATATGAGGAGCATGAAACAGTGTGAGAATATGAAGAGCATGAAACGGTATGAAAAATATGAAGAGCAGGAAAAGGTGTGAAAAATATGAAGAGCATGAAACGGTGTGAAAAATATGAGGAGCAAGAAAAGGTGTCAAAAATATGAGGAGCATGTAAAGGTGTGAAAAATATGAAGAGCATGAAAAGTTCTGAAAAATACGAGGAGCAAGAAATGGTGTCAAAAATATGAGGAGCATGTAAAGGTGTGAAAAATTTGAAGAGCATGAAACTATGATAAATATGAGGAGCATGTAATGGTGTGAACATATGAAGAGCATGAAACAGTGTGAAATATATGAAGAGCATGAAAAGAAGTGAAAAATATGAAGATTATGAAACAGTGTGAAAAATATGAATAGCATGAAAAGGTGTGAAAAATATGAAGTGCATGAAACGGTGTGAAAAATGCGAAGAGCATGAAAAGTTCTGAAACATATGGAGATCACGAAAAGTTCTGATAAATACGAAAAGCATGAAACGGTGTGAAAAATAAGAAGATCATGAAAACATCTGATAAATACGAAGAGCATGAAAAGGTGTAAAAAATTTGAAAAGCATGACAAGGTGTGAAAAATATGAAGAGCATGAAACGGTGTGTAAAATATGAAGAGCAAGAAAAGGTTTAAAAAATATGAAGAGCATGAAAAGTTGTGTAAAATATGAGGAGCAAGAAAAGGTTTAAAAAATACGAAGAGCATGAAAAGGTGTGAAAAATTTGAAAAGCATGACAAGGTGTGAAAAATATGAAGAGCATGAAACGGTGTGAAAAATAAGAAGAGCAAGAAAAGGTTTAAAAAATAAGAAGAGCATGAGAAGTTGTGTAAAATATGAAGAGCATGTAAACGTGTGAATAATATGTGGAGCATGAAAAGGTCTGAAAAATATGAAGAGCATGAAAAGGTGTGAAAAATCTGAGGAGCATGAAACGGTGTGACAACATGAAGCTCATGAAAAGATGTGAAATATATGAGGAGCATGAAATGGTGTGAAAAATAAGAAGAGCATGAAAAGCTGTAAAAAATATGAAGAGCATGAAAAGGTCTGAAAAATACGAAGAGCATGAAAAGGTCTGAAAAATATCAAGAGATTGAAAAGGTCTGAAAAATATGAAAGGCATGAAAAGTTGTGAAAAATTGAAGAGCATGAAAAGGTCTGAAAAATATCAAGAACATGAAAACTTCTGAAAAATATCAAGAGCATGAAAAGGTGTGAAAAATACGAAGAGCATGAAAAGTTCTGAAAAATACGAAGAGCATGAAAAGGTCTGAAAAATACGAAGAGCATGAAGAGCATGAAAATTTCTGAAAAATATGAAGAGCTGTAAAGGTGTGAAAAATATAATGAGCATGAAAAGTTGTGAATAATATGAGGAGTATGAAAGGTGTGAACAATATGAGGAGAATGAGAAGTTGTGAAAAATACGAGGAGCGTGAAAAGTTCAGAAAAATATGAGGAACATGCAAAGGT
Organism: Dama dama; assembly: GCF_033118175.1. NCBI lineage: Eukaryota > Metazoa > Chordata > Mammalia > Artiodactyla > Cervidae > Dama > Dama dama. The sequence goes on from NW_026870899.1 coordinate 575,589, forward strand.
CTGAAAAATACGAGGAGCATGAAAAGGTCTGAAAAATACAAAGAGCATGAAAAGGTCTGAAAAATACATTGAGCATGAAACGGTGTGAAAAATGAGAAGAGGATGAAAATGTGTGAAAAATATGAAGAGCATGAAAAAGTGTGAAAAATTTCGAAGAGCCTGAAGAGGTGTGAAAAATACGAAGAGCATGAAAAGTTGTGAAAAACACGAAGTGCATGAAAAGGTGTGAAACATACGAAGAGCCTGAAACGGTGTGAAAAATGTGCAGAGCATGAAAGGTTATGAAAACTACGAAGAGCTTGAAAAAGTCTGAAAAATATCAAGAGCTTGAAAAGTTCTGAAGTATATGAAGAACATGAAAAGGTGTGAAAAATACCAGAAGCATGAAAAGCTGTGAAAAATACGAAGAGCATGTAAAGGTCTGAAAACTATGAAGAGCATGAAAAGTTGTGAACAATATGAGGTTCATGAAATGGTGTGAAAAATATGAAGAGCATGAAACGGTGTGTAAAGTATGAAAAGCATGAAAAGGTGTGAAAAATACCAGGAGCATGAAAAGCTGTGATTTACGAGGAGAATGAAAAGTTCTGAAAAATAGGAGGAGCATGAAAAGGTGTGAAAAATGCGAGGAGCATGAAAAGGTCTGAAAAATACAAGGAGCATAAAAAGTTGTGAATAATATGAGGAGTATGAAAAGGTGTGAACAATATGAGGAGCATGGGAAGTTGTGAAAAACACAAGGAGCGTGAAAAGGTCTGAAAAATACGAGGAGCATGCAAAGGTCTGAAAAATACGAGGAGCTTGCAAAGGTCTGAAAAATACGAGTAGCATGAAAAGGTCTAAAATATACGAGGAGCATGAAAAGGTGTGAATAATACGAGGAGCATGAAAAGGTCTAAAACATACAAGGAGCATGAAAAGGTGTGAATAATACAAAAAGCATGAAAAGGTCTAAAATATACAAAGAGCATGAAAAGGTGTGAAAAATTATGAAGTGCATGAAAGTTTGTGAAAAATTACGAAGACCATGAAAAGATGTGAAAAATACAAAGAGCATGAAAAGCTGTGAAAAATACGAAGAGCATGAAAAGGTGTGAAAAATATGAAGAGCATTAAACGGTGTGAAAAATACAAAGTGCATGAAACGCTGTGAAAAATAGGAAGAGCTTGAAAAGTTCTGAAAAATATGAAGAGCATGAAAAGGTGTGAAAAATACCAGGAGCATGAAAAGCTGTGAACAATACGAAGAGCATGAAAAATTCTGAAACATACGAAGAGCATGTAAAGGTTTGAAAACTATGAAGAGCATGAAAAGTTGTGAACAATATGAGGTTCATGAAATGGTGTGAAAAATATGAAGAGCATGAAACGGTGTGTAAATATGAAGAGCATGAAAAGGTGTGAAAAATACCAGGAGCATAAAAAGCTGTGATTTACGAGCAGAATGAAAAGTTCTGAAAAATAGGAGGAGCATGAAAAGGTCTGAAAAATACCAGGAGCATAAAACGGTGTGAATAATATGAGGAGTATGAAAAGGTGTGAACAATATGAGGAGCATGAGAAGCTGTGAAAAACACGAGGAGCGTGAAAAGTTCTGAAAAATACGAGGAGCATGCAAAGGTCTGAAAAATACGAGGAGCTTGCAAAAGTCTGAAAAATACGAGTAGCATGAAAAGGTGTGAAATATACGAAGAGCATGAAAAGGTGTGAAAAATTACGAAGTGCAGGAAAAGTTGTAAAAAATTACGAAGACCATGAAAAGATGTGAAAAATAAAAAGAGCATGAAAAGGTGTGAAAAATACGAAGAGCATGAAAAGGTGTGAAAAATATGAACAGCATTAAACGGTGTTAAAAATACAAGGAGCATGAAAAGGTCTGAAAAATAGAAGGAGCATAAAAAGGTGTGAAAAATGCGAGGAGTATGAAAAGGTGTCAAAAACACGAAGAGCATGAACAGGTGTGAAATATTACAAAGAGCATGAAAAGGTGTGAAAAATATGAGGAGCATGAAATGGTCTGAAAAATACGAAGAGCATGAAAAGGTCTGAAAAATATCAAGAACTTGAAAAGGTCTGAAATATACGAAGAGCATGAAAATGTGTGAACAGTATGAAGAGCATGAAAATTTCTGAAAAATACGAGTAGCATGAAGAGTTCTGAAAAATACGAAGAGCATGAATAGGTCTGAAATATCAGAGGAGCATGAAGAGGTCTGAAAAATACTAAGAGCATGAGGAGGTCTAAAAAATACGAGGAGCATGAAAAGATCTGAAAAATAAGAAGAGCATGAAAAGGTCAGAAAAATACGAGGAGCATGAAACAGTCTGAAAACTATGAAGAGCATGAAAAGGTCTGAAAAATACGAGGAGCATGAAACAGTCTGAAAACTATGAAGAGCATGAAAAGTTCTGAAAAATTTTAAGAGCATGAAAAGATCTGAAAAATATGAAGTGATTGAAAAAGTGTGAAAAATATGAAGAGCATGAAATGCTGTGAAAAATATGAAGAGCATGAAAAGGTGTGAAAATTATGAGGAGCATGAAACGGTGTGAACAATACGAGGAGCATGAAATGGTGTGAACAATACGAGGAGCAGGAAAAGTTGTGAACAATACGAAGAGCATGAAAAGGTCTGAAAAATATAAGGAGCATGAAAAGGTCTGAAAAATAAGAAGAGCATGGAAAGGTGTGTTAAATATGAGGAGCATAAAAACGTGTGAAAAATATTAACAGCATGAAAAGGTGTGAAAAATATGAAGAGCATGATAAGGTGTGAAACATATGAAGAGCATGAAAAGGCCTGAAAAATATGAAGAGCGTGAAGAGCAACGTCAGGACTTGTGCCTAGATGCGAGCGACACTTCGGGACTCTCCTCGAGGCTTGGCAGGGCAATTGGGATGTCTCTCCAGCTGAGGGGGGAGACCAGGGGTCCCGTTCCACTTGCCACAGGAATCCTGGGACTACTATCCATATTAAAGAGGTGTCAGGCATCGTCTCCTTTTGAAGCACTGACGTCCGCGTACCTCTGGAGTTTTCAAAGGATGTGAGGCCTCCGGTCGCGATGAGGCGGGGAAGTAGGTCTTTCTCTGTGGTCTCCACAGGGGATTCAGACATCCCTTCGTCATGGGAGATGCAAGACGAGCCTGCATTCAATTCACTGCAGGGATATCCGGCCTTACTTCGAGTCAGAGCATCTCGGTGTCCATTCAACTTGAGGCCACAAACTCAGGGTCCCTCTCACATACATGTAGCTGAGAGAAGCCTCCTCTTGAGGTGCTTGTGGAAAGTTCGTATTCCTCTTGAGTTGAAGCCAGGGACTAAGCTCTCATCTCGAGTTGATTTGGGGTCAACGGAGCCCTTTCGTGTTGCTACAGTGACCTCAGGATCCCTCTAGACTTGAGACAGTGATCTTGGGTTTTCTCTGGAGTGCCATCAAGGAAATCATGGCTCCTTTCACGTTTGATGTGGAACACGGAATTGCTCTGCACGCAGTGCAGGGGAATCGGGCATCATCTCGCGGCGAGGGGGAAGTCTCATGGTTTTTCTCGACTTGCGGCCAGAACCTGGGGTATATTCTCGAGTTACGACCGGGAGGGCCCTTCCAGACATGTGTTTGCTGAGCGACGTCAGGACTCCTGCCTAGGTACGAGGGACACCTCGGGATTCTCCTCGAGTCTTGGCATGGCAATTGGGACGCGTCTCCACGTGAGGCAGGAGACCCAGCGTCCCTTTCCACGTGCCACAGGGATCCTGGGACTCCTATCCATTTTCAAGAGGAGTCAGGCATCGTCTCCTTTGGAAGCATTGATCTCCGCGGACCTCTCGAGTTTTCAAAGGATGTGAGGTCTCCGGTCGCGATGAGGAGGAGAACTAGGTCTTTCTCTGTGGTCTCCACAGGGCATTCAGACATCCCTTCGTCTTGGGAGATGCAAGACGAGCCTCCATTCAATTCACTGCAGGGATATCCGGCCTTACTTCGAGTCAGAGCATCTCGGTGTCGATTCCACTTGAGGCCACAATCTCAGGGACCCTCTCACATACCTGTAGCTGAGAGAAGCCTCCTCTTGAGGTGCTTGTGGAAAGTTGGTATTGCTCTTGAGTCGAAGCCAGGGACTAAGCTCTCATCTCGAGTTGATTTCGGGTCCGCGGAGCCCTTTCGTGTTGCTACATTGACCTCAGGATCCCTCTAGACTTGAGACAGTGATCTTGGGTTTTCTCTGGAGTGCCATCAAGGAAATCAAGGCTCCTTTCATGTTTGATGTGGAACACGAAATTGCTCTGCACGCAGTGCACGGGAATCGGGCCTCATCTCGCGGCGAGGGGGAAGTGTCATGGTTTTTCTCGAGTTGCGGCCGGAACCTGGGGTATATTTTCGAGTTACGACGGGGAGGGCCCTTCTAGACACCTGTTTGTTCAGGGATGTCAGGACTCCTGTCTAGGTGCGAGGGACATCTCGGGATTTTTCTCAAGTCTTGGCATGGTAATTGGGAGGCGTCTCCACGTGTGGCGGCACACCAAAGGGTCCCTTTCAACGTGCCACAGGGATCCTGGGACTCCTATCCATTTTCCAGAGGAGTCAGGCATCGTCTCCTTTGGAAGCATTGATCTCCGTGGACCTCTCGAGTTTCCAAAGCATGTGAGGCCTCTGGTCGCGATGAGGCGGAGAACTAGGTCTTTCTCTGTGGTCCCCACAGGGGATTCAGACATCCCTTCGTCTTGGGAGATGCAAGACGAGCCTGCATTCAATTCACTTCAGGGATATCCGGCCTTGCTTCAAGTCAGAGCATCTCGGTGTCCATTCCACTTGAGGCCACAAACTCAGGGTCCCTCTCACATACCTGTAGCTGAGAGAAGCCTCCTCTTTAGGTGCTTGTGGAAAGTTGGTATTCCTCTTGAGTCGAAGCCAGGGACTAAGCTCTCATCTCGAGTTGATTTGGGGTCCATGGAGCCTTTTCGTGTTGCTCCAGTGACCTCAGGATCCCTCTAGACTTGAGACAGTGATCTTGGGTTTTCTCTGGAGTGCCATCAAGGAAATCAAGGCTCCTTTCACGTTTGATGTGGAACACGGAATTGCTCTGCACGCAGTGCAGGGGAATCGGTCCTCATCTCGCTGCGAGGGGGAAGTCTCATGGTTTTTCTCGAGTTGCGGCCGGAACCTGGGGTATATTCTCGAGTTACGACGGGGAGGGCCCTTCCAGACACGTGTTTGTTCAGCGACGTCAGGACTCCTGCCTAGGTGCGAAGGACACCTCGCGATTCTCCTCGAGTCTTGGCATGGCAATTGGGACGTGTCTCCACGTGAGGCGGGAGACCCAGGGTCCCTTTCCACGTGCCACAGGGATCCTGGGACTCCTATCCATTTTCAAGAGGAGTCAGGCATCGTCTCCTTTGGAAGCCTTGATCTCCGCAGACCTCTCGAGTTTTCAAAGGATGTGAGGCCTTCCGTCGCGTTGAGGTGGAGGACTAGGTCTTTCTCTGTGGTCTCCACAGGGGATTCAGACATCCCTTCGTCTTGGGAGATGCAAGACGAGCCTGCATTCAATTCACTGCAGGGATATCCGGCCTTACTTCAAGTCAGAGCATCTCGGGGTCCATTCCACTTGAGGCCACAAACTCAGGGTCCCTCTCACATACCTGTAGCTGAGAGAAGCCTCCTCTTGAGGTGCTTGTGGAAAGTTGGTATTCCTCTTGAGTCGAAGCCAGGGACTAAGCTCTCATCTCGAGTTGATCTGGGGTCCACGGAGCCCTTTCGTGTTGTTCCAGTGACCTCAGGATCCCTCTAGACTTGAGACAGTGATCTTGGGTTTTCTCTGGAGTGCCATCAAGGAAATCAAGGCTCCTTTCACGTTTGATGTGGAACACGGAATTGCTCTGCACGCAGTGCAGGGGCTTCGGGCCTCATCTCGCAGCGAGGGGGAAGTCTCATATTTTTTCTCGAGTTGCGGCCGGAACCTGATTTATATTCTCGAGTTACGATGGAGAGGGCCTTTCCAGACACGTGTTTGTTCAGCGACGTCAGGACTCCTGTCTAGGTGCGAGGGACACCTCGGGATTCTCCTCGAGTCTTGGCATGGCAATTGGGACGCGTCTCCATGTGAAGCGGGAGACCCAGGGTCCCATTCCACGTGCCACAGGGATCCTGGGACTCCTATCCATTTTCAAGAGGAGTCAGGCATCGTCTCATTTGGAAGCATTGATCTCCGTGGACCTCTCGAGTTTTCAAAGGATGTGAGGCCTCCGGTCGCGATGAGGCGGAGAACTAGGTCTTTCTCTGTGGTCTCCACAGGGGATTCAGACATCCCTTCGTCTTGGGAGATGCAAGACGAGCCTGCATTCAATTCACTGCAGGGATATCCGGCCTTACTTCAAGTCAGAGCATCTCGGGGTCCATTCCACTTGAGGCCACAAACTCAGGGTCCCTCTCACATACCTGTAGCTGAGAGAAGCCTCCTCTTGAGGTGCTTGTGGAAAGTTGGTATTCCTCTTGAGTCGAAGCCAGGGACTAAGCTCTCATCTCGAGTTGATTTGGGGTCGACGGAGCCCTTTCGTGTTGTTCCAGTGACCTCAGGATCCCTCTAGACTTGAGACAGTGATCTTGGGTTTTCTCTGGAGTGCCATCAAGGAAATCAAGGCTCCTTTCACGTTTGATGTGGAACACGGAATTGCTCTGCACGCAGTGCAGGGGCTTCGGGCCTCATCTCGCGGCGAGGGGGAAGTCTCATATTTTTTCTCGAGTTGCGGCCGGAACCTGATTTATATTCTCGAGTTACGATGGGGAGGGCCCTTCCAGACACGTGTTTGTTCAGCGACGTCAGGACTCCTGTCTAGGTGCGAGGGACATCTCGGGATTCTCCTCGAGTCTTGGCATGGCAATTGGGATGCGTCTCCACCTGAGGCGGGAGACCCAGGTTCCCTGTCCACGTGCCACAGGGATCCTGGGACTCCTATCCATTTTCAAGAGGAGTGAGGCATCGTCTCCTTTGGAAGCATTGATCTCTGCGGACCTCTCGAGCTTTCAAAGGATGTGAGGCCTCCGGTCTCCTTGAGGCGGAGGACTAGGTCTTTCTCTGTGGTCTCCACAGGTGATTCAGACAACCCTTCCTCTTGGGAGATGCAAGTCGAGACTGCATTCAATTCACTGCAGGGATATCCAGCCTTACTTCGTGTCAGAGCATCTCGGTGTCCATTCCACTTGAGGCCACAAACTCAGGGTCCCTCTCACATACATGTAGCTGAGAGAAGCCTCCTCTTGAGGTGCTTGTGGAAAGTTGGTATTCCTCTTGAGTCGAAGCCAGGGACTAAGCTCTCATCTCGAGTTGATTTGGGGTACATGGAGCCCTTTCGTGTTGCTCCAGTGACCTCAGGATCCCTCTAGACTTGAGACAGTGATCTTGGGTTTTCTCTGGAGTGCCATCAAGGAAATTAAGGCTCGTTTCACGTTTTATATGGAACATGAAATTGCTCTGCATGCAGTGCAGGGGAATCGGGCCTCATATCGTGGCGAGGGGGAAGTCTCATGGTTTTACTCGAGTTGCGGCCGGAACCTGGGGTATATTCTCGAGTTACGACGGGGAGGGTTCTTCCACACACGTGTTTGTTCAGCGACGTCAGGACTCCTGTCTAGGTGCGAGGGACACCTCGGGATTCTCCTCGAGTCTTGGCATGGCAATTGGGACGCGTCTCCACGTGAGGCGGGAGACCCAGGGTCCCTTTCGACGTGCCACAGGGATCCAGGGACTGCTATCCATTTTCAGTAGGAGTCAGGCATCGTCTCCTTTGGAAGCATTGATTTTCACGGACCTCTCGAGTTTTCAAAGGATGTGAGGCCTCCGGTCGCCATGAGGCGGAGGACTAGGTCTTTCTCTGTCGTCTCCACAGGGGATTCAGACATCCCTTCATCTTGGGAGATGCAAGACGAGCCTGCATTCAATTCACTGCAGGGATATCCGGCCTTACTTCGAGTCAGAGCATCTCAGGGTCCATTCCACTTGAGGCCACAAACTCAGGGTCCCTCTCACATACCTGTAGCTGAGAGAAGCCTCCTCTTGAGGTGCTTATGGAAAGTTGGTATTCCTCTTGAGTCGAAGCCAGGGACTAAGCTCTCATCTCGAGTTGATTTGGGGTCCTCGGAGCCCTTTCGTGTTGCTCCAGTGACCTCAGGATCCCTCTAGACTTGAGACAGTGACTTTGGGTTTTCACTGGAGTGCCATCAAGGAAATCAAGTCTCCTTTCACGTTTGATGTGGAACACGGAATTGCTCTGCACGCAGTGCAGGGGAATCGGGCCTCATCTTGGGGCGAGGGTGAAGTCTCATGGTTTTTCTCGAGTTGCGGCCGGAACCTGGGGTATATTCTCGAGTTACGACTGGGAGGGCCCTTCCAGACACGTGTTTCTTCAGCGACGTCAGGACTCCTGCCTAGGTGCGAGGGACACCTCGGGATTCTCCTCGAGTCTTGGCATGGCAATTGGGATGCGTCTCCACGTGAGGCGGGAGACCCAGGGTCCCTTTCCACGTTCCACAGGGATCCTGGGACTCCTATCCATTTTCAAGTGGAGTCAGGCATCGTCTCCTTTGGAAGCATTGATCTCCGCGGACCTCTCGAGTTTTCAAAGGATGTGAAGCCTCCGGTCGCGATGAGGCGGAGGACTAGGTCTTTCTCCGTGGTCTCCACAGGGGATTCAGACATCCCTTCGTCTTGGGAGATGCAAGACGAGCCTGCATTCACTTCACTGCAGGGATATCCTGCCTGACTTCGAGTCAGAGCATCTCGGTGTCCATTCCACTTGTGGCCACAAACTCAGGGTCCCTCTCACATACCTGTAGCTGAGAGCAGCCTCCTCTTGAGGTGCCTTTGGAAAGTTGGTATTCCTCTTGAGTCGAAGCCAGGGACTAAACTCTCATCTCGAGTTGATTTGGGGTCCACAGAGCCCTTTCGTGCTGCTACAGTGACCTCAGGATCCCTCTAGACTTTAGACAGTGACTTTGGGTTTTCTCTGGAGTGCCATCAAGGAAATCAAGGCTCCTTTCACGTTTGATGTGGAACACGGAATTGCTCTGCATGCAGTGCAGGGGAATCGGGCCTCATCTCACGGCGAGGGGGAAGTCTCATGGTTTTTCTCGAGTTGCGGCCGGAAGCTGGGGTATATTCTCGAGTTACGACGGGGAGGGCCCTTCCAGACACGTGTTTGTTCAGCGACGTCAGGACTCCTGCCTAGGTGCGAGGGACACCTCGGTATTCTCTTCGAGTCTTGGCATGGCAATTGGGACTCGTTTTCACATGAGGCAGGAGACCAAGGGTCCCTTTCCACGTGCCACAGGGATCCTGGGACTCCTATCCATTTTCAAGAGGAGTCAGGCATCGTCTCCTTTGGAAGCATTGATCTCCGCCGACCTCTCGAGTTTTCAAAGGATGTGAGGCCTCCGGTCGCGATGAGGCGGAGAACTCGATCTTTCTCTGTGGTCTACACAGGGGATTCAGACATCTCTTCGTCTTGGGAAATGCAAGACGAGCCTGCATTCAATTCACTGCAGGGATATCCGGCCTTACTTCGAGTCAGAGCATCTCGGTGTCCATTCCACTTGAGGCCACAAACTCAGGGTCCCTCTCACATACCTGTAGCTGAGAGAAGCCTCCTCTTGAGGTGCTTGTGGAAAGTTGGTGTTCCTCTTGAGTCGAAGCCAGGGTCTAAGCTCTCATCTCGAGTTGATTTGGGGTCCACGGAGCCCTTTCGTGTTTCTCCAGTGACCTCAGGATCCCTCTAAACTTGAGACAGTGATCTTGGGTTTTCTCTGCAGTGCCATCAAGAAAATCAAGGCTCCTTTCACGTTTGATGTGGAACACGGAATTGCTCTGCACGCAGTGAAGGGGAATTGGGGCTCATCTCGTGGCGAGGGAGAAGTCTCATGGTTTTTCTCGAGGTGCGGCCAGAACCTGGGGTATATTCTCGAGTTACGACGGGGAGGGCCCTTCCAGACACGTGTTTGTTCAGCGACGTCAGGACTCCTGCCTAGGGCGAGAGACACCTCGGGATTCTCCTCGAGTCTTGGCATGGTAATTGGGACGCGTCTCCACGTGAAGCGGGAGACCCAGGGTCGCCTTCCACGTGGACAGGGATCCTGGGACTCCTATCCATTTTCAAGAGGAGTCAGGCATCGTCTCCTTTGGAAGCATTGATCTCCGCGGACCTCTCGAGTTTTCAAAGGATGTGAGGCCTCCGGTCGCGATGAGGCGGAGAACTAGGTCTTTCTCTGTGGTCCCCACAGGGGATTCAGACATCCCTTCGTCTTGGGAGATTCAACACGAGCTTGCATTCAATTCACTGCAGGGATATCCGGCGTTACTTCGAGTCAGAGCATCTCGGGGTCCATTCCACTTGAGGCTACAAACTCAGGGTACCTCTCACATACATGTAGCTGAGAGAAGCCTCCTCTTGAGGTGCATGTGGAAAGTTGGTATTCCTCCTGAGTCGAAGCCAGGGACTAAGCTCTCATCTCGAGTTGATTTGGGTCCACGGAGCCCTTTCGTGTTGCTCCAGTGACCTCAGGATCCCTCTAGACTTGAGACAGTGACTTTGGGATTTCTCTGGAGTGCCATCAAGGAAATCAAGGCTCCTTTCACCTTTGATGTGGAAAACGGAATTGCTCTGCATGCAGTGCAGGGGAATCGGGCCTCATCTCGCGGCGAGGGGGAAGTCTCATGGTTTTTCTCGAGTTGCGGCCGGAACCTGGGGTATATTCTCGAGTTACGACGGGGAGGGCCCTTCCAGACACGTGTTTGTTCAGCGACGTCAGGACTCCTGCCTGGGTGCGAAGGACACCTCGGTATTCTCCTCGAATCTTGGCATGGCAATTGGGACGCGTCTCCACAAGAGGCGGGAGACCCAGGGTCCCTTTCCACGTGCCACAGGGATCCTGGGACTCCTATCCATTTTCAAGAGGAGTCAGGCATCGTCTCCTTTGGAAGCATTGATCTCCGCGGACCTCTCGAGTTTTCAAAGGATGTGAGGCCTCCTGTCTCGATGAGGCGGTGAACTAGGTCTTTCTCTGTGGTCTCCACAGGGGATTCAGACATCCCTTCGTCTTGGGACATGCAAGAGGAGTCTGCATTCAATTCACTGCAGGGATATCCGGCCTTACTTCGAGTCAGAGCATCTCGGTGTCCATTCCACTTGAGGCCACAAACTCAGGTTCCTCTCACATACCTGTAGCTGAGAGAAGCCTCCTCTTGAGGTGCTTGTGGAAAGTTGGTATTCCTCTTGAGTCGAAGCCAGGGACTAAGCTCTCATCTCGAGTTGATTTCGGGTCCACGGAGCCATTTCGTGTTGCTCCAGTGACCTCAGGATCCCTCTAGACTTGAGACAGTGATCTTGGGTTTTCTCTGGAGTGCCATCAAGGAAATCAAGGCTCCTTTCACGTTTGATGTGGAACACGGAATTGCTCTGCACGCAGTGCAGGGAAATCGGGCCTCATCTCGCGGCGAGGGGGAAGTCTCATGGTTTTTCTCGAGTTGAGGCCGGAACCTGGGGTATATTCTCGAGTTACGACGGGGAGGGCCCTTCCAGACACGTGTTTGTTCAGCGACGTCAGGACTCCTGCCTAGGTGCGAGGGACACTTCGGGATTCTCCTCGAGTCTTGGCATGGCAATTGGGACGCGTCTCCACGTGAGGCGGGAGACCCAGGTTCCCTTTCCACGTGCGACAGGGATCCTGGGACTCCTATCCATTTTCAAGAGGAGTCAGGCATCGTCTCCTTTGGAAGCATTGATCTCCGTGGACCTCTCGAGTTTTCAAAGGATGTGAGGCCTCCCGTCGCGATGAGGCGGAGAACTAGGTCTTTCTCTGTGGTCTCCACAGGGGATTCAGACATCCCTTCGTCTTGGGAGATGCAAGACGAGCCTGCATTCAATTCACTGCAGGGATATGCGGCCTTATTGGAGTCAGATAATCTCGGTGTCCATTCCACTTGAGGCCACAAACTCAGGGTCCCTCTCACATACCTGTAGCTGAGAGAAGCCTCCTCTTGAGGTGCTTGTGGAAAGTTGGTATTCCTCTTCAGTCGAAGCCAGGGACTAAGCTCTCATCTCGAGTTGATTTGGGGTCCACGGAGCCCTTTCATGTTGCTCCAGTGACCTCAGGATCCCTCTAGACTTGAAATAGTGATCTTGGGTTTTCTGAAGATCTGAAATGTTGTGAAAAACATGAAGAGCCTAAAAGGTGTGAAAAATATGAAAAGCTTCAAAAGATGTCACAAATATGAGGAGCATGAAACAGTCTGAAAAATTGGAGGATCATGAAGCGGTGTTGAAAAACATGAAGAGCATGAAAAGCTGTGAAAAATATGAAGAGCTTCAAAAGGTGTCAAAAATATGGGAGCACGAAACGGTCTGAAAAATAGGAGGAAAATGAAGCGGTGTTGAAAACCATGAAGAGCCTGAAAACGTGTGAAAAATATGAAGAGCTTCAAAATGTGTCAAAAATATGAGAAGCATGAAACGGTCTGAAAAATAGGAGGAGCATGAAGAGGTGTTAAAAAACATGTAGAGCATGAAAAGGGGTGAAAAATATGAAGAGCTTCAAAAGGTGTCAAAACTCTGAGGAGTATGAAACGGTCTGAAAATAGGAGCAGCATGAAACGGTGTTCAAAAACATGAAGAGCTTGAAACGGTGTGAAAAATATGAAGAGCTTCAAAAGGTGTCAAAAATTAGATTAGCATGGAACGGTCTGAAAAATAGGAGGAGCATGAAGTGGTGTTGAAAAACATGAAGAGCCTGAAAAAGTGTAAAATATATGAAGAGCTTCAAAAGGTGTGAAAAATATTAGGAGCTTCAAAAGAGGTCAAAATAATGAGGAGCATGAAACGGTCTGAAAAATAGGAGGAGCATGAAACGGTTTTGAAAAACACGAAGGGCCTGAAAAGGTGTGAAAAATATGAAGAGCTTCAAAAGGTGTGAAATACATAGGGGCATGAAACGGTCTGAAAAACAGAAGGAGCATGAAGCTGTGTTGATAAACATGAAGAGCTTGAAAAGATGTGAAAAATATGAATAGCTTCAAAAGGTGTCAAAAATATGATGAGACTGAAACAGTCTGAAAAATAGGTGGAACATGAAGCAGTGTTTAAAAACATGAAGAGCCTGAAAAGGTGTGAAAAATATGAAGAGCTTCAAAAGGTGTGAAATATATGAGGAGGATGGAACCGTCTGAAAAATAGGAGGAGCATGAAGCTTTGTTCAAATATATGAAGAGCCTGAAAAGGTGTGAAAAATATGAAGAGCTTCAAAAGGTGTCAAAGATATTAGGAGCATGAAACGGTCTGAAAAAAAGGAGGAGCAGGAAACCGTGTTCAAAAACATGAAGAGCCTGAAAAGGTGTGAAAAATATGAAGAGCTTCAAAAGGTGTTAAAAATAGGAGGAGCATGAAGCGGTGTTCAAAAACATGAAGAGCCTGAAAATGTGTGTAAAATATGAAGAGATTCAAAACTTGTCAAAAATATGAGAAGCATGAAATGGTCTGAAAAATAGGTGGATCAGAAGCGGTGTTGAAAAACATGAATAGCGTGAAAAAGTGTGAAAAATATGAAGAGGTTCAAAAGGTGTGAAAAATATGAAGAGCTTAAAATGGTGTCAAAAATTAGATTAGCATGGAACGGTCTGAAAAATAGGAGGAGCATGAAGTGGTGTTGAAAAACATGAAGAGCCTGAAAAAGTGTAAAATATATGAAGAGCTTCAAAAGGTGTGAAAAATATTAGGAGCTTCAAAAGAGGTCAAAAAAATGAGGAGCATGAAACGGTCTGAAAAATAGGAGGAGCATGAAACGGTTTTGAAAAACACGAAGGGCCTGAAAAGGTGTGAAAAATATGAAGAGCTTCAAAAGGTGTGAAATACATAGGGGCATGAAACGGTCTGAAAAATAGGTGGAGCATGAAACAGTGTTTAAAAACATGAAGAGCCTGAAAAGGTGTGAAAAATATGAAGAGCTCAAAAGGTGCCAAAAATATGAGGAGCATGAAACGGTCTGAAAAATAGCAGGAGCATGAAGTGGTGTTGAAAAATATGAAGAGCCTGAAAAGGTGTGAAATATATGAAGAGATTCAAAATGTGTCAAAAATATGAGGAGTATGAAAGGGTCTGAAAAATAGGAGCAGCATGAAACGCTGTTCAAAATCATGAAGAGCCTGAAAAGGTGAGAAAAATATGAAGACCTTCAAAAGGTATGAAAAATATGAGGAACATGAAACGATCTTAAAAATAGGAGGAGCATGAAGTGGTGTTGTAAAACATGAACAACCTGAAAAGGTGTGAAAAATATGAAGAGCTTCAAACGGTGTGAAATACATGAGGAGCTTGAAACGGTCTGAAAATAGTAGGAGCATGAAGTGTTGTTCAAAAACATGAAGAGCGTGAAAAGATGTGTAAAATATGAAGAGCTTCAAAAGGTGGGAAAAATAGGAGGACCATGAAGCGTTGTTGAAAAACATGAAGAGACTGAAAATGTGTGAAAAAATATGAAGAGCTTCAAAACCTGTGAAAAATAGGAGGAGCATGAAACGGTGCTCAAAAATATGAAGAGCCTGAAAAGGTGTGAAAAATATGAAGACCTTCAAAAGGTATGAAAAATATGAGGAACATGAAACGATCTTAAAAATAGGAGGAACATGAAGTGGTGTTGTAAAACATGAACAGCCTGAAAAGGTGTGAAAAATATGAAGAGCTTCTAAAGGCGTCAAAAATATGAGGAGCATGAAACGGTTTGAAAAATAGGAGGAGCATGAAACGGTTTTCAAAAACACCAAGAACCTGAACTGTTTGAAAAATATGAAGAGCTCAAAACGTGTCAAAAATATGAGGAGCATGAAACGGTATGAAAAATAGGAGGAGCATGAAATGATGTTGAAAAAGATGAAGCGCCTGAAAACGTGTGAAAAATATGAAGAGCTTCAAAATTATGAAAAATATGAAGAGCTTCAATAGGTGTGAAAAATGTGAAGAGATTCAAAATGTGTCAAAAATGACATGAGCATGAAATGGTCTGAAAAATAGGAGGAGCATGAAGTGGTGTTCAAAAACATGAAGAGCCTAAAAATGTGTGAGATATGAAGAGCTTCAAAAGGTGTCAAAAATATGAGGAGCATGATACTGTCTGCAAAATAGGAGGAGCATGAAGTTGTGTTGAAAAACATGAAGAGCTTGAAAAAGTGTGAAAAATACGAAGAGCTTCAAAAGGTGTCAAATATATGAGGAGTATGAAATGGTCTGAAAAATAGGAGGAGCATAAAGCGGTGTTCAAAAACATGAAGAGCCTGAAAAGGTGTGAAAAATATGAAGAGCTTCAAAATGTGTCAAAAATATGACGAGCATGAAACCCTCTTAAAAATAGGAGGAGGATGAAGCGGTGTTCAAAAACATGAAGAGCCTGAAAAGGTGTGAAAAATATGAAGAGCTTCAAAAGGTGTAAAAAATATGAAGAGCTTCAAAAGGTGTCAAAAATGATATGAGCATGAAACGGTCTAAAAAATAGGAGGAGCATGAAGCGGTGTTGAAAAACATGAAGAGCCTGAAAAGGTGGGTAAAATATGAAGAGCTTCAAAAGGTGTCAAAAATATGAGGAGCATGAAACGGTCTGAAAAATAGGAGGAGCATTAAACGGTATTCAAAAACATGAAGAGCCTGAAATGGTGTGAAAAATATGAAGAGCTTCAAAAGCTGTCAAAAATAGGAGGAGCATAAAACGGTCTCAAAAAGAGGAGGAGCATGAAGCGGTGTTCAAAAACATGAAGAGCCTGAAAAGGTGTGAAAAATATGAAGAGCTTCAAAAGGTGTCAAAAATATGAGGATCATGAAACGGTCTGAAAAATAGGAGGAGCATGAAGCGGTGTTGAAAAACATGAAGAGTCTGAAATGTGTTAAAATTATGAAGAGCTTCAAAAGATTTCAAAAATATGAGGATCATGAAAATTTCTGAAGAATAGGAGGAGCATGAAGCTGTGTTGAAAAACATGAAGAGCCTGAAATGGTGTGAAAAATATGAAGCGCTTCAAAAGGTGTCAAATATATGAGGAGCATGAAACGGTCTGAAAAATAGGAGGAGCATGAAGTGGTGTTGAAGAACATGAAGAGCCTGAAAAGGTGTGAAAAATATGAAGCGCTTCAAAAGATGTCAAAATTATGAGGAGCATGAAACAGTCTGAAAAATAGGAGGAGCATGAATTGATTTCGAAAAACATGAAGATCCTGAAAACATGTGAAATATATGAAGCGCTACAAAAGGTGTGAAATACATGAGGAGCATGAAACAGTCTAAAAAATAGGAGGAGCATGAAGCAGTGTTCAAAAACATGAAGAACCTGAAAAGGTGTGAAAAATATGAAGAGCTTCAAAGGTGTGAAAATTATGAGGAGCATGAAACGGTCTGAAAAATACGAGGAGCATGAAGCGGTGTTGAAAAACATGAAGAGCCTGAAAAGGTGGGTAAAATATGAAGAGCTTTAAAAGTTGTCAAAAATATGAGGAGCATGAAACGGTCTGAAAAATAGGAGGAGCATTAAACGGTGTTCAAAAACATGAAGAGCCTGAAATGGTGTGAAAAATATGAAGAGATTCAAAAGGTGTCAAAAATATGAGGAGCATCAAACGGTGTGAAAAATAGGAGGACCACAAGTGGTGTTCAAAAACATGAAGAACCTGAAAACGTGTGAAATATATGAAGAGCTTCAAAAGGTGTCAAAAATATGAGGAGCATGAAACGGTGTGAAAAATAGGAGGACCACAAGTGGTGTTCAAAAACATGAAGAGCCTGAAAAGGTGTGAAATATATGAAGAGATTCAAAAGGTGTCAAAAATATGAGGAGCATGTATCGGTCTGAAAAATATGAGGAGCATGAAGCGGTGTTGAAAAACATGAAGAGCCTGAAAAAGTGTGAAAAATATGAAGAGCTTCAAAAGTTGTCAAAAATATGACGAGCATGATTCAGTTTGAACAATAGGGGGAGCATGAAGTGGTGTTGAAAATCATGAAGAACCTGAAAAGTTGTGAAAAATATGAAGAGCTTTAATAGGTGTCAAAAATATAAGGAGCATGAAACGGTGTGAAAAATAGGAGGACCACACTGGTGTTCAAAAACATGAAGAGCCTGAAAACGTGTGAAAAATATGAAGAGCTTCAAAAGGTGTGAAAAATATGAAGAGCGTCAAAAGGTGTCAAAAATGCGATGAGCATGAAACGGTCTGAAAAATTGGAGGAGCAAGAAGTAGTGTTGAAAAATACGAGGAGCATGAAGAGGTGTTGAAAAAAATGAAGAGCCTGAAAAGGAGTGAAAAATATGAAGAGCTTCAAAAGGTGTCAAAAATGAGATGAGCATGAAACGGTCTGAAAAATAGGAGAAGCATGAAGTGGTGTGGAAAAAGATGAAGAGCCTGAAAAAGTGTGAAAAATATGAAGAGCTTCAAAAGGAGTGAAATATATGAGGAGCATGAAACGGTCTGAAAAATATGAGGAGCATAAAGAGGTGTTGAAAAACGTGAAGAGCCTGAAATGGTGTTTAATATATGAAGAGCTTCAAAACGTGTCAAAACTCGATGAGCAGGAAATGGTCTGAATAACAGGAGAGCATGAAGCGGTGTTGAAAAACATGAAGACCCTGAAAAGGTGTGAAATATATGAAGAGCTTCAAAAGGTATCAAAAATATGAGGAGAATGAAACGGTCTGAAAAATAGGAGGAGCATGAAGTGGTGTTGAAAAACATGAAGATCCTGAAATGGTGTGAAAATTATGAAGAGCTTCAAAAGGTGTGAATAATATGAAGAGGTTCAAAAGGTGTCAAGAATATGAGGAGCATGAAACGGTCTGAAAAATAGGAGGAGCATAAAGAGGTGTTGAAAAACATGACGAGCCTGAAAAGGTGTGAAAAATATGAAGAGCTTCAAAAGGTGTCAAAAATATGAGGAGCATGAAACGCTCTGAAAAATAGGAGGAGCAAGAAGCGGTGTTACAAAACATGAAGAGCATGAAAATGCATAAAAAATATGAAGAGCTTCAAAAGGTGTGAAAAATATGAAGAGCTTCAAAAGGTGTCAAAAATGAGATGAGCATGAAACGGTCTGAAAAATAGGAGGAGCATGAAGTGGTGTTGAAAAAAAAGAAGAGCCTGAAAAGGTGTGAAATATATGAAGATCTTCATAAGGTGTCAAAAATATGAGAAGAATGAAACGGTATGAAAAATAGGAGAAGCATGAAGGGGTGTGGAAAAACATGACGAGCCTGAAAAGGTGTGAAAAATACGAAGAGCTTGAAAAGGTGTCAAAAATATGAGGAGCATGAAACGGTCGCAAAAATAGGAGGAGCATGAAGCGGTGTTGAAAAACATGAAGAGCCTGATAACGTGTGAAAAATATGAAGAGCTTCAAAAGGTGTGAAAAATATGAAGAGCTTCAAAAGGTGTCAAAAATGAGATGAGCATGAAACTGTCTGTAAATAGGAGGAGCAAGAAGTGGTATTGAAAAACATGAAGAGCCTGAAAAGGTGTGAAAAATACGAAGAGCTTCAAAAGGTGTCAAAAATATGAGGAGCATGAAATGGACGGAAAAATAGGAGGAGCATGAAGCGGTGTTGAGAAACATGAAGAGCCAGAAAACGTGTGAAAAATATGAAGAGCTTCAAAAGGTGTCAAAAATGAGATGAGCATGAAACTGTCTGGAAAATAGGAGGAGCATGAAACGGTGTTCAAAAACATGAAGAGCCTGAAAAGGTGTGAAAAATATGAAGAGCTTCAAAAAATGTCAAAGATATGAGGAGCATGAAACGGTCTGAAAAATAGGAGAATCATGCAGCGGTGTTGAAAACTATAAACAGCCTTAAAAAGTGTGAAAAATATGAAGAGCTTCAAAAGGTGTCAAAAATATGAGGAGCATGAAACTGTCTGAAAAATAGGAGCAACATGAAACGATGTTCAAAAACATGAAGACATTGAAAATGTGGGAAAAATATGAAGAGCTTCAAAAGGTGTGAAAAATATGAAGAGCTTCAAAAGGTGTCAACAATATGAGGAGCATGAAACCGTCTGAAAAATAGGAGGAGCATGAAGCGGTGTTCAAAAACATGAAGAGCATGAAAAGGTGTGAAAAATGTCAAGAGCTTCAAAAGGTGTGAAATACATGAGGAGCATGAAATGGGCTGAAAAATAGGAGAAGCGTGAAGTGGTGTGGAAAAACATGAAGAGCCTGAAAAGTTGTGAAAAATATGAAGAGCTTCAAAAGGTGTGAAATACATGAGGAGCATGAAATTCTCTGAAAAATAAGAGGAGCATGAAGCGGTGTTCAAAAACTTGAAGAGCCTGAAAATTTGTGCAAAATATGAAAAGCTTCAAAAGGTGTCAAAAATGAGATGAGCATGAAAATGTCTTAAAAATAGGAGGATCATGAAACGTTGTTGAAAAACATGGAGAGCCTGAAAAGGTGTGAAAAATATGAAGAGCTTCAAAAGGTGTCAAAAATGAGATGAGCATGAAACGGTCTGAAAATAAGAGGAGCATGAAGCGGTGTTCAAAAACATGAAGAGCCTGAAAAGGTGTGAAAAATATGAAGAGCTTCAAAAGGTGTGAAATATATTAAGAGCTTCAAAAGGTGTAAAAAATGAGATGAGCATGAAACGGTGTGAAAAATAGGAGGAGCATGAAGTGGTGCTGAAAAACATGAAGAGCCTGAAAAGGTGTGAAAAATATGGAGAGCTTCAAAAGGTGTCAAAAATATGAGGAGCATGAAACGCTCAGAAAAATAGGAGGAGCATGAAGCCGTGTTTAAAACATGAAGAGTCTGAAACGGTGTGAAAAATATGAAGAGCTTCAAAAGGTGTCATAAATACGAGGAGCATGAAACAGTCTGAAAAATAGGAGGAGCATGAAGCGGTGTTCAAAAACATGAAGAGCCTGAAAAGGTGTGAAAAATATGAAGAGCTTCAAAAGGTGTGAAATATATTAAGAGCTTCAAAAGGTGTAAAAAATGAGATGAGCATGAAACGGTGTGAAAAATAGGAGGAGCATGAAGTGGTGCTGAAAAACATGAAGAGCCTGAAAAGGTGTGAAAAATATGGAGAGCTTCAAAAGGTGTCAAAAATATGAGGAGCATGAAACGCTCAGAAAAATAGGAGGAGCATGAAGCCGTGTTTAAAACATGAAGAGTCTGAAACGGTGTGAAAAATATGAAGAGCTTCAAAAGGTGTCATAAATACGAGGAGCATGAAACAGTCTGAAAAATAGGAGGAGCATGAAGTGGTGTTCAAAAACATGAAGAGACTGAAAACGTGTGAAAAACATGAAGAGCCTGAAAAGGTGTGAAAAATATGAAGAGCTTCAAAAGGTGAGAAAAATATGAGGAGCATGAAATGGTCTGAAAAATAGGAGGATCATGAAGCGGTGTTGAAAAACATGAAGAGCCTGAAAAGGTGTGAAAAATATGAAGAGCTTCAAAAGGTGTAAAAAATATGAGGAGCATGAAACGGTCTGAAAAAAAGGAGGATCAAGAAACGGTTTTGAAAACATGAAGAGCCTGTAAACGTGTGAAAAATATGAAGAGCTACAAAAGGTGTCAAAAATGAGATGAGCATGAAACGGTCTGAAAGATAGGAGGAGTGAGAAGTGGTGTTCAAAAACATGAAGAGCGTGAAAAGGTGTGAAAAATATAAAGAGCTTCAAAAGGTGTGAAAAACATGAACAGCCTGAAAACGTGTGAAAAATATGAAGAGCTTCAAAAGGTGTGAAAAATATGAAGAGCTTCAAAAGGTGTCAAAAATCGATGAGCAGGAAATGGTCTGAAAAATAGGAGGAGCATGAAGTGGTGTTAAAAACATGAAGAGCCGAAAAGGTGTGAAATATATGAAGAGCTTCAAAATGTGCCAAAAATATGAGGAGAATGAAACGATGTGAAAATAGGAGGAGCATTAAGTGTTGTTGAAAAACATGAAGAGCCTGAAAAGGTGTGAAAAATATGAAGAGCTTCAAAAGGTGTGAAATACATGAGGAGCATGAAACGGTCTGAAAAATAGAAGCGGCATGAAGTGGTGTGAAAAAACATGAAGAGCCTGAAAAGGTGTGAGAAATATGAAGAGCTTCAAAAGGTGTCAAATATATGAAGAGCATGAACCGGTCTGAAAAATAGGAGGATCATGAAGCAGTGTTCAAAAACATGAAGAGCCTGAAAAGGTGTGAAAAATATGAAGAGCTTCAAAATGTGTCAAATATATGAGGAGCATGAAACGGTCTGAAAAATAGGAGGAGCATGAAACGGTGATTAAAAACATGAAGAGCCTGAAAAGGTGTGAAAAATATGAATAGCTTCAAAAGGTGTGAAATACATGAGGAGCATGAAACGGGTTGAAAAAAGGAGAAGCATGAAGTGGTGTGGAAAAACATGAAGAGCCTGAAAATGTGTGAAAAATATGAAAAGCCTCAAAACGCATCAAAAATGAGATGAGCGTGAAACGGTCTGAAAAATAGGAGGATCATGAAACGGTGTTGAAAAACATGAAGAGCCTGAAAAGTTGTGAAAAATATGAAAAGCCTCAAAAGGGATCAAAAATGAGATGAGCGTGAAACGGTCTGAAAAATAGGAGGATCATGAAACGGTGTTGAAAAACATGAAGAGCCTGAAAAGGTGTGAAAAATATGAGGAGCTTCAAAAGGTGTGAAAAATCTGAGGAGCATGAAACGATCTGAAAAATAGGAGCACCATGAAGCGGTGTTCAAAAACACGAAGAGCCTGAAAACGTGTGAAAAATATGAATAGCTTCTAAAGGTGTGAAATACATAAGGAGCATTAAATGGTCTGAAAATAGGAGGAGCATGAAACGGTGTTCAAAAACAGGAAGAGCCTGAAAAGTTGTGAAAAATATGAAGAGCTTCAAAAGGTGTCAAATATATGAGGAGCATGAAACGGTCTGAAAAATAGGAGGAGCATGAGTGGTGTTCAAAAACATGAAAAGCCTGAAAAAGTGTGAAAAATATGAAGAGCTTCAAAAGGTGTCAAAAACATGAGGAGCAGGGAACGGTCTGAAATGTACGAGGAGCATGAAGCCGTGTTCAAAAACCTGAAGAGCCTGAAAAGGTGTGAAAAATATGAAGAGCTTCAAAGGTGTGAAAATTATGAGGAGCATGAAACGGTCTGAAAAATACGAGGAGCATGAAGCGGTGTTGAAAAACATGAAGAGCCTGAAAAGGTGGGTAAAATATGAAGAGCTTTAAAAGTTGTCAAAAATATGAGGAGCATGAAACGGTCTGAAAAATAGGAGGAGCATTAAACGGTGTTCAAAAACATGAAGAGCCTGAAATGGTGTGAAAAATATGAAGAGATTCAAAAGGTGTCAAAAATATGAGGAGCATCAAACGGTGTGAAAAATAGGAGGACCACAAGTGGTGTTCAAAAACATGAAGAACCTGAAAACGTGTGAAATATATGAAGAGCTTCAAAAGGTGTCAAAAATATGAGGAGCATGAAACGGTGTGAAAAATAGGAGGACCACAAGTGGTGTTCAAAAACATGAAGAGCCTGAAAAGGTGTGAAATATATGAAGAGATTCAAAAGGTGTCAAAAATATGAGGAGCATGTATCGGTCTGAAAAATATGAGGAGCATGAAGCGGTGTTGAAAAACATGAAGAGCCTGAAAAAGTGTGAAAAATATGAAGAGCTTCAAAAGTTGTCAAAAATATGACGAGCATGATTCAGTTTGAACAATAGGGGGAGCATGAAGTGGTGTTGAAAATCATGAAGAACCTGAAAAGTTGTGAAAAATATGAAGAGCTTTAATAGGTGTCAAAAATATGAGGAGCATGAAACGGTGTGAAAAATAGGAGGACCACACTGGTGTTCAAAAACATGAAGAGCCTGAAAACGTGTGAAAAATATGAAGAGCTTCAAAAGGTGTGAAAAATATGAAGAGCGTCAAAAGGTGTCAAAAATGCGATGAGCATGAAACGGTCTGAAAAATTGGAGGAGCAAGAAGTAGTGTTGAAAAATACGAGGAGCATGAAGAGGTGTTGAAAAAAATGAAGAGCCTGAAAAGGAGTGAAAAATATGAAGAGCTTCAAAAGGTGTCAAAAATGAGATGAGCATGAAACGGTCTGAAAAATAGGAGAAGCATGAAGTGGTGTGGAAAAAGATGAAGAGCCTGAAAAAGTGTGAAAAATATGAAGAGCTTCAAAAGGAGTGAAATATATGAGGAGCATGAAACGGTCTGAAAAATATGAGGAGCATAAAGAGGTGTTGAAAAACGTGAAGAGCCTGAAATGGTGTTTAATATATGAAGAGCTTCAAAACGTGTCAAAACTCGATGAGCAGGAAATGGTCTGAATAACAGGAGAGCATGAAGCGGTGTTGAAAAACATGAAGACCCTGAAAAGGTGTGAAATATATGAAGAGCTTCAAAAGGTATCAAAAATATGAGGAGAATGAAACGGTCTGAAAAATAGGAGGAGCATGAAGTGGTGTTGAAAAACATGAAGATCCTGAAATGGTGTGAAAATTATGAAGAGCTTCAAAAGGTGTGAATAATATGAAGAGGTTCAAAAGGTGTCAAGAATATGAGGAGCATGAAACGGTCTGAAAAATAGGAGGAGCATAAAGAGGTGTTGAAAAACATGACGAGCCTGAAAAGGTGTGAAAAATATGAAGAGCTTCAAAAGGTGTCAAAAATATGAGGAGCATGAAACGCTCTGAAAAATAGGAGGAGCAAGAAGCGGTGTTACAAAACATGAAGAGCATGAAAATGCATAAAAAATATGAAGAGCTTCAAAAGGTGTGAAAAATATGAAGAGCTTCAAAAGGTGTCAAAAATGAGATGAGCATGAAACGGTCTGAAAAATAGGAGGAGCATGAAGTGGTGTTGAAAAAAAAGAAGAGCCTGAAAAGGTGTGAAATATATGAAGATCTTCATAAGGTGTCAAAAATATGAGAAGAATGAAACGGTATGAAAAATAGGAGAAGCATGAAGGGGTGTGGAAAAACATGACGAGCCTGAAAAGGTGTGAAAAATACGAAGAGCTTGAAAAGGTGTCAAAAATATGAGGAGCATGAAACGGTCGCAAAAATAGGAGGAGCATGAAGCGGTGTTGAAAAACATGAAGAGCCTGATAACGTGTGAAAAATATGAAGAGCTTCAAAAGGTGTGAAAAATATGAAGAGCTTCAAAAGGTGTCAAAAATGAGATGAGCATGAAACTGTCTGTAAATAGGAGGAGCAAGAAGTGGTATTGAAAAACATGAAGAGCCTGAAAAGGTGTGAAAAATACGAAGAGCTTCAAAAGGTGTCAAAAATATGAGGAGCATGAAATGGACGGAAAAATAGGAGGAGCATGAAGCGGTGTTGAGAAACATGAAGAGCCAGAAAACGTGTGAAAAATATGAAGAGCTTCAAAAGGTGTCAAAAATGAGATGAGCATGAAACTGTCTGGAAAATAGGAGGAGCATGAAACGGTGTTCAAAAACATGAAGAGCCTGAAAAGGTGTGAAAAATATGAAGAGCTTCAAAAAATGTCAAAGATATGAGGAGCATGAAACGGTCTGAAAAATAGGAGAATCATGCAGCGGTGTTGAAAACTATAAACAGCCTTAAAAAGTGTGAAAAATATGAAGAGCTTCAAAAGGTGTCAAAAATATGAGGAGCATGAAACTGTCTGAAAAATAGGAGCAACATGAAACGATGTTCAAAAACATGAAGACATTGAAAATGTGGGAAAAATATGAAGAGCTTCAAAAGGTGTGAAAAATATGAAGAGCTTCAAAAGGTGTCAACAATATGAGGAGCATGAAACCGTCTGAAAAATAGGAGGAGCATGAAGCGGTGTTCAAAAACATGAAGAGCATGAAAAGGTGTGAAAAATGTGAAGAGCTTCAAAAGGTGTGAAATACATGAGGAGCATGAAATGGGCTGAAAAATAGGAGAAGCGTGAAGTGGTGTGGAAAAACATGAAGAGCCTGAAAAGTTGTGAAAAATATGAAGAGCTTCAAAAGGTGTGAAATACATGAGGAGCATGAAATTCTCTGAAAAATAAGAGGAGCATGAAGCGGTGTTCAAAAACTTGAAGAGCCTGAAAATTTGTGCAAAATATGAAAAGCTTCAAAAGGTGTCAAAAATGAGATGAGCATGAAAATGTCTTAAAAATAGGAGGATCATGAAACGTTGTTGAAAAACATGGAGAGCCTGAAAAGGTGTGAAAAATATGAAGAGCTTCAAAAGGTGTCAAAAATGAGATGAGCATGAAACGGTCTGAAAATAAGAGGAGCATGAAGCGGTGTTCAAAAACATGAAGAGCCTGAAAAGGTGTGAAAAATATGAAGAGCTTCAAAAGGTGTGAAATATATTAAGAGCTTCAAAAGGTGTAAAAAATGAGATGAGCATGAAACGGTGTGAAAAATAGGAGGAGCATGAAGTGGTGCTGAAAAACATGAAGAGCCTGAAAAGGTGTGAAAAATATGGAGAGCTTCAAAAGGTGTCAAAAATATGAGGAGCATGAAACGCTCAGAAAAATAGGAGGAGCATGAAGCCGTGTTTAAAACATGAAGAGTCTGAAACGGTGTGAAAAATATGAAGAGCTTCAAAAGGTGTCATAAATACGAGGAGCATGAAACAGTCTGAAAAATAGGAGGAGCATGAAGCGGTGTTCAAAAACATGAAGAGCCTGAAAAGGTGTGAAAAATATGAAGAGCTTCAAAAGGTGTGAAATATATTAAGAGCTTCAAAAGGTGTAAAAAATGAGATGAGCATGAAACGGTGTGAAAAATAGGAGGAGCATGAAGTGGTGCTGAAAAACATGAAGAGCCTGAAAAGGTGTGAAAAATATGGAGAGCTTCAAAAGGTGTCAAAAATATGAGGAGCATGAAACGCTCAGAAAAATAGGAGGAGCATGAAGCCGTGTTTAAAACATGAAGAGTCTGAAACGGTGTGAAAAATATGAAGAGCTTCAAAAGGTGTCATAAATACGAGGAGCATGAAACAGTCTGAAAAATAGGAGGAGCATGAAGTGGTGTTCAAAAACATGAAGAGACTGAAAACGTGTGAAAAACATGAAGAGCCTGAAAAGGTGTGAAAAATATGAAGAGCTTCAAAAGGTGAGAAAAATATGAGGAGCATGAAATGGTCTGAAAAATAGGAGGATCATGAAGCGGTGGTGAAAAACATGAAGAGCCTGAAAAGGTGTGAAAAATATGAAGAGCTTCAAAAGGTGTAAAAAATATGAGGAGCATGAAACGGTCTGAAAAAAAGGAGGATCAAGAAACGGTTTTGAAAACATGAAGAGCCTGTAAACGTGTGAAAAATATGAAGAGCTACAAAAGGTGTCAAAAATGAGATGAGCATGAAACGGTCTGAAAGATAGGAGGAGTGAGAAGTGGTGTTCAAAAACATGAAGAGCGTGAAAAGGTGTGAAAAATATAAAGAGCTTCAAAAGGTGTGAAAAACATGAACAGCCTGAAAACGTGTGAAAAATATGAAGAGCTTCAAAAGGTGTGAAAAATATGAAGAGCTTCAAAAGGTGTCAAAAATCGATGAGCAGGAAATGGTCTGAAAAATAGGAGGAGCATGAAGTGGTGTTAAAAACATGAAGAGCCGAAAAGGTGTGAAATATATGAAGAGCTTCAAAATGTGCCAAAAATATGAGGAGAATGAAACGATGTGAAAATAGGAGGAGCATTAAGTGTTGTTGAAAAAC
This sequence comes from Dama dama, assembly GCF_033118175.1. Taxonomy (NCBI): domain Eukaryota; kingdom Metazoa; phylum Chordata; class Mammalia; order Artiodactyla; family Cervidae; genus Dama; species Dama dama. The sequence goes on from NW_026870899.1 coordinate 602,285, forward strand.
ATGAAGAGCCTGAAAAGGTGTGAAAAATATGAAGAGCTTCAAAAGGTGTGAAATACATGAGGAGCATGAAACGGTCTGAAAAATAGAAGCGGCATGAAGTGGTGTGAAAAAACATGAAGAGCCTGAAAAGGTGTGAGAAATATGAAGAGCTTCAAAAGGTGTCAAATATATGAAGAGCATGAACCGGTCTGAAAAATAGGAGGATCATGAAGCAGTGTTCAAAAACATGAAGAGCCTGAAAAGGTGTGAAAAATATGAAGAGCTTCAAAATGTGTCAAATATATGAGGAGCATGAAACGGTCTGAAAAATAGGAGGAGCATGAAACGGTGATTAAAAACATGAAGAGCCTGAAAAGGTGTGAAAAATATGAATAGCTTCAAAAGGTGTGAAATACATGAGGAGCATGAAACGGGTTGAAAAAAGGAGAAGCATGAAGTGGTGTGGAAAAACATGAAGAGCCTGAAAATGTGTGAAAAATATGAAAAGCCTCAAAACGCATCAAAAATGAGATGAGCGTGAAACGGTCTGAAAAATAGGAGGATCATGAAACGGTGTTGAAAAACATGAAGAGCCTGAAAAGTTGTGAAAAATATGAAAAGCCTCAAAAGGGATCAAAAATGAGATGAGCGTGAAACGGTCTGAAAAATAGGAGGATCATGAAACGGTGTTGAAAAACATGAAGAGCCTGAAAAGGTGTGAAAAATATGAGGAGCTTCAAAAGGTGTGAAAAATCTGAGGAGCATGAAACGATCTGAAAAATAGGAGCACCATGAAGCGGTGTTCAAAAACACGAAGAGCCTGAAAACGTGTGAAAAATATGAATAGCTTCTAAAGGTGTGAAATACATAAGGAGCATTAAATGGTCTGAAAATAGGAGGAGCATGAAACGGTGTTCAAAAACAGGAAGAGCCTGAAAAGTTGTGAAAAATATGAAGAGCTTCAAAAGGTGTCAAATATATGAGGAGCATGAAACGGTCTGAAAAATAGGAGGAGCATGAGTGGTGTTCAAAAACATGAAAAGCCTGAAAAAGTGTGAAAAATATGAAGAGCTTCAAAAGGTGTCAAAAATGAGATGAGCATGAAACGGTCTGAAATATAGGAGGAGCATGAAGTGGTGTTGAAAAAAAAGAAGAGACTGAAAAGTTGTGAAATATATGAAGAGCTTCAAAAGGTGTGAATTACATGAGGAGCATGAAATGGGCTGAAAAATAGGAGAAGCGTGAAGTGGTGTGGAAAAACATGAAGAGCCTGAAAAGTTGTGAAAAATATGAAGAGCTTCAAAAGGTGTGAAATACATGAGGAGCATTAAATGGTCTGAAAATAGGAGGAGCATGAAACGGTGTTCAAAAACAGGAAGAGCCTGAAAAGTTGTGAAAAATATGAATAGCTTTTAAGGTGTGAAATACATAAGGAGCATTAAATGGTCTGAAAATAGGAGGAGCATGAAACGGTGTTCAAAAACAGGAAGAGCCTGAAAAGTTGTGAAAAATATGAAGAGCTTCAAAAGGTGTCAAATATATGAGGAGCATGAAACGGTCTGAAAAATAGGAGGAGCATGAGTGGTGTTCAAAAACATGAAAAGCCTGAAAAAGTGTGAAAAATATGAAGAGCTTCAAAAGGTGTCAAAAATGAGATGAGCATGAAACGGTCTGAAATATAGGAGGAGCATGAAGTGGTGTTGAAAAAAAAGAAGAGACTGAAAAGTTGTGAAATATATGAAGAGCTTCAAAAGGTGTGAATTACATGAGGAGCATGAAATGGGCTGAAAAATAGGAGAAGCGTGAAGTGGTGTGGAAAAACATGAAGAGCCTGAAAAGTTGTGAAAAATATGAAGAGCTTCAAAAGGTGTGAAATACATGAGGAGTATGAAATTCTCTGAAAAATAAGAGGAGAATGAAGCGGTGTTCAAAAACTTGAAGAGCCTGAGAATTTGTGCAAAATATGAAAAGCTTCAAAAGGTGTCAAAAATGAGAGGAGCATGAAAATGTCTTAAAAATAGGAGGATCATGAAACGGTGTTGAAAAACATGGAGAGCCTGAAAAGGTGTGAAAAATATGCAAAGCTTCAAAAGGTGTCAAAAATGAAATGAGCATGAAACGGTCTGAAAAATAGGAGGAGGATGAAGCGGTGTTGAAAAACATGAAGAGCCTGAAAAGTTGTGAAAAATATGAAGAGCTTCAAAAGGTGTGAAATATATTAGGAGCATGAAACGGGCTGAAAAATAGGAGAAGCATGAAGTGGTGTTGAAAAACATGGAGAGCCTGCAAAGTTGTGAAAAATATGAAGAGCTTCAAAAGGTGTGAAATACATGAGGAGCATGAAACTCTCTGAAAAATAGAAGGAGCATGAAGCGGTGTTGAAATACATGAAGAGCCTGAAAACGTGTGAAAAATATGAAGAGCTTCAAAAGGTGTGAAAAATATGAAGAGCTTCAAAATGTGTCAGAAATTAGATGGGCATGAAACGGTGTGAAATATAGGAGGAGCAAGAAGAAGTGTTGAAAAAAATGAAGAGCCTGAAAAGGTGTGAAAAATATGAAAGCTTCAAACGGTGTCAAAAATATGAGGAGAATGAAACGGCCTGAAAAATAGGAGGAGCATGAAGAGGTGTTGAAAAACATGTAGAGCCTGAAAAGGTGTGAAAAATATGAAGAGCTTGAAAAGGTGTGAAATATATGAAGAGCTTCAAAAGGTGTCAGAAATTAGATGGGCATGGAACGGTGTCAAATATAGGAGGAGCAAGAAGTAGTGTTGAAAAAAATGAAGAGCCTGAAAAGGTGTGAAAAAATATGAAGAGCTTAAAAAGGTGTCAAAAATATGAGGAGCATGAAACGGTCTGAAAAAATGGAGGAGCATGAAGCTGTGTTCAAAAACATGAAGAGCCTGAAAAGGTGTGTAAAATATACGAAGAGCTTAAAAAGGTGTCAAAATATGAGGAGCATGAAACGGTCTGAAGAAAAGGAGGAGAATGAAGTGGTGTTGAAAAACATGAAGAGCCTGAAAAGGTGTGAAAAATATGAAGAGCTTAAAAAGGTGTCAAAAACATGAGGAGCATGATACGGTTTGAAAAATAGGAGGAGCATGAAGAGGTGTTGAAAAACATGTAGAGCCTGAAAAGGTGTGAAAAATATGAAGAGCTTGAAAAGGTGTGAAATATATGAAGAGCTTCAAAAGGTGTCAGAAATTAGATGGGCATGGAACGGTGTGAAATATAGGAGGAGCAAGAAGTAGTGTTGAAAAAAATGAAGAGCCTGAAAAGGTGTGAAAAATATGAAGAGCTTCAAAAAGTGTCAAAAATATGAGGAGCACGTAACGGTCTGAAATTTAGGAGGAGCATGAACCGGTGTTGAAAAACATGAAGAGCCTGAAAAGGTGTGAAAAATATGAAGAGCTTGAAAAGGTGTGAAATATATGAAGAGCTTCAAAAGGTGTCAAAAATGAGATGAGCATGAAACGGTCTGAAAAATAGGGGGAGCATGATGTGGTGTTGAAAAAAATGAAGAGCCTTAAAAGGTGTGAAATATATGAAGAGCTTCAAAAGGTGTCAAAAATATGAGGAGCATGAAATGGTCTGAAAAATAGGAGGAGCATGAAGCCGTGTTCAAAAACATGAAGAGCCTGAAAAGGTGTAAAAAATATGAACAGCTGCAAAAGGTGTCAAAATTTGAGGAGTATGAAACGGTCTGAAAAATAGCAGGAGAATGAAGCGGTGTTGAAAAACATGAAGAGTTTGAAAACGTGTGAAAAATATGAAGAGCTTCAAAAATGTGAATAATAAGAAGAGCTTCAAAAGGTGTGAAAAATATGAAGAGCTTCAAAAGGTGTCAAAAATGAGATGAGCATGAAACAGTCTGGAAAAATAGGAGGAGCATGAAGCGGTGTTGAAAATCATGAAGAGACTGAAAAGGTGTGAAAAAATACGAAGAGCTTCAAAAGGTGTCAAATTATGAAGAGCTTCAAAAGTTGTCAAAATGAGATCAGCATGAAACGGTCTGCAATATAGGAGGAGCCTGAAGTGGTGTTGAAAAAAATGAAGAGCCTGAAAATGTGTGAAATATATGAAGAGCTTCAAAAGGAGTCAAAAATATGAGGAGAATGAAACGGCCTGAAAAATTGGAGGAGCATGAAGCGGTGTTGAAAAACATGAAGAGCCTAAAAAAGGTGTGAAAAATATGAAGAGCTTCAAAAGGTGTCAAAAATATGAGAAGCATGAAACGGTCTGAAAAATAGGAGGAGCATGAAACGGTGTTCAAAAACAAGAAGAGCCTGAAAACGTGTGAAAAACATGAAGAACATGAAAAGGTGTGCAAATATGAAGAGCTTAAAAAGGTGTCAAAAATATGAGGAGCATGAAACGATCTGAAACATAGTAGGAGCATGAAGCGTTGTTCAAAAACATGAAGAGCCTGAAAAGGTGTGCAAATATGAAGAGCTTAAAAAGGTGTCAAAAATATGAGGAGAATGAAACGGCCTGAAAAATAGGAGGAGAATGAAGCGTTGTTCATAAACATGGCGACCTGAAAAGGTGTGAAAAATATGAAGAGCCTCAAAACGTGTCAAAAATATGAGAAGCATGAAACGGTTTGAAAAATAGGAGGAGCATGAAGCGGTGTTGACAAATATGAAGAGCCTGAAAACGTTTGAAAAATATGAAGAGCTTCAAAAGCTGTGAGAAATATGAAGAGCTTCAAAAGGTGTCAAAAATGAAAAGAGCATGAAACGGTCTGAAAAATAGGAGGAGCATGAAGTGGTGTTGAAAAACATGAAGAGCCTGAAAAGGTGTGAAAAATATGAAGAGCTTCTAAAGGTGTGAAATACATGAGGAGCATGAAACTGTCAGAAAAATAGGAGAAGCATGAAGTGATGTTCAAAAACATAGAAAGCCTGAAAAGGTGTGAAAAATATGAAGAGCATCAAAAGTTGTCAAACAAATGAGGAGCATGAAACGGTTTGAAAAATAGGAGGAGCATGAAACGGTGTTCAAAAACATGAAGAGCCTGAAAAGGTGTGAAAAATATGAAGAGCCTCAAAAGGTGTCAAAAATATGTGTATCATGAAACGGGCTGAAAAATAGGAGGAGCATGAAGCGGTGTTGAAAAACATGAAGAGCCTGAAAACCTGTGAAAAATATGAAGAGCTTCAAAAGGTGTCAAAATTGAGATGAGCATGAAACGGTCTGAAAAATACGAGGAGCATGAAGTGGTGTTGAAAAACATGAAGAGCCTGAAAACGTGTGAAATATATGAAGAGCTTCAAAATGTGTCAAAAATATGAGGAGCATGAAACTGTCTGATAAATAGGAGGAGCATGAAGCGGTGTTGAAAAACATGAAGAGCCTGAAAAGGTGTGAAAAATATGAAGAGCTTCAAAAAGTGTCAAAAATATGAGGAGCATGAAACGGTCTGAAAAATAGGAGGAGCATGAAGCGGTGTTGAAAAACAAGAAGAGCCTGAAAACGTGTGAAAAATATGAAGAGCTTCAAAAGGTGTCAAAAATATGAGGAGCATGAAACGTTCTGAAAAAGGAGTAGCATGAAACGTTGTTCAAAAACATGAAGAGCCTGGAAATGTGTGAAAAATATGAAGAGCCTCAAAACGTGTCAAAAAAATGAGGAGCATGAAACGATCTGAAAAATCAGAGGAGCATGAAGCAGTGTTGAAAAACATGAAGAGCGTGAAAACGTGTGAAAAATATGAAGAGCTTCAACAGGTGTGAAATATATTTAGAGCTTCAAAAGGTGTAAAAAATGAGATGAGCATGAAACGGTGTGAAAAATAGGAGGAGCATGAAGTGGTGCTGAAAAACATGAAGAGCCTGGAAAGGTGTGAAAAATATGGAGAGCTTCAAAAGGTGTCAAAAATATGAGGAGCATGAAATGCTCTGAAAAATAGGAGGAGCATGAAGCCGTGGTGAAAAATATGAAGAGCCTGAAAAGGTGTGAAATATATGAAGAGCTTCAAATGGTGTGAAAAATATGAGGAGCATGAAACCGTCTGAAAAATAGGAGGAGCATGAAGTGGTGTTTAAAACATGAAGAGTCTGAAAAGGTGTGAAAAATATGAAGAGCTTCAAAAGGTGTCAAAAATACGAGGAGCATGAAACAGTCTGAAAAATAGGAGGAGCATGATGTGGTGTTCAAAAACATGAAGAGACTGAAAACGTGTGAAAAACATGAAGAGCCTGAAAAGGTGTGAAAAATATGAAGAGCTTCAAAAGTTGTGAAAAATATGAGGAGCATGAAACGGTCTGAAAAATAGGAGGAGCATGAAAAGTTGTTGAAAAACATGAAGAGCCTGAAATGGTGTGAAAAATATGAAGAGCTTCTAAAGGTGTGAAATACATGAGGAGCATGAAACGGTCTGAAAAATAGGAGGAGCATAAAGCGGTGTTGCAAAACATGAAGAGTCTGAAAAGGTGTGAAAAATTTGAAGAGCTTCAAAAGGTTTCAAAAATATGAGGAGAATTAAACGGTCTGAAAAATATGAGGAGCATGAAGTGGTGTTGAAAAACATGAAGAGCCTGAAAAGGTGTGAAAAATATGAAGAGCTTCAAAAGGTTTCAAAAATATGAGGAGTATGAAACGGTCCGAAAAATAGAAGGATCATCAAGCGGTGTTGAAAAACATAAAGAGCCTGAAAAGGTTTGAAAAATATGAAGAGCTTCAAAAGGTGTCAAAAATATGAGGAGCATGAAACGGTCTGAAAAATAGGAGGAGCATGAAGCGGTGTTCAAAAACATGAACAGCCTGAAAAGATGTGAAAAATATGAAGAGCTTCAAAAGGTGTGAAATATATGAAGAGCTTCAAAAGGTGTAAAAAATAGGAGGAGCATGAAACGGTTTCAAAAATAGGAGGAGCATCAATTGGTGTAGAAAAACATGAAGAGCCTGAAAACGTGTGAAAAATATGAAGAGCTTAAAAAATATGAAAAATATGAAGAGCTTCAAAAGGTGTGAAAAATATAAAGAGCTTCAAAAGATGTCAAAAATATGAGGAGCATGAAAGGGTCTGAAAAATAGGAGGAGCATGAAGCCGTGTTCAAAAACATGAAGAGCCTGAAAAGGTGTGAAAAATATGAAGAGCTTCAAAAGGTGTCAAAAATATGAGGAGCATGAAAGGGTCTGAAAAATAGGAGGAGCATGAAGCCGTGTTCAAAAACATGAAGAGCCTGAAAAGGTGTGAAAAATATGAACACCTGCAAAAGGTGTCAAAATTTGAGGAGTATGAAACGGTCTGAAAAATAGCAGGAGAATGAAGCGGTGTTGAAAAACATGAAGAGTTTGAAAACGTGTGAAAAATATGAAGAGCTTCAAAAATGTGAATAATAAGAAGAGCTTCAAAAGGTGTGAAAAATATGAAGAGCTTCAAAAGGTGTCAAAAATGAGATGAGCATGAAACAGTGTGGAAAAATAGGAGGAGCATGAAGCGGTGTTGAAAATCATGAAGAGACTGAAAAGGTGTGAAAAAATACGAAGAGCTTCAAAAGGTGTCAAATTATGAAGAGCTTCAAAAGTTGTCAAAATGAGATCAGCATGAAACGGTCTGCAATATAGGAGGAGCCTGAAGTGGTGTTGAAAAACATGAAGAGCCTGAAAAGGTGTGAAAAATATGAGGAGCTTCAAAAGGTTTGAAAAACATGAGGAGCATGAAACGGTCTGAAAAATAGGAGATGCATGAAGTTGTGTTGAAAAACATGAAGAGCCTGAAAAGGTGTGAAAAATATGAAGAGCTTCAAAAGTTATAAAATACATGAGGAGCATGAAACTGTCTGAAAATTAGGAGGAGCATGAAGTGGTGTTCAACAACATGAAGAGCCTCAAAAGGTGTGAAAAATATGAAGAGCTTCAAAAGGTGTGAAATACATGAGAGGAATGAAACTGTCTGAAAAATAGAAGGAGCATGAAGCGGTGTTGAAAAACATGAAGAGCCTGAAAAGGTGTGAAAAATAAAAAGAGATTCTAAAGGTGTCAAAATTATGAGGAGCATGAAACGGTCTGAAAAATAGGAGGAGCATGAAGTGTTGTTGAAAAACATTAAGAGCCTGAAATGGTGTGAAATATATGAAGAGGTTCAAAAGGTATGAAAAATATGAGGAGCTTGAAAAAGTGTCAAAAATATGAGGAGCATGCAACGGTCTGCAAAATAGTAGGAGCATGAAAAGGTGTTCAAAAACATGAAGAGCCTGAAAAGGTGTGAAAAATAGGAAGAGCTTCAAAAGGTGTTAAATACATGAGGAGCATGAAACGGTCTGAAAAATAGAAGGAGCATGAAGCGGTGTTCTAAAACATGAAGAGCCTGAAAAGGTGTGAAAAATATGAAGAGCTTCAAAATGTGTCAAAATTATGAGGAGCATGAAACGGTCTGAAAAATAGGAGGAGCATGAAACCGTGTTCAAAAACATGAAGAGCCTGAAAAGGTTGGAAAATTATGAAGAGCTTCTAAAGGTGTCAAAATTATGAAGAGCATGAAACTGTCTGAAAAATAGGAGGAGCATGAAACCGTGTTCAAAAACATGAAGAGCCTGAAAAGGTGGGAAAATAATAAAGAGCTTCAAAAGGTGTGAAATACATGAGGAGCATGAAACGGTCTGAAAAGTAGGAGGAGCATGAAGCAATGTTCAAAAACATGAAGAGCCTGAAAAGGTGTGAAATATATGAAGAGCTTCAAAAGATGTCAAAAATGAGATGAGCATTAAACGGTCTGAAAAATAGGAGGAGCCTGAATTGGTGTTGAAAAACATGAAGAGCCTGAAAAGGTGTGAAATATATGAAGAGTTTTAAAAGTTGTCAAAATTATGAGGAGCATGAAACGGTCTGAAAAATAGTAGTAGCATGAAGCGGTGTTTTAAAACATGAATAGCCTGAAAATGTGAGAAAAATATGAAGAGCTTCAAAAGGTGTCAAATATAGGAGGATCATAAAACGGTCTGAAAAATAGGAGGAGCATGAAGCTGTGTTCAAAAACATGAGAGACTGAAAAGTGTGAAAAATATGAAGAGCTTCAAAAGGTGTGAAATACATGAGGAGCATGAAACGGTCTGAAAAATAGGAGGAGCATGAAGCGGTGTTCAAAAACATGAAGAGCCTGAAAATGTGTGAAAAAAATGAAGAGCCTCAAAACGTGTCAAAAATATGAGGAGCATTAAACGGTCTGAAAATATAGGAGGAGCATGAAGCGGTGTAGAAAAACATGAAGAGCCTGAAAATGTGGGAAATATATGAGGAGCTTGAAAAGGTGGCAAAAATATGAGGAGAATGAAACGGTGTGAAAAATAGGAGGATCATGAAGCGGTGTTGAAAAACATGAAGAACCTGAAAAGGTGTGAAATATATGAAGAGCTTCAAAAGGTGTCAAAAATATGAGGAGCATGAAACGGTCTGAAAAATAGGAGGAGCATGACATGGTGTTCAAACAAAAGAAGAGCATGAAAAGGTGTGATAAATATGAAGAGCTTCAAAAGGTTTGAAAAACATGAGGAGAATGAAAGGGTCCGAAAAATAGGAGATGCATGAAGTTGTGTAGAAAACATGAAGAGCCTGAAAAGGTGTGAAAAATATTAAGAGCTCCAAAAGGTATAAAATACATGAGGAGCATGAAACTGTCTGAAAAATAGGAGGAGCATGAAGTGGTGTTCAACAACATGAAGCGGCTCAAGAGGTGTGAAAAATATGAAGAGCTTCAAAAGGTGTGAAATACATGAGGAGGATTAAATGGTCTGAAAAATAGGAGGAGCATGAAGTGGTTTTCAAAAACATGAAGAGCCTGAAAAGTTGTGAAAAATATGAAAAGCTTCAAAAGTTGTCAAAAATGAGATGAGCATGAAACTTTCAGAAAAATAGGAGGTGCGTGAAGCGGTGTTGAAAAACATGAACAGCCTGAAAGGTGTGAGAAATATGAAGAGCTTCAAAAGGTGTCAAAAATATGAGGAGCATGACAGGGTCTGAAAAAAAGGAGGAGCAAGAAAGGGTGTTGAAAAACATGAAGAGCCTGAAAACGTGTGAAAAATATGAAGACCTTCAAAAGATGTGAAAAATATGAAGAGCTTCAAAAGGTGTCAAAAATGAGATGAGCATGAAACGGTCTGAAAAATAGTAGGAGCATGAAGCGGTGTTGAAAAACATGAAGAACCTGAAAAGGTGTGAGAAATATGAAGAGCTTCAAAAAGTGTCAAAAATATGAGGAGCATGAAACGGTCTGAAAAAGAGGAGGAGCATGAAGCGGTATTGAAAAACATGAAGAGCCTGAAAAGGTGTGAAAAATATGAAGAGCTTCTAAAGGAGTCAAAAATATGAGGAGCATGTAATGGTCTTAAAAATACGAGGAGCATGAAGTGGTGTTGAAAATCATGAAGAGAGTGAAAAGGTGTGAAATATATGAAGAGCTTCAAAAGGTTTGAAATACATGAGGAGCATGAAACGGTCTGAAATATAGGAGGAGCATGAAGCTGGGCTCAAAAACATGAAGAGCCTCAGAAGGCGTGAAAAATATGAAGAACTTCAAAAAGTGTGAAATATATGAGGAGCATGAAACGGTCTTAAAAATACGAGGAAAATGAAGTGGAGTTGAAAAACATGAAGAGCGTGAAAATGTGTGAAATATATGAAAAGCCTCAAATCCTGTCAAAAATATGAGGAGCATGAAACGGTCTGAAAAAGAGGAGGAGTATGAAGCGGTGTTGAAAAACATGAAGAGCCTGAAAATGTGTGTAAAATATTTAGAGCTTCAAAAGGTGGCAAAAATATGAGGAGAATGAAATGGTCTGAAAAATAGGAGGAGCATGAATCGGTGTTTAAAAACATGAAGAGCCTGAAAAGGTGTGAAAATTATGAGGAGTTTCTAAAGGTGTCAAAAATATGAGGAGCACTAAACGGTCTGAAAAATAGGAGGAGCATGAAGTGGTGTTGAAAAACATGAAGAGCATGAAAAGGTGCGAAAAATATGAAGAGCTTCAAAAGGTGTCAAAAATATGAGGAGCATGAAACGGTCTGAAAAATAGGAGGAAGATAAAGCGGTGTTCAAAAATATGAAGAGCCTGAAAAGGTGTGAAAAATATGAAGAGCTTCAATAGGTGTCAAAAATATGAGGAGCATGAAACGGTCTGAAAAATAGGAGGAGCATGTAACGGTGACCAAAAACATGAAGAGCCAGAAAAGTTGTGAGAAATATGAAGAGCTTCAAAAGGTGTCAAAAATATGAGGAGCATGAAACGGTGTGAAAAATAGGAGGAGCAAGAAGGGGTGTTGAAAAACATGAAGAGCCTGAAAATGTGTGAAAAATATAAAGAGCTTCAAAAAATGTGAAAAATATGAAGAGCTTCAAAAGGAGTCAAAAATGAGATGAGCAAGAAACGCTCTGAGAAATAGGAGGAGCATGAAGCGGTGTTGAAAAACATGAAGAACCTGAAAAGTTGTGAGAAATATGAAGAGCTTCAACAGGTGTCAAAAATATGAGGAGAATGAAACGGTCTGAAAAAGAGGAGGAGCAAGAAGCGGTGTTGAAAAACATGAAGAGCCTCAAAAGGTGTGAAAAATATGAAGAGCTTCTAAAGGTGTCAAATATATGAGGAGCATGAATCGGTCTGAAAAAGAGGAGGAGCATGAAACGGTCTGAAAAATAGGAGGAGCATGAGTCGGTGATGAAAACATTAAGAGCATGAAAAGGTGTGAAATATATGAAGAGCTTCAAAAGTTGTGATAAATATCATGAGCTTCAAAAGCTGTCAAAAAAGAGATGAGCATGAAACGGTCTGAAAAATAGGAGCAGCATGAAGCGGTGTTGAAAAACATGAAGAGCCTAAAAAAGTGTGAAATATATGAAGAGCTTCAAAAGGTGTGAAAAATATGAAGAGCTTCAAAACGTGTCAAAAATATGAGGAGCATGAAATGGTTTGAAAAACAGGAGGAGCATGAAACGGTGTTCAAAAACATGAAGCCTGAAAAGGTGTGAAAAATATGAAGCGCTTCAAAAGGTGTGAAAAATATGAGGAGCGTGAAACGGTCTGAAAAAGAGGAGGAGCATGAAGCGGTGTTCAAAAATATGAAGAGCTTCAAAAGGTGTGAAAAATATAAGGAGCATGAAACGGTCTGAAAAATAGGAGGAGCATGAAACCGTGTTCTAAAACATGAAGAGCCTGAAAAGGTGTGAAAAATATGAGGAGTTCCAAAAGTTGTCAAAAATATGAGGAGCATGAAACGGTCTGAAAAATAGGAGGAGCATGAAGCGGTGTTGAAAAACATGAAGAGTCTGAAAACGTGTGAAAGTATGAAGAGCTTCAAAAATATGAAAAATATGAACAGCTTCAAAAGGTGTGAAAAATATGAAGACCTTCAAAAGGTGTCAAAAATGAGATGAGCATGAAACGGTCTGAAAAATACGAGGAGCATGAAGCGGTGTTGAAAATCATGAAGAGCCTGAAAAGGCGTGAAAAATATGAAGAGCTTCAAAGATGTGAAAAATATGAAGAGCTTCAAAAGGTGTCAAAATGAGATGAGCATGAAACGACTGAAAAATAGGAGGAACATGAAGCGCTGTTTAAAATCATGAAGAGCCTGAAAAGGTGTGGAATAACTGAAGAGCTTCAAAACGTGTTAAATATGAGGAGCATGAAACGGTCTGAAAAATAGGAGGAGCATGAAGCTGTGTTCAAAAACATGAAGAGCCTGAAAAGGTGTGAAAAATATGAAGAGCTTTAAAAGGTGTCAAAAATATGAGGAGCATGAAACAGTCTGAAAAATAGGAGGAGCATGAAACGTTGTTCAAAAACATGAAGAGGCTGAAAATGTGTGAAAAATATGAAGAGCTTCAAAAGACGTGAAATACATGAGGTGCATTAAAAGGTCTGAAAAATAGGAGGAGCATGAAGCGTTGTTGAAAAACATGAAGAGTTTGAAAAGGTGTTAAAAATATGAAGAGCATCAAAAGGTGTCAAAAATATGAGGAGCATGAAACAGTCAGAAAAATAGGAGGAGCATGATGCATTGTTGTAAAACATGAAGAGCCTGAAAAGGTGTGAAAAATGTGAAGAGTTTCAAAATGTGTGAAAAATATGAGGAGCAGGAAAAAGTCTGAAAAATAGGAGGATCATGAAACGGTGTTGAAAAACATGAAGAGCCTGAAAAGTTGTGAAAAAAAGGAAGAGCTTCAAAAGGTTGAAATACATGAGGAGAATGAAAAGGTCTGTAAAATAGGAGGAGCAAGAAGCGGTGTTTAAAAACATGAAGAGCCTGAAAAGGTGTGAAAAATATGAAGAGCTTCAAAACGAGTCAAAAATATGAGTAGGATAAAACCGTATGAAAAATAGCAGGAGCATGAAACGGTGTTGAAAAACATGAAGAGCATGAAAAGGTGTGAAATATATGAAGAGCTAGAAAAGGTGTCAAAATTATGAGAAGCATGAAACGGTCTGAAAAATACGAGGAGCATGAAGCGGTGTTGAAAAACATGAAGAGCCTGAAAAGGTGTGAAAAATATGAAGAGCTTCAAAAGGTGTCAAATATATGAGGAGCATGAAACTGTTTGAAAAATAGGAGGAGCATGAAGCGGTGTTCAAAAACATGAAGAGCCTGAAAAGGTGTGAAAAATATGAAGAGCTTCAAGGGTGTTAAAATTAGGAGGAGCATAAAACGGTCTGAAAAATAGGAGGAGCATGAAGCGGTGTTCAAAAACATGAAGAGCCTGAAAAGGTGTGAAAAATATGAAGAGCTTCAAGGGTGTTAAAATTAGGAGGAGCATAAAACGGTCTGAAAAATAGGAGGAGCATGAAGCGGTGTTGAAAAACATGAAGAGCCTGAAAAGGTGTGAAAAATATGAAGAGCTTCAAAAGGTTTCAAAAATATGAGGTGCATGAAACATTCTGAAAAATAGCAGGGGCATAAAGCAGACGTCAAAAATATGAAGATCCTGAAAAGGTGTGAAAAATATGAAGAGCTTCAAAAGGTGTCAAAAATATGAGAAGCATGAAACGACTGAAAAATAGGAGGAGCATGAAGCGGTGTTGAAAAACATGAGGAGCCTTAAAAGTTGTGAAATATGTGAAGAGCTTCAAAGGTGTCAAAAATATGAGGGGAATGAAACGGTCTGAAAAATAGGAGGAGCATGAAGCCGTGTAAAAAAACATGAAGATCCTGAAAAGGTTTGAAATATATGAAGAGCTTCAAAAGGTCTCAAAAATATGAGGAGCATGAAACGGTCATAAAAATAGGAGCAGCATGAAGCGGTGGTCAAAAATATGAAGAGCCTGAAAAGGTTTGAAAAATATGAAGAGCTTCAAAAGGGGTCAAAAATATGAGGAGCAAGAAAGATTCTGAAAAATACGATGAGAATTAAGCGGTGTTGAAACACATGAAGAGCCTGAAAAAGTGTGAAAAATATGAAGAGCTTAAAAAGGTGTCAAAAATATGAGGAGCATGAAACGGTCTGAAAAACAGGAGGAGCATGAAGCGGTCCTCAAATACATGAAGAGACTGAAATGGTGTGAAAAATATGCAGAGCTTAAAAAGGAGACAAAATTATGAGGAGCATAAAACTGTCTGAAAAATACGAGGAGCATGAACCGGTGGTCAAAAACATGAAGAACCTGAACAGGTGTGAAAAATATGAAGAGCTTCAAAAGGTGTCAAAAATATGAGGAGCACGAAATGGTCTGAAAAATAGGAGGAGCATGAAATGGTGTTCAAAAACATGAAGAGCGTGAAAAGGTGTGAAAAATATGAAGAGCTTTAAAAGGAGACAAAATTATGAGGAGCATAAAACTGTCTAAAAATACGAGGAGCATGAACCGGTGGTCAAAAACATGAAGAGCCTGAACAGGTGTGAAAAATATGAAGAGCTTCAAAAGGTGTCAAAAATATGAGGAGCATGAAACGGTCTCAAAAATAGGAGGAGCATGAAGCGGTGGTCAAAAACAAGAAGAGCATGAAAAGGTGTGAAAAATATGAAAAGCTTCAAAATGTGTAAAAAATTTGAGGAGCATGAAACGGTCTGAAAAATAGGAGGAGCATGAAGCGTTGTTCAAAAACATGAAGAGCCTGAAAAGGTGTGAAAAATATTGAGAGCTTCAAAGGTGTCAAAAATATGAGGAGCATGAAACGGTCTGAAAAATAGAAGCAGCATGAAACGGTGTTGAAAAACATGAAGAGCCTGAAAAAGTGTGAAAAATATGAAGAGCTTCAAAAGGTGTGAAAAATATGAAGAGCTTCAAAAAATGTCAAAAATTAGATGAGCATGAAACGGTCTGAAATATAGTAGGGCATGAAGCGGTGTTGAAAAACATGAAGAGCCTGAAAAGGTGTGAAAAATATGAAGAGCTTCAAAACGTGTCAAAAATATGAGGAGCACGAAATGGTCTGAAAAATAGGAGGAGCATGAAACGGTGTTCAAAAACATGAAGAGCGTGAAAAGGTGTGAAAAATATGAAGAGCTTTAAAAGGAGACAAAATTATGAGGAGCATAAAACTGTCTGAAAAATACGAGGAGCACTAACCGGTGGTCAAAAACATGAAGAGCCTGAACAGGTGTGAAAAATATGAAGAGCTTCAAAAGGTGTCAAAAATATGAGGAGCATGAAACGGTCTCAAAAATAGGAGGAGCATGAAGCGTTGGTCAAAAACACGAAGAGCATGAAAAGGTGTGAAAAATATGAAAAGCTTCAAAATGTGTAAAAATTTGAGGAGCATGAAACGGTCTGAAAAATAGGAGGAGCATGAAGCGTTGTTCAAAAACATGAAGAGCCTGAAAAGGTGTGAAAAATATTGAGAGCTTCAAAAGGTGTCAAAAATATGAGGAGCATGAAACGGTCTGAAAAATAGAAGCAGCATGAAACGGTGTTGAAAAACATGAAGAGCCTGGAAAAGTGTGAAAAATATGAAGAGCTTCAAAAGGTGTCAAAAATTAGATGAGCATGAAACGGTCTGAAATATAGGAGGGCATGAAGCGGTGTTGAAAAACATGAAGAGCCTGAAAAGGTGTGAAAAATATGAAGAGCTTCAAAACGTGTCAAAAATATGAGGAGCACGAAACGGTCTGAAAAATAGGAGGAGCATGAAACGGTGTTCAAAAACATGAAGAGCCTGAAAAGGTGTGAAAAATATGAAGAGCTTCAAAAGCTGTTAAAAATATGAGGAGCATGAAACGGTCTGAAAAATAGGAGAAGCAAGAAGCAGGGTTGAAAAACATGTAGAGCCTGAAAACGTGTGAAAAATACGAAGAGCTTCAAAAGATGTGAAAAATATGAAGAGCTTTAAAAGGTGTCAAAAATGAGATGAGCATGAAACGGTCTGAAAAATAGTAGGAGAATGAAGCGGTGTTGAAAAACATGAAGAACCTGAAAAGGTGTGAGAAATATGAAGAGCTTCAAAAGGTGTCAAATATATGAGGAGCATGAAACGGTCTGAAAAAGAGGAGGAGTATGAAGCGATGTTGAAAAACATGAAGAACCTGAAAAGGTGTGTAAAATATTAAGAGGTTCTAAAGGTGTAAAAAATATGAGCAGCATGAAACGGTCTTAAAAATACGAGGAGAATGAAGTGGAGTTGAAAAACATGAAGAGCGTGAAAATGTGTGAAATATATGAAAAGCCTCAAATCCTGTCAAAAATATGAGGAGCATGAAACGGTCTGAAAAAGAGGAGGAGTATGAAGCGGTGTTGAAAAACATGAAGAGCCTGAAAAGGTGTGTAAAATATTAAGAGGTTCTAAAGGTGTCAAAAATATGAGGAGCATGAAACGGTTTAAAAAATAGAAGCAGCATGAAACGGTGTTGAAAAACATGAAGAGCCTGAAAAAGTGTGAAAAATATGAAGAGCTTCAAAAGGTGTCAAAAATTAGATGAGCATGAAACGGTCTGAAATATAGGAGGGCATGAAGCGGTGTTGAAAAACATGAAGAGCCTGAAAAGGTGTGAAAAATATGAAGAGCTTCAAAACGTGTCAAAAATATGGGGAGCACGAAACGGTCTGAAAAATAGGAGGAGCATGAAACGGTGTTCAAAAACATGAAGAGCCTGAAAACGTGTGAAAAATATGAAGAGCTTCAAAAGTTGTCAAAAATATGAGGAGCATGAAACGGTCTGAAAAATAGGAGGAACATGAAACTATTTGAAAAATAGAGGAGCAAA
The DNA here is from genome assembly GCF_033118175.1 of Dama dama. Classification (NCBI taxonomy): domain Eukaryota; kingdom Metazoa; phylum Chordata; class Mammalia; order Artiodactyla; family Cervidae; genus Dama; species Dama dama. The sequence goes on from NW_026870899.1 coordinate 619,396, forward strand.
AAGCGGTGTTAAACAACATGAAGAGCCTGAAAACGTGTGAAATATCTGAAGAGCTTCAAAAGGTGTCAAATATATTAGGAGCATAAAACAGTCTGAAAAATAGGAGGAGCATGAAGCGGTGTTCAAAACATGAAACCCTGAAAAGGTGTGAAAAATATGAAAAGCTTCAAAAGGTTTCAAAAATATGAGGAGCATGAATCGGTCTGACAAATAGGAGGAGCATGAAGCGGTGTTCAAAAACATGAAGAGCCTGAAAAGGTGTGAAAAATATGAAGAGCTTCAAAAGTTGTCAAAAATATGAGGAGCATGAAACGGTCTGAAAAAGAGGAGGAGTATGAAGCGGTGTTGAAAAACATGAAGAACCTGAAAAGGTGTGTAAAATATTAAGAGGTTCTAAAGGTGTAAAATTTATGAGGAGCATGAAACGGTCTGAAAAATACGAGGAGAATGAAGTGGAGTTGAAAAACATGAAGAGCGTGAAAATGTGTGAAATATATGAAAAGCCTCAAATCCTGTCAAAAATATGAGGAGCATGAAACGGTCTGAAAAAGAGGAGGAGTATGAAGCGGTGTTGAAAAACATGAAGAGCCTGAAAAGTTGTGTAAAATATTAAGAGGTTCTAAAGGTGTCAAAAATATGAGGAGCATGAAACGGTCTGAAAAATACGAGGAGCATGAAGCAGTGTTGAAAATCATGAAGAGCGTGAAAAAGCGTGAAAAATATGAAGAGCTTCAAAAGGTGTAAAATGAGATGAGAATGAAACCGTCTGCAAAATAGGAGGAACATGAAATGGTGTTCAAAAACATGAAGAGCATGAAAAGGTGTGAACAATATGGAGAGCTTCAAAAGTTGTGAAATACATGAGGAGGATTAAATGGTCTGAAAAATAGGAGGAGCATGAAGCGGTGTTCAAAAACATGAAGAGCCAGAAGAGGTGTGAAAAATATGAAGAGCTTCAAAGGTGTGAAAAATGTGAGGAGCACAAAACGGTCTGAAAAATAGGAGGAGCAAGAGGCGGTGTTCAAAAACATGAAGAGCCTGAAAAGTTGTGAAATATATGAACAGCTTCAAAACGTGTCAAAAATATGAGGAGCATGAAACGGTGTGAAAAATAGGAGGGGCAAGAAGGGGTGTTGAAAAACATGAAGAGCCTGAAAATTGTGAAAAATATAAAGAGCTTCAAAAGATGTGAAAAATATGAAGAGCTTCAAAAGGTGTCAAAAATATGAGGAGCACGAAACGGTCTGAAAAATAGTAGGAGAATGAAGCGGTGTTGAAAAACATGAAGAACCTGGAAAGGTGTGAGAAATATGAAGAGCTTCAAAAGGTGTCAAATATATGAGGAGCATGAAACGGTCTGAAAAATAGGAGAAGCAAGAAGCAGGGTTGAAAAACATGTAGAGCCTGAAAACGTGTGAAAAATACGAAGAGCTTCAAAAGATGTGAAAAATATGAAGAGCTTTAAAAGGTGTCAAAAATGAGATGAGCATGAAACGGTCTGAAAAATAGTAGGAGAATGAAGCGGTGTTGAAAAACATGAAGAACCTGAAAAGGTGTGTAAAATATTAAGAGGTTCTAAAGGTGTAAAAAATATGAGGAGCATGAAACGGTCTTAAAAATACGAGGAGAATGAAGTGGAGTTGAAAAACATGAAGAGCGTGAAAATGTGTGAAATATATGAAAAGCCTCAAATCCTGTCAAAAATATGAGGAGCATGAAACGGTCTGAAAAAGAGGAGGAGTATGAAGCGGTGTTGAAAAACATGAAGAGCCTGAAAAGGTGTGTAAAATATTGAGAGGTTCTAAAGGTGTCAAAAATATGAGGAGCATGAAACGGTCTGAAACATAGAAGCACCATGAAACGGTGTTGAAAAACATGAAGAGCCTGAAAAAGTGTGAAAAATATGAAGAGCTTCAAAAGGTGTCAAAAATTAGATGAGCATGAAACGGTCTGAAATATAGGAGGGCATGAAGCGGTGTTGAAAAACATGAAGAGCCTGAAAAGGTGTGAAAAATATGAAGAGCTTCAAAACGTGTCAAAAATATGGGGAGCACGAAACGGTCTGAAAAATAGGAGGAGCATGAAACGGTGTTCAAAAACATGAAGAGCCTGAAAAGGTGTGAAAAATATGAAGAGCTTCAAAAGTTGTCAAAAATATGAGGAGCATGAAACGGTCTGAACAATAGGAGGAACATGAAACTATCTGAAAAATAGAGGAGCAAAAAGCGGTGTTAAACAACATGAAGAGCCTGAAAAGGTGTGAAATATCTGAAGAGCTTCAAAAGGTGTCAAATATGAGGAGCATAAAACAGTCTGAAAAATAGGAGGAGCATGAAGCGGTGTTCAAAACATGAAACCCTGAAAAGGTGTGAAAAATATGAAAAGCTTCAAAAGGTTTCAAAAATATGAGGAGCATGAATCGGTCTGACAAAGAGGAGGAGCATGAAGCGGTGTTGAAAAACATGAAGAGCCTGAAAAGGTGTGAAAAATATGAAGAGCTTCAAGGGTGTTAAAATTAGGAGGAGCATAAAACGGTCTGAAAAATAGGAGGAGCATGAAGCGGTGTTGAAAAACATGAAGAGCCTGAAAAGGTGTGAAAAATATGAAGAGCTTCAAAAGGTTTCAAAAATATGAGGTGCATGAAACATTCTGAAAAATAGCAGGGGCATGAAGCAGACGTCAAAAATATGAAGATCCTGAAAAGGTGTGAAAAATATGAAGAGCTTCAAAAGGTGTCAAAAATATGAGAAGCATGAAACGACTGAAAAATAGGAGGAGCATGAAGCGGTGTTGAAAAACATGAGGAGCCTTAAAAGTTGTGAAATATGTGAAGAGCTTCAAAGGTGTCAAAAATATGAGAGGAATGAAACGGTCTGAAAAATAGGAGGAGCATGAAGCCGTGTAAAAAAACATGAAGATCCTGAAAAGGTTTGAAATATATGAAGAGCTTCAAACGGTCTCAAAAATATGAGGAGCATGAAACGGTCAGAAAAATAGGAGCAGCATGAAGCGGTGGTTAAAAATATGAAGAGCCTGAAAAGGTTTGAAAAATATGAAGAGCTTCAAAAGGTGTCAAAAATATGAGGAGCAAGAAAGATTCTGAAAAATACGATGAGAATTAAGCGGTGTTGAAACACAAGAAGAGCCTGAAAAAGTGTGAAAAATATGAAGAGCTTAAAAAGGTGTCAAAAATATGAGGAGCATGAAACGGTCTGAAAAACAGGAGGAGCATGAAGCGGTCCTCAAATACATGAAGAGACTGAAAAGGTGTGAAAAATATGCAGAGCTTAAAAAGGAGACAAAATTATGAGGAGCATAAAACTGTCTGAAAAATACGAGGAGCATGAACCGGTGGTCAAAAACATGAAGAACCTGAACAGGTGTGAAAAATATGAAGAGCTTCAAAAGGTGTCAAAAATATGAGGAGCATGAAACGGTCTCAAAAATAGGAGGAGCATGAAGCGGTGGTCAAAAACACGAAGAGCATGAAAAGGTGTGAAAAATATGAAAAGCTTCAAAATGTGTAAAAAATTTGAGGAGCATGAAACGGTCTGAAAAATAGGAGGAGCATGAAGCGTTGTTCAAAAACATGAAGAGCCTGAAAAGGTGTGAAAAATATTGAGAGCTTCAAAAGGTGTCAAAAATATGAGGAGCATGAAACGGTCTGAAAAATAGAAGCAGCATGAAACGGTGTTGAAAAACATGAAGAGCCTGGAAAAGTGTGAAAAATATGAAGAGCTTCAAAATGTTTCAAAAATATGAGGAGCATGAAACGGTCTGAAAAACAGGAGAAGCATGAAGCGTTGTTGAAAAACATGAGGAGCCTGAAAACGTGTGAAAAATATGAAGAGCTTCAAAAATATGAAAAATATGAAGAGATTCAAAAGATGTGAAAAATATGAAGAGTTTCAAAAGATGTCAAAAATGAGATGAGCATGAAACGGTCTGAAGAAAAGGAGGAGCATGAAGCGGAGTTCACAAAAATGAACAGCCTGAAAAGGTGGAAAATATATGAAGAGCTTCAAAAGGTGTCAAAAATTTGAGGAGCATGAAACAGTCTGAAAAATAGGAGGAGCATGAATTGGTTTTGAAAAACATGAAGAGCCTGAAAACATGCGAAATATATGAAGCGCTTCAAAAGGTGTGAAATACATGAGGAGCATGAAACAGTTGAAAAATAGAAGGAGCATGAAGCGGTGTTCAAAAACACGAAGAGCATGAAAGGTGTGAAAAATATGAAGAGCTTTAAAAGGTGTCAAAAATATGAGAAGCATGAAACGTTCTGAAAAATAGGAGGATCATGAAACGTTGTTCAAAAACATGAAGAGCTAGAAAAGGTGTGAAAAATACGAAGAGCCTCAAAACGTGTCAAAAATATGAGGAGCATGAAACGGTCTGGAAAATAGCAGGAGCATGAAGCGGTGTTGAAAAAGATGAAGAGCCTGAAAACGTGTGAAAAATATGAAGAGCTTCAAAATTATGAAAAATATGAAGAGCTTCAATAGGTGTGAAAAATGTGAAGAGATTCAAAATGTGTCAAAAATGACATGAGCATGAAACGGTCTGAAAAATACGAGGAGCATGAAGCGGTGTTGAAAATCATGAAGAGCCTGAAAAGGTGTTAAAAATATGAAGAGCCTCAAAAGGTGTAAATACATGAGGAGCACGAAACGGTCTGAAAAATAGGAGGAGCATGAAGTGGTGTTCAAAAACATGAAGAGCCTGAAAAGGTGTGAGAAATATGAAGAGCTTCAAAAGGTATCAAAAATATGAGGAGCATGAAACGGTCTGCAAATAGGACGAGCATGAAACGGTGTTCAAAAACATGAAGAGCCTGAAAAGGTGTGAAAAATATGAAGAGCTTCAAAAGCTGTTAAAAATATGAGGAGCATGAAACGGTCTGAAAAATAGGAGAAGCAAGAAGCAGGGTTGAAAAACATGTAGAGCCTGAAAACGTGTGAAAAATACGAAGAGCTTCAAAAGATGTGAAAAATATGAAGAGCTTTAAAAGGTGTCAAAAATGAGATGAGCATGAAACGGTCTGAAAAATAGTAGGAGAATGAAGCGGTGTTGAAAAACATGAAGAACCTGAAAAGGTGTGAGAAATATGAAGAGCTTCAAAAGGTGTCAAATATATGAGGAGCATGAAACGGTCTGAAAAAGAGGAGGAGTATGAAGCGATGTTGAAAAACATGAAGAACCTGAAAAGGTGTGTAAAATATTAAGAGGTTCTAAAGGTGTAAAAAATATGAGCAGCATGAAACGGTCTTAAAAATACGAGGAGAATGAAGTGGAGTTGAAAAACATGAAGAGCGTGAAAATGTGTGAAATATATGAAAAGCCTCAAATCCTGTCAAAAATATGAGGAGCATGAAACGGTCTGAAAAAGAGGAGGAGTATGAAGCGGTGTTGAAAAACATGAAGAGCCTGAAAAGGTGTGTAAAATATTAAGAGGTTCTAAAGGTGTCAAAAATATGAGGAGCATGAAACGGTTTAAAAAATAGAAGCAGCATGAAACGGTGTTGAAAAACATGAAGAGCCTGAAAAAGTGTGAAAAATATGAAGAGCTTCAAAAGGTGTCAAAAATTAGATGAGCATGAAACGGTCTGAAATATAGGAGGGCATGAAGCGGTGTTGAAAAACATGAAGAGCCTGAAAAGGTGTGAAAAATATGAAGAGCTTCAAAACGTGTCAAAAATATGGGGAGCACGAAACGGTCTGAAAAATAGGAGGAGCATGAAACGGTGTTCAAAAACATGAAGAGCCTGAAAACGTGTGAAAAATATGAAGAGCTTCAAAAGTTGTCAAAAATATGAGGAGCATGAAACGGTCTGAAAAATAGGAGGAACATGAAACTATTTGAAAAATAGAGGAGCAAAAAGCGGTGTTAAACAACATGAAGAGCCTGAAAACGTGTGAAATATCTGAAGAGCTTCAAAAGGTGTCAAATATATTAGGAGCATAAAACAGTCTGAAAAATAGGAGGAGCATGAAGCGGTGTTCAAAACATGAAACCCTGAAAAGGTGTGAAAAATATGAAAAGCTTCAAAAGGTTTCAAAAATATGAGGAGCATGAATCGGTCTGACAAATAGGAGGAGCATGAAGCGGTGTTCAAAAACATGAAGAGCCTGAAAAGGTGTGAAAAATATGAAGAGCTTCAAAAGTTGTCAAAAATATGAGGAGCATGAAACGGTCTGAAAAAGAGGAGGAGTATGAAGCGGTGTTGAAAAACATGAAGAACCTGAAAAGGTGTGTAAAATATTAAGAGGTTCTAAAGGTGTAAAATTTATGAGGAGCATGAAACGGTCTGAAAAATACGAGGAGAATGAAGTGGAGTTGAAAAACATGAAGAGCGTGAAAATGTGTGAAATATATGAAAAGCCTCAAATCCTGTCAAAAATATGAGGAGCATGAAACGGTCTGAAAAAGAGGAGGAGTATGAAGCGGTGTTGAAAAACATGAAGAGCCTGAAAAGTTGTGTAAAATATTAAGAGGTTCTAAAGGTGTCAAAAATATGAGGAGCATGAAACGGTCTGAAAAATACGAGGAGCATGAAGCAGTGTTGAAAATCATGAAGAGCGTGAAAAAGCGTGAAAAATATGAAGAGCTTCAAAAGGTGTAAAATGAGATGAGAATGAAACCGTCTGCAAAATAGGAGGAACATGAAATGGTGTTCAAAAACATGAAGAGCATGAAAAGGTGTGAACAATATGGAGAGCTTCAAAAGTTGTGAAATACATGAGGAGGATTAAATGGTCTGAAAAATAGGAGGAGCATGAAGCGGTGTTCAAAAACATGAAGAGCCAGAAGAGGTGTGAAAAATATGAAGAGCTTCAAAGGTGTGAAAAATGTGAGGAGCACAAAACGGTCTGAAAAATAGGAGGAGCAAGAGGCGGTGTTCAAAAACATGAAGAGCCTGAAAAGTTGTGAAATATATGAACAGCTTCAAAACGTGTCAAAAATATGAGGAGCATGAAACGGTGTGAAAAATAGGAGGGGCAAGAAGGGGTGTTGAAAAACATGAAGAGCCTGAAAATTGTGAAAAATATAAAGAGCTTCAAAAGATGTGAAAAATATGAAGAGCTTCAAAAGGTGTCAAAAATATGAGGAGCACGAAACGGTCTGAAAAATAGTAGGAGAATGAAGCGGTGTTGAAAAACATGAAGAACCTGGAAAGGTGTGAGAAATATGAAGAGCTTCAAAAGGTGTCAAATATATGAGGAGCATGAAACGGTCTGAAAAATAGGAGAAGCAAGAAGCAGGGTTGAAAAACATGTAGAGCCTGAAAACGTGTGAAAAATACGAAGAGCTTCAAAAGATGTGAAAAATATGAAGAGCTTTAAAAGGTGTCAAAAATGAGATGAGCATGAAACGGTCTGAAAAATAGTAGGAGAATGAAGCGGTGTTGAAAAACATGAAGAACCTGAAAAGGTGTGTAAAATATTAAGAGGTTCTAAGGGTGTAAAAAATATGAGGAGCATGAAACGGTCTTAAAAATACGAGGAGAATGAAGTGGAGTTGAACAACATGAAGAGCGTGAAAATGTGTGAAATATATGAAAAGCCTCAAATCCTGTCAAAAATATGAGGAGCATGAAACGGTCTGAAAAAGAGGAGGAGTATGAAGCGGTGTTGAAAAACATGAAGAGCCTGAAAAGGTGTGTAAAATATTGAGAGGTTCTAAAGGTGTCAAAAATATGAGGAGCATGAAACGGTCTGAAACATAGAAGCAGCATGAAACGGTGTTGAAAAACATGAAGAGCCTGAAAAAGTGTGAAAAATATGAAGAGCTTCAAAAGGTGTCAAAAATTAGATGAGCATGAAACGGTCTGAAATATAGGAGGGCATGAAGCGGTGTTGAAAAACATGAAGAGCCTGAAAAGGTGTGAAAAATATGAAGAGCTTCAAAACGTGTCAAAAATATGGGGAGCACGAAACGGTCTGAAAAATAGGAGGAGCATGAAACGGTGTTCAAAAACATGAAGAGCCTGAAAAGGTGTGAAAAATATGAAGAGCTTCAAAAGTTGTCAAAAATATGAGGAGCATGAAACGGTCTGAACAATAGGAGGAACATGAAACTATCTGAAAAATAGAGGAGCAAAAAGCGGTGTTAAACAACATGAAGAGCCTGAAAAGGTGTGAAATATCTGAAGAGCTTCAAAAGGTGTCAAATATGAGGAGCATAAAACAGTCTGAAAAATAGGAGGAGCATGAAGCGGTGTTCAAAACATGAAACCCTGAAAAGGTGTGAAAAATATGAAAAGCTTCAAAAGGTTTCAAAAATATGAGGAGCATGAATCGGTCTGACAAAGAGGAGGAGCATGAAGCGGTGTTGAAAAACATGAAGAGCCTGAAAAGGTGTGAAAAATATGAAGAGCTTCAAGGGTGTTAAAATTAGGAGGAGCATAAAACGGTCTGAAAAATAGGAGGAGCATGAAGCGGTGTTGAAAAACATGAAGAGCCTGAAAAGGTGTGAAAAATATGAAGAGCTTCAAAAGGTTTCAAAAATATGAGGTGCATGAAACATTCTGAAAAATAGCAGGGGCATGAAGCAGACGTCAAAAATATGAAGATCCTGAAAAGGTGTGAAAAATATGAAGAGCTTCAAAAGGTGTCAAAAATATGAGAAGCATGAAACGACTGAAAAATAGGAGGAGCATGAAGCGGTGTTGAAAAACATGAGGAGCCTTAAAAGTTGTGAAATATGTGAAGAGCTTCAAAGGTGTCAAAAATATGAGAGGAATGAAACGGTCTGAAAAATAGGAGGAGCATGAAGCCGTGTAAAAAAACATGAAGATCCTGAAAAGGTTTGAAATATATGAAGAGCTTCAAACGGTCTCAAAAATATGAGGAGCATGAAACGGTCAGAAAAATAGGAGCAGCATGAAGCGGTGGTTAAAAATATGAAGAGCCTGAAAAGGTTTGAAAAATATGAAGAGCTTCAAAAGGTGTCAAAAATATGAGGAGCAAGAAAGATTCTGAAAAATACGATGAGAATTAAGCGGTGTTGAAACACAAGAAGAGCCTGAAAAAGTGTGAAAAATATGAAGAGCTTAAAAAGGTGTCAAAAATATGAGGAGCATGAAACGGTCTGAAAAACAGGAGGAGCATGAAGCGGTCCTCAAATACATGAAGAGACTGAAAAGGTGTGAAAAATATGCAGAGCTTAAAAAGGAGACAAAATTATGAGGAGCATAAAACTGTCTGAAAAATACGAGGAGCATGAACCGGTGGTCAAAAACATGAAGAACCTGAACAGGTGTGAAAAATATGAAGAGCTTCAAAAGGTGTCAAAAATATGAGGAGCATGAAACGGTCTCAAAAATAGGAGGAGCATGAAGCGGTGGTCAAAAACACGAAGAGCATGAAAAGGTGTGAAAAATATGAAAAGCTTCAAAATGTGTAAAAAATTTGAGGAGCATGAAACGGTCTGAAAAATAGGAGGAGCATGAAGCGTTGTTCAAAAACATGAAGAGCCTGAAAAGGTGTGAAAAATATTGAGAGCTTCAAAAGGTGTCAAAAATATGAGGAGCATGAAACGGTCTGAAAAATAGAAGCAGCATGAAACGGTGTTGAAAAACATGAAGAGCCTGGAAAAGTGTGAAAAATATGAAGAGCTTCAAAATGTTTCAAAAATATGAGGAGCATGAAACGGTCTGAAAAACAGGAGAAGCATGAAGCGTTGTTGAAAAACATGAGGAGCCTGAAAACGTGTGAAAAATATGAAGAGCTTCAAAAATATGAAAAATATGAAGAGATTCAAAAGGTGTGAAAAATATGAAGAGTTTCAAAAGATGTCAAAAATGAGATGAGCATGAAACGGTCTGAAGAAAAGGAGGAGCATGAAGCGGAGTTCACAAAAATGAACAGCCTGAAAAGGTGGAAAATATATGAAGAGCTTCAAAAGGTGTCAAAAATTTGAGGAGCATGAAACAGTCTGAAAAATAGGAGGAGCATGAATTGGTTTTGAAAAACATGAAGAGCCTGAAAACATGCGAAATATATGAAGCGCTTCAAAAGGTGTGAAATACATGAGGAGCATGAAACAGTTGAAAAATAGAAGGAGCATGAAGCGGTGTTCAAAAACACGAAGAGCATGAAAGGTGTGAAAAATATGAAGAGCTTTAAAAGGTGTCAAAAATATGAGAAGCATGAAACGTTCTGAAAAATAGGAGGATCATGAAACGTTGTTCAAAAACATGAAGAGCTAGAAAAGGTGTGAAAAATACGAAGAGCCTCAAAACGTGTCAAAAATATGAGGAGCATGAAACGGTCTGGAAAATAGCAGGAGCATGAAGCGGTGTTGAAAAAGATGAAGAGCCTGAAAACGTGTGAAAAATATGAAGAGCTTCAAAATTATGAAAAATATGAAGAGCTTCAATAGGTGTGAAAAATGTGAAGAGATTCAAAATGTGTCAAAAATGACATGAGCATGAAACGGTCTGAAAAATACGAGGAGCATGAAGCGGTGTTGAAAATCATGAAGAGCCTGAAAAGGTGTTAAAAATATGAAGAGCCTCAAAAGGTGTAAATACATGAGGAGCACGAAACGGTCTGAAAAATAGGAGGAGCATGAAGTGGTGTTCAAAAACATGAAGAGCCTGAAAAGGTGTGAGAAATATGAAGAGCTTCAAAAGGTATCAAAAATATGAGGAGCATGAAACGGTCTGAAAAATAGAAGCAGCATGAAATGGTGTTGAAAAACATGAAGAGCCTGAAAACGTGTGAAAAATATGAAGAGCTTCAAAAGGAGTGAAATACATGAGGAGCATGAAACCGTCTGAATTATACGAGGAGCATGAAGCGGTGTTGAAAAACATGAAGAGCCTGAAAAGGTGTGAAAAATATGAAGAGCTTCAAAAGGTGTCAAATATATGAGGAGCATGAAACTGTTTGAAAAATAGGAGGAGCATGAAGCGGTGTTGAAAAACATGAAGAGCCTGAAAAGGTGTGAAAAATATGAAGAGCTTCAAAATGTGTCAAAAATATGACGAGCATGAAACCCTCTTAAAAATAGGAGGAGGATGAAGCGGTGTTGAAAACCATGAAGAGCCTGAAAAGGTGTGAAAAATATGAAGAGCTTCAAAAGGTGTAAAAAATATGAAGAGCTTCAAAATGTTTCAAAAATGAGATGAGCATGAAACGGTCTAAAAAATAGGAGGAGCATGAAGCGGTGTTCAAAAAAATGCAGAGAGTGAAACATTGTGAAAAATATGAAGAGCTTCAAAAGGTGTAAAAAATAGGAGGAGCGTGAAACGGGTTGAAAAATAGGAGGAGCATGAACCGGTGTTCAAAAACATAAAGAGCATGAAAAGGTGTGAAAAACATGAAGAGCTTCATAAGGTGTCAAAATTAGTAAGAATGAAAGGGTCTGAAAAATAGGAGGAGCATGAAGTGGTGTTGAAAACATGAAGAGCCTGAAAAGGTGTGAAATATACGAAGAGCTTCAAAAGGTGTGAAAAATATGAAGTGCATCAAAAGGTGTCAAAAATGAGATGAGCATGAAACGGTCTGAAAAATAGGAGGACCATGAAGTGGTATTGAAAAACATGAAGAGCCTGAATACGTGTGAAAAATATGAAGAGTTTCAAAAATATGAAAAATATGAAGAGCTTCAAAAGATGTCAAAAATGAGATGAGCATGAAACGGTCTGAAGAAAAGGAGGAGCATAAAGCGGAGTTCACAAAAATGAAGAGCCTGAAAAGGTGGAAAATATATGAAGAGCTTCAAAATGTGTCAAAAATTTGAGAAGCATGAAACAGTCTGAAATATAGGAGGAGCATGAAGCGGTGTTGAAAAACATGAAGAGCCTGAAAAGGTGAGAAAAATATGAAGAGCTTCAAAAGGTGTCAAAATATGAGGAGCATGAAATGGTCTGGAAAATAGGAGGAGCATGAAATGCTGTTCAAAAACATGAAGAGCCTGAAAAGGTGTGATATATGAAGAGATTCAAATGGTGTCACAAATATGTGGAGCATGAAATGGTCTGGAAAATAGGAGTAGCATGAAATGGTGTTCAAAACCATGAAGAGCCTGAAAAGTTATGAAAAATATGAAGAACTTCAAAAGGTGTCAAAAATATGAGGAGCATGAAATGGTCTGAAAAATAGGAGGAGCATGAAGCGGTGTTGAAAAACATGAAGAGCCTGAAAAGGTGTGAAAAATATGAAGAACTTCAAAAGGTGTCAAAAATATGAGGAGCATGAAACGGTCTGAAATAAAGGAGGAGCATGAAGTGGTTTAGAAAAACATGAAGTGCCTAAAAAGGTGTGAAAAATATGTGGAGCTTCAAAAGGTGTCAAAAATATGAGGAGCATGAAACGGTCTGAATCATAGGAGGATCATGAAGCGGTGTTGAAAATCATGAATAACTTGAAAAGGTGTGAAAAATATGAAGAGCTTCAAAAGGTGTGAAAAATATGAGGAGCTTCACAAGTTGTCAAAAATATGAGGAGCATGAAACGGTCTGAAAATAGGAGGAACATTAAGTGGTGTTGAGAAACATGAAGAGCCTGAAATGGTGTGAAAAATATGAAGAGCTTCAACAGGTGTCAAAAATATGAGGAGTATGAAACGTTCTGAAAAACAGGAGGAGCATGAAACGGTATTCAAAACATGAAGTGCTTGAAAAGGTGTGAAAAATATGAAGAGCTTCAAAACCTGTCAAAAGAATGAGGAGCATGAAATGGTCTGAAAAGTAGGAGGAGCATGAAGCAGTGTTGAAGAACATGAAGAGCCTGAAAAGTTGTGAAATATATGAAGAGCTTCAAAAGGTGTCAAAAACATCAGGAGAGAGAAACGGTGTTCAAAAACGTGAAGAGCCTTAAAAGGTGTGAAAAATACGAAGAGATTCAAAAGATGTCAAAAATAGGAGGAGCCTGAAACGGTGTTGAAAAATATGAAGAGCATGAAAAGGTGTGAAAAATATGAAGAGCTTCAAAAGGTGTCAAAAATATGAGGAGCATGAAACGGTCTGAAATATAGGAGACGCATGAAGCGGTGTTGAAAAACATGAAGAGTTTGAAAACGTGTGAAAAATATGAAGAGCTTCAAAAGGTGTCAAAAATATGAGGAGTATGAAAAGGTCTGAAAAATAGGAGGAGCATGAAGCGGTGTTGAAAAACATGAAAAGCCTGAAAAGGTGTGAAAAATATGAAGAGCTTCAAAACGTGTCAAATATATGAGGAGCATGTTAAGATCTGAAAAATAGGAGGAGCATGCAGCGGTGTTGAAAAACATGAAGAGCCTGAAAAGGTGTGAAAAATATGAAGAGCTTCAAAAGATGTGAAAAATATGAGGAGCATGAAACGGTCTGAAATATAGGAGGAGCATGAAGCGGTGTTGAAAAACATGAAGAGCCTGAAAAGGTGTGAAAAATATGAAGAGCTTCAAAAGGTGTGAGAAATATGAGGTGCATGAAACGGTCTGAAACATAGGAGGAGCATGAAGCTTTGTTGAAAAACATGAAGAGCCTGAAAATGTAGGAAATATATGAGGAGCTTCAAAAGGTGTCAAAAATATGAGGAGCATGAAACGGTCTGAAAAATAGGAGGAGCATGAAGTAGTGTTGAAAAACATGAAGAGCCAGAAAAGGTGTGAAATATATGAAGAGCTTCAAAAGGTGTCAAAAATATGAGGAGCATGAAACGGTCTGAAAAATAGGAGGAGAATGAAACGGTGTTCAAAAACATGAAGAGCCTGAAAAGGTGTGAAAAATATGAAGAGCTTTAAAAGGTGTGAAATACATGAGGAACATGAAATAGTCTGAAAAATAGGAAGAGCATGAAACGGTGTTCAAAAACATGAAGTGCCTGAAAAGCTGTGAAAAATATAAAGAGCTTCAAAAGGTTTAAAATATATGAAGAGCTTCAAAAGCTGTGAAATAGATGAGGAGCATGAAACGGTCTGAAAAATAGGAGGAGCATGAAGCGGTGTTCAAAAACATGAAGAGCCTGATAAGGTGTGAAATATATGAAGAGCTTCAAAAGGTGTCAAACATATGAAGAACATGAAACGGTCTGAAAAATAGGAGGATCATGAAGCAGTGTTCAAAAACATGAAGAGCCTGAAAATGTGTGAAAAATATTCAGAGCTTCAAAATGTGTCAAATATATGAGGAGCATGAAACGGTCTGAAAAATAGGAGGAGCATGAAACGGTGATTAAAAACATGAAGCGCCTGAAAAGGTGTGAAAAATATGAAGAGCTTCAAAAGGTGTGAAATACATGAGGAGCATGAAACAGGCCGAAAAATAGGAGAAGCATGAAGTGGTGTCGTAAAACATGAAAGGCCTAAAAAGTTGTGAAAAATATGAAGAGCTTCAAAAGATGTGAAATACATGAGGAGCATGAAACTCTCTGAAAAATAGGAGGAGCATGAAGCAGTGTCAAAAACATGAAGAGCCTGAAAAGGTGTGAAAAATATGAAGAGCCTCAAAACGTGTCAAAAATGAGAAGAGCATGAAACTGTCTGAAAAATAGGAGTAGCATGAAGTGGTGTTGAAAAAAAAGAAGACACTGAAAAGGTGTGAAATATATGAAGAGCTTCTAACAGTGCCAAAAATATGAGGAGAATGAAAGCGTCTCAAAAATAGGAGGAGCATGTAGCTGTGTTGAAAAACATGAAGAGCCTGAAAAGGTTTGAAAAATATGAAGAGTTTCTAAAGGTATGAAAAATATGAGGAGCATGAAACGGTCTGAAAAATAGGAGGAGCATGAAGTGGTGTTGAAAAAAATGAAGAGCCTGAAAATGTGTGAAACATATGAAGAGCTTCAAAAGGTGTCAAAATTATGAGGAGCATGAAACGGCCTGAAAAATTGGAGGAGCATGAAGCGGTGTTCAAAAATATGAAGAGCCGGAAAAGGTGTGAAAAATATGAAGAGCTTCAAAAGGTGTCAAAAATATGAGGAGCATGAAACGGTCTGAAAAATAGGAGGAGCATGAAGCGGTGTTGAAAAACAAGAAAAACCTGAAAAGGAGTGAAAAATATGAAGAGCTTCAAAAGGTGTGAAATATATGAAGAGCTTCAAAAGCTGTCAATAATGAGATGAGCATGAAACGGTCTGAAAAATAGGAGGAGCATGAAGTGGTGTTGAAAACATGAAGATACTGAAAAAGTGTGAAATATATGAAGAGCTTCAAAAAGTGTGAAAAATATGAGGAGCTTCAAAATGTGTCAAAAATATGAGGAGAATGAAACGGTCTTAAAAAACGTAGGAGCATGAAGCGGTGTTGAAAAATATGAAGATCCTGAAAAGGTGTGAAAAATATGAAGAGCTTCAAATGGTGTGAAATACATGAGGAGCATGAAACTGTCTGAAAAATAGGAGGAGCATGAAGCGGTGTTGAAAAACATGAAGAGCATGAAAATGTGTTAAAAATATGAAGAGCTTCAAAAGGTGTCAAAAATATGAGGAGCATGAAACGGTCTGAAAAATAGGAGGAGCATGAAACGGTGTTCAAAAACATGAAGAGCTGGAAAATGTGTGAAAAATATGAAGAGCTTCAAAAGGTGTCAAAAATATGAGGAGCATGAAACGATCTGAAATATAGGAGGATCATGAAGCCATGTTGAAAAAAATGAAGAGCCTGAAAATGTGTGAAAAATATGAAGAGCTTCAAAAGGTGTCAAAAATATGAGGAGCATGAACCGGTCTGAAATATAGGAGGAGCATGAAGCGGTGTTGAAAAACCTGAAGAGATTGAAAACGTGTGAAATATATGAAGAGCTTCAAAAGGTGTGAAAAATATGAAGAGCTTCAAAAGGTGTCAAAAATATGAGGAGCATGAAACGGTCTGAAAAATAGGAGGAGCATGAAGCGGTGTTGAAGAACAAGAAAAACCTGAAAAGCTGTGAAAAATATGAAGAGCTTCAAAACGTGTCAAAAATATGAGGAGCTTGAAACAGTCTGAAAAATTGGAGGAGCATGAAGCGGTGTTGAAAAACATGAAGAGCCTGAAAAGCTGTGAAAAATATGAAGAGCTTCAAAACGAGTCAAAAATATGAGGAGCAGTAAACGGTCTGAAAAATAGGAGGAGCATGAAATCGTGTTCAAAAACATGAAGAGCCTGAAAAGGTGTTAAAAATATGAACAGCTTCAAAAGTTGTGAAAAATATGAAGAGCTTCAAAAGGTGTCAAAAATGAGATGAGCATGAAACGGTCTGAAAAATCGGAGGAGCATGAAGTGGGGTTGAAAATCATGAAGAGCCTGTAAAGGTGTGTAAAATATGAAGAGCTTCAAAAGGAGTGAAATACATGAGGAGCATGAAACCGTCTGAATTATAGGAGGAGCATGAAACGGTGTTCAAAAACATGAATAGCCTGAAAAGGTGTGAAAAATATGAAGAGTTACAAAAGGTGTGAAAAATATGAAGAGCTCAAAAGGTGTGAAAGATATGAAGAGCTTCAAAAGGTGTGAGATACATGAGGAGCATGAAACGGTCTGAAAAATAGGAGGAGCATGAAGCGGTGTTGAAAAACAAGAAAAACCTGAAAAGGAGTGAAAAATATGAAGAGCTTCAAAAGGTGTGAAAAATATGAGGAGCTTCAAAAGCTGTCAATAATGAGATGAGCATGAAACGGTCTGAAAAATAGGAGGAGCATGAAGTGGTGTTGAAAACATGAAGATACTGAAAAAGTGTGAAATATATGAAGAGCTTCAAAAAGTGTGAAAAATATGAGGAGCTTCAAAATGTGTCAAAAATATGAGGAGAATGAAACGGTCTTAAAAAACGTAGGAGCATGAAGCGGTGTTGAAAAATATGAAGATCCTGAAAAGGTGTGAAAAATATGAAGAGCTTCAAATGGTGTGAAATACATGAGGAGCATGAAACTGTCTGAAAAATAGGAGGAGCATGAAGCGGTGTTGAAAAACATGAAGAGCATGAAAATGTGTTAAAAATATGAAGAGCTTCAAAAGGTGTCAAAAATATGAGGAGCATGAAACGGTCTGAAAAATAGGAGGAGCATGAAACGGTGTTCAAAAACATGAAGAGCTGGAAAATGTGTGAAAAATATGAAGAGCTTCAAAAGGTGTGAAAAATATGAAGAGCTTCAAAAGCTGTCAAAAATGAGATGAGCATGAAACGGTCTGAAAAATAGGAGGAGCATGAAGTGGTGTTGAAAAACATGAAGACCCTGAAAAGGTGTGAAAAATATGAAGAGCTTCAAAAGGTGTCAAAAATATGAGGAGCATGAAACGATCTGAAATATAGAAGGATCATGAAGCCATGTTGAAAAAAATGAAGAGCCTGAAAATGTGTGAAAAATATGAAGAGCTTCAAAAGGTGTCAAAAATATGAGGAGCATGAACCGGTCTGAAATATAGGAGGAGCATGAAGCGGTGTTGAAAAACCTGAAGAGATTGAAAACGTGTGAAATATATGAAGAGCTTCAAAAGGTGTGAAAAATATGAAGAGCTTCAAAAGGTGTCAAAAATATGAGGAGCATGAAACGGTCTGAAA
The DNA here is from genome assembly GCF_033118175.1 of Dama dama. Taxonomy (NCBI): domain Eukaryota; kingdom Metazoa; phylum Chordata; class Mammalia; order Artiodactyla; family Cervidae; genus Dama; species Dama dama. Next base: position 636,861 of record NW_026870899.1, read on the forward strand.
AATAGGAGGAGCATGAAGCGGTGTTGAAAAACAAGAAAAACCTGAAAAGCTGTGAAAAATATGAAGAGCTTCAAAACGTGTCAAAAATATGAGGAGCTTGAAACAGTCTGAAAAATTGGAGGAGCATGAAGCGGTGTTGAAAAACATGAAGAGCCTGAAAAGCTGTGAAAAATATGAAGAGCTTCAAAACGAGTCAAAAATATGAGGAGCAGTAAACGGTCTGAAAAATAGGAGGAGCATGAAATCGTGTTCAAAAACATGAAGAGCCTGAAAAGGTGTTAAAAATATGAACAGCTTCAAAAGTTGTGAAAAATATGAAGAGCTTCAAAAGGTGTCAAAAATGAGATGAGCATGAAACGGTCTGAAAAATCGGAGGAGCATGAAGTGGGGTTGAAAATCATGAAGAGCCTGAAAAGGTGTGTAAAATATGAAGAGCTTCAAAAGGAGTGAAATACATGAGGAGCATGAAACCGTCTGAATTATAGGAGGAGCATGAAACGGTGTTCAAAAACATGAATAGCCTGAAAAGGTGTGAAAAATATGAAGAGTTACAAAAGGTGTGAAAAATATGAAGAGCTCAAAAGGTGTGAAAGATATGAAGAGCTTCAAAAGGTGTGTGATACATGAGGAGCATGAAACGGTCTGAAAAATAGGAGGAGCATGAGGCGGTGTTGAAAAACAAGAAAAACCTGAAAAGGAGTGAAAAATATGAAGAGCTTCAAAAGGTGTGAAATATATGAAGAGCTTCAAAAGCTGTCAATAATGAGATGAGCATGAAACGGTCTGAAAAATAGGAGGAGCATGAAGTGGTGTTGAAAACATGAAGATACTGAAAAAGTGTGAAATATATGAAGAGCTTCAAAAAGTGTGAAAAATATGAGGAGCTTCAAAATGTGTCAAAAATATGAGGAGAATGAAACGGTCTTAAAAAACGTAGGAGCATGAAGCGGTGTTGAAAAATATGAAGATCCTGAAAAGGTGTGAAAAATATGAAGAGCTTCAAATGGTGTGAAATACATGAGGAGCATGAAACTGTCTGAAAAATAGGAGGAGCATGAAGCGGTGTTGAAAAACATGAAGAGCATGAAAATGTGTTAAAAATATGAAGAGCTTCAAAAGGTGTCAAAAATATGAGGAGCATGAAACGGTCTGAAAAATAGGAGGAGCATGAAACGGTGTTCAAAAACATGAAGAGCTGGAAAATGTGTGAAAAATATGAAGAGCTTCAAAAGGTGTGAAAAATATGAAGAGCTTCAAAAGCTGTCAAAAATGAGATGAGCATGAAACGGTCTGAAAAATAGGAGGAGCATGAAGTGGTGTTGAAAAACATGAAGACCCTGAAAAGGTGTGAAAAATATGAAGAGCTTCAAAAGGTGTCAAAAATATGAGGAGCATGAAACGATCTGAAATATAGGAGGATCATGAAGCCATGTTGAAAAAAATGAAGAGCCTGAAAATGTGTGAAAAATATGAAGAGCTTCAAAAGGTGTCAAAAATATGAGGAGCATGAACCGGTCTGAAATATAGGAGTAGCATGAAGCGGTGTTGAAAAACCTGAAGAGATTGAAAACGTGTGAAATATATGAAGAGCTTCAAAAGGTGTGAAAAATATGAAGAGCTTCAAAAGGTGTCAAAAATATGAGGAGCATGAAACGGTCTGAAAAATAGGAGGAGCATGAAGCGGTGTTGAAAAACAAGAAAAACCTGAAAAGCTGTGAAAAATATGAAGAGCTTCAAAACGTGTCAAAAATATGAGGAGCTTGAAACAGTCTGAAAAATTGGAGGAGCATGAAGCGGTGTTGAAAAACATGAAGAGCCTGAAAAGCTGTGAAAAATATGAAGAGCTTCAAAACGAGTCAAAAATATGAGGAGCAGTAAACGGTCTGAAAAATAGGAGGAGCATGAAATCGTGTTCAAAAACATGAAGAGCCTGAAAAGGTGTTAAAAATATGAACAGCTTCAAAAGTTGTGAAAAATATGAAGAGCTTCAAAAGGTGTCAAAAATGAGATGAGCATGAAACGGTCTGAAAAATCGGAGGAGCATGAAGTGGGGTTGAAAATCATGAAGAGCCTGAAAAGGTGTGTAAAATATGAAGAGCTTCAAAAGGAGTGAAATACATGAGGAGCATGAAACCGTTTGAATTATAGGAGGAGCATGAAACGGTGTTCAAAAACATGAATAGCCTGAAAAGGTGTGAAAAATATGAAGAGCTACAAAAGGTGTGAAAAATATGAAGAGCTCAAAAGGTGTGAAAGATATGAAGAGCTTCAAAAGGTGTGAGATTCATGAGGAGCATGAAACGGTCTGAAAAATAGGAGGAGCATGAAGCGGTGTTGAAAAACAAGAAAAACCTGAAAAGGAGTGAAAAATATGAAGAGCTTCAAAAGGTGTGAAATATATGAAGAGCTTCAAAAGCTGTCAATAATGAGATGAGCATGAAACGGTCTGAAAAATAGGAGGAGCATGAAGTGGTGTTGAAAACATGAAGATACTGAAAAAGTGTGAAATATATGAAGAGCTTCAAAAAGTGTGAAAAATATGAGGAGCTTCAAAATGTGTCAAAAATATGAGGAGAATGAAACGGTCTTAAAAAACATAGGAGCATGAAGCGGTGTTGAAAAATATGAAGATCCTGAAAAGGTGTGAAAATATGAAGAGCTTCAAATGGTGTGAAATACATGAGGAGCATGAAACTGTCTGAAAAATAGGAGGAGCATGAAGCGGTGTTGAAAAACATGAAGAGCATGAAAATGTGTTAAAAATATGAAGAGCTTCAAAAGGTGTCAAAAATATGAGGAGCATGAAACGGTCTGAAAAATAGGAGGAGCATGAAGCGGTGTTGAAAAACAAGAAAAACCT